>NC_054385.1:112692752-113369835 GCF_017654675.1 Xenopus laevis | reverse complement strand
TTTAATTATTTTACTTTTTGTTCAGCCGCTCTGCATTTTGATATTTCCGCAGCAATCTGGTTGCTAGGGTTCAAATTACCATAGCTACCAGGATGTGGTTGGAGACTGGAAGATGAATAGGAGAGGACCTGGATAGAACAAAATAAAAACTAACAATAATAATAATAATGTAGCCTTACAGATTAGTTATTTGGCTGCTGGGGTTAGGGAGCTCAATTTGAAAGTTGGAAACAGCCAGAAGAAGGCAAATAATGAAAAATCTTTTTAAAAAATAATGAAGACCAATTGAAAAGTTGCTTAGAATTGGCCATTCTATAACATAGATAACTGAAAAAATGAATCAGGCCTTTAACTACCAAAAAAAATAATAAATTTAATAAAATAATAACCAATATTAGACAGTCAAACAAACCTTGTGTTTAGCAGTGTGTCCAGACCAGCTCCTCTATGCATGTGATCCCTTCATGTTGCCTCCTAAGCATTCAGTGATTTGGCATGTTCTCAGGTCACTGTTGGGGTTACTGATAATATGACAGTTTTGCCTCTTGAATATCGGTGTTTCCTACAAAGGGAGGTCATGCCTTTGCCTCCACTACGTGCCTCCACTCTGTCCAATCACAGATAATAGGAAGGGTTTGTTTGACATTGTGTTGCTTGAATGCCCCTTCCTTGTGGAGATGATCACTTCTGCTGTAACTAGGAGTTAAAATAGTGAACCTGAGACAAGTTTTCCTCATTGTCTTATGACTGCACCACCGATTTCAATCTGCCCATATATGACCACCTTAAAGCAATTGTGTATCTACAGTCCTGTGGGCAGGGCTGCCATCAGGGGGGCACAGGGGGTACTACTGTACCGGGCCCAGGCCTAAAGGGGGGCCCGGCTGTGCTGAATCTTTCAAAATAGTCAGGTTCCCTTGACTGCCAAAGCGCATCTGTCGTAGTCCCAAACAGCCGAAGAGCCGAAGTTGAAGTCGCAAAGCCGCAAAAAGACCCGCAATCACTCAAGGAGCCGAAATTTAATGTCTGAAGCCGCAAAAGGAGCCGAACTTGAAGTCCTGAAGCCACAAGTTCAGTTCTACTGAACACCAATGTGTGGTTTTTTTTTCCTTTTTTTAAACCCCTAATCACCAATGTATTATTTTAATACTCTATAGGCCCCGGCCACCGAATTTTTAAAAAAAAAAATTCTCTGGGGCCCTAATGTCTCTTTTTAACTTGAAGTCCTGAAGCCACAAGTTCAGTTCTACTGAACACCAATGTGTGTTTTTTTTTTTTCTTTTTTTAAACCCCTAATCACCAATGTATTATTTTAATACTCTATAGGTCCCGGCCACCAATGTTTTTAAAAAAAATATTCTCTGGGGCCCTAATGTCTCTTTTTTACTTGTAAGGGGGGCCCTAGCTCCAATGTTATTTTACTTATGGGGGGCCTTGACCTACAATGATTTAAAAAAAACTTTTTTGGAGGGCCCTGGCGACAATGTTTTTTAAAAAAACTTTTATGGGGGGCCCTGGTGCCATTGTTTTTTTTAACTTTTAGGGGGGCCCTGACCATCAATGGCTTTTTACAACTTGTGTGGAGGGGTTACCATTTTTAAAGCTGATGTCTGTGTGGTCTTTTAACTGTGGTGTGGGGTAGGCAGATCTGGGGTGGGGCTAGGATGAGTGGGGGCCTCAAAAATGTTGTTGTACGGGGCCCCGTGATTTCTAATGGCAGCCCTGCCTGCGGGCCCTGGTGTAAAAGATGAACCCATCTGTTTCCAAATTACTACCAGTTCATCATGTCAGCAATCTCCTTCCATGTTTCTCAGTACCTGCATGTACCCATGTTACGAGATTCTTTAACATTATGTGCCCAGGGATAACGTTCCTTGACATCAGTGAAAGCACAAACCCTACAGCCTCAGTAGTTACATCCTGGGTTTTGAGACAGTAGTTTGGCATGGGTAGCCATGGGATTTACTGTAGGTACAGATATGGAACCTGTTATCCAGAATGCATGGGACCTGGGTTTTTCTGGATAATCTGTCTTTCCGTAGTTTAGATCTCCATACCTTTAGTCTACTAAAAATGAATTTAAACATTAATTAATCCCACCATGATAGTTCTTTTTTGCAATAAGGATTAATTATATCATAGATAGGATCAATTACAAGCTACTGTTTTATTATAACAGACAATTTTTTAAAAAAAAATTTTTGAAATATTTCATTAAAATGGAGAAATGATCTTCCTGTAATTCAGATCTTTCTGGATAACAGATTTCTGTATAATGGCTCCCATACCTGTACAAAACAATATTCAGCAGTGCTAAGGAGGGGTGCTCAAAGAGGGGACAGCAATGTCCCTCCAAAGAACTTCTGGCACCAGTTATTCCCTTATCTCTGGTTATTAAAATGCATGGAATTAGACACAGAGCACCAAATGTAACTGGATGAGAAACTCCCTCCGCGTCCGCAGTTGGCACACATTATAAAAAATTACAATTTGAGAAATTCTGAAATTCAAACAACTCAATAAATCAAGGAAGAATATTCCAAGTGAGTATTTTCCCCTTTAAATAAAAATATTTGGACGTTGCCTGAATACGGCCATGAAAAAAAAAATCTGTACTGATGTTCATCCAAAATAAGAATCATAAATGGGTCATTTCGGGGGAAAAAAAAAAAATAAACATTTCATAAACAAGTCATCCAACTAATTGGCTGAACATCTCTCTAGCCCCATTTCTCTGGGAAGCTTTGATGTAGTAAGAGGAAGATGTGGCATTTAAATAAGCATTTTGCTGATCACCGATGACTGGATGTTTGGTGGGAAGTCTAATTAGTCTGTAGCTCTCAAGTAAACAACATATGTACTTTGTGAAAGACTGCAAATACTCTTTTTTTAAGTAATGCAAGGCTTTTTATATTTTTTTATTTCATCTTGCTCTAGTGCTATGCTGATTGTTATTTACAAAGGCCCAGAGCATTTAATGGAGTTTATACACAGCACTAATATCTTACATTAGATACAATATTAGGACAGAACATGGTGTTCAATCTCTTACCCAAAAGCCTCCATTCAATTCTTTCTGTGACATCATCATCATCATCATCATCAAGCTCATGTTATGTGGGTGGCCAGCTGCATAGAAGGAGGCTTCGTTATGATCAAAGCCTCGTCTAAAAACAGTTTCCTTTGATGAGCTCCTGAAACCTTTGATCGTAGTTGAGAGAATCTTTCAAGTGGCTCTTTAATAAAGTGTGATTTGTTTATTGTGCTTAGTGTAACCTAGAGAACTCCCGCCCCTTGAAGCCTGACTTACTTCATTATGTGTCTGTAGAACGCATCTCAGAAGAAGTAGTATCCATCACCATGCAAGCAGCCGGAATACTAATAAGCCTGTGCACCGGCATTATGCTCACAGTTTTATCCTATCTGCTGAAAACTTATATACATGCGGTATAACCACCGGTAAAGAGAGAGAAAGTCTGATGTGCTGAATGGTGCACATACTAGAATTACTGTACATGGAAGAAAGACTGTGGCTGGAAATCGTGTACAAAAAAGTAATGTCATTCCATGCCTCAATGTTGTACTTTCTTAGTTATCAATGTATAATCAAACACTGGTATTGTGATGTTTATCTGGACAGAGTCACATCACCTTATCCTTCGACTAAAACGAAACCACTCTGACAACTTAGCTTGTATTATTGGATTATGACCAGTGGCGTAACTAGATATTACTGGGCCCCACAGCAAATTATTTTTCAGGCCCCCAAAATGTTTAGAGGTTGAATTGTTTCTCCAATATTTATTGAAATTGTATATGAATTAGGGCCTCATGGGGCCCCTATACCTCCTGGGCCCCCCTGCAGCCGCAGGGTCTGCTTCCTCTATAGTTACGCCCCTGATTATGACTAATGATAGAACTTGAGCTTTTATGTAATAGTGGAATAAAGCCTGTCTGTTCAAAGGAGAACTAAACCCCAAAAGAGAAGCTTTGAACATCTGTACCAGCCCAAGGCAACCAACCTCCTTAAGCAGTGAGGATTGGTGACTGTGAAAATGCTCCCAATAACTCCCCATCTTCTTTTCTGCTGATTTACAACACATGCTCTGTCAGTTGCCTGAGCTTAGGGACTGGGTCATGGATGAAGAAGATCAGACGTAGGTATGACTTACAAGCTCCCCACACTGGCACCAGGCAATCCCGAGATGGAGACAAGAAGCCAGTGCAGTGGAGAGGGGCTGGTGAGGTCTATACGTAGTACCAAGCATAAGGCAAGGCATCCATGAAACCTCACCCTCTGTTAAAGTTTTCATTTCCAACTACCCCTAAGGTAAGCTTTTTAACAGAGCACACTGAGCATGTGCAGTGCCACTGACTTTTAAAAGATGACCAAACAAGTTCAAAGATGGGGAGCTGCTGTGAACAACTTTGAAGGACATGATCATTTCTGTTTTAGAGCTGCTGAAACTTTGGGCTGGTACAATAAGCTCCATATATAAAATACCTTTTATGCTTCACATCATAACTGTTTGCTGGTACAGGTATGGGATCTGTTATCCAGACTGCTTGGGACCTGGGTTTTCTGGATAACCCCTGTATTTTGTATCTCCATATTTTAAGTCTACTAAAAAAATAATTTACATATGAAATGAAACCAATAGGATTGCTTTGCCTCCAATAAGGATAATTGTATCTTAAGTGGGACGAATTATGAGGTACAGCTATGGGGCCTGTTATCCAGAATGCTCTGGACCTGGGGTTTTCCAGATAAGGATCTTCATGCCTTAAGTCTACTAGAAAATTTTGTGAACATTAAATAAACCCAATAGGCTGGTTTTGCTTCCAGGCTTGATTATATCTTAAGGCTTGATTATATCTTAAGGCTTGATTATATCTTAGTTTGGATCAAGTACAAGGTCCTTCATTATTGCAGAGAAAAACATGGATTATTTGGATTAAATGGAGTGTATGGGAGACGGCCTTTCTGTAATTCAGAGCTTTCTGGATAATGGATCCTATACTTGTACTGTTTTATTATTACAGAGATAAAGGAAATAATTTTTTACAATTTTAATTAAAATGGACTCTATGGGAGATGACCTTCCCGTGAAGGATAATGGATCCCATACCTGTACTCAGGAAAAAAACCAAAACAAAAGTGATTTTTATAAACTGCTTCACAGACACTTGCATATTGTAGGGGACCCTATGGATGCAAATGGACACCTGCATTTCCTTACTCTGTTCACATGTCAGTGTATAGAATTCTCAATATCCTAATTGCCATTCAATCACATAGACATTTTATAATATCCCAGGCTAATATTCCCCCAGGTGTAAGCTCATGAATCATGTTCTTTGTCACCGACGGACAGCACAGTCTCAGGCAGCATGATTGAGTAATTTCCCTGGTGTAAAAAACGGACTCTGTTAGGGTTCAACGGCGGGCATCGTGGTCATGTGCTGTCCCTCAAGAATAAACATTAGATGAACATAATTATAAAACAGCAAATATGTCAAGAGAGAAAGGGGTGAAAGCCAATCACCTTCTAGAAAAAAATATATCCTGTAATTTGTGGCACAGAAAACCCTTATGGTCTCCTCTACAAATGCAACTAAGAGTGCAGTTGCTTTAAAAATAACTCAATATAGAGATCATATTGTGCAATTCATTAGGGAGGGATACTGTCATGGGAATACAAATCAGTTAATAGTGCTGCTCCAGTAGACTTCTGCACTGAAATCCATTTTTCAAAAGAGCAAACTGATTTTTTTTATATTAAATTTTAAAATCTGACATGGGGCTAGACATATTGTCAGTTTCCCAGCTGCCCCTAGTCATGTGACTTGTGCTCTGATAAACTTTAGTCACTCTTTACTGCTGCACTGCAAGTTGGAGTGATATCACCCCCTCCCTTTCCCCCCAGCAGTCCTTCAGCAGAACAATAGGAAGGTAACCTGATTACTGCTCCCTGGTAGATATAAACACATACAGAATAAAGATAGAAGGCGCACACATTAAAGTTAAACTGCAGGGTGCTGATCCATAGGTGACTCCCCATAAGGGTCTCCATATGAATTACAAATATATATATAAAAAAAATTAAAAAAAACCGATAGCACACCCGATTTGAAAAACAAATAGATTTATTACAAAAAAGAAAATAAGAAAAAATTATGCAAAAATAATGTACAAAAATCAAATAATAAGGTGAGCCCAACGTGTTTCGAAGGTCTTCCTCAGGGGCACAAAATAAACAAAAAATCAAAAAGGCAACCCTGGTAGATATAAAACAGGGGTCCCCAACCTTTTTTGCTTGTGAGCCACATTAAAATGTAAAATGAGTCGGAGACACAAGCATGAAAATAGCTCCACGGGGTGCCAAAAAGGGCTGTGATTGGCTATTTGGTAGTCCCTCTGTGGACTGGCAGCCTACAGGAGGCTCAGATTAGAACTACACCTGGTTTTTATGCAACTGCTTTAAGGTCACTGGGAGCCAGGGTAGGACTGGGGAGCACGGGGCCCAACAGGGCTACTGCCCCAGGGCCCCCCTCTGGCCCCAACCCTGCCGCGCCAGTGTGCTTCGCGTTTGTGCGGATGCAAGCGCCGCTGTGGTTGTACTCATGCGTGCGCACAGAGTATGCACAAACTTTTTTTTTGCTGCGACCTCCAACAAAGGGGGTTCAGGCATTAAGGGGCAGATGTGGGTACGGACCTGGGCCAGCGGGGCCAACAAGACCTGGGAGCCCAGTCTGCTGGGAGCAATTTGCGTCCAAAACTGCATGCCGCACTGGCATTTATAAATGATCTCTCTCTCCTTCCTGTAAGAATGAAGTCATATTTATTCATATTTTGATTTCCCTAGCACTGGATCATCTGATGACTTATTTTTTATCCTTACCCTTTATACAGGTTACTGAAAATATCCAACAAAAAAACCTTCAATGAAGAAGGAAGGAAGGAAATAATCCATGACTTTTAATAAACCAGCTGCCTATGCTAGAATCTAGCCGCCTGGAGAATTTGCTCAAAATAAAATTGAAACAGAGCAGAAAAATAAAAAAAAAAACAGACCAAGAGAAAAATATTAAGTGAAAAAACTAAAACTAAATATTGTCTGTTTTAGAAGCTATTCAATTTGGTGCGCTTTGCTGAGCATCGCTAGGGACCCGTGCGGCCATCCAGCTGGAAATGAAGAAAGCATGCCTGCGGGGTATGCTGAATAGAACATCTTCCTCTTACAGCTTCTACAAATCCAATACAATCCACAGGCTCATGAACTGGTAGCCACACACGTGCACTTGTCAAGCCCTATAAATAGTTTGCTCAAGAATACAGTTGGGAAGAGTCCGGGGAGAATTCACTCCATGGGAAAAGCATCCAATTATTATTTCAAAGCGTTATTACATTTCATATATAGCCATATATTCTGCACATTTAACTCCACCCCCAGCAATATAATAACTTTCCTGTCTCCTCTGTCTTCTGGTCCCATCCACCTGCTTTGCTGCAGTAACAGTACCAAGAGCGAGGGGCAGATTTATTAAGGAATCTTGGTATTTTTATCACAATATCAGCAATTTCATGACTGTAAGAAAATGAATCAACAAAGTTATCAAAGCCAATGAAAGTGTCCGTTTTGTCCAACAAATTTGTTGAATTCTTTCAGCATTCAAAGATATTTATTATCAGTTATGCTCAGTGACGTTTAACAGCAGAAATCAACACCCATCAAAATCATCACAGTATGTGCCAGGGTCTGACTGGGCCAGCAGGACACCGGGTAAAAACCTGAGTTTTTACCCGATTTTTTCTCAGTTTTCTCCAAAGACATCTTCTGCCTTCAAGGGCACAGGTTGATATGGAAACTTCTGACACATGGAAAAACCATGTAAAACGAAAGCCAAGTTCATATACGCTGTAATACTCCATGAGGCGTATCAAAGGTCTCTCTAAAGGGGGACAATTACCCATAGGCAATTAAGATCCTCTTAGACAATGGGATCTACCACTGCCACTGGAGTTCCACCGAAAAGTGTTATCAAAAGCCCCTCAACTTGGAATGCAATTGCGGTTTCATAGATTGTTGTTGTTGTTGGGCTAACAGGGGTCCCCAACCTTTTTCACCCGTGAGCCACATTCATATGTAAAAAGAGTTGGGGAGCAACACAAGCATCAAAAAGTCGCTTGGAGTGCCAAATACAAACTGTGATTGGCTATTTGGTAGCCCCTATATGGATTGGCAGCCTACAGGAGACTCTACTTGGCACCATACTTAGTTTTTATGCAATTAAAAATTTCTTCCAAGCCTGGAATTCAAAAATAAGCTCCTGCTTTGAGGACACTGAGAGCAACATCCAAGTGGTTGTAGAGCAACATGTTGCTCAGGAGCTACTGGTTGGGGATCACTGGGCTAGAGCTTCAGCTATGGTTGAAAAATGACATAGAAAATATAAATCTTACTCTTAAAGGTAACTTTTCTAAAATTGAGTTTTCTTCCGTCATTGCTAATACAATTACTAAGTTTCAGCAGAAGTGAAGGTGCTTAGGTGTATTTTGTGACACACACCATTAATTGATTCATAGATCATCCTCAGTATACCTTTCTATATGCTACATTTTGTATTATAGTTCTCTCATGGCAAAAGAAGACACAAACTCTATTTTTGTTATTTAAAAGTTGTTTTCTTCTAACAGGAGATGAATCAGAAAAATGAAAGTTATCCTTTAAATAAACAGCTTATGTTCCGTATTTATAATGTATAAGGTTCTACCTTCTTTCTGCACGTTAGACCATCTGTTCCTGCTTCAGACGATGCAAACCCTAAGGCCTCCAATTTATTAACAGACTGAAATTTTTTGGAGGTACTGCATTTCCATTTGAAGTCTGCCAGGGGCAAATACAGTCTTGAAATTCCAAATCTGCCCAAAATATAAAGTTTGGATGTTCCAACTCCAAAATACAAGCGTCGTGCCCAATCATTTTTGATGCTAGAATAGTTGAATAAATTATCTTTAATATTTTCGGATAGCCCCTCAATGTGTCAGATTAACTATGACTATGGGGGGGTTGTGGATGCACACCTAAGGCCAATTTCAAAAAGTATAAAGCCCTGTCTAAGTAATTCAAGTAAATATGCAAGTGCGTCAAGGTAAAACCCCACATGGTGGTCCCTAACTGACTTCTACTTTTCTAAAATGGGCGTTGGTTAAGGCAGTCTCTCCCTCTTAAAAGCCGCTCAGCAGTTGGCGGGGGAGGATTTAGCACAGAGTTTGAAACCAAAGCACAGGAGATGTTTACATAAAGAATTGTTACTACACAGAGAGGTAATATTCCTTTTCTACTATGACTAAAGATAAATAAGTTAGGGACCACCATGTGGGGTTTTACCTTGACGTGGTATGGTGGCTTATCAATATTATGATCATAACTTTGTAACAAAAAAACCCTGTTTCAAAATTACATGCACTTGCATATTTACTTGAATTACTTAGACAGGGCTTTAAACTTTTTGAAATTGGCCTTAGGTGTGCATCCACAACCCCCCGATAGTTCAGATTAACTATGGATAGACCATTATTATTTCTCTTTTTATATTTAGCGTAGAGAGTAAACCAGTATATTCAGTACAGTAATTAGTCAACAGGTATTCTTCCTGGTTGATCATTACAAGTTTCCTCCAAATAATGTATGCTGTGGAAAAGCCCCATATATTGTATAGCCAGTTAGTACTCTTTCTTTATTACTTTATCACTTTATCACACAACAGAGTGAACAATCTAGAAAGTTTTTCCTATACTGTCTCAAATGTAAAACTACCTCTGTCCTCAAAGTAGATCATGTGGAAGATAAAACTGACCAGAAACCATATAACCGGTCAAAGTGTCAGGAGAAGCAGCATGTTGCAGAAGATATGGGCAAGTTTTGTATTCAAGAGACAGGCGAGGGTGAAAACCATATGCACAGAAAAGAGCAGGGCATCAGAGATTCCAACGTTGACAGGTGTTGATTTACATAATAAATGTGTCTTTATTGAAGTTTACATATCCATAAAAAGCTTTTAAATAAATAAAGATAAATGTATTATTTAAGTGAAGACAACGTTGGATGGGGATGCACCGAATCCACTACTTTGGATTCGTCTGAACCCCCGAATCCTTCGCGAATGATTCGGCCGAGAATTGAATCCGAATCCTATTTTGTTTTGTGTCAAAAAGTCACGTGATTTGCCTCCCCATCCTTAATTTGCATATGCAAATTAGGATTCGGATTTGGTTTGGCCGGGCAGAAGGATTCGGCCAAATTCTGCTAAAAAAAAGGCAGTATCCTGGCCGAATCCCGAAACGAATCCTGGATTTGGTGCATCCCTACTCTGAGTGCCTGTTCACTTCTGTACATATGATGTTTATCAACTCCCTCTGGCTTCGAACTCAATCCAAAGACTTCCTACATATATGGGGCTCCTTTTTTGTACTGAGGGTGAAAACCTTGAAGATCAGTAGATAAGGTAACTTAGGTTCACAAGAAGGACAGAAAGGTTCAGAAAGAAGAAGACAGCTCCCGTCTTGAAGAAGATTTGGCACCAAACCACAAAGTGACTGAATAAATTGCAAACTTTATTTTGAGGGATTTCTGCCAAACGCTCAATCATTGTCTGATTGCACTTGATCCACAGTTGCAGTTGTGATTGGCTGGCAGCTGCTCAGTCTTATCTTCCAGCTTTGTCTTTTATGCACGTACATTTATGTTGCGATTGACAATGAACGTGTGATTGATTTGTTTATACTGCCAGATTTCATTGCACGGTTATAATATATTTTTCAACAAGTAGTGACCCCGCTAATGTCATCTTTATCCCCTCGGGCCTGAGTCAAGAGCAATTAGAACAGAACAGATGCAGCGGTTTTATTAGATCTTGTCAGTAAGAGACATGAATTTGGTTAAGGTGTATAAAAATACAGAGTTACTATAGTTGTCACCGTGTATTACTCTAACCAAGAATAATCATGAACAGATTTGTTCATCCTGTATAATAAGAATCCTTATTCATTGATCATATTTCCAGTGATACAGTGCAGATGTTACTATATTATTCTAAATTTGACTAAACCAACATATATTTTATCCAGCAATATCCATATTGATATGTTTAGTTTCAAATGTTCAAACCTAAAGACTTTTGCTGGTTCCTCGTTGCCTTTTTGGGAATAAGGCTCCTTTGAAGATTGACATTGTTTTTGAACAACCCAACTAGGACAGTATCTTTGTGGAGTGCGTTTAACTTTGACTTTACTCTGAAACTTTTTGGATTCAAGGCCCCCTTTAGCGGTCCAGCATTTGGTAAAAGACCTTCATAGCCCATAACAAGATTATTTAATGGGATAACATTGGTGATCCAGCCTGTCATTGTTCCAAGAATATCAAAGACAACAAAAGTGTTCTCATTCTCACCATAACTGGGCTTCCAGGTGTATCTACAAGAACAAATAGGCCTCCTTCCAAAATATACACTAAACTAGAAGAAAAGGGGCGCAAAAGCCCAAAGTGTAGAAACACTCACCAAGTAGAAGATGTGGTTCAGCTGCACCAGACCATAGGAAATGGTCAATTGTTAACAAAAAGAATGTGGGTGTAAGAAAAATACCTGTGCGGCGGGGTCGCCCGCCGCGCCATCAGCGGGGATGCCCGCCGCATGGTCCTTAGCGCCGGCACCATGCTGTTTTCTAAGGCGCGCCTGTGCGCCTGGCGCACGTTTGCCGCGAATTTTGAAAGCTATTTAAGGGCCATTCAGTGTACAGCCCTTTGCTTGTGATAGAACTAGTGGTTTTGCTGAGCCATGTGCGTCTGTCTTTGAAATTCTGATCTGATTATCCGTGTTTGACCCAGCCTGTTCCTGACTATTCTGCATTCTGTATCCTGACCCTTGCCTGCCTATGACAACTCTCCTGCTTAACCCCTTGATTGACAACCTGGTTTTGACCTTTGCCTGTTTGACGATTCTGATATCCGCCTGCCTCGACCCAGCCTGTCTGACCATCCTTCTGCCTAATCCTTTGTATCATGACCTTCGGCCCAAAAGACTCTGCTTCCAGCCGTGCCCCTTTGCCAGACAGAACATCTCGCCTTGTACCCCTCGTTAAGTCCAGGTGGCACCCAAGTAAGCTGAGAGCTCCTCCCGAAGCCCAACGGTGGTCACACTACTGGTGAAGCCGAGCCGAGACCAGGGTGCTTGGCACTTGTTCTGGTATTGGGTGCCGGCTGTGACAGTGGGCATTCTGGCACTCAAACGATTACACAAGGGTCACAAAAAAAAGTCTTTAGAAGGCTGTTATTCAGGCTTGGATTTGTGGGCAGGCCCCAAAGGCTTAGGCAGGGCCGTATTTATATATAGGAATACTATGGCCTGTGCCTAGGGCAGCAGCTTTTGGGGTGCCCTTTGGGGGTATATTTGATTTTTTTTTTTAAATGAAGTGAAATAAATCACTCCCAGCCACCACAGAGGCTTTATCCTTAAATCCTGCAGCACAGCTGGGGGGCTAGAGGTATAGGGCTCACTGGTGGAACGCTGGGGGCTCACTGGTGGAATGCCGGAAGTGCTGCTTTCATGGACGTGACTTCATGCTCCCTTTGCATGTGACATCATTGCACAAGTTTGGGGGACTCTGTAAATATAGCCCTGTGCCTAAGGCAGCAAAAATTGTGGGGCAGCAAAAATTGTGGAGAAGCATGCCGCCCACTAACCACGTCATGAGTTTTCAAAGTAGCAGAGCCTGCAAGAGAAGCAAGTGGGTGTGAAGGGGGGAGCAGCAGGGGAACGTTTGAGGGGTGCAAGTGTGGGGGAGTCAGGTGTGAGCAGGGGGGTAGGGTGCGAGTGGTAGGAGGCCTAGGGGCGCAGTCATTTAGAAATCCAGCTCTGCTGCCATTGCATCTGCTATGAAGGAACCTAAAACAATATTTTAAAGAATTAATATGTACTGTCTCTTGTACATTATATGATAGTACTAAAGTTACACTTTATACAAAGTTTCTGATTCCCTTATTACTGCACCCTTATAATTCTATTCGTAGAGACTCCATTACACACCGAATATTTTCCATTACAGGTTCCACGTGTGGTCTCCATTATTTCCATTCACTCTCTGAGTTATTTACTCCATTCTTGGCCAGGGAAAGTCCATGTGCTCAGACCCATTGCTTCTCACTTTCCTTTAACAAGTCTCAGGGTTTATAGTCAGCTATAGTTGCAACCAGAATATCAAGAAAGGTACATATAGCTATACATTCTTATGCTTTACATCTACTCAACATATAGAAATAATAGGTACAAATGGATAGGATACTACTACTGCCACTGCTATGTATCATTTCATGCCAGTCCTTTTACTGGATGCTCTGTAGTTTTTCAGTCATGAGCTGTACTGTATATAAGCACACAAAGATAAGATACCAACAAGACATAAAAATAGATTTTAACTCCAATTACTTGCACAGCTCATCCACTGTATTCTCCACTATCAGATGGATCATTAAGTCATTTATTGACTTAAATCAACACCAGCTACCAGAAAATAAAGGTTTCTGCAGTGCGTTAAATATAATCATGTTGGGGCTCAACTGCTTTATAATTCTATATGGCACTTTAGTATAGATGTACAGTATATATAGATATATATATATATATACAGAATATATGGCCTTTTAATTCATTAATCCTCCAGGCTGACAAAGAATGTAAATACCCATTTATATGTTTTTAATTTCTTCTATTGAAACATTGAAGGCCACTGAGGGCTTTTAACCTTTTAAGGTGAATTGCTCTTAGGTTGCAACTGGTGCCATGATTCCCCAAAATGAAAGACCATACTATCAGTCAGTCTCAAAGACAAACCCAGACATCACGTTATCACAGAAGGCTTCTGTGGGTTTGTGACAGGGCTGAAGTACCACCTGTGTGTAGTTGCGCCCACTCCATCACCATTTGCTTAAAGACAATATAGAAAGTCAATTTAATGAGCCGTGTGTTTAAGGACAATACACATGGACCGTACAACGTTTTCCAAAGGTCTTTCCATTTCATCTACTAAGCCCGTTGGCAGCGTCCGCCTTCACTAGTTGAATCGAATGAGATGCAAAATGGATCAAATACGGAATAATTCCATTAAAACGTGTTTCTGCACACCTTGCAGCAAAAACAAGTCACTGTATAAAAGAGATTCACATTCGCTGTTTAATGGATCAGAAAATTTATTCTCAGAGAGACCGTCCTTTACGTCTAATTAAACAGACCTGGAATTTGAGGGTTTATTGCACCCAAGACAAATACAACTCTGGATAATTACAGCCAGGCCAGCATATACTGCACACCAGCAACAAGATAACATGGAAATGAGACACTCTGGGCAAGCTGGGAAGCTCTATGTACTGGGAGCTCTATAATCTCTCCATGTCTGGTCCTAAATATGCCCCTAGTGTTTACAGGTGAGGGTTGAATATGCTCCACTTGAGTGCATGTCCATATGAGATACATACTGGAAGGGCCAAAAAAACAGTACATATCTGCAGAAAATTGAATTGACCCAACATCTTATATTTGCAGCAAAATACACATGGGTGATGGTATAACGAGAGATGCCAACCCAGATCTGAAGTAATCCAGGACCATCTTGGCTGCACCTGCCGTACCCATGCCCCCGCTCCACCTCATTCCACCCAAGCTCTATAACTTGTCATGCTCCATGATTAATATAAGTAGGACTTTGAGTGTCGATTCTATGCATTTCAATGGAGCAGGTAATTTAGAGTGTAAACTGCTGACAGCAGGAGATGAACATGTTACTGCAGGTGACCAGGGCTTAAATTAGAGAGACTCTCGACAAATGCAGGGGAAGGTGACATGTCAGCATAATTGAATAGTAGAGTCAGCAGATTATTGGCTGTGCATGGCGTCCTCCTGACTGGAAATCAACCAGGTTTAGAATCTTGTTGGCCTGACCTCTCTGATGGGCTTCCGTTGATCTCAGTTATGCTCCAGTCATCAGCTTGTTGGGTCAAACGTTTAAATCAGTCTGATTTGGTCAACCAATCACTAATACAAATTGCGCTGATCCAATTGTTTGGCCGGGACTAATGACCTCACAAAGATCTGAAGATATTTAAGTAGGGCTGCCATCGTTGGAGGACAAGGGGAAACCAGTCATGGTCAGGGAGTCCTAGAAACTGGGGGGAAACACCTAATCCACTTTTTTGGATTCTGCCAAACCCCCAAAGCCTTTGTGAAAAATTCGGTCAAAAACTGAACCGTATGCCAACCTTAATTTGCATATGCAAATCAGGAAGGGGGGGAAGAGAGAATTTTTTTTTTACTTTTTTTTTGTTTTGTGATGAAAAGTCAAATGACTTTAAGGATTCAGAGGCACGAGGATTAGGCCAAATCCTGGCCAAATACTGAACCGAATCCTGGATTAGGGGCATCCATACTAGAAACACAAGGTTTAATTCCTGTACTGCTCATAAAGGGATGGACAGAGTTTAAGTGAGTGGATCATGGGTTGGGTTTACTGGAACATGGCTGGAGCTGATTAGGGAGTGGTGGGTAGATGTAAAATTCAGCAGGCCCCATTCTACTTTGTTGCCCAGGGGGGCCAGGTGGGCAGTGGGCAAATAACCCAGGAAGGGGCTTGGTAATTATGTTGTTTAGGACCAATGAATTAAGAGAATGGTCCTGTCTCTTAGTGTATGGCTAGTTTTAATATCCAGCAATTGTATGCATATCATTATGGAAGTAATATAGGCATGGTATAGCCATTCCCATGCATACTCTCCATTTGCAGAAGATGTGTTTGAAAAGGAAATTACTTATCACGAGGTCATAGCATTTAGAGGTAACCCTGCCCTTACCCTGCCTGGTAAACTAGAGAGTCTCCTTGCAAGAAAAGTAGGACCTTGTCCAAAGGTTGGTCCTTTAACTGGGGAATAAATTGACAACCACTTCCTTAATTTATAGCAAGTAAGTCTCCATCAGACCTGGCTGGAAGGGAATATGATTCCTGATATAAAAATGATCAACAGGGAAGCAAGTGAATAGAGACGGCCTGTATTTCTTTCCAGAAAAGGTGGCAATGCTAATTGTTCTTGAGGTGCCTCCGCAGCACAGGGGGTTTTATAGACTCCAGCTGCAGCAAATATGCCAGGCGTTCCCTGCGCTGCCAAGTGTTTATGGGAATTGATAGTAAAGGCTTTAATGAACTATAAAGCAGAATCCAACAGGACTTGTGTACAGTTTGTCACAGACGTGGCGGCTAATGTGTCACACCGAGAGGGTTCCAGGGAGAGGGAAGAGTATTGATACTAATAACAAATGATTCTGGTGCCTGTGCATCTCCCAGCCATTAGTCAGTAATTATTCCCCTAGGATGAAGGAAAATGCTGCTGAGGCTGCAAAATACTTCAATAACAATTGTCTTGCTTCACATTCATTGAGAGAGGCAGCGTAACCCACATAATGTCTAATACTGTGTGACAGAATTCAGCAGACAGGAATGGGGGGCACGAGTCGATCACTCCTGTGGGGGGGGGGAGTCCAGGGAACACGTCAGTGCTGTAAATAAACATTTAGGGCAATTAGTAAGACTGGAAGCCAGAGCTGCAAATAGCAAACAACATAGCATACATAAAAAATAGCACAAAACATCTAAACAAACTGAAGAGACGTCCAACCTTTCTACTTTAGCTGTATAGGGGTTGTTCACCTTAAAATTAACTTTCAGTTTGATGTAAAGAGTGATATTCTGAGAAAATTTGGAATTGGGTTACATCTTTTATTATTTGTGGGTTTTGAGTTATTTAGCTTTTTATTCAGCAGCTCTCCAGTTTGCAATTTCAGCAGTCTAGTTGCTAGGGTTGTAATTACCCTAGCAACCATGCACTGATATGAATAAGAAACTGGAACACGAATAGGAGAGGCCTGAGTAGAAAGATGAGTAATAAAAAGTAGCAATAACAATAAGGGGCAGATTTCATAGTCTGAGGTGAATTTTCTAATGAAAAAAAAAATCGAATTTCGAGATATTTTTGTGCACTTCGACTAGGAAATAGTCCAAATTCGATTTGAAAAAAATGCTAAAATTCGAATATTGAAACTTATCATGTACTGTCTCTTTAAAAATTTGACTTCGACCAATCCCCACCTAAAACCTGCCGAATTGCTGTTTTAGCCTATGGGGGACCTCCTAGAACCTATTTGGAGACAATTGGTGGACTTCGAATCGAATTCAGTCAAATGCGCTATTCCTTCGATTCGTACAATTCGGCTGAATACGGACCTATTCGATCGAAAACTGACCTATTCGACCAAAAACGTCGACCTAATTTTGGTTGGTCTTTTTGAATTACTATTTGAATTTCAAAGTTTTTTCAATTCGACCCTTGATAAATATGCCCCTAAATGTGCAGCCTTACAACAAATTTGTTTTTTTGATAGAGTCTGTGACCCCTGTTTGAAAGATAGAGAAGACGGAAAATAATTCAATAATAATTTAATTGACCAATTGAAACATTGCTTAGAATTAGCCATTGTATAACTAAAAAATATAATAATAATATTACTAAAAGGTAACTTAAATATGAATCACCCCATAGCAAACCCCCACATATAGTCTTCAGCTGCAAACTACTGCTCCCAGCATCCTCAGCAAAGGGAGTTGTAGTTTGCTGTTTATCCATTGAAGACCCATGATACAAAATACAGCATTTCTAGCATTATTGTTTTTTTAAACTTTAGTTCCCCTTTTAATTGTCCTTTTTTCACACTAATACCTGGAGAGAATAATTGGAATGAGCTCCTGGCTGCCACTTGATTGTATTTTCTACCTCTACCGGTAGGCGAGCATTGAAATTTTTTATACATGGTTCAATAAAACTGTTGTTGTGGAGTTTTTACCCAGGGGAACCAATCACTACAAAGTCACCCTGGGTTGGAGACCCAAAAGAATGCCAGTTTCCCAGCCTCATGACATCTCATTGTGATGACCTTACCCATAGGAATGGGGAGCAAAAAGTAATGGATGGTAAAACCCTGATGTGTTTAAAACTCTTTATCCTTTTTTATGATCTTCAGTTCGGACAAGCCACAGAGGGGACTTGAACCAGCTATTGGTGATGTAAAATAAGGTGCAAATGTCTCTTCACACCCACCATCTTCTGGGAGACTAGTGTCAACTGAGGATGATGGGAACGATAGTTTTGTTCACAGCTTTGGAGCCCCAATGCGTAAGTCATCACAGGGTTGCCCCATGAGCTCTTTTAATAAAAGATGGATGGTCAGTTATGTAACAGAACTGCAAACCCAAAAGCTCTAGTGCAATCGTGAATTAAATGTAATTGTTGTTTCTATGGCAATGTATGAGATATAAATTAAATGGCAAGAGCTAACGCTCCGTCAAATGGAAAATACTCCCTGCTAAGATCTGCCGTATGCTTCTCACTGAACATCAGTTTTAAGCAAGGCAAATGTTGATTCTTTAAATGTTGCACATTCCTCTTCTGCTCCTTCAGTGCCCCTTGTCTCAATCATTTCGGCCAACCAACGCCACAGCAGGAACTCGTTTGGTTGAGTTTATTTAGTACAGTATAAGTCTGTGAATAATAAAAAGAGTACTGCAGCTCTATGCTGGGACTGTCTTAAATGTAGGGGTCAGATTATTCATGTATATTGCAATATGCAATATACAACTCATAGCCTTAAGGTCCGATACACGGGCTGATAAAAGCTGGTGACAGACTGAGTTGGTAGCTTATTGGCCCATGTGTGGGGCCATCCAACCAAAAGTCCAACCAAAAGTCAGCCAGATCTCGATTGGGCAGGTTAAAAAATCCCGTCGGAACACGGCCACATCTATGCGTTTATGCGGACCCGCAATGCAACCGCCTATATCGGATCCATTATGATCCGATTGTTGACCACTAGGGCCCACGACTTCAATGTGGGCATATTGGGGAGAGATATGCTCATTTGGCGACATTGCCAAACAAACAAATCTTTACGTCTATGGCCACCTTAAGGATGAATTATCTGCAGTCTCCTGATGATGGGAGTTGTAGTTCAGTAAGACCAGGTCCATTGGTGGAAGACCCCTAGCAGAGTGCTTGTTGAGCTTAAAGTGATGGATGAGTGGCTCTGCTCTCAAGCTAAGAGAATTAAATGCAGGGGAGGAGAAACAGCCTGACCTCTGTAACATGATCTGAACTAGGTTCTTTCAAGCCATACATTCATCGAGGTTCAGGAGGAGACAATGCTGACTTATATCTGCGACAACCAAGTTTCCCCAAGGACAGAGGAGATTACATGTGTAATCATTCGTAAATGGAACGTGATATCTTCTACAGCCTTGTGCCACTTGTTCTCTCTTGTCCAATGGACCATACCAGGACCTTAAAGACCTCAAAACTTTCTATTATGTGTAAAAGGGGTTGTTCACCTTTAAATTAACTCTTAGTATGATAAAGAGAGTGATATTCTGAGACAATTTGCAATTGGATTTCATTTTTTGTTATTTGTGTTTTTTTGAGTTATTTAGCTTTTTATTCAGCAGCTCTCCGTTTCAGCAATATGGTTGCTAGGGACCTAATTATCCAACCAACCATGCATTTATTTGAATAAGAGACTGGGATATGAATAGGAGAGGGCCTGAATAGAAAGATGAGTGATAAAAAGTAGTAATAACAATAAGGGCGTTATTTATCAAAGGTCGAATTTGAGAGTTTTTTTATACCTCGAATGAACTGGAATCTCGAATGGTTTCTTATTTAAGAAAAAACTCGAATGGAAAAAACTCAATTCAGTGAGTTAAAGTTGTGAAGCCGCAAAACTCTAATGAATTGATTTTTCACCGAAAAAACCCTCAAATCGCTCAAATTGAGTTTTCAGGCAAAACCCTCCAAAAAAACTTGAACCTCATGAAGGCTTCAAATAATTCATTGACTCCTACATGACCTCAACAGGTTTTAGATGGTGTATTTTCAGATTTGAGCTATTTCCAGGGCCGGGGTATAATAAACCTTGAAAGATTTGAGGTTTTTTTTGACCCAAAAATGTGAATTTTGATAACCTCTAAAACTTGAGGATAACACAAATTGAACCTTAAAAAATAACTCCTTAAATTTGTAGCCTGATATAGGATTTGTTTTAGAGATGGTCAGTGACTCCCTTTTGAAAGCTGGAAAGAAAAAGGCAAATAATTAAAAAATGAAAAAATTAAGGCCAATTGAAAAGTTTCTTAGAATTGGTAATTTTGCCTGGTCATGTGCTTTCTGACAGGCTGTTGTTTCTCCTACTCAATGTAACTGAATGTGTCGCAGACCTGGATTTTACTATTCAGTGCTGTTCTGCCAGGGAGCTGTTATCTTGTATTAGGGAGCTGTTATCTGGTTACCTTCCCATTGTTCTTTTGCTTGGCTGCTGGGGGGGGGGAGGGGGGTGATATCTCTCCAACTTGCAGTACAGCAGTAAAGAGTGACTGAAGTTTATCAAAGCACAAGTCACATGACTGGGGCAGCTGGGAAACTGACAATGTCTAGCCCCATGTCAGATTTCAAAATGAAATATAAATAATTCTGTTTGCTCTTTTGAGAAACAGATTTCAGTGCAGAATTCTGCTGGAGCAGCACTATTAACTGATCCGTTTTGAAAAAAATTTTTCCCATGACAGTATCCATTTAAAGGTGAACTAAGCTTTAATGCCCTTTTTATGCAAGACGTCCCTTTGGTCTATTTGTCCACAGAAGATTGGATTTTGTTATCTTTGAGGGTCGGTGACATTGCAGATGCTCAGTGTGCTCTGGGGTTGTTGCAAATCATCAAGTAGAAAGTGAGGTTCCCCTATCATAAAAGCTGAGGCTACAGGGCTGGTTATTAAATGCTGATAAAGCTAGGGTTGCCACCTTTACTTAAAAATAATACCGGCCAGTGGGGGACGGGCACCAAAAGGGGGTGGTCTGCGTCGGAAAAAAGGAGTGGAGCTACATGGCGTGCCGCAAAAGGGGCGTAGCAACATCGCAGAGATGTCCATGGCGCTGGAAAAAGGTAAGTTCTTTGCGAATTGGGGGCAGGCCAGGGGCTTTTTTTAAAGGGTATTACAAATTACCGGCAATTGCATTGCCGGTAAATTTGTAATACCAGCCCCGGCTTTGGCAGGTGTTTTACCGCCTAGGCCGGTAAAATACCGGCCAGGTGGCAACTCTAGATACAGCATGTGCTGGTATCTAAGCTACCATATAATGGAAATATCAATTATATATTGTATTCTATATAGACAGTATATTGTGAGTGGGTCCCTAAGCTCAGGTAAGAAACAGCAGCCCAGAACATCTGCAGTGAATCAGCAAAAAAGATGGGAAGCTACTGGGGCATCTTTTGAGGCGCAGATTTTTTTACTGCAAAAGGGTTGTGGTTGCTTTGGGCTGGTGCAGAAGCACAAAACATAATGTACAACATTTCAAGCCAGATTTTTTGTTAAACTGTATTTCTCCTTTAACTTCTATTAAACCGCTGCAGTAGTGCTGTGCGGATCGAGAATTTCTCGACCAGCACCCGACCCTGACCCGCCTGCTCCCTACCCGCATCCGACCCGGGCCCCCCCTTTATTTACAGACCCGTGCCCGCCCCGCAGTGATGTCACAAAAGGGGCGGGGCAGGCGGAAGTCTATAAATTCCGGTGCCGGAAGCCGGCAGTACTAGGTCGGCCGCAACCCGCGCATTTTGTCCAGGGGCGGCCTGCACATCTCTACTCTGCAGTATATTCCAGCTCACATGACTTAAAGTAACACCAAAAAATGTAATGGGCCCATTTACTTAGCTCGAGTTAAGGAATAGAGGAAAAAAAACTTCGAATTTCGAATGTTTTTTTTGGCTACTTCGACCATCGAATGGGCTACTTTGACCTTCGACTATGACTTCGAATCGAACGATTCAAACTAAAAATCATTTGACTATTCGACCATTTGATAGTCAGAGTACTGTCTCTTTAAAAAAAAACTTCGACCCCCTAGTTCGCCAACTAAAACCTACTGAAGTCAATGTTAGCTTTGCTAGCTTTTTTTGATCAAAGAAAAATCGTTCGATTGATGGATTAAAATCCTTCGAATCGAACGATTCTTTGTTCGATCAAACAAATTGCGGTAAATCCTTCGACTTCGATATTCGAAGTCGAAGGATTTCAATTCGGCAGTCGAATATCATTCGGCAGTCGAATATCTAGGGTTAATTAATCCTCGATATTCGACCTTTAGTAAATTTGCCCCTGAGTGTTTTAAAGTATTGAAAATATCATGTAGTGTTGCACTGCACTGGTAAAACTGACCTGTGTGCTTCAGAAACACTACTATAGTTCATATATAACAAGCTGCTGTGTAGCAATGATGGAAATTGAAAAAAAGGCATTAAAAAGTGCAAAACAGATAACACCATTATGTTCTACAGAGCTTATCTGTTGTGTAACCTGAGCCTTTTCTCCTTTGAATAACGGCCCCCATTGCTACACAACAGCTCAATTATATCAACAATAGTAGTGTTTCTTTCTGAAGCAAACATATCAGTTCTACCAGCGTAGGGCAACGGTGCCTTATATTTGTATCACTTTAAAACAATTTCATTGTTTTGATGTTACTTGTCCTTTAAAAGATCAGTGCTGTCAGGTTTACATACATACAGGTTATTGAATCTGTTATATAGGAGGCACCAACAGGACAGGTTTTCATGACAGCTACAAAGGTGGATGAGAAAGTAAATGGGTAATTCTGGCAGAGCCACCTGTGCTGCTGACTGATCCACCTGTTCTTCTGCAAAAATACCCATAAAACATACGCTGCCGGGGGCTTCCCAAAGAAAAGGTTTGAAACTCCTGTGTTTTATGTGATCCAACTGTTTTTGAACAAGTCAGCAGTTCACTTTTTCTTTAATTAACCCACTCCCTGGCTGTGAGGAACTCGGCTGTGCCGGGGCTGATCCATACACATTAGTACTGATAGAAAGGTGGAATCTGACTGCATACGGAAAGAACAAATAGACCCATTTATCCTGCCTATTTTCTTTTATCTCCATTAAAAGCTCAGGCTTTATTTCATCCTGAGAATAACCTATTTTTCAGCCTTTTTCATATTTTTTTTTCCAAAGGAGCTATAATGGAGTCGTGCACGCGTTTCATGCGACGGGCGCATACAAAATGCAGAGGGGAGGGAAAAAATGACAGATAAGACTTATGAAGAAGAGATCACTTCATCCAAAATGCTTTAAAGAGGTCTTTATGTCCTAGAAAATGATACCGCACAGAGCTGTATTAGTTACTGGGTACAAAAAAACGTATATCATCCGCATCAGCTATAATATCGCCGGTATGTATTAATAATTACCTGCTGGAAGAAAGAACATGGGCTTTTATTAATGATTGTTCTCAATCCATTATCTTCTGCAGAGGAAAGGTGCCAAGAACAGACATGATGTTCAACGGAGATTGTGTGTCTGGGAAGGATATGAGTTATTAATAACTTCATAGGCCCATAGATACCTCCAACATCCAAGCTGGCATAAAGGAGATACAGGTATAGGACCTGGTATCCAGAATGCTCGGGACCTGAGGTTTTCCGGATAACAGATCATAATTTGGATCTTCATACCACAAGTCTACTAGAAAATCATGCAAATATCAAATAAACCCAATAGGTTGGTTTTAGGGATGCACCGAATCCAGGTTTTGGTTCGTGATTTGGCCAGCATTTCGGCCTTTTTCAGTAGGATTCGGGCGAATCCTTCAGCCTGGCCGAACCAAATCCTAATTTGCATATGCAAATTAGGTATGGGGAGGGAAATCGCGTGACTTTTGTAAAACATTTTTTCCCTTCTCAGATTTGGTTTGGTATTCGGCCAAATCTTTTGCAAATGATTCGGGATCCAAAATAGTGGATTCGGTGCATCCCTAGTTGGTTTTGCTTCCAAACGGGATTGATTACATCTTAGTTTGGATCAAGTACAAGGTACTGTTTTATTATTACATAAAAATTTTGGATTATTAGGATAAAATGGCATCTATGGGAGACGGCCTTTCAGGAATTCTGAGCTTTCTGGATAACGGGTTTATGGATAACGGATCACATACCTGTATTCTCCTGAAAGTAAAGTTAAAAAAAAATTGTGTAAGTTCTTTTTGCACGGGTACAGGCATTTCCTGTTTGGGATAATGTGCTATGGCTAGCAATCCATCTTTATAATAGGCTTGGGTCCCAAAAAATTCCTCTGTCTGCAAGGCATTTCAGAGACATTTCCTTGGTCAATAATGTGTTTACATTGTGTGTGTATATATATATATATATATATATATATATATCTATATATATATATATATATATATATATATATATATATATATAAATTTATTAATAGCTTATTATACTTATACAGGTATGGGACCTGTTATCCAGAATGCTTGGGACCTGGGGATCAAGTACAAGCTACCGTTTTATTATAACAGAGAAAAAAAAAAAACAATTTTAAAAATTGGAATTATTTAAAATGGAGTCTACGGGAAATGGCCTTAATTCTAACTTTCTGGATAATGGGTTTCCGGATATTGGATCCTATACCTGTAACAATAAAGAAATATAATGTAAGCATATGCTTTTATTTGCATGACAAACACATTGAAAGTCCCATACCCCACCAAAATGGCAATACAAAATAAGTGTCAGATTCCTGGGATCTACAAATTAAATACCCACAGGAGTACAAAAAGGCTTCTCTCAGTGCCCCAATATGCAAGAGAAAAATTTGTCATCATAACATTGGGGCCAAACGTAAAGTGCTATATATACAGCACTTTATTCCCCCACATGCTCTTGGGTACAAAGACAAAATACCCTAATATAAAAGCTACAAAACACAAAGTAAATTGATATTACATATTCCTAGGTTATCAACAATATGAGGCCTAAATTAAATTCCTACAGCTTGCACTTTAGTCCCTGCAAACAAAATTTACTGGTGCGTGTTTATCAACACTCGACAAATGACCCCCAGTGTCCTTAGGTTTATGTATCAAAAATGCTCCATATGTTAAGCTTATCCCATAAACCTATATATTTTTAGAAAGACTATGAAGAAGTCAAACCACATACAAAGCAGCCAAAACTGTTTATTACCAACGCTGAAGAATTCAGAATGGTTGCATATGTCTTTATTAAAAAATATAACAAACTGCAAATTGTGGCTCAAATTTGCAATTTTTTGGCAAAAATCAACTCAAAATTGGCAGTTTAAAGCATTTTATTTCCCAGGTGCTTTATAACAGAAAGACAAAACATAAAAATAAATTATGACAAGGATCTTGTGAATATTTTGATACCACACATTCCTATAATTATCAAAACTGTGTGGCATGTAGAGAGCTGAAAATCTGAATAGTGCATTACATATAGCAACAATACACCCCTATCGTGATAACATATATTTTTTGGAAAATTCATATGGGTAAATATGAATTTTTAGGCAACATCAAGAAGGAAACAGGTGACAAATGACTTGATTTGGATGACAAGACTTTTTAAGTTTACAACAGCCTCAAATTATATGTATAAATATGTAATATATGTTTTTGTGATTTGCAAAACTACTGCAAACTGTACTTGCCTTGGCACATTACATCAAATTGGTAAAAGATGCATTCTGGGCATTGCATGCCAAGTGAACAGAGCAACATCACTGTTGCGGTAAGCAATTGCATAGCAATAGTATTGGTGGTGAAAAAATATTGCCATGGATACTGACCATAGACTTTCACAGCTATCCACAATATGTCTTCCCTTGGGCTTTCTTCCTCAATCTTCTCAAATTGTTGACAGAAGCCTTGGCTTAGATTATTACCTACAATTTTTATATTTTTTTGCCTCTAATTTCAGCATTAAGCTCACGCTGCCAGCTGTATTGTGATGTCACTTGGGCCACATACGCACATAAAATGCATGTTCATGGTTCACTGTATTCAGGTACCCCTTGAATGCTCTCCAAACAGGGGTAGAACATGGATATTGTGCACATTGTCTATTGTACAGTGCAGTGGAATATGTGGACAATAGTTGCTAATAACGAGAAAAAATGGGGTAAAAATCAAGCATGGAGTGCAGGTTAATTTAAAGGGATACTGTCGTCGGAAAACATGTTTTTTTCAAAATGAATCAGTTAATAGTGCTACTCCAGCAGAATTCTGAACTGAAATCCATTTCACAAAAGAGCAAACAGATTTTTTTATATTCAATTTAGAAATCTGACATGGGGCTAGACATTTTGTCAATTTCCCAGCTGCCCCTTGTCATGTGACTTGTGCCTGCACTTTAGGAGAGAAATGCTTTCTGGCAGGCTGCTGTTTTTCCTTCTCAATGTAACTGAAGGAGTCTCAGTGGGACATGGGTTTTTACTATTGAGTGTTGTTCTTAGATCTACCAGGCAGCTGTTATCTTGTGTTAGGGAGCTGTTATCTGGTTACCTTCCCATTGTTCTTTTGTTTGGCTGCTGGGGAGGGAAAGGGAGGGGGTGATATCACTCCAACTTGCAGTACAGCAGTAAAGAGTGATTGAAGTTTATCAGAGCACAAGTCACATGACTTGGGGCAGCTGGGAAATTGACAATATGTCTAGCCCCATGTCAGATTTCAAAATTGAATTAAAAAAAATCTGTTTGCTCTTTTGAGAAATAGATTTCAGTGCAGAATTCTGCTGGAGCAGCACTATTAACCGATTCATTTTGGAAAAAAATGTTTTTTCCCATGACAGTATCCCTTTAAGAGCTGCAAAGCACAGCTGTGGTCTCTGCCCTAGATTTGGGCACAGCATGGCCAGAATAGCAGAATATCTTCTTCTCTGCAAGCCCTATCTACTGCACTTGTGTCAAGCTACAAGTTCTTCATACAGTGGCCTCACACAAAGAAAACACATTTTACTGAATACATTCTTTGGAGGGGAAACTGCAATCATAGAGACAGGGTGAGATAGCAGGCAGGAGGTGGTATGTTAGATGCAGACTACGGTGTTATTTACTAAAACTGGAATTAATTTCAACGTCACAACAAAATTGTGGGTCAATTCATATTGTACAATTGACGCTCTGAAAACTCGACTTTATCGAATTATTGGACGAAAACCTCAAATTTATCCAGAGCAGATCACACTGTCAAGAAACAACTTCAGGAAAATCTGCCATTGACTTCTACATGACCTTGACAGGTTTTGGATTCAGATTTTTAGCAGCTTTGGGGTTATAATAAATCTCTAAAGTTTTGAGGGTTTTTTTTTTCCTCGACAAAATTTCAGTTTTCCCCTTTAAAACCTCAACCAGATAAATTTGAGGTTTAATAAATGGACCCCAAAGGACTGCAATGATATTGTGGTCACATAATGAAGTGACTCAGGTAGCACCCATTAAAACTGCATTTTTGTTGCCGTTGTTTTTTTCTTTCCTGGTTCTAAGACGTTTTGTCGCTATCTGAGGCTGACTCTGCAGTTCTATCAGTGTAATTGGCTGAAAATGAAAATAAAAGGAAGAATAAATGCAGAAGTGGTGCCTTAATGTGTGTAGATTATCTCATGTCTCATCTTTAATGTGCTTCTAATCCCTACTGGGCTGCTAGGGCAGAAATGACTTAGCAAGGAGTGATGGGCGGCTAATCTCCCCACTGCTGCTGCTGCTTATGGTATTGGTCTCAGAATGAGGGGTCTATTTATTAACTGTCAGGATTGGTAAATGTGCTGTTTTTTGTTTTATTTTTAAAATATTTTTTTTTAAATATTTTCAAATATCTAAACTAGGCCTGCAAAAATACATGATTGCCTATAGAAGACTAAAAATGTTCCTGCCCTGAAAGGAAAGGTGCTGGTACTATATAGGATGCAGTACTTTCTACCCTAGAAAGAATTCCTGAAGTATTTGCATGTAATATATAGTTCTCTGCAGCCTGGATCATTATGATGATGATGATGATGATGGCTGTGTTGAGGAAAACATATTTAACTTCAATAGCATTTCTGTTTTTGCCGGCTTATCGCTGGGTACAGTAATATACAAGCTAAGCAGCCAAGTCATGCATATTAATTCCGTAGATACAGGTCACTCTCGTATCATTATTCTTTTGATTCCGTGTGATGAAAGCCACGCGTCGGTGTATATAACAAGCATTCATTATTCATATGTTCTAGAGGACAAAGTGCAGGGTATATTCCAAAGTAATGAAGGTCATTAGCCGGTATTGGAGATCAGCTTTCATGATTATGAAATCCATATAAAGATGAGGCCCAGTTGAAACCCTCACTAATTATACCGGACACAAAGGTTCATAAGCATTCTCCAAACACATTGTTAGCATTCTTTCATCTTGAAAGTCTTTTATATTTTGTGTGAACCCAAAGGAGAAAAAGGTTATTATGTTCTTTATAGAAAAAAACGGTATACACCTTGCGCAGAAAAATCACACTGGATGCGCAAATACAGATGGATTCCAGCCCCAAAAAATTCCAGAGTTATGTTTTGTATGCGCTTCCTTTACAAATAAAATGCACCAACTTTGTGTTTCCCTTCACTCCCCAAGCGGCTCGATTGTCTCTATGTTATGCAGAAATCCGGAAAATGTCTATCTGTGTATTAAGTCCACGATCCTTATATCCAACGGCTGTTTCTTAGCTTAAAAAACACAAGAAAGACATAAAGGCACACCAATGTGCTCTATCGTAATACCGCAGGTGCATCGTATGCAGAAGAGACTGCCAGCTCTATCGTACTACGAGTATATCCTAATTTGTGATTGTGTCCGGGAGATCCTGTAAGTACAACCCAAGCAGGGCTCTGGTGCCGTTATTATTATGATATTTGCCTACATTTCAAAGTGTTGGGTTATCTTTTTGAGGATTTGCTCTCCCGTTTACTCCTCCTTGGGTTGCCGTCGGGTGCTGCAGGTTAAAGACCAACTAGAGAACAACAGCCTATGCAATGGTTTGTTTTACTGAATGCAATGTATTGGACATTTGCTTACAGCTACTACATTGCTTCGGTTGAAAGGTGGGCAATCTTATTAATTATGGCCCAATAACTCAGTTCTTGTATTCAAACCAGGTCAGAGTAACATATCTTTCCCTCTACAAGATGAGGTAGAGTGAATAAAAAAAGGTTCAACAGAGAATTAAAGAGATGGACAGGTTTCATGATTTGGTTGGAAGCTGGACAGTCCATAGAAATGAAGGTGGAATGAATCAGGGAAAGTTCATAAGCATGATCCTTTCAGGCAGTGGTCCCCAACAAGTGGTTTGTGAGTAGCATATTACTCACCAACCCATTGGACGTTGCTCTCAGTGACCTCAAAGCAGATGCTTATTTTTGAATTCCTGGCTTGGAGGCAAGTTTTGGTTGCATAACAAACAGATTCGTGGCCAAAAAGAGCTTCCTGTAAGTTGCCAGTCCTCATAGGGGCTACCAAATAGCCAATCACAGCTCTTCAGGAACATTTTTCATGCTTGTGTTGCTCCCCAACTTGTTACAATTGAATGTGGCTCACGGGTAAAAAAGGTTGGGGACCCCTGCTCTGAGGGAAGGAAAGAGATAGGCAGGTTTCATTGGACATCAAAGATAAGAGTATAAGGGAATGTAGAAATGAACTTCCTGCCATTGGGTGATATCTACCTTCAACAGAATTTTAGGGGGCGAGAGATGAATGAAGCAGATGATGTATTGAAGGATTTAAAGGGAACCTACCCATGGATATCTGACTAAAGGTTGGGGTATGGTGAGTGCCTGGCACCTCTCCCATTCAGTGTTAAGGAGGAACAAATACAAATTTTTTGTACCCAGCTTGTTCTTACACTGTCCAACATCCAGTGATCCATGATCTTCAGGGACACAATGATTTCTGTGAAAGATGTATTCCCTTTATTTGAAGGCAAGTGACTTTTTTAAGTGCAAAGACATATGTCCAGGGTCCAGCAATGGACTCTACCAATGGAGAACCGGCATCACTTACAAGAAAATTCAGAGTAATAATTTGGTGCACAACTAATTTACCCATGCATAAATACTCATGCTTTATTTATGTGACTCAAATTACCTCTAATAAATGGACAGAAATAGAAAAGATAGCTCTCTTGTATGTACACCAGTAGCTACAAAGTAAAATAGAATAAAGCATCTGTAACAAATCTCGCAAATATCCTAGATTCATAAAACAAAAGCAGTATAGTCACAGATACAGCCTCCAGATGGGCAATAATGAAAAAGCCCATTAGGAATAAATTAAGTCTGCTTTATAAGGGTTCAAGGGCTCAAATGGGCATTTATGAAAACAGTACCAATTGGTGGAGAAAGCAACAGGATTCCCTGGCCTCAATATGTGCACTTGTACATGATTCATTAGAGCAGGCCAGATGGAAGCAGCAGAGCTTAGCGCAACTTATATGATTATACAAGAGCTACTGTGGACACGAATACCTCTAGTGATTGATGTCAATACAATGAACATTTGTATCCATTTTAACATGACCACGGCACTTGGAGACATAAAAGAACATTTTAATAATAGTGGGAACAACAGGTTAATATAGTCATTGGCCAGATCAGTTGCACTTTAGTTTGCCTAGGAGTGTAACAATATGTCTAGAAGAACTATTACTGAAGGCCGTAGATTAGTTGTATAAACATTTAAAAAGTCAACTTATGATCTTCAGAAAAACAGGAACTTTAATGCAATAGCTTAATCTCCAAAATGTGGAGCAATGAAATGAGGTCTTTCATGTTGACCATAAAGGTGAACCTATACAGGATATTTCTTCACTCTTATCACACAAGTCCTAATGGACATCATTTTAATCCCTGTCAACTGGATGAAGGTGCAGTCTACTCAATAACTGTTGGTGACTGACCTGATAACAATGGCTATACCCTTGGGATTGAAGCAGTCAGTCAGATCCAATTTCAGGAGAGAAACATATCTCTTAATTCAGTTGCAGATTTCCTCATAGACATCTGTAGATTTTCCATAATGTAAATATATTTATTTCACTGAGTTGAATCTGACTGTATCTCATATTTTCTCCATCCCAATTCCACAAACCAAATGCTTCAAAAATGCAGAGCTTAGCCACATATACCTGTTTCAAAGAATTAAGGGAAACATTATGGGGAGATAAGGAATGCACTTTTTCAGTCTTTATAATTCTTAGTTGTATTTATCAATGTACAAAACAGAATGAGACTAAAGCTGGCCATACATACGAAGATCCGCTCGTTTGGTGAGGTCGCCAATCAAGTGGATCTCTCCCTGATATGCCCACCTTGAGGTGGTCAATATTGGGCTGATCTGCCCTAGGGCCCAACAATTGGAGCACAACGAGAAGAATACAGGTGGCCAAGTCGAAGACCGCATCAAATAATTGTTGCAGTCCTCAATCCGATAGGGTTTTTAAACATCGACATCTGGCCAACTTTTGTCCCGATATTGATTGGGAAAGCTCATCTGAGGGCACCATACACTGCCCAATAAGCTGCCGACTTAATATGTCAGCAGCTTATATCTCCTCATTTATGTTTTTCATCTTTTCTTTAGATAGTCCTTCTGAAAACTGATAAGGGTAGGGAAGTGCAGAATAAATAAGTCAAGCTAGGTTGCATCATGCTTTCTTCAACCTGCCTGTATGTTTCTGGAATGTGGGAGGAAGCCGGAGTACCCAGAGAACAACCATGCAGACATGGGGAGAACATACAAACTTCATGCAGATAGTGCCCTGACTGTAATTAAACCTAGTAATTCATTTTCTGCAATTGTATTTATCTTCAAAACAGAGGGTTTTAGTCACATAGATGACATAAAATGTCATCAACAAGTTCAAGATTTTATAGGCTGGCACCTCTTGCTTGGTTGCATTTTTCCCTAGCGCTGAGGATCTACCTGGACGAATGCGTTGGTCAGGACACACTAAGCTGGGAGGTCTCACCCCACAGTGGAGCTTTGGCACCACCACACCACTACCCCTGTATGGAAGAATTAGTGGTAGACACAGACCAGTAGACACAGAAACGTTGAAGAGAGATCATGGGATGATGAGCCACTGTAAAGCGCATGATCCCTATGTGTGCAATCTTTCTTTTGCGCATGCACAATGTCATGGCGTTCATGTTGCTCCATGACACTTTAGCTCCAAATTTGAAATATAAAGGTGCCCTTTTAATAATCATTGCCCAAGCTGGCTCTGTATTTACAGATCCTGCCCAAGGTTTGTTATCATTTCTAGCTTCTGACTTTCATCCTGATTCCTGACCTTGATTGCACACTGCTGCTCGCCCTGACTCTTTGCCTGTCCTTCACTACAATTCTGGTTCTGTACTGTGCTCACTAAGCAACACGATCTCCCAAGCAGCCTAAGGGATCCTGCCTCACAGTTGTGATCGTCAACAAATGAGCTGCTATTCATAACACAGTAAATATATAAATGTATATTTCCTTGCATTTTATAAAAACAATTACATCCTCTGCTGCCAGTGGGATAGCTCGAGTGTTGGCCCCCCCTACAGAGGAACTTCAGGGTTTCTCCCATTTATATTAGTAATTTATGTTACAGTCCAAACATGTCAAGATTTTAAATTAATGCAGATGCCAATCATGGTGGATGTGTTGTACCCCCTCAATCACCAGCCATGGCAATAGGACAGACTGAAGGGGCTTTATTTACGTCTGTCACTATCTGCTGCTTACCCCTAGTTGCAGCTCTGTCCCACCTGATAAAATATGATCAATGGTAAATGGTTAAGACAACATGTGGAATGGTATGGTGGCTTGTTATTAAACACTTTTGAGTTATAAAATGTATCCAAAATAATTGTATTACATAGGGGGATGCATTGATCAATTAATTTTTTTGTATTTGTGTTAGTTTCAATTACTCTTTCCATTTCTATTTTCATTAACATTTCACAACTTCTCCCATTTCCGACTTTCTCTACCCAAATATTGTCAAGTAAAATTATTTCCAATTTGCACAAGAAAAGTTTATATTTGAAAAAAAAAAATAGTAACATGAAAGTCCAGTTAGCAATGCGAAATAATACCCGTTAAATTGTGGCTGCGCGCCGAGAGATATTTGTGCTAAAGTGGCAGCTCCTTAATGAGACGGCCTTATCTGCTGCTCCCTAGATTGCTTTGCAACCATTCCTAGAAATACCGCAGCAGTAAATGCAGAAATTGTTTGTCCGAACAAATAAATCATTTAATATTTATCTGCTGCAGTATTTCACATAGTGAGAATAAAGGGGGGGGGGGAATTACAGCTCATTTATATTTGTACAATTACACTGTGTATACGGTATTATAGGGGCCCTAAAGAATGGATTAACTAGCTGTGTTCTGCAGAATATCAAACAGCATGTTCACTAATTAAACCTTTAAAATAATAAGACGTGCATCTTATTCATGGTAGATTAAAAAATCTACTCTAATTTAAAGTAACTAAAAATACCCAGCAACAGCAAAATGAGAGATGAGGAATGTTTTAAGAAGTGGTGAAGATTGGCCCTTCCAATGGTTTTTCCTGTTGTCTCACTTGTACTCTAAGGGGCCGATTCATGAAGCTCGAGTGAAGGATTCGAATTAAAAAAACTTCGAATTTCGAAGTATTTTTTGGGTACTTCGACCATCGAATTGGTTAAATTCGATCGAATTCGAACGATTCGAAGTACAAATCGTTCGACTATTCGACCATTCGATAATCGAAGTACTGTCTCTTTAAAAAATACTTCGACCACCTACTTCGGTAGATAAAACCTACCGAAGTCAATGTTAGCCTATGGGGAAGGTCCCCATAGGCTTGCCTGTGATTTTTTGATCGAAGGATTTTCCTTCGATCGTTGGATTAAAATCCTTCGAATCGTTCGATTCGAAGGATTTAATCGTTCGATCGAACGAAAAATCCTTCGATCGATCGATCGCAGGATTTGCGAAAAATCGTTCGACTTCGATATTCGAAGTCGAACGATTTTAGTTCCCAGTCGAATATCGAGGGTTAATTAACCCTCGATATTCGACTCTTGATGAATCGGCCCCTAAATGTCACAAACTTTGCACAATCAATCAGTAACCTAACCAACCAATCAGATATTTGCTTTCAAAAAGGTGACCTGCTGATTGGTTGCTCTGGGTTACTTCTTTTAAAATACACTAATAATTCTTTCAGATTTACAGAATGGCAGATGACCTTGGAACTTTAAATAGTTTTTTTCTCATGTATTTAACTGTGTCTTTCCTTCTGGATGTGAACTTTAAAGTAAAAATGAATAAAATCACATGAGGTGGTCCCTTTAAGGCTCTGAACTCATTTTCATTTAATTAGGGTTTTCAGCTGGGTTGCTTTGGTGAGGTATTTTAATTCGATAGTGAGTGCCTCACTGCCTCTTTACAGAAATATAATTTTAATACTGATGCCCTGACAAAGGATAAAGGTATTAGGACTTCAGCTTCGGCTCCTTTTGTGACTTTGGGTCTTTTTGCGGCTTCAGGACTTGAACTTTGGATCCTTTCGTGACTTTGGGTCTTTTCACGGCTTCGAAAATTCAAGTTCGGCTCTTTTCGTGACTTTGGGTCTTTTTGTGACTTCGGGACTTCAACTTCGGCTCGTTTTGTGGCTTTAAGGTCTTATCGCGGCTTCGGCTTTTCGGGACTATGGCTTTTCAGAGGTTCGGGACTTTGGCTTTTGGGAGGTGGCACAACTTCAGCACTGTCAAAGGGGGCCCGGATATTTTAAAGAGTGCAGCACACCTGAGCCTAAGGGAGAACCTCCTGTGCCCTGCCTGCAAGAACATACTTTTAAGCAGCTGTACCATAGAAGAAAGAAGTTTCTTTTATTACCACCAGAACTAAACAAGGTTCAGAGCATTGCTGAGTGTTCTTCTCTTATTGTGGAAGATAAATTAGTCACTTTTAACATGATGCATTAGCAGAGGGTTTGAGAAAATAGAAAACAGTTTATCTTCGGCACACTACAATACTTTTTAGGGTGCATTCAATCCCAGGCTGCTTCTTTAAGCCCAACACAGTAATCTTGGAGAAAAGAAGCACACCATACTTCGGCTTCTTGCCTTTAAAACATTTATGTGCAGCAGAATTGTTGTGGCACAAGCTTTCAGGGACAACCCCTTCCTCAGGTGCATTTTGAGAAAATAGAGTTGGACATGGACAGACCTAATACACTGTGGATACCAATATGTTAGGGACTCCATAGTGTTTTAAATCCCAAAACATGTTTCCCCAGTGTTTTAAATCCCAAAACGTTTTTCCTCAGACCAGTGATCCTGTTTGGAAAAATTTTACGCCAGTCCAGGCTGATGTTTCTCATTTTTCCCAAGGCTCCCTCATGGCTTCCTAGGCTCGCACATGCCCCAAATCCCAGAATGTAACTATTGGTCGCATGCTAAAGTCTGATAGATGCAAGAGAGCCTTGGGAAATAAAAGTAAGATGGCAGATAGATACCTGGACAATTTGTCCCCCACAATGTATTACTCTTTGCTTGTCCGATAACAAAGTAGAGGAAGCAGCAATAATACAAGTTACAGAAAACCACCCATCACTACCTAGAGTGCATACAAATATATTGGAAACTTCAACTTTTACATTTCTCACAATTTACAGTAGTTAGTTATTTCCATCACCATTACAAAATATTCTGTAAATCTTTCTGCTGGAGGCACAGCCAGACTTGAAAACCCAAGAATAGCAGACGACATAATGGTAAATAATCCAGTGCCCCTTTAATAAAACGCAAAATAATGCTTTCTGTTTGAGAGAAAAAGCTTAAAGGTAGAAAGGAGAAAGAAAAATTGCTGTAATTTTGACATTTTGGTTTCTGCAACTAAACTGCTTCTTTTTTGTTAAAAGGGACAGTGACGTACTGTAGATTTAGAAAAGAGGGCTCAGCTATACTTCTCATGCCCAGGGTTGACTGCTGGGTATATATATAGTAAATAAAGTACGCCCTGTTATAAAATATAAGGAGTATAAGTGGAGTTCCATACAGAGACCTGATGCCAAAGTTTGAGTACTTTTATACAGGTCATGGACTTCCAATGGGGACTTTTAATATTCTTATGTTTTACAATAGGGGATACTTAACTTACATTGAGTCATGTGAAATAACATCACTAAGCACCAATTATAACTGATTGCATCACTAAGCACCATTTATAAGGATATCATTTATTTATAGATATTCATGGCTCTTGTGTATTATACTTATATATATATCGATTATAAGGAAGCCTATCTAAGATTGCTTGTGCTTTTCAGCATATGAAACTTGCTAAAATATGGGGTAAAGGACTGGAACAAGGACACACATTAAAGGAAAACTATACCCCCCAAACAATGTAGGTCTCTATAAAAAGATATTGCATTTAAAGTTCATATGTAAAACCCTGCTTTATGTAAATAAACCATTTTCATAATTAAATGCTTTTTTAGTAGTATGTGCCATTGGGTAATCATAAATAGAAAATTGCCATTTTAAAAAATAAGGGCTGCCCCCTGGGATCGTATGATTCACGGTGCACCCAAACATACCAAACAAACCATACTTGTTAGGTCACACGAGTCAATTAACAGGCAGAGTTCTGTTTTTTGCTTCCACACTTCTTCCTGTTACAGTTAGAGTTGTAGTATTTCTGGTCAGGTGATCTCTGAGGCAGCACACAGACCATCACGAAATGGTGGGTCAAGGCAAGAGATGTAAAAGGGCACTTTTTATTTAAATATATATTCCAGTTTGATAAGATTCTTTAATGTGCCACATAATTTGATATAAACTGCTGCTCAAGAATTCATTTTGGGGGTATAGTTTTCCTTTAAACTGAGGATATCTTTATAGTCCAATATAGCCCTTCTCAGTACTTAGGGATTACCCTGTGGTAAGATGAGTCTAAATTTGTACTGTAAATTCAAATTCTCCTGTGCTAAATAGAGATAGGTAGGTATTAATGGAACAGTAACACCAAAAAATATAATTGTTTTAAAGTAATGAAAATATAATGTAATGTTGCCCTGCACATTTAAAACTGTTATGTTCACTTGAAAAAGACTACTATAGTTTATATAAACGAGCTGCTGTGTGGCCATGGGGGCAGCCATTCAAAGCTGAAAAAGCAGAAAAGACAGTAGTGTAGTGATGGGTGAATAAATTTGGCAGACGCAAATTTGTGGTGAATTTCTGCATTTCGGCGTCAGTGATTAAATTTGCAGCAAAAATTCGCCAGCAAAAACTCCAGCATGTCAAAAAAATGTGGGCACGCATAAATATTTTCTTGCATTAATAATCATATAATAGAAGCGTGTATAAAAATTGTTGTGTGCGTCAAAATTGACACGCGTCAAAATAATTAATCACTACTACTATGTATCCTGTGCTTAAATGGCTGCCCCCATGGCTACACAGCAGCTTGTTTATATAAACTATAGTAGTACTTATCTGTTATCTACTGTGTATCCAGTGCTTGAATGGCTGCCCCATGGCTACACAGCAGCTTGTTAATATAAACTATAGTAGTACTTATCTGTTATCTACTGTGTATCCAGTGCTTGAATGGCTGCCCCCATGGCTACATAGCAGCTTGTTTATATAAACTATAGTTGTGTTTCTAAAGCAAAAGCATGAGTTTTACCAATGGAGAGCAACAGAACATTGTATTGTCATTCCTTTAAAACACTTACATTTTTTTGGTTACTGTTCCATTAAGCTCTGGCTCTGGCCAACCCATTGGGTGATGAAATAGCAGAGGTTACTTGAGGGGTGTGGCCAGATAAGTGGGTGGAGTTATACAGAATTATGGCATGAAGGATCAAAAAACTCTTTGTCCAAACTCCCAAGTTGTCAGCCTGGACATGGGTTAGGCTAGTCACATGACAGCTGTGGCTAGATGATTACTGATTGGTCTAAGGGTATATCAGTGAAAGAGAAGGTGTATAGGGATGGGCGAATTTTTTTCGCCTTGTTTCGCCAAAAAAAAATGACGCCCATACACTTGTATGGCGTTGTGCGTGAAAATAAAAAGACGTGCGTCAAAAATTTTTTGACGCCCATAGACTTCAATGGGCCTGTGGCAAATTTTTGCCGAAACAAAAAGTGGTTAAATTCGCCCATCCCTAAAGGTGTATTTATAAGTGAAGGAAAATCTGAATACGCAGATGAGTCAAGTAGAATGTAGGTATATGAGTCAGATTATGGCTGTACTGACAATGCATTATGTATGAATGAGTGTAGCAATAGGATGTTAATAAAAGATAAGTAAAGATACTCTGAAGCATAAAACAAATAACCCACAACACCCAACTAAATAAAGAAACGTAATACTTAAGCCATAAATCCTTGCAGTGACACTGAAACTCACAGACGTATGAATAATGATTATGTGCCAGGCAACTGGACCTGCGCTGATTTCTAAACATAAACCTAAAACGAAGGAATGTGGAAACATATCTCTTTGGGCTCTCTCTGGTTCTTCGTATTACTTATTCAGCCCCCCTACTGTCCATATTTTACTTTTTCAAGCCAGTGTTTGGTTGCTAGCATGAACTGGATCCTAGCAACCAGGTAGCTGCTGAAATTCCAAACTGGGGAGCTTCTGAATACTTGACCAAAATATTATATCATATTAAAGGGGACCTGTCACCCAAACATAAAAAGCTGTATTATAAAAGTCCTCTTAAAATGAAACTCAAAATTCTTTTTTTTTTTTTAAAAAAAAAAACCCAAAACATCTCTACCTGTTATATACTCGTTTAACACTCCCAGCTGTCAATCATATATTGCCTGCCCCTCCTCTATGCCTTAGGTAGACTAACGTCATAAAATAGGATTTAGAAATATTTCTTAGGGTGACAGGTCCTCTTTAAGTGGCGTATTAAAGAATTTTACCAAACATATATATATACAGTATATCAGTAAATATTGCCCTTTTACATCTCTTGCCACCATTTTGTGATGCTGCCTCATAGATCACCTGACCAGAAATACTGCAGCTGTAACTGTAACAGGAAGAAGTGTGGGAGCAAAAGACAGAACTTTGTCCGTTAATTGGCTCATGTGACCTAACATGTATGGTTTGTTTGTGTGCACTGTGAATTGTAGGATCCCAGGTTGCGGCCCTTAGTTCTTTAAATGGCAATTACTTTTAAATGGATTACCCAATGGCACATACTACTAAAAACAAATATATTTTAATGACACTGGCTTATTCAGATGAAGTAGGATTTTACATATAAGATGTTTTATGCAATATATTTTTATAGAGTCCTTTATTGTTTTCGGGTATAGTTTTCCTTTAAAATATTGCCTTATTGATGGGTTCTGGATCTATGTAAATAGCAAAGTATATATAATCCTATGCCATACCTCCCAACTGTCCCCTTTTCAGAGGTACAGTCCCTCTTTAGACAGCTCAACCCGCAGCCCCTCGTTTGTACTGGAAAGTACCGATTTTCTCTGAACTGAACGAAAAAGAAAAAATGTTTCTAACTTAATTGGCAGACAGCCCAGAACAGCCACAGCATGAGATAAGATACTTTTGTAACAATTTTGAGATAAGCAAATAAGTAATTGTAACAATATAAGATAACAGGTCCCTTAGGAGAAGTTAGACTCACAGCTTAAAGGGTAATTCACCTTCATTAGCAAAACTGTAATAACTGAAAAATAAAACACAGAAATATGTTCAAACTTTCATAACCTGCCAAATTTTGTAAAATGAACATGGTAATTAGGCGGTGTGGTCACAAAAACAAGCATGGTCCCTCTTTTTATTTCCAAAATGTTGGGAGGTATGCTCAGCTGCCCATAGCTCTGTAGTCAAAGATCATATGTGCTATATCACAGTGCAACATCTGTGTACTGATAACTATACCATGTATAACCGTATGCAGTAGAATATTATTGTCCCACAGACAATATTAAAGTATACCTCTGCATTAAACCAGTGGCCCCGTATTTGTGTATGTTATACACAGTGGCTTTATGAGTGTGATAAAATCTGTGATTGAATATCTCTGTTGTACAGAACAGTCTGTGGGCCAATATCTCAACACTGTAGCTCTGTATTTAAACATCTGTGACACATCTGGGAGCTGTAACTCTATTGGTGCTACTTTAACTCTTTCTAGAACTATTTATGGCTGTAACCTTCTCTGCCTCTATATATCATCATTATGCCAGTCAGATTGTATATATCCATCAGCAGCATTGTACTTCTGTGTATAACCATCGGTGGCACTGTAACTCTGTACATAGGAACGAGCAGTATTTTCCCTCTGTAGAAAAACAACATTATTATTGTAGAACCTGCACGTCTGGGTTTCTGTATATCAAACTGCCAGCAGTGCAGCGGCTATGTATGTACATTTTCATGCTAAAAGTCTGTGAATCAGCGAGGCTCTGGAAGCACCTACAATATAGGTATGGGACCTGTTATCCAGAATGCTCAGGATCAGTGGTTTTCCAAATAACGGATCTATCATTATTTAGATCTTCATACCTTAAGTCTAATAGAAAATCATGTAAACATTAAATAAACCCAATAGGCTGGTTTTGTTTCCAAAAAAAAAAAAGTATTAATTATATCTTAGTTTGGATTAAGTACAAAATACTGTTTTATTACTACAGACAAAAAAAAAATTGGATTATTTGGATAAAACTGAGTTGGCCTTTCTGTAATTCAGAGCTAAACATGCCTCTCTATGTATATATATATATATATATATATATATATATATATATATATATATATATATATTATATATAGTATATATATATATATATATACATATATATATATATATATATAATACACAAAAGCCATGAATATCTTGTAAATTATATCCTTATAAACGGTGAGTTCTGATGTCATCAGTTATAAACGGTGAGTTCTGATGTCATTTCTGTCACATGACTCACTGAAATTTGTGTATTATAATAAATAAAGTACCCCCGGTTATAAAATATGAGGATATTAGAAGTTACCTCGGAGTTCCATGACCTGTATAAAAACACTCGGCTTTCGGCCTCGTGTTTTTATATGGTCATGAAACTCCTCGGTAACTTATAATATCCTTATATTTTACAAGAGGGGGTACTTTATTCACTATATTATATATAGTATATATATATATATATATATACATATATATATATATATATATATTATATATAGTATATATATATATATATTTATATATACATATATATATATATATATAAATATATATTGAACAACACTTAACCCAGCACTCCTATTTTAGGAAAAACCAAATTGAAAGGAAAATGTCTGTATTTAATAAAATTAGACACTTTTAGTTACATGGTTTGTACAAAGTATGCATAAGATGATGCGCCCCGTCAAGGCAGTGTCCATGCATCAGTCTTAACTAAGTGAAAAGAGTATTTTCTTTGGGAGGAGAAAGACCATACCAGCTTCTCTCTTTATTTGGCATGGCCTCTTCCAAAGAAACCATTCAGCTTTATGAGCTTTTGTGAACACCTTCTTAACTGCAGGACTGTATTTAGTGGGGTGGAGATTGTGTATATATATATATATATATATATATATATATATATATATATATATATATATATATATATATATATATATAGTTCAAATTGGACCAGCACTCCAACTATTTTTCAAATGATTTTATTGAGTCATCTCTCGTGTTTCCAACGTTTGGGTTAGTTAACCCTCGATATTTGACCAATAGTAAATGTGCCCCTAAATGTATAAGGTTTTTGAGAGGCATGTTTATCTATGGAGAAACGCTCACTTTCACTCTTTGATAGATATATATACCTACAAAATTCCATACAAATGAATAGAGAGCATCGGAATTTCCTTCAGGCAAGCTTTACTTCACATTTTGCTAAATATTCCCCCTAGTGACTCCTGCCTGTTTCCTGACCCTGTTCTCTGACTGCCCTGACCTGAACATGGACTCATTTGTTATCATGGAATCATGTTCTTAGAACCAGTGTTTTGTCTTTCCTATATATTACTAGTATCAAACTTGTGTGTTACTAATACCAGCCTTGAGATGTGAGTCCTGTCTGTTCCCCAGTACTGGCTTTCTCCTACGTCCTTACTACCCTTCCCTTTATAGCCGTTTATTGCACAGTACAGGTATCTGAAAACCCATTATCCAGAAAGCTCTGAATTATGGAAATGCCATCTCCCATAGACTCCATTTTATCCAAATAATTTTTAAAAACTTTGTTCTTCTTTTCTGTAATAATAAAACACTACCTTGTACTTGATCCCAATTAAAATATAATTAATTCTTATGGGAAGCAACACCAACCTATTGTGTTTATTTAATGTTTAAATGATTTTCTAGTCGACTTAAAGGGGAAACAAACCCTCAATTAAATCTGCACGGAGGGGTAAGTAAAGAGTTAGGGGCATCTATGTAGGGTAGGGTTTTTTTTTATTAAGGGTTTGTTTCTCCTTTAAGGTATGAAGATCCAAATTACAGAAAGATCCATTATCCGGAAGATAGCAGGCCCTGGGCATTCTGGATATAGTACATCATTAAGAAGCCAGACATTTCTTCTATTTCATGATGCATAAATATATGAGGATGAATTGCAACTGATTACAATTGGATTGTTTAGAAAGATACAAAAAGCATGTCAGGTAAAGTGTATATACAGTATATCTCTCAGTAGTATTGCATGTATTCTTCAGAGGTAGCATATCTGGTGGCACCAAAGGACTTATTTACACACACAAGTGCTAACACATTTAACATTAACATTTAACTTAATTTTTATCTTTATTTATTTTGGGGACTACCAATGGGATCTTTGCCCTGAGTGAGCCAGTGTCTTACAGAGCACTGGAACAGAAATGTAATTTACGGTGATTAATGAGTTTTGTATTTAGGGCTGTGGCTCCCCTGTACAACAACCAGTTCAGCAGTGGTACTGTATGTGTGTGTGAATTATGCTGTATACTTTAGCATTGCTGTTAAATGTATTTATGAGGACAGTGTTACTTATAAATACATGAGCTGTATCTATGTATAACTGGAACTGTGTGGGTGTAAGAGACATGACATATATATCTGATGCAGGTATATCTATTATTAGGGTTGCTACCTGGTCGGTATTTTATTGGCCTGGCCAGTAAAAAAATTATGCTTCCTCCCAATGTTATTAATAGAGAATAATTGTAAAAATATTCAAAGGCTGGAATTTTTTTACAAAAAAAGGTAGCAACCCTATCTATTATCCAGAATGCATGGGACCTGTGGTTTTCCAGATAAGGGGTCTTTCTATAATTTGGACCTAAAAGGGATTGGTCACCTTCCAACACTTTTTTTCAGTTCATTTGTTTTCAGATAGTTTACCAGAAATGAAGACTTTTTTTCCAATTACTTTCCATTTATTACAGTTTTTCCAAAATCTAAGTTGTCCCTGCCTCTGATACATTTCTCAGAAGCATCTGTGGCGTATTAGCAACTATTGTATCAATTATAACAATCGCCTTTCATGAAACTCAGGGATTCTGCTCAGTAGGGACAAAGATAAGAAATGAATCAATTTTGAACAGTTTACAGGGTCGGCGACCCCACCCCAGAGGAGCTTTAGAAGGTGAAAAATTACACTTTCCACTACAATATTGGAAAAACTGTGACAAATAGAAAGTAACTGGAAAAAGTCTATTTCTGGTAAACTATCTGAAACCAAATGAACTGAAAAAATGTGTTGGATAGTGAACAACCCCTTTAAGCCTGCTAGAAATTATTTAAACACTACGGGCCAAATTTACCTAGGGTCGAAAATCGAGGGTTAATTAACCCTCGATATTCGACCGTCGAAGTAAAATCCTTCGACTTCGAATATTGAAGTCGAAGGATTTTGCGCTATTCCTACGATCGAACGATTGAAGGAATAATCGTTCGATCGAACAATTAGGATATTCCTTCGATCAGAAAATTGTTAGGAAGCCTATGATGACCTTCCCCATAGGCTAACATTGGCCTCAGTAGGTTTTAGGTGGCGAACTAGGGGGTCGAAGAATTTTTTAAAGAGACAGTACTTCGACTATCGAATAGTCGAACGATTTTAAGTTCGAATCGTTCGATTCGAAGTCGAAGGTCGTAGTCGAAGGTCGAAGTAACCCATTCGATGGTCGAAGTAGCCAAAAAAAACCATTCGAAATTCACTCGTAAGTAAATGGGCCCCTATATAACCCCAATAGGACTGTTTTGCCTCCAATATGGATTCATGCAGCTTAGGTAGAGTTTTATTATTACAGAGAAAAAGGATTTAAAAAAAAGACTATCTGCTTAAAATGGAGTCTATTGGAGATGGCCTCTATGGGAGGCCATCTATTGGAGATAACAGATCCCATTTCTATATTATATTTAGGTATGCAGAAGTGGTATATCTATACAGTATTTCTACATAGTGTATGTGGTACTGTGCTTAGGTATGTAGATGCACATCTGTTTTTCTCGCAATATATATATATTATAGTACAAACACCTGCACTCTGTCCACTTTTTTCTCCAGGCCGGGTGCTCGGTCAAAGTCTTTATATATGTGATGAGGTCATCATGACATGACTAACGAGGGGGATTATGGGTATAAAAAGCTGATCACTATCACTGTCACTTTATCCTTGATAAAGGCCCGGATGCGGGCCGAAACGTTGGATGCACAGTGTGTATTGAATAAACACGTTTGATTGAAGAAAACGGTGTGCTGGTCCATTCTATGCATATATATATATATATATATATATATATATATATATATATATATATAAATAGATAAATGCAGTTAGGAGCACTCACAGGTATAGTGATAAAGAAGTATCTTTTATTGGAGTATTACAAACTCTCCCACATCAACGCGTTTCGAGAGAACCGTCAGAGAGAACCGAAACGCGTTGATGTGGGAGAGTTTGTAATACTCCAATAAAAGATACTTCTTTATCACTATACCTGTGAGTGCTCCTAACTGCATTTATCTATTTCCCTCTGAGGAGCACCCGGGATTTGATCCAGTGAGGGTGAGTGCCGGTGAATCATATGACTATATATATATATATATATATATATATATATATATATATATATATTATATATATATATATATATATAAACATTGATGTATGTAGTTATTTAAAAGTGGTATAAATATAATTTTTTTCAAATAAAACTATACACAGGTGTGCAGTCATGGTGTAGCTCTACATATGAGATACACCATAAATCACTGCATTGTTGCACTTGGTGCCGGTGCATCCGTCCCACTTCCCATTGTGAATAGTGTACAAGTGCAATTAACGCACAGCAGGTTGTGTCAATGGGTACAGCATTCTTGCTTCTAAAGAATTAAGCACAGACATCTTTTTGATGCAGAGCGCCAGAAATGATGCAACTTCAACTATCATAATTTCAAGTGAACTAATTCCGGCTGCGGTTACATCAGACCCAACTCCCCCTTGGTGCACTGTGAGTAAAACAGATGGCACACTGCACTTTTGGTCCTAAGGGACACTTATTGACAAAGCTATTGACACCCTAGCAGTGGAATATTGACAATGGATGCAACTGCACCTGGGCCTGCCTCCCATGAGGCCCACTAAAGTCAGCATAGAATGAGGATTGCAGGTACTGTTTAGCATGCATTCTGCTGGGCGGGGGCCTGGGAGCAAATTTTAGAGCAAGTGGGACTGTAGTTACACAGCTGCATACTACACCTAAAACTGGGTAACACACTCTTTGGAAAAGAAAAAGTAAATCAACTGCTTATTATAGCCATGAATGAGCTTTCTACACCTCTCTACTGACAGATTGGACCATTCTTCTGCCCCAGTTCTGCCAGAATTGTTGCATGCCTTCTCCCAACTGCAGGTTCCGCTACTGGAATTCAGATCTGGACTCATTGCTCTGCAATCCAGTGTTGAACCTTTAAAAGGGTGGTTCACCTTCAGGTTAACTTTTAGTATGTTATAGCATGGCCAATTCTAAGCAACTTTTCAATTGGTCTTCATTAATTATTTTTTTATTGTTTATGAATTATTTGCCTACTTCTTCTGACTCTTTCTAGCTTTCAAAAGGGGGTCACTGACCCCCTCTAAAAACAAATCCTCTCTAAAGCTACACATTTATTGTTATTGTTACTTTTTATTACTCATCTTTCTGTTGCGGCCCTCCCCTCTTCATATTCCATCTTCTCATTCAAAAAAAATGCATGGTTGCTATGTTAATTTGGACCCTAGCAACCAGATTACGGACACTGCAAACCGGAGAGCTGCTGAATAAAAAGCTAAACAACTCAAAAACCAGAAATAATAGAAAATTAAAACCAATTGCAAATTGTCTCAGAATACCATCATACTTGAAGTTAACTCAAATGTGAACAACCACTTTAACCATTCTGGAGCTTTCTGAAGCGTGTTTTTGGTTTGGGCCTTGTTTTGCTGTGAGACACATGATGAGCATATGGCAGGCAGAGTATGACACACACAAGGAGCATAGGGCAGAGTATGACACATACAGGGAGCATATGGCAGGCAGAGGATGGCACACACATGGAGCATAAAAAAGGCAGAGTATGACACACACAGGGAGCATAGGGCAGCCAGAGTATGACACACACAGGGAGCATAAAAAAGGCAGAGTATGACACACACAGGGAGCATAGGGCCGACAGAGTATGACACATACAGGGAGCATATGGCAGGCAGAGGATGGCACACACAGGGAGCATAAAAAAGGCAGAGTATGACACACACAGGGAGCATAGGGCAGCCAGAGTATGACACACACAGGGAGCATAAAAAAGGCAGAGTATGACACACACAGGGAGCATAAAAAAGGCAGAGTGTGACACACACAGGGAGCATAGGGCAGGCAGAGGATGGTACACACAGGGAGCATAGGGAAAGCAGAGTATGGCACACACAGGGAAAATAGGGCAGGCAGAATAGAGCAGAAGACAGGGAAATCTATCAGGACCAATCTAAGATGAACAGTTCATACTGTGCTACATACAGTGACACAATGCTGGTGCCCCTCCAGAAGTTTGTATGAGATGTGATTATGTGAACAATGTGGGCACTGTCTGGCTTTGAGGTGTGAACAGTACAGGGCTTTAGGGCGTGAAGAAATAGAGGTGTCACAGGTGTGAACAATACAGGAGCATAAAGGTAATTATATGGGGTATATCAGTATATGCATACAGATGGGTATGTAGGTAGGTACATGGGGTATATTAGTTGATATGAGTGAGATATATATATATAGTGAATAAAGTACCCCCTCTTGTAAAACATAAGGATATTATAAGTTACCGAGGAGTTTCCGAGGTGACTTCTAATATCCTCATATTTTACAACTGGGGGTACTTTATTTATTATAATACATATAATATATATATATTATAATAAGTTTCTGTGAGTCATGTGACAGAAATGACATCAGAACTCACTGTTTATAACTGATGACATCAGAACTCACTGTTTATAACTGATGACATCAGAACTCACCGTTTATAAGGATATAATTTAGAAGATATTCATGGCTCATGTGTATTATATATATATATATATATATATATGTGGGTATATATAAAGAGGAGTGGTACAGAGTATGTAGTAGATACATGTAATAGAGCAGTAGATATGAGAGTATATACAGACCAGCAGTACTACAGTATGTGCACAAGTGCATCACGGATCTACATATAATAATATACACAGAAGGAGAGAAGCCGCCAGGCTGTATTACATTTGCAGGAGGAGATGTCCCGGCTTCGCGGTCCAATAGAACTCGGTATAAATCTAAATATTGCGTCACACTGGCACATACCACAGTAACCGAGTCTAGGGGTGTCTGTTACGTATCCCTGAGCTGTACAGAGAGTGAGCCCGAAATGTGCGGGTCACGGTGACCCCCTGCTATAAGGCAAGAAGGGGTAGATCCATAAGGCGCCTGCGTTTGTCCCCCCCGCCCCTCCGTATGGCCCCCTGTTTGCTAAGCGCATGCGCAGTGTTTACCTCTCCGCCCGCTCCCTCCTCCTGCCTCTGCCTGGCTGCGAGTATCTGTGCGCTCTCCGCCCGGAGCTCGGCTTCCTGTCTGCTCTGCAACACCGCTATACTACAGGCTCCCGCCGGAGACATAAGGTAGCGGCTTTGCCGGCCTGGGGATGCTCACAGGGAGGGCTGGAAGGGTGCGGGGAGCTGGCTGAGCGCTGGATATGTATATTTATATGTGTGTGTGTGTGCGGTGCTGTCTCTCGCTCACTGTACAGTAGGGGAGTGGGAGACACTGGGCTGCTTCTTAGGATGACAGTTGGGAATCACTGGCCCAGCTGGCCGTGTATATTGCTGCCAGGGCTGTGACTTTGTCTTCATGTTGTACTGATGGAACTTACATGTAACTCATAGAGCTAGAGGCACCGTGTTTACTCTCATGTACTACCGACACTATCGCCTGCACTGCTGCCTGCTGTGTGTGTGTGTGTGTCTGTGTGTTCCTCTGGTGCTCTGGCTACAGATAGGAACCCAGGCTGCTGCAGTGAGTACAGTGTGTATCTGGGGTATTGTGTATATACATTGTGTTCCTGTTGTGCTGTGAGTACAGTGTGTATATGGGGTATTACATTGTGTTCCTGTTGTGCAGTGAGTACAGTGTGTATCTGGGGTATTGTGTATATACATTGTGTTCCTGTTGTGCTGTGAGTACAGTGTGTATATGGGGTATTACATTGTGTTCCTGTTGTGCAGTGAGTACAGTGTGTATCTGGGGTATTACAATGTGTTCCTGTTGTGCTGTGGGCACTGTGAACGAACCCAGGGTACTGTGAGCACTGTATGTGTGTGTGTAACTGCTCCTACACTGTGTAAGATTAGGGTACTAGTGGTACCATACATGTCCAGGGTAATGTGGGCTCAGTATTTGTATCTGTGTATGTCTGGGATACTGTGCCTGTTGTGTACAATACATGTGTTGGGTGCAGTGTGTGGTCCCTGGGTATGCTTTGGATGCTATGTATAATCTGTGTGTTCTTGGAGTGCAACTGCTACAGGGGCTGTCTGGGAAGAAGTGTCAGGTTGTGTGTCTGAAGTACTTTTTGTGTGTGTGAGTCTGTAGTGGAACTTGTGCCTATGGCATTAGTTAAGCTTGGCACTGTGGGTATCTTATGCCTACTGCATGTGTCTATAGTACATGTATACACAGGTGCAGGTGCTGCTGAGTCTGCCGGGTGAGAGTTGGGACAAGGACAGACGTATAAATGCAAGTGGGGCAAGTGCAGTTCTGTACACACTGACCCAGAGGATGGAAAGCAGAATTCTCAGTCGCTGGTTCAGCATGACATGTTCCCCCTATGATACTCCCAAATCACTGTGTAAATGGTGAAATCTTCTTTCCTATGCTTTCAGTGAGTGTGGGTGCTGGCTGGGCTTGGGCGCCCTGTGGGTGCTGGCTGGGCTTGGGCGCCCTGTGGGTGCTGGCTGGGCTTAGGCGCCCTGTGGGTGCTGGCTTGGGCGCCCTGTGGGTGCTGGCTGGGCTTGGGCGCCCTGTGGGTGCTGGCTGGGCTTGGGCGCCCTGTGGGTGCTGGCTGGACTTGGGGCCCTGTGGGTGCTGGCTGGACTTGGGGGCCCTGTGGGTGCTGGCAGGGCTTGGGGCCCTGTGGGTGGTTGCTGGGCTTGGGTGGCCCTGTGGGTGCTGGCTGGGCTTGGGGGGCCCTGTAGGTGCTGGCTGGGCTTGGGGGGCCCTGTGGGTGCTGGCTGGGCTTGGGGGGCCCTGTGGGTGCTGGCTGGGCTTGGGGGCCTTGTGGGTGCTGGCTGGGCTTGGGGCCCTGTTTGGGTGCTGGTGGGCTTGGGGGCCCTGTGTGTGTGCTTGCTGGGGTTTGAGGGCCCTGTGGGTGTTGATGGGGCCCTCTGGGTGCTGGTGGGTCTGACAGCAGCATGAGTAACGAGGGCCTTGTGGGTGGTGGCTGGTCTTGGGGGCCCTGTGGGTGCTGGCAGGGCTTGGGGGCCCTGTGGGTGCTGGCAGGGCTTGGGGGCCCTGTGGGTGCTGGCAGGGCTTGGGGGCCCTGTGGGTGCTGGCAGGGCTTGGGGGCCCTGTGGGTGCTGGCAGGGCTTGGGGGGCCCTGTGGGTGCTGGCTGGGCTTGGGGGGCCCTGTGGGTGCTGGCTGGGCTTGGGGGGCCCTGTGGGTGCTGGCTGGGCTTGGGGGGCCTGTGGGTGTTGGCAGGGCTTGGGGGCCATGTGGGTGCTGGTTGGGCTTGAGGGGCCTTGTGGGTGCTGGCCAGGCTTGGGGGGCCCTGTGGATGCTGGCTGGGCTTGGGGGCCCTGTGGGTGCTGGCTGGGCTTGGGGGCTCTGTGTGTGTGCTGGCTGGGGTTTGAGGGCCCTGTGGGTGTTGGTGGGGCCATGTGGGTGCCTTCACTAGAGCTACTGTGCCAGAGTGTAGCCCCTTCTTTTCCAGTGCCCATGTCTATGAACAGAATGTACTGTTCTTATTGTGACTATTCTGTGCATTCAAACTGCTTGGGTGCCAATTTGCTGGCAGTGTGTAGGCTGCACTGTATGTAGTGTTTGCTCCTGAGACACTGCAGGATGATGGTGTCCATGTGAGTAACTGGAAGATTATTATTCTCAAGCACTTTGCTAAAAGGATGTTTAGAGCATTTACTACCATTCTGGCAGTTGCAGTTCAGCAACTTAAGTCCTGTGGGCATCATCCTGATCTTCAATTCTGATGTTTGTGTAGGATGATAGTCACACCAATATATCTGCCGCATGCAGTCTGCTGAATGGGAAAGTTTGCACTGACGGCTTGCAGGCACCTGGCAGAATATTTCATTTTGCTTATTCAGTTGATAATGTGTAACCAGCATTGGACTTCAATTGCCAAATTCATTGTTACTAGTGTTTACACTTCCCTGGATTTCTTGTTTCATTGTGCACAATCTATTTATTTTGTTGAAACTTGGACTTGATCAAAGTATTCAGGCCAGTATTTGACTATATTATGTTCAGGAAGACTTTTTAAAGGTAAAGCTCAACTTTAATTAAGGTATCTGAGTAAGAAGTGATGGAAGCCATTGGTCTTTGCTTTGCTTTAATATTGATTTTTAATTGGCTTTTTATTCCTCCTTCTCTCCAGTCATGAAGTTCTCAGTTGTCTCTTGTTGCTAGGGGCGCTCAACCTAGCAATTACACAGATGAAATACTGTAAGGCCTATGTTAACTTGTTTTAGACGGCACAGCTGTTCTACTGCTTTTCACTACCATTGGCCTTATTCCATGCATGCCATAGAGCTGTGATCTTTCCCAACTTCATTTCATGGTTTTCAACTCTTCCACCTTTCTTTTCCTCCATATCCAAAAAAAGTTACTTACCAATTGCACATGAAGCAAAGGAGGCACAAACACGTGCTCTGGCACCACAACTTTGTATGTAAGTTTAGTTTCCCACAGGTTATAGTATTTACTTGCTTCTTTGCTAATAAAGTTTTGGAGGGGAAAAATCATACAAAGTGTTTCCTCTTTTGTACTGAGCAAATATTGAAGTGTGTGTCTTAAAGGACAATTATTATTTTATATCATCTATTATTTGAGTTCTGTTATAAAGAAACTAATATGCAATTAAAAGCAATATTTGCCCATTTCTCGTCTCTGGAAACAATGTAGCAGAAGTCAGCCTTTGCTTGCTTCTCGCATGTTTCTTCTGTTACATTGTTTCAAAAATCAGAACCAGCCCCTTCAGACCAAGTCGGCAGCTGATCTGCCCATTAGTGACGTGCGGGCTGGCCTGAAATCCGTGGGACCCATGAGTTTACCCGCAGGTTGGGTGGGTTCGGGCCGGCTACCGAATTAAAAAATCTTTTGAGTCGTCGGCTTCCAGCACTTCAGTTTATAGACTTGAGTCTGCCCCATCCCTTTTGTGAGGTCACCGCTGGGCGGGTTGGGCCCGTTCTTTAAATAGAAGGGACATACCGTGGTACCCACGAGTTACAAACACAGAAACGATGCGGTTAATGGCGGAGCTCACCCGTGGTACGCCGGCTCCTGCTGAGTCGCAGCTCTCGCGATACATCTGGCTCCTTCTAGCCGGCTTAACACATACTCCAATAGTATCGCTACGGAGCGCCGTCCAAAGCAGTCACGGAGTCAGGCGTATCAATATCAAGATGTTGGCTTTATTAAGCGCATTTAAAAGTACAGTGGGACCCATGAGTTTACCCGCAGGTTGAGTGGGTTCGGGCCGGCTACCACATAAAAAATGTTCGAGGTCGCCGACTTCTGGCACTTCAATTTATAGACTTTTATCTGCCCCACCCTTTTCGTGAGTTCACTGCGGGGCTTGTTGGACCCGGTTCTTTAAATAGAGGGGACAGAGTTACAGGGTTAGGGTAGGGAGGGTGCGGGGCGAAAAAAATCTCCAACTGCCATCTTTTGAAAGTTTCTTTGAATTCCAGTCTTCCTCGTTTATGCAAAAGTTACTTTACTAGTTACTAGTTTATAGGCCCTTTACATTTTCCTTAAAGAAGAACTAAAGATTAACTAAAGAAGTAGTCTAGAATATTGTACATTATGTCCTGAGCTTCTAAAGATTAACTAAAGAAGTAGTCTAGAATATTGTACATTATGTCCTGAGCTTCTGTACCAGCCCAAGGCAACCACAGCCCTTTAGCAGGGAAAATCTGTGCCCCCCCCAAAGGTGGCTTAGTAGCTCCCCATCTTCTTTTGCAATCAGAAAAATCCAAATGCAGGACAGATCCACAGCAGTATTCTTAGACTGCAAAATCTTTTATTGGGAATGTAACCAGACACAACATGTTTCGGGCCAGGCCCTTTATCAAGTGCCCATCTTCTTTTGCACATGCTCTGTGCTGCTGTCGCTTACTGTGCTTAGGGACCCACTCACAATATACAGTACACATAGAATAGAAATGTCACAATATAAGGCTGATTAGTAATTAATACAGATAATTACTACATGGCAGCACAGAAAATAGTGCAATTAGCATCAGAATTTAATAATCAGCCCTGTAGCATCAGCTTATATTACAGACCAACCTCATTTTCTGCTGGATAATTAGTAACAACCCCTAAGCTTAGCTTCTCAACAGCTGCTCAGAGCCCACTGAGCATGTGAGTGTCACAGACACTTTCCAAGATGGTGACCCCCTGTGACAAGTTTGAAGTCCTGGATCATTGCTGCTATTGACAAGCTGAAACTTTAGGCTGGTGCAGTAAGTTCAGTATATAAAACATGACATTTTAAGCCACATTCACGTGTAGTTCTTATCAGTCTTTTCCTGTCGCTTCCTGATCTGGTAAACACTAGAAGGAGGAGCGAAGCCAATATTTCTATTTAAAGAAAAAAAAACCATATAAACTAGCATATTTATGCAGTTTTGTTTGCAAACTGTGCATTTTGTGAGCATTTTGATTTGGGTGTCAGTAATTGAGTGCATGTTCTGTGCTTATCCACACATGCATTTGTATCTATCTATGCTGGGAGGCTACATGAATTGCTACAGTTACGCACAAACACTCAGCACTATGAAACATTGTTCCACAGTCTGGGATGTGGCCGTTTCCTTGTAGCTACTGTACACTGGAATACTATGTCTGGCATTGTTAATTGTCACAGGTATAAAGTTGCCACCTCACACCTTTAAAACACATCCACCTCCTGCAATGGTTTATTCTTAATGTGGACCTCCACCCAGAAACTTCTTTCTTTTTTCTTTTTTTTTGCTGTATGGAAGAGAGTGTTAACCCAATATTCATTAATGGATTGTAAAGTTATTTCTATTTGGAAGCAGAGTTTGTTTTTCTATTTCTGTCCTCAGGTTCTGAAGTTGGTCTGGCTTCTGCTCCATTGTTTCTGTAGCACAGAGAATAGAAAGAGACAGGTGTTCCATTACAGAAAATAGTGTTGAATATTTATCCCCCTGAATCAGTGGTACAGGTTGATACATTAGATAGCTTTAAGAAGGGGTTGGATGACTTTTTAGCAAGTGAGGGAATACAGGGTTATGGAAGATAGAACATAGTATAAGTTGATCCAGTTGATTTGAAGGATTTTTCCCCCCTCTGAGGCAAATTGGAGAAGCATCAAGTGGGTTTTCTTTACCTTCCTCTGGATCAACTGGCAGTTAGGCAGGGTATATATAGACTTAAAAGGTTGAACTTGATGCACGTGTGTCTTTCTCAACCAAACTTACTATGTTAGGCTCATGCTGCAGACTGCACTTATTTCTATGCAGAGCTGTAGTATTCATTAAAATGGTCCTGCTGCTTAGCCATGTAACGAGTCATGGGTGCTAAGTGTCAGCTCTCAGGCCCTGAAAAGATCTCCCTGTAAGGGAGTGATGGTTTGTATTGAGTGGACATATTTAGGGGCAGATTTTTTAAGGTTACAGTTGTGTTATCCACAAAAATTTGAGTTGATTTTTTTGGTCAAAATTCACATTTTCAGATTGTTTTAAATAGCTTGAATCCAAACATACACCATTTAAAACCTGTCGAGGTCATGTAGGAGTCGATGATCCATTAACAGCCTTCATGATGTTCGAGTTTTTTTCGCAGGGTTTTGCATGAAAACTCGATCAGTTAGAGTTTTTCAAGTTGTTAACCCCAAATTCACTGATTTCAGTTTTTCCCATTCGAGTTTTTTTTTAAATTAGAAACCTTTCGAGTTGTGAGTACATTCTAGGGCTATACAACTCTAAAATTCGACATTTGATAAATAACCCCCTTAATGTTGGGGTATACTGCAAGTCTTGTGTCTCGTTTCCAATTATGTATATGTTCCAACTGCATAGAAACCAGAGGCCAGTGCAAGGCCTATGTCACATACCATCTCCCTTATTGTAACTTTATTTCATGAATTTATTTGTTTGATAATGCCAGATAATGCCATTTAATTAGTGAATGTTGCAGCCAAGTTACAGTAACCCTGAATGTGGTGCTGCTGTGATAAACCCTCTTGTCTGAACCTCATTCCTGAGAGACGTGCTTTTAATTTTACGAATGCTAGAGAACGCATGCTAGAGAACGTGGTGGCAGTGGCTTGAATTCCCCCAGACCTTGCCTTTGATCACTTCCTTCCTGTTAGACAGATGCTTCAGACATAAAACTTCAAGAAAGCGCTTCCTTTCCATAGGCCTGAGTGCTCTTTTGGGTCATATAATATGTCATTGACTGACCTTACAATAGCCGTGTAATGGTTACTCATACCAGTTGTGCTCTTTTCATATTTAGACTGTAAAACAAGGCGTTATTGTAAAATAATATATGTAATATTGTATTATATATACACAGCCATCAACACTTTATTTGGCCCAAGCTAAGTGCCTGAGGGGCAGATACATTGAAATAGAATGATAACTTTTATTTAAATATGTTTCATACTCCGTATCTTATTTTGTACTTAATAAGGTACATTGGGATACGTTGTTTTGTGGACTGATCACATCCTTATATTAATATGCAGAAAGTGACAAATCACCTCAGTAGTTGCTGCAGTGAGTGCTTCAGCCAAGGCAACTAACATGGCAGCTTCAATTAATATATATATATATATATATATATATATATATATATATATATATATATATATATATATATATATATATATATATATATATATATATATATATATATATATATATATATATATATATATATATGCCAATATACAAGAAGAGAGTTTCTTTGTCATTTTTTATTGCCTGTATTAGGGCAGCCAAATCATTCCTACAATAATCCCTGTGCATAATTCTTCTAAAAGGGGTACTTCACCCTTAAGTTAACTTTTAGTATGTTATAGAATACCCAATTCTAAGCAACTTTTCCATTGGTCTTCATTTTTTTTATATAGTTTTCTAATTATTTGCTGCCTTCTTCTGACTCTTTCCAGCTTTCAAATGGGGATCACCGACCCATCTAAAAACAAATGTTCTTTAAGGCTGCACATTTATTATTATTGCTACTTTTATTAATTACTCATCTTTCTGTTCAGGCCCTGTGCTATTCATTTTCCAGCCTCTTATTCAAATCAACGCATTGTTGCTAGGGAAATTTGGACCCTAGCAATGAGATTGCAAAATGGAAAACCGCTGAATAAAAATTACTAAAAAACCCACAAATAAAAAAAATGAAAGCCAATTTCAAATTGTCTCAGAATATCACTCTCTACATCATACTAAGGGGCCGATTCACTAACTTCGAGTGAAGGATTCGAACTAAAAAAACGTTGAATTTCGAAGTGTTTTTTGGGCTACTTTGACCATGAATGGGCTACTATGACCTTCGACTACGACTACGACTTCGAATCAAACTATTCGAACTAAAAATCGTTCGACCATTCGATTGTCGAAGTACTATCTCTTTAAGACAAAACTTCGACCCCCTAGTTCGCCATCTAAAAGCTACCGAAATCAATGTTAGCCTATGGGGAAAGTCCCCATAGGCTTTCCTAAGTTTTTTTGATCGAAGGATATTCCTTCGATCGTTGGATTAAAACCCTTCGAATCGTTCGATTCGAAGGATTTAATCGTTCGATCGAAGGAATAATCCTTCGATCGTTCGATCTCACTATTTGCGCTAAAATCCTTCGACTTCGATATTCGAAGTCGAAGGATTTTAATTCCCAGTCGAATATCGAGGGTTAATTAACCCTCGATATTTGACCCTTTGTGAATCGGCCCCTAAGAGTTAACTCAAAGTTGAGCAACCCCTTTAAAGTATGTTATAGAATGGCCAATTCTAAGCAACTTTTCAATTGGTCTTCATTATTTATTTGTGATAGTTGTTTAATTAATTGCCTTTATCTACTTACTCTTTTCAGCTTTAAAATGGGGGTCACTGACCTCTTCTAAAAATAAATGTTCTGGAAAGCTACACATTTATTGTTATTGCTACTTTTTTGTATTCATCTTTCTATTCAGTCCATCTCCTATCATAGTCCAGTGTCTTATTCAAATTAATGCATGGTTGCTAGGATTATTTTTACCCTAGCAACCAGATTGCCAAAACTACAAACTGGTGAGCTGCTGAATAAAAAGCTAAATAACTTATTTTTTTTTTTATATAGCTGACTCTATCCAGCTTTCAAATAGGGGCCATCTAAAAACAAATGCTCTTTAAGGCTGCACATTTATTATTATTGCTATTTTTATTAATTACTCATCTTTCTGTTCAGGCCCTGTGCTATTCATTTTCCATCCTCTTATTCAAATCAACGCATGGTTGCTAGGGAAATTTGGACCCTAGCAATGAGATTGCAAAATGGAAAACCACTGAATAAAAATTACTAAAATAACCACTAATAATAAAAAATGAAAACCAGTTGCAAATTGTTTCAGAATATCACTCTCTACATCAGTGGTCCCCAACCAGTAGCTCGTGAGCAACATGTTGCTCTCCAACCCCTTGGATGTTGCTCCTAAGTGGCCTCAAAGCAGGTGCTTATTTTTGAATTCCAGGCTTGGAGGAAAGTTTTGGTTGTATAAAAACAAGTGTACTGCCAAACAGAGCCTCAATGTACATTGACAATCTACATAGGGGCTGCCAAATGGCCAATCACAGCCCTCATTTGGCACCCCAAGAATATTTTTCATACTAGTGTTGCTCCCCAACTCCTTTTGCTTATGAATGTTGCTCACGGGTTCAAAAGGTTGGGGATCCCTGCTCTACATCATACTCAATGGTGAACAACCCCTTTAAGTTAACTTTTAGTATTTTTTAAAATGGCTAATGCTAAGAAAGTTTTAGATTGAATTTCATCTTTATTTTTTTAATGATTTGCCGCCTTCTTCTGACTCGTTCCAGCTTTCAAATGGGGGTCACGACCTCATCTATAAAAACAAAAGTTCTCTAAGGCTATTATTTCTCTTTTTATTACTCATCTTTCTATTCTGGGCCTCTCTTATTCATATTCCAATCTCTCATTCAAATCACTGCATGGTTGCTAGGGTAATTTGAACCCTAGAAACCAGATTACTGAAACTGCAAACTGAAGAACAACTGAATAAAAAGTTAAATGACTCAAAAACCACAAATAATACACATATAAATATTATAACTCCCTGACCTCATCATCCTATTGCAAGTTAATTTAAAGGCGGACAACCCCTTTAAGAAGTTATTATTACTTGCCATTTATTTTTTATTTTTTGAAATGCCATGTTTAATGACTTATTGTATTTTTCATAGCTTTACCACATTACAGTAGTCTGGAACCAATGTGGCATTTCCTTATCCTGTAAATCAATACAAATCTGCTAGTGAATAAGGGCTCCCTGTATACAATTACCCATGCGACTATATTAAATAGAGAATATATTATTTTCATTGGCATTTGCCCAACATTCTAGCTGAATTGTGTTAAATGTGTGGCCAGGAATCAGAGCCTGCCTTACCTCAATCAAAGTAATGACTTGAAAGCACACACACATTTGTATGCACATACATTGTGAGCTCCACTCGGGCAGGGAGGCATGTGAATAATGTATAATGTAAACATAGAATAATATTAATACCAATAGAAGAAAGTGTCGCTTGAAACTACATGACCGACTGTCATCAGGTGCTGCCTATTCCTGTGCCCTAACATACCCATGGCATTCTTCATGCTCCTTTTTGCCTTCTCCTTACAATATCACTATAATATATGAAGAAAACTAAATGCATAAAACAGCTCATATGTAAAATCCTACTTCATGTAAATAAACCATTTTCATAATAATATACTTTTTTAGTAGTATGTGCCATTGGGTAATTATAAATAGAAAATTGCCATTTTAAATAACAAGGGCCATCTCCTGGGATCTTACGATTCACTGTGCACACAAAAATGCCAAACAAACTATACTTTTTAGGTCACATGAGCCAATTAACAGACAGAGTTGTGTCTTTTGCTTCCACACTTCTTCCTGTTACAGTTAGAGCTGCAGTATTTCTGGTCAGGTGATCTCCAAGGCAGCTCACCAACACAAAATGGTGGTTCAAGCTAAGAGGTGTAAAAGGGCAATATTTACTTAAATATATATACCAGTTTGGTAAGATTCTTTAATATTCCACTTCATTTGAATAATTTGCAGCTCTCTTGTTTTTCACCGGTTGGTTACCAGGCAGTAACCAATCAGAGACTTGAGGGAGGGCACATGGGTCATATCTGTTTTCTGCTTTTGAATCTGAACTGAATGCTGAGGATCAATTTGCAAACTCACTGAACAGTTATGTCCCATGTGGCCCCCCTTCAAGTCACTGACTAACTCAGAGTTAGAGAGCTGAAAAGCAGGTAGTAGTGTTCTGGCTATTATGTTAGACATCCAGTCACTCCAGTCTTTATACATTATATTTTTGGTCAACTAACTATATTAGAAAGATTTTTTACTTTGCACAGCCTATTTATTTAGCCAGAAGGATTTGTAAGGACGGGCTCTGATGAGAACTTCTATTTTGGTGTCACGAATTTGGACCATCATAGTGATCCAAGTTTTCAGGTTATAGAAGTGTATATCTTTAAATGTATTACTTAGAATTCATTTTATGTATCATCCTGCTTCAATAACTAACAGCTCTTTTTTTCTCACTGTATGCTGCCATGATGGTTTTGCAGTCCACCCCCCGCTTGATTCTATGACTCATAGAAATCTGTGCAGACGACACAAGGGATGTTTTCTCCCCTTGTGTCTTTCATTTGGTGGAGAAGTGAATGAAACTGCCCATGCTGTCGATAGTTACCTGATATACAGTACAGGTATGGGACCTATTATTCAGAATGCTTGGGACCTGGGGTATTCCGGATAACGGATCTTTCCATATTTTGGATCTCCATACTTTAATGGGCACAGTTAGTGTATCAAAGGTCGAATTTCGAGTTCATGTGAGTTTTTAAAAACTCGACTCGATTTGAGTTTTTTCTCCGAAATAACCTTGAATGTCAGGAAGGCAGCAAACAACTCTAAATTGATCCCAGGACGTCTTCCATTGAATAAAACAGCAATTCGGCAGGTTTTAGATGGCGAATAGTCGATTTCAAGTTCTTAACGGGCCAGTGTATGATACATTTTGAAAATCGATTTTTAAAATCAACTTGACTTGAATTTTAACAATTCCCTAGTCGAATTTGACAGTTTTGGTCATACAAAAGCTCGAAAATTCGAATTCAAAATTTGAATTTTCATTGCGAACCTTGATAAATCTGCCCCTCAGTCTATTATAAAATCTCGTAAACATTAAATAAACCCAACTGGCTGTATTTTGCCTCCAATAAGGATTAATTATATATTAGTTGGGATCAAGTACAAGCTACTGTTTTATTATTGCAGAGAAAAAGGAAATATTTTTTTTAAAATTCTTATTATTTAGATAAAATGGAGTTTATGGGAGACAGCCTTTCCGTTATTCTTTCTGGATTACAGGTTTCCGGATAATGGATCCCATACCTGTATTGACACTTTTCACTGTTCTAGTGAGAGTTCTCAGGATGAAAAGAACCAGTTCTGGGGATGCCATTTCCCTTTCAGTGAATGGGAGTGGCAGTATCTCTTTAAACATATAATTTAATATATGTCTGTAATAGTGGCATCTTCTCAGTGTTATAGGGGGAGTTACAGAAGATTTAGCTGTGGGGCACAGTAAGTAAAAAAGGGGATACTTACATTGGCATCTGCCTGTTAAGTTATCTCAATATAGCTGCTGATGAAGGCATGCTTGGAATTTTCATGTGCAAAGTGATGATCTGGAAATAGATGTGTGTTTGTGTAAGTGAATGTTTGCTCAGACTATATACCTGCGCACACACACATTGACCAACAATATAATATAAGTGCTACTTGGACAGCAGCACAACAGTAAGCAAATATATACAGAACTGGTTCTAGGGTAGGGTAGAGGTGGCATTTGCTCTATATACATGCTGCTGACACTTGGAGGGATGCTTGGGAGTTGAAGTTCAATGTCCTGGAGGTGGGGAGCTGCTGAGTTATTTAAACAAAAAGCACCCGTTCTTCCTGTGTTACTGGGGGGAGCCCTACCCTCTTGTGTATTTGGGTCCTTTTAAAGCTGTTGTGCCTTCTCAAGGGGAGCAGATAATTGAAGGTTATTGATAGTGTCACCTGCGTTTCTTTTGTCTTATCTGTGCCCTCGTTATAGTGACACCGCTGACACGCTGCTAACAAATGGGCATTAATAAGTCATGCGCTATTGTGATGCTACCCCCGCTAGTTAGAGTTTGCTGCAAATCTTTGTGTGGCTTTCCCAGAGATGGAAAACAAGGCAAGTTCGGTGGATAAAGCTGCTTTTCTGGCACACACAATGAATATATCAACTAGACATAACAAAAACAATGCGAAAGCTCCAACAATCTAAGTATAAGTATGGGACATGTTATCCAGAATGCTCGGGACCTGGGGTTTTTTGGATAACCGATCTTTCTGTAATTTGGATCTTCATACCTTAAGTCTACTAGAAAATAATGTAAACATTAAATAAATCCAATAGGCTGGTTTTGCTTTCAATTAGGGATGCACCGAATCCAGGATTCAGTTTGGGATTCTGCCTTTTTCAGCAGAATTCGGATTTGGCCGAATGCTTCTGCACCGAACCCTAATTTTCATATGCAAAATATGGCCAGAGAGGGAAATTGCGTGACGTTTTGTAACAAAACAAGGAAGTAAAGAATGTTTTCGCCTTCCCACCCCTAATTTGCATATGCAAATTAGGATTTGGTTCGGTATTCAGCCGAATCTTTCGCAAAGGAGTCAGGGATTCGGCTGAATCCAAAATAGTGGATTAGATGCATCCCTACTTCCTGTAAGGGTTAATTATATCTTAGTTTGGATCAAGTTTAAGCTACTGTTTTATTATTACAGAGAAAAAGGAAATCATTTTTAAAAATTTGGATTATTTGGATAAAATTGTGTCTATTCCGTATTCCGTAATTTAGAGTTTTCTAGATAACTGGTCCCATACCTGTAATATAATACATGTGCAGGCAAATAGGGCCAAATCTAGGGACAGTGTATAGAAATATAAAGGATTGCATGATTAATAAAAATAATGCTAACAAGCACTGTTAAAGGGTTTTTTTACCTTTAAATTAACTTTTAGTATGATGTTGATATTCTCAGACAACGTGCAATTGGTTTTCATGTTTTATTATTTGTGGTTTTTGAGTTATTTGGCTTTTTATTTAGCAGCTCTCCTGTTGGCAATTTCTGCAGTCTAGTTGCTAGGGTCCAAATTACCCTAGCAACGATACATTGATTTGAAAAAGAGACTGGAATATGAAGAGGAGAGGCCTAGATAGAAAGTTAAGTAATAAAAAGTAGCAATAACAATACATTTGTAGCCTTACAGAGCATTTGTTTTTAGATGGGGTCATTGACCCTGTTTTGAAAACTGGAAGTCAGAAGGAGGCAAATGATTTAAAAACTGCAAAAAAGAAAAAATGAAGACCAGTTGAAAAGTTGCTTAGAATGAGCCATTCTATAACATACTAAAAAGTGAGCCACCCCTTTAAAGGAGAAGGAAAGCTCCAAGACAGTTTATTGCCAACAGATTAGCCACAATAGTGCAAGCTAGAACACTATATTTATTCAGCAAAATGCTTTACCATACCTAAGTTAACTGCTCTAGATACTGTCTCTGTTTGTTTAGGATAGAAGCGGCCATATATGCTTGGTGTGACATCACTTCCTGCCTGAGTGTCTCCCTGCTCACTTACAGCTCTGAGCTCAGATTACAGCAGGGATGGGAGGGGGAGAGGCGCAAACTGAGCATGCTCAAGCCCTGCCCTGGAGATTTATGCTGAAAACAGGAAGTCTGATACAGAAGCCCATGTGTACACAATAAAAGGAAAGAAATGCTGTGTTTCTTTTGACAGGGGACTCAGAGCAGAATTACTTTGAGGGTTTACTGTGTATTTACAGTATATAGACCTTTCTGATAAAGCTTACTTAATTTTAGCCTTTCCTTCTCTTTAAAGGCTATTCAGCTTTATTACAAGGTACTGTACCTGTATGGTTAGCAGCTGTTGTTTGCCTTTTAATAAAGCAAACAGAGAGGGAATTACCGTGGATGAAATATCGCTCTGCGTTCCCAAACCCTTGTTGAACAAGCACCAAAGATTGAACTAAAGGAAATCAAATTTCCCCCCGGTCTCTGATTGCCATATGTTTGTAATAAACTTTAAGTTGTTGGGAAATTATGGCAAACTTTTCTTTTTCTTCTTTTCTTTTTTTTGTAAACAGATTTTTTTCTACTTTCCATGAACTGTAGAAAAGTTCTTTCTATGGCGTGGGGCCTGAGAAGCCTGTTATATGAGCCCCAATAGCATCAATGCTATTAATCTGCTGTCGAATGAGCAATCAATTGGTTGCTGTGAGTGACTGTGCTGCCCATTGTTAGCAAATTAGTGTTTTGTCCTTATTTATGGAGGACAAAAGCCTAAACAAGGCATTATGGCTAGAAATGAACTTACAGTACCATCCCAGAACCATATAACAGTACCGATCTATGCCTTCAACTAGGAAAGAAACCGAATCCACTATTTTGGATTCGGCCGAACCCCGGAATCCTTCGTGAAAGATTCGGCTGAATACCGAACCAAATCCGATATGCAAATGCATATGCAAATTAGCGGTGGAAAGGGGAAAACATTTTTACTTCCTTGTTTTGTGACAAAAAGTCGTGCAATTTCCCTCCCCACCCCTAATTTGCATATGCAAATTAGGATGCGGATTCGGTTTGGCCGGACAGAAGGATTCGGCAGAATCCTAATCCTGCTGAAAAAGGTCGAATCCCAAACCAAATCCTGGATTCAGTGCATTCAACGTTGTCTACTATTACTCCCCATTAGTGATCTGCGGGCCGACAGAAACCTGTGCGTTAGATGGGTTCGGGCCGGCTACCTCGAAAAATCTTCGGGGTCGGGTTGAGTGTTTCCTTCCACTCTTCCCACCCGTGCCGGACTGGGTTCCGTTTGGGAGGGGGCAGGTTAGGGTTAGGGAAACTCGACCCACACATCACTACTCCCCATGTTCTGCTCTTGTTAGGCCATCTTTTGAGTGTCTGTGGCACTGCACATGCTCAGTGTGCTCAGGGGCACTGTTGAAAGTCTCAGTTTGGGGGTTGATGAAAATCATAAAAACATTCTCAGAAAGTGATATTGCATCTCTGTTAGTAGCTGATGCTGCTTCAGAGTAATTATTTAATTTTGATGCAGAATGCACTGGTTTCTATGCTGCTATGTTATCCAATCTAAATAAACTGCATCATAGACTTGTATCATGAATTGTATGTTGTATTTAAACTGTATATGGGGAGTCTGTCACTAATCTAAGGTAACTGACAGCAGCCTAGGATATGTGCTGTGAATGAGAAGATGAGGAGCTACGGAGGATCTTTGGTGGGACGGTTTTTCTGCTAAAAATATATAGTGTTTTTTTTAGCTTTAGTTCTCCTTTAAATGCAGTGTACAGATATATAATATTATGCCAGTCTCACTATGATTATTCAGATTTGTTTTATGCCGGCTTGCAGAAATACTCAGATTAATGAGGACAATGTAATTGAATAGGGTTGACAAATCGGTTAGCCTAAAAAACTGGCACTTTCTTGTATTCGGTTTTACAGATGGGGTTTTTTTTTTTCCATATTGAAAATATATTCTGTACTTCCTGCTATTTATTGACATGGTAACAAGCCTTTTCTTAATGCTGTTATTTTTGCCAAAGCAACCATAATAATTATTTTATTCATCCTTCTGCCAGCAACGCAAATGATTACAGGGAGGGGCCCCGCTAGCAAATAACTTCCTAATTCTCGAAAATCATAAAGCATCTTACACAAACAAGCAATTTGGCTCCAGTAACATAAGAACATAACAATAACATTTGGGCTTAGAAGTACAGTGGTGTGAAAAACTATTTGCCCCCTTCCTGATTTCTTATTCTTTTGCATGTTTGTCACACAAAATGTTTCTGATCATCAAACACATTTAACTATTAGTCAAAGATAACACAAGTAAACACAAAATGCAGTTTTTAAATGAGTGTTTTAAATGGGTTTTTATTATTTAGGGAGAAAAGAAATCCAAACCTGTGTGAAAAAGTAATTGCCCCCTGAACCTAATAACTGGTTGGGCCACCCTTAGCAGCAATAACTGCAATCAAGAGTTTGCGATAACTTGCAACAAGTCTTTTACAGCGCTCTGGAGGAATTTTGGCCCACTCCTCTTTGCAGAATTGTTGTAATTCAGCTTTATTTGAGGGTTTTCTAGCATGAACCGCCTTTTTAAGGTCATGCCACAACATCTCAATAGGATTCAGGTCAGGACTTTGACTAGGCCACTCCAAAGTCTTCATTTTGTTTTTCTTCAGCCATTCAGAGGTGGCTTTGCTGGTGTGTTTTGGGTCATTGTCCTGCTGCAGCACCCAAGATCGCTTCAGCTTGAGTTGACGAACAGATGGCCGGATTTTTTGGTAGACAGTAGAATTCATGGTTCCATCTATCACAGCAAGTCTTCCAGGTCCTGAAGCAGCAAAACAACCCCAGACCATCACACTACCACCACCATATTTTACTGTTGGTATGATGTTCTTTTTCTGAAATGCTGTGTTACTTTTATGCCAGATGTAACGGGACGCGCACCTTCCAAAAAGTTCAACTTTTGTCTCGTCTGTCCACAAGGTATTTTCCCAAAAGTCTTGGCAATCATTGAGATGTTTTTTAGCAAAATTGAGACGAGCCTTAATGTTCTTTTTGCTTAAAAGTGGTTTGCGCCTTGGAAATCTGCCATGCAGGCCGTTTTTGCCCAGTCTCTTTCTTATGGTGGAGTCGTGAACACTGACCTTAATTGAGGCAAGTGAGGCCTGCAGTTCTTTAGATGTTGTCCTGGGGTCTTTTGTGGCCTCTCGGATGAGTTGTCTCTGCGCTCTTGGGGTAATTTTGGTCGGCCGGCCACTCCTGGGAAGGTTCACCACTGTTCCATGTTTTTGCCATTTGTGGATAATGGCTCTCACTGTGGTTCGCTGGAGTCCCAAAGCTTTAGAAATGGCTTTATAACCTTTGAAATTGAACTCAGGTGTGATAAACCACAGTTAAGTTATTTTTTAACAAGGGGGGCAATCACTTTTTCACACAGGCCCATGTAGATTTGGAGTTTTTTTTCTCCCTTAATAACGTAAACCTTCATTTAAAAACTGCATTTTGTGTTCAATTATGTTATCTTTGACTAATAGTTAACGGTTTTTGATGAGCAGAAACATTTAAGTGTGACAAACATGCAAAAGAATAAGAAATCAGGAAGGGGGCAAATAGTTTTTCACACCACTGTATATGTAATGATTGTGTATGAGTATCTTTTCATTTATTATAATTTTATTGTTTATTTTTAATCATTTAGTTATTTTTTTGTTATTTAAAAAACATGTTAAATATATTTATTAAATATGTTATATTTATTTTTATATGTATATTTATTTTTAAAACCATTAACACAGGGAAACAGAGTAAGAATTCCCACCATTTGCCCAAACTTGTGCAGTTTTTTTTAGGGCCCAGGTTCTGGGGTTAAAGGGATGGTTCAACTTTTAGGGGTTATTTATCAAAGGTCAAATTTTAGAGCTATGTGAGCTTTTTTTTTAAACCTCGAATGAACTCACAGCTGGAATGGTTTCTAATATAAGAAAAAAACTTGAATAAGTGAGTCCAGGGTTGATCGAATTGATTGAGTTTTTGGTGAAAAAAAACGGTCAATAACGGCTATCAAATGGGGGACCTCTGCCTACATGAACTCAACAGGTTTCAGATGGTGTATTTTCAGAGTCGAGCTATTTTTTTTTTTTTTAGCTCGAAAAATCAAATTTTGACCAAAAAATAATCTTGAAAACTCGAGGGAAAACGCAACTCGACCCTTAATAAATCTGCCCCTTAGTGGGGCTCATTTATCAACATTGGGCAAATTTGCCCATGGGCAGTTACCTATAGCAACCAATCTGTGATTAGCTTTTTGAAACCAGCTGCAAGTAGAACAATGAATGCAGCAAGCTGACTGGTTGCCATGGATTACTGCCCACGGGCAAATTTGCCCAGTGTTGATAAATGACCCCCAGTATGTTTTAGAATGGCTTATTCTAAGCAACTTTTCAATTTGTCTTCTTTTATTTATTTTTTATTTCTAGTTTTTTAAATTATTTGCCTTCTTTTTTTCACCCTTTCAGGGTTTAAAATGGAGGTCAGTGACCCCATGTAAAAATAAATGCTCTGCAAGGCTACAAACTTATTGTTATTGCTACTTTTTATTACTCTTTTTTCTACTTAGGCCGTCTCCTATTCATATTCCATATCTTATTGAAATCAATGCATGGTTACTAGGGTAATTTGGACACTAGCAGCCAGATTACTAAAATTGCAAACTGGAGATCTGCTGAATAAAAAGCCAAATAATTCAAAAATCACAAATAATAAAAAATGAAAACCAATTACAAATGGTCTCAGAATATCACTCTCTACATCATACTAAAAGGTAACTCAAAGGTGAACAACCCCTTTAAAAGAAGAGGACTGACCATGTGGGTGTTCAGATCCTGGCCTACACATACACAGTCAGTCCTGTTCCCTTAACCCAATTATGTTTCCTGGCAGTGCCTTAAAGGTTGGATAAGAAGGAGGCCATTGTTTTACCTCCATAGAGCTGTTGTAAACTGTAAATGGTAAAGCAGCTATTTGCAAAGAAAGACTTTACTCACTAAAGTTGTTGATGGACTTTAGTTGAATCTTACAAATAGGTAAATAAAGTTGTTTACCTGGGTGCCACAGAATACAGCAGGGATGAGAAACTGAAATTCCCATCTGTATTTACAGAATCCCAGTCACTGCTGAAAACTCTCAGGAGCTTCTGGGAGATGAAGTTCAACAACATTTTTGTTGGCCTTAGATTGGCCAGGACTGGAACATTCAGAATGAGCTTAATCAGCATAAACACACACACACTTGTGTCAGAACCTCGTCCCGACTCACCAGCTTTTGAGATGAGATATAAGCATCTTTGTAAATTCTCATTAAAACAACCTTTTAGATTTAAGTGAGTTGATGGCCCTAATCTGTTTTGTGGCTAAGCCGTCTGTGCAGACTCATAACTCTGGTGCCAGCGCAGTTAATGCACTGGCAAAATGGCTGCTGTAGGCACAGTTGCTGTAAAGAGTTCTATTATAAATTCATACATCCCAGCAGGTAATGGCAGTGAAGGAAATACCTGCCAGGAAGGCCTTTAAAGATATACTGTCATGGGAATTTTTTCCCCAAAATGAATCAGTTAATAGTGCTGCTCTTCAGAATTCTGCACTGAAATTCTTTTCTCAAAAGAGCAAACAAATTTTTGTATATTTAATTTTGAAATCTGAAATGGAGCTAGACATATTGTCCGTTTCCCAGCTGTCCCAAGACATGTGACTTGTGCTCTGATAAACTTCAGTCACTCTTTACTGCTGTACTGCAAGTTGGAGTGATATCATCCCCCCCTTTCCTCCCAGCAGCCTAAGAACAATGGGAAGCTAACCAGATAACAGCTCCCCAACACAATATAAGGGATTTAGGCTTCAAGCACACAGGCAGATTTCCGATTTTCGCCTGAAGTCTCATGAGGCAACATCGGCTGACTTCGGAAATCGAAGCGCCGCAAGTGCATTGACGCTAGCATTTTGTCATTATAGCAGGCGGCAAGCACGGTGAAGGCAGTTCGGCAGATTGTCGCCCTGTAGAAGATGCAAATAGTCACCAGGCGACTTAATCTCCCCGAATCTGCCCGTGTGCTAGCTCCCTTACCACACAGGCAGATTCCGGTAGATTAAGTCGCCTGGCGACTATTCCCCTGCTAGAATGAAAAATCGCCTGCGGCAATGCACTCGCAGCGCTTCAATTTCCGAAGTTGCCTGACGTTGCCTCACAAGGAAATCGAAGCGCCACAAGTGCATTTTCACAAGCGATTTTTCATTTTAGCAGGCGGAAGGCAGTTCGGGAAGATTGTTGCCCCGAAGAAGAGACAATTAGTCGCCAGGTGAATAAATCTCCCCGAATCTGCCCATGTGCGAAAGCCCTAACAGGTAAAATCCAGGTACCACTGCGACACATTCAGTTACATTGAGTTGGAGAAATAATAGTCTGCCAGAAAGCAGTTCCATTCTAAAGTGCTGGCTCTTTCTGAAAGCACATGACCAGGCAAAATGACCTAAGATGGCTGCCTACACACCAATATTACAATTAAAATATTACAATTAAAAAAAAATACACTTGCTGGTTCAGGAATGAAATTTTATATTGTAGAGTGAATTATTTGCAGTGTAAACAGTGTAATTTAGAAATAAAAACGACATTATAAAAATCATGTCAGAATCCCTTTAAAGGATCCTTATACCATGAATGGGACGTGTACTGAACATACTCTTTGCCTTTGCTCAGAAATAACAAACGGCGTGCATTTTTTAGGGGTAGATTTAGCCAGGGGTGAAGATAAAGCTCAATAGCATGTGTCCGTAGGTCTCTATACTTGCCCTGCTTTACCTGTTACCCAGGGAATGACCTGACTGGGGGGTAACGGGTATTTCTCATTGGTTACAGACATAATGGTACACGATCTTGTCCAAATTGAAAGTACAGGGGTAAGGAGTGTTTAGGCAAGTTCACATGTACCAAACTATGATAATCTAATGGTACATCTTCCTGTAATAATTAAATGTACAGTTTGAGCAAAATGTCAGGTTGAGTGTACTTTTTTCAGCCTAGTAAAATAAAGCCGCCTCCTGCTGTAGAGCCACTTACATATGCATGGTAACCTTGCCTGACTCCAAACTCCACACCTATTAGGAAGGGATTTCTGGAAGAAAAACTTACATTGCCTTTAGAAGTAGCCATTGACTGTACAGAGCAGCCCAGTTGTGCATTAACAAGGAACAGATATTAATTCAATGTCACACAGTGCTAAAGATCAGGGTTGGTTAATCTGTGGCTGCAGTACAGTGTTTTTTAAATGGTTACATTTAATATACTGTTAGCTTCCCATTGTAGAAATAGTAGTTTCAATACTATATATATATATATATATATATATATATATATATATATATATATATATATATATATATATATATATATATATATATATATAACCTTAACCTACACCCTGCACTAACCAGCAAAACCGTAACCCATGCCCGACCCTAACCCGCAAAACCTTAACCCACTGTAAGTCCCTGCTGGTTTTGGCTCAACCTGCACATCACTAATAGGCAGAAATGCCAATCTCTGGGGAATCAAATCTATCTGATTTGTTTTTCATACCCCGCCCCATTTTCGGTGCACGGCAACTCCATCCATTTGTCAGGTTTGGTTTGTCCTGTACTACGATACAATGGAGATACAATGGAGTGTCCACTTTTCCAAGCTGTGCCTGTGTATGTCATTACCGTTAAATTTTCATAAACCGTTTTGGTGTTACTGGCCTACTGATCTGTTAATATCTGTTTATATGTTTATATATTAATTCTGTTTAACCCTGTTTCCATCCACTTTGCAAATGCTGAGTCGGCAAATAAGTAACTCATCCATCTCAGCATTGCAGGACCTCACTCCTCATCATAATTAATCATGTTTATCAAAGAGGTCCCTTGGTTAGTTGGGTGCCGTTACTCCTGCAGGCACATGTGCCTAATTAGGGAAATCCTCTGTATTATTTTTCGACAAGTTAACTGTTAGTGCAGGTGCATGGACTCAACTTTGCACCTGCTCTTCATTTTTCTTTCTCTGTTATGTTTCATTATTTGCCTTTTAAATCCCCTGTGCTTGATTTTGAATACTAAGAGGTACATTTATCAAGGGTCGAATTTCGAATTCATGTGGGGTTTTTTTTAAACTCCCCTTAACTCCCATAAATTCGACTAGTCGAAATTTATTTATAAAATCTAATTTGTTAACTCGAACGAATTTAAACGACCAGAATTCGATTCGAATTATAAAAACTCAATTCAAGTTTTTTTTCTCTGAAATAAACTGGAATGTTAGGAAGGCTACAAACATCACCAAGTTGATCCCTGGACCTCTCTCATTGCCTTTTACAGTAATTCGGCAGATTTTAGATGGCTAAAAGTAGAATTTGATTTCTTAAAGGGCCAGAGTATGATAAATCTCTTCAAGTTAAAACTTGAATCGAGTTTGGATAATTCACAATTCCAATTTGAGAGTTTTGACCAAAAAGAAAATTTGAATTAGAATTTTAAATTCCACCCTTAATAAATCTGATACTAATAGTGCTAGAGTGCTGCAGTTTGTAAGGCCAGTCTTAAGGGCCCAAGTTTCTTGGAGTATTGCCCCCAGTCCAAAAGGTCTCAAGAAATAGAGTTTCAAAAAAATTTTTAATTTAAAAAAAAATGTAAATTTTAAATTCCTTCAGATAGCGGACCATATTGGTTCGTGATTCCTGGTGTTGTGATCAGATCGAGCCCAATGATTGGATCAGCCTGATATCGCCAACTCAAGGTGCGCATATCGGGGCAAGATCCCCTTGTTTGGCCACCCTTAGTTTTGTAAAGACTAAGTTCCCCATTATTTTCATTTCAGATCAAGTTGACAAGCCTGCATGCCTTATTGCTGCTTTAAATGCCTGTAAGGGTCAGGGCACATGCTTAGATTCGGGGAGATTAGTCGCCCGGCGACAAATCTCCTCTTCTTCGGGGGCGACTAATCTCCCCAAACTGCCTCCCGCCGGCTAGAATGTAAATTGGAATGGCACTCAGAGCGCTTAGTTTTCTGAAGTCAACCGAAGTTGCAGAGGAAACTTCGGGCGACTTTGGAAAACAATGCGCTCCGAGTACCATCCCGCCGGCGATTTACATTCTAGCTGGCGGGAGGCAGTTCGGGGAGATTAGTCTCCCCCGAAGAAGAGGAGATTTGTTGCCGGGCGGCTAATCTCCCCCAATCTGAGCATGTGACCTGACCCTTAGATGCCTATTAGGTGTGTGCGTGCATATATAGTGTGCCAGAACAGCACTGCGCTCATCTTTCATTCTACCCATGGAGACCTCCTGCCATTCATCCTAGTTCAAGTGAAGCATTATCTTAGTGAACAGGAGCTACAATGAGACATTTACTGACCTAAGGGCCTCCACTGGGACCCCACTACTCAGATATCTAACACACACCTGCAACAGGGGTACTGGGGTTAGCTCTGCGCCTCTAATTACAAGCTTATATTAAAGCACAGTTGGCGTTGTACTGAATACTTTGTTCACAATCGCAATTCAAACCCGCTCAACTAAAAGTGCAGATTTCATGCCCGCTGAACCAAGAAACAAATTTAACAGGTGCCTGCAGGCAGTCCTATATATTTTATCCTTGTTGGAAGCACAGTAGGGCCACAGCTTTATCATTCCTGTAATAAATATACAGGAGTGGGATTATGTAAAGCTGGGGATATAGAAACATGACATCAGCATTAGGAGTTTTACACCCTGTGACATCACAAAATGCATTTCTAACAGCCAATCATTTATAGGGCATTTCACGCTTTTCAGCAGAGACCGTGACGTATCCAGGAACCGCGTGAAACTGAATCTGAATCTTGAGAATCTATCACCAATAAACTAGCAAGTTTTTGTGCCTATGAGAAATAGCAACACAAAGTTTTTTTTTCCCCCCTGTTCCTCTGGTTACAAATCCACTTCAGTAGTTGTTTGTTGGAGAAGTCATTATGATAGCATCATTACTCAAAGCGGAGCGTAATTAGCTAATTTGCTTGAACTCAGCAAAAGCGGACTAAAAGAAAATAGACATTTTTCATAGGACACAAATAAGCGAAGCAGTAACTTTGTGATTTAATCTTTGTAATGAAGAGCATTATGCACAGCCATTATTTTATTCCCCCCAATGTGCGGGTTGTGGCTGCCCTTTAATCATTTGGTTCAATTAATGAGTTTTGCTGAGACATGTCTGCCCGAGTACATCTAATAAAATGACTGCTTGTCCGTCACTGCTGTATATCAGCCTCTGCACTTAAGCTGGCCATACATACATTGATCCGCTTGTTTGGAGAGGTCGTTTAAACTCTCTGATCAACATCTGGATATCAATGGGGAAAGCATTATATTATATCTGTGCATGGGGGCCTTTACCCTGTTTTTTTTTTTTTTTTTTTTTTTTTTAACTTCTAGAATTCAGTATGACCAGAGTTTTAAAATCCTTTTCAATGATTGCACCATATACCTCTGCCCACACTCATACCCCTCTGCCCACATTCTAGTTCTAGACAAAGGGGCCAGGGCTTGGGTACTGCCTATAGAGCTATAAAGGGCAAAAAAATAATGTATATATCATAGGGCCCCTGTACAGGTCTTACTCCTGTACCCCTCTGCCCACTCCCGTACCCCTCTGCCTACACTCTTCCCACACTTGTGCCCCTCTGCCCACCACACTTGTGCCCCTCTGCCCACCACACTTGTACCCCTCTGCCCACACTTGTACCCCTCTGCCCACACTCTGCCCTTCTGCCCACGCTCTGCCCCTCTTCCCCCACTCTTCCCCCTCTTCCCACACTCTTACCCCTCTGCCCGCACTCTGCCTCTCTGCCCACACTCTACCCACACTCTGCCTCTCTGCCCACACTCTTACACCTTTGCCTACACTCTTCCCACACTTGTACCCCTCTGCCCATCTGCCCTCACTCATACCCCTCTGCCTACACTATACTGCTTGGATATAAATGAATAATGAATCCACCTTTTTTTCTGGCCCTACTGGCAATCCAGAAGCATTTGGCTATCACTGCCAGAAAACTATGGACATACCTGACAGACATGGCATTACTAACTACTTCTATGCCTTTACTATTGGGTGTAAGGCAGCAATGAACATCAATGGGACAGTGGCCTGAGCAGTAGTCTTGGGTTGGCAGACCAGAAATCCTTTGGTCTGGCAGGTTTGGATGAGCCAGACTTTGGCGACAGCCCTCCCAATCTGCAATGTCAGTGAACCTATATTCATCCTCTGACTGCATGATGTCTCTCTTTTTATATATAATAGATACAACCGGCACACGGGTCAAAAATCAAGCCCTTGCTGCGTTTATTTGCAAAGTGCAACGTTTCGGGGTAAACTCTTTGTCAAGCATCCTTGACAAAGGGGTTTCCCCCGAAACGTTGCACTTTGCAAATAAACGCAGCAAAGGCTTGCCCCTGCTTGATTTTTGACCTGTGTGCCGGTTGTATCTATTATCCTTACCTGTATTGGAGGATACCGAAGCCTTCTTCACTGAGCATCGGGCTTTCACGATATGGAGAGCCAGGGTGTGCAAGCTGGTATCACTACATTATTTTCTTTTTATATACTTACGACTGTCCTGCCCCTCTGGAGACAACTATTATTGGCATGTTGAAGCTAGGTATACAAGCAATGATGGCCGTCTGGGTTGGGTTTGGAAAAGATTGTTTTTTGTTGACCCATTCATAGCTACTCAACAGGCCTCTGCCCTATGACATACAGGTATGGGATCTGTTGCCCAGAAACCTGTTACCCAGAAAGCTCAGAATTACGGAAAGGACATCTCCCATTAAAATTTTTAGAAATTATTTTTTTTTCTCCATAATAATAAAACAGTACCTTGTACTTGATCCTAACTAATATATATATATATATATATATATATATATATGGAGGCAAACAAACCTATTAGGTTTATTTACAGGTTTATTTATTAAGGTTTGAGTTTGTTTTTTAAACTTGAATTTTTCGAGATTTATTTATACCCCGACCCAGGAAATAGCTAGAATCCAAAAATACACCATCTAAAACCTGCCAAGGTCATGTAGAAGTCAATGGCAGAGGCCCCTTGACCCATTAATAGCCCTGCATGATTTGTTCTTTATTTTCAGAGGGTTTTTTTTCCGCCAAAAACTCGATCCATTCAAGCTTTCGGGTTTCACAACTCGCAGAATCAAGTTTTTTTCCATTCAAGTATATTTCTTAAAGGGATCCTGTCATTGGAAAACATGTTTTTTTCAAAACGCATCAGTTAATAGTGCTACTCCAGCAGAATTCTGCAATGAAATCCATTTCTCAAAAGAGCAAACAGATTTTTTTATATTCAATTTTGAAATCTGACATGGGGCTAGACATTTTGTCAATTTCCCAGCTGCCCTTGGTCATGTGACTTGTGCCTGCACTTTTGGAGAGAAATGCTTTCTGGCAGGCTGCTGTTTTTCCTTTTTAATGTAACTGAATGTGTCTCAATGGGACATGGATTTTTACTATTGAGTGTTGTTCTTAGATCTACCAGGCAGCTGTTATCTTGTGTTAGGGAGCTGCTATCTGGTTACCTTCCCATTGTTCTTTTGTTTGGCAGCTGGGGGGAAAAGGGAGGGGGGTGATATCACTCCAACTTGCAGTACAGCACTAAAGAGTGATTGAAGTTTATCAGAGCACAAGTCACATGACTTGGGGCAGCTGGGAAATTGACAACATGTCTAGCCCCATGTCAGATTTCAAAATTGAATATACAAAAAATCTGTTTGCTCTTTTGAGAAATGGATTTCAGTGCATATTCTGCTGGAGCAGCACTATTAACTGATTCATTTTGAAAAAATTTTTTTTCCCATGATACGAGTTCATTCGACCTTTGCTAAATAACCCCCTAAATGTGTACATGATTTTTAGGTATGAAGATCCAAATTATACAAAAATCCAATATCCAGAAAACCCCAGGTCTGGATAACGGCCAGGTCCCATACCTGTATACATCTCGTTCCTTGTCCTTCAAATAGATAACGTTGGTAATTTTAAAACCCCTTTATTTATGATGTTATACAAATATAAATGACTTGCATCTCTGAGAACTCAGGAGGTTGTAGTTCAGGAACAGACAAAGGACAGCATGATATCCCTGGCTTATCAGTCCGAAGGGGCAGGACGCACGTATTTCTCTAGTTTCGAAGCCCACCGGCTAATGAAATAGTCACGCAGTAGTTGAGTGGAAGCACAACGATCACTGACTGTGTGCAGCTCCCAGGTACAATGTTAATCAGTAGTGTGTATTAAAAGAGAAATGGGTCGTGCACCTAGAGAAAGCAAAGTCATTACTACGCTGTCAATTGATTTTAAAAGCTAATGGTCTCAGTAAGCACTGCTCTCGTCAGCGCCGGTAATATAGTTCCTTGTTATCACAGGCTACGCCAGCTTTATAGATCTTGTGTATTAGTATATTCGCAGTAGCACTTTGTAATTAGAGTCCAAATAGGAAGCCGTATCTCCAGCGTACGTTTTAATGGAAAAAGTGGCCTCCGTTAGGTTTAATGTGCTGCGGCGAATGATTCGACTTTTTTATTTTTTGTGCTGTGTTCCGTTCTCAGTCACTTACGCATTTATAATTTAGGAGATATTGTATATTTTATAAGGTGTCAAGACGCAACACGGCATGATATATATACGAGCACCCAACATATATATTTCAGTTAATTTTTCATACATTTCAGTGCCGTCATGGAGAATTTGGTGATGTCTGTAGCGTTTTTACTGCACATTCGCTTCATTCTTTCTGCCCTTATGGAGCTCAGGTAAAATAAAAGTATTTTTCTTTTAATGACTATTAAACCTATGAACAGATCTAGTTTCAGTGCTTTAGTCTTTATAGGAATGCGTACTGGTTTTGAACTTCCATTCTGAACTTGTGTCAGTCTGATACTGTGATATGTGGCTTGATAGATCTGGGACTGGCCAGCAACTGGACACGGCAGAGACTACATATTGGATCAGCAGGAACGACAAATGAATAAATGATCAAAGTGCACCTTTCCGGCGTACCAGCGTAAGGGCTGGCAAAGCATGTAGCAGTTATAAAACCGAATAGCTATAGTTTGTATATCCCCCACATTTCACTAATCTACAGTCCATGAAGCTTTAATCCCCACTGTTACTATAAGCACCAGCTCTCCATACTATACCTGCTATGCCACAGCCTCAGTCCCTTCCAAAAACTATTATCCCACTGCTACTATAGGCACCATCTCTCCCTACTATACAGGCTATCCCACAGCCCCAGTCCCTTCCCAGAGACTATTATCCACTGTTACTATAGGCCCCATCTCTCCCTACTATACCTACTATCCCACAGCCACAGTCCCTTCCCAGAGACTATTATCCCACTGTTACTATAGACACCATCTCTCCCTACTATACCTACTATCCCACAGCCACAGTCCCTTCCCAGAGACTATTATCCCACTGTTACTATAGGCACCATCTCTCCCTACTATACCTGCTATCCCACAGTCACACTCCCTTCCCAGAGACTATTATCCACTGTTACTATAGGCACCATCTCTCCCTACTATACCTGCTATCCCACAGTCACACTCCCTTCCCAGAGACAATATACCACTGCTACTATAGGCACCATCTCTCCTTACTATACCTGCTATCCCACAGTCACACTCTCTTCCCAGAGACTATTATCCCACTGTTACTATAGGCACCATCTCTCCCTTCTATACCTGCTATCCCACAGCCACAGTCCCTTCCCAGAGACTATTATCCACTGTTACTATAGGCTCCATCTCTCCCTACTATACCTGCTATCCCACAGCCACAGTCCCTTCTTAGAGACTATTATCCCACTGTTACTATAGACACCATCTCTCCCTACTATACCTGCTATCCCACAGTCACACTCCCTTCCCAGAGACTATTATCCACTGTTACTATAGACACCATCTCTCCCTACTATACCTGCTATCCCACAGTCACACTCCCTTCCCAGAGACTATTATCCCACTGTTACTATAGGCACCATCTCTCACTACTATACCTGCTATCCCACAACCAAAAAATATTCTAGTTTTATGGTATGCTGGCACTGAACAATGAAGTAGGAATGTTTTGTGCTGCTCTTTTCATTCTTGTAATAACGTGGGAGAGTGATAGAAAGAATGTGCATATACAGATGAAGCCACTTGGATTTGTGAGTTAAATGCGTCATGACTCAGAGTTAATTGAAGAAACTGTGTTATCTAAAGTTATCTTAACTCATTTAATGCATTTAACCTTTTCATTAGCATACCAAAGCACCATTGTTCACAATGGTGAATGCTTTAATTAGATGGGATGTTGTGACACAGTTTTCTGTGTTAAATGAGATAAATGGGATATCTGTGTTTAGTTATTCTGTGTCAAACAGACAAACCAAAGTGGCTGCATCTGTATTACTTTTCAGTAATTAATGAAATTCCTCACAGAGCGTTAGCTGAAATGGCCTATGTTGGCTGCCCACTCAGTCACACTGACCTGTCAGCACCCATCTTCCATTTTCAGCGAGCTAACGCTTTATTCTGCTTGTTACAGTGTGTGCGAGAGCTCTGCTCATGAAGATAAATAGGGAAATCTCCAGTATGAAAATGTGTCAGAAACAGAATCTGGCTCAGACAATTGTTATGATTTATTGACAAGAATTTCTATTATTTTGTTCAGCCTCTAGTTTGGAATTAGTCTCGAGCCACAGAACATTTCTCTGTCTGTTTATCCCACTCCTGTACAGTGTTTCTGAGTTAATTAAGTTCCTATCTCTGTCTTTTTCCCTCTAGTCTTTTAGTGGCAAAGATTTTCTAAGCTGAATTATCCTACGTTTGCAATTAATTTCACTGGTGCTGAAAGCATAGCGCTTTTGTATAAATCATAAATCTATAACAAATTAAAACGAGATTGGGTGTTTAAATTCTGTAGAACTTCTGTAAAGCAGTAAAAGCAACAAACAGAGACTAAAAAAAGAACCCACTGCATTGTGTAACCATTACAGGTATTCTACATGGCTAACATTATTTGGACACTGTCTAAAACAGGAGTCTTCAATCTTTTTTACTTGTGAGCAACACTCAAATATAAAAAGCATTGGGGAATTATATAAGTATGCAAAAAGTCCCTGGGATGTCCGTTATGGTCTGTGATTGGCTATTTTGTAGCTCCTATGATAACTGGCAGCCTACAGGAGGCTCTGTTTGGCAGTACAACTGTTTGTTATGGAACCAAAACTTGCCTCCAAGCCTGGAATTGAAAAATAAGCACCTGCTTTGAGGCCACTGGGAGCAACATCCAAGGGGTTGGTGAGTAACATGTTTCTTGCAAGCCACTGGTTGGGGATCACTGGTCGAAAAGTTGCTGCTGAGTTTCGAGTACCAGGACAAGATTTATTTGTAGGGAGAACAAAGTTTTTATAGATGACCACAGACAAACAAACCTCACCATGTCCAATGGCTAGTCTCAGTTGGAGTGGCGTAAAGGTCATTGCCATTGGACTCTGGAGCACTAGGGATGCATTCCATTGAGCTAGAAATGGCATTTTGCCATCTGTCAGACAGAGGAAAGGTCAGGTAGATGCCAGGAGAATTTTCCCTGATGAATGCATAATGCTGATGTTAAAGTTTAATGGAGGGGGTGGAAGAGGTCTGGGGTGTTTGCCATGGTTTAAGCTAGGGCCTCAGGTTTCGCTAAAAGCAAACCTTAAGGGTCAGGGCACACAGGTAGATTCGGGGAGATTAGTCGCCCAGCAACAAATCTCCTCTTCGGGGCGACTAATCTCCCTGAACTGCCTTCCGCCGGCTATAATGAGAATCGCAGACAGGAAGGCACTCAGTGCGCTTCGTTTTCAGAAGTCACCAGAAGTTGCGTTAGGAGGAAACTTCAGGCGACTTTGGAAAACGAATCGCCCGAGTGCCTTCCCACCTGCGATTTTCATTAAAGCTGGTGGAAGGCAGTTTGAGATTAGTCCTTTGTCGCCGGGCGACTAATCTCCTTAAATCTGCCAGTGTGCCCTGACCCTTAAAATAGAGTATACAATGATATTCTTGACAATTTCATGCTTCCTACTTGAATAAGCACAAAGTAAGGTTCATACTGAATGGATTAGGGAGTGGAGGAACTTGACTGGCCTTTACCTTGTCCCAAATAAAAACTTGTAGGATAAATTAAACTGCTAATTGTGACCTGGGCTGGTCCCCAACATCAGTGTTCAACCACAAGAATGCTGTTGTGGTTAAATGGAAGCAAATCCCACCAACTATGTTCCAACATCTAGCAGATTCCGTTCCCATGAGTTGAGAGGCTGTTGTAGCAGCAAAGCGAGAACAAACTTGCTATTAACATCTTTTGGTTTGAATGAGATGCTGGACAAGCAGGTGTCTCAATACGTTTGGCCATATATTATGTTTTCCTTTAGGCTTCTACTATTTAAGCTTCATCATTCCTTTGTGTGATTTCCTCACCTCGCCTACAAAAGAGCTTGAAGTTACCCTCCTAGGCTGGAGGATTTAGTAGTGTATCTGTGCCAAGTGAAGCGTGTAAAGAGAAATTGCCTCTGGCAACCACTCCAACACAAGCAAATAAAGCTTTATACATATTGGAAGATTTTTCAGCTATGGAAAATTGACATATCTCTTCTACACTAGTGGAGCCTATGATAACATTCAACTTGTATTATGTTTGTACTTTATAGCCACTTTGCTCTGTTTTCTTCCTGCAGAATTGCTTACTGTAAGGTGATGCATATTCTGGTATAGCTTCTGTACTAACTGTGAGGAGATGTGGTGCTGAAGCTGGGTCATTAATGGCTCCAATTGACTGACCATGCCATACACGAGGCCCCCTGCAGTACTGGGCTACTGCCATTCTGCCTTTTTGTAACTGTAACACAATAGGAGACCTTTACGAGGTTCTATGCAGGAGGAATGCTTCTGTGCATTGATTTTGGCTTATATCTATTGGTTTATGATCCTGTTTAATATTAGTCCAAGTTCCAAAACCCACCAGCACTCCCTGGCCTCTCCGGCACAAGCTGGCCCGGTGCACAGTTCAAAGGGATCGGCAACCCTTACTGAAACACGTTAGCAAGAAGAAAACCGGCACTCAGAGCTCAATGCATGCTGGCAAAGCCCTGCGTGTTTATTGCAATGTTACGTTTCGGGGGCGTGCCCCTTCGTCTGACAAAGGGGCACGCCCCCGAAACATAACGTTGCAATAAACACGCAGGGCTTTGCCCGCATGCATTGAGCTCTGAGTGCCGGTTTTCTTCTTGCTAACCTGTTAAATATTAGACCTGATGCCTTCCTTCTAGTAAAAAGATAAGATACCTTGAAAATCTGAAATGCCATGCTTTATTTGAATGTGCAGTGTTGCTCATAAGAGTCTTGGCAAAACCATAACTGTAGGTTCATTACTTGGAATGGGACCATGCTGTTCTGTTTGCTTATTGCCCATAGTACATAAGTGTTAGGTTATGTCTGTGTATGGATTGTGTGTGGAACACAACAATTGTCAAAGTAAATAGTCCCCTGGGAATGAGTGACCTTGTTATAGTAGGAGAAGTTGACTTGATTTTAACTGATCTACTTTGGCGCTGGATACTACGCTAGTTATATTGGTCTCTCTATCTTTTGGTGTCCTGGGGTACTTAGTAGGGATGCACCGAATCCACTTTTTTGGATTCGGCCGAACCCCCGAATCCTTCACGAAGGATTCGGCCGAATACCGAACCGAATCCGAACCCTAATTTGCATATGCAAATTAGAAGTGGGAAGGGGAAAACATTTTTTACTTCCTTGTTTTCTGACAAAAAGTCACGCAATTTCCCTCCCTGCCCCTAATTTGCATATGCAAATTAGGATTCGGATTCGGTTCGGCCGTGCAGAAGGATTCGGCCGAATCCGAATCCTGCTGAAAAAGGCCGAATCCTGGCCGAATCCCGAACCGAATCCTGGATTCGGTGCATCCCTAGTACTTAGTGACCTCTTGTTTGCTGTGAAAAAAAAAACCTTGTTAAGCTCTGAGACCCATTGGGAATATTTTAATTTCCAAGGTCTAAACTCACTCAACAAATTTCTTAAATTCTCTGTAATTTCTCCGTTACAATTCTCAGCTTTTCATTGTGTCTGTTTGTCCCCTAGAGTATACAGTGTTGCATCCCTTTATTCCATCATAAGTCTCTGAAAGTGCTGAAATGGTATAAGCTATAGTACATAGCTTCTTTCACATATGCAGACAAGAAAAAGCTTTTAGCCTACAATAAACATTGCCTTGATTTATCGTCCAAAGGAACATTGCAATCATTCCTATATATAAAGGCAACATTTTCCCCATTAGTGTGATTCAAGCCAATGTAGATGTTTTACACCCGATAATATCTCGGCATGTTAGAGGTTTTTCATTTCTTCCTATCTAACTAGTACATGTATGGGATCCATTATCTGGAAACCAGTTATTCAGAAAGCATTATATTACGGGAAGGCCATCCCCCACAGACTCCATTGTAATCAAATAATTCAACATTTGAAAACTGATTGCCTTTTTCCTGTAATAAAAAAAACAGTACCTTGTATTTGATCCAAATGAAGATATAATTAATCATTATTGGAAGCAGAACCAGCCTAATTGGTTCATTTAATGGTTACATGATTTTCTTGTAGACCTAAGGTATGAAGATCCAAATTATAAAAAGATCTGTTATTGGGAAAACCCTAGGTTCCAAGCATTCTGGATAACCGATCCCATACCTGTAATTTCATTAAAAAAACAGTGTCCCCCGTGGTGTGATTAATCTGTTGTGCAAAAAATGAATGATCTCAGGAGTTTCCCTTCATGATTAATTAATGTTGGGCCACTAGCCAGGAAAAAAATTGTAGCTCAGGTTGCCACCTGTCTGCTATTTTATTACCCCATCTGGTAAAAATGAATATGATGATAGATTCCAATATTATTAATAGGCTGGAAAGATGAGATAATAAAAAAGTGGCAACCCTTATGGTACCCCCTCATGCATATTTATCGACATGAAATATTCGGCCTATAAAATTAATCTTTTGCATCTGGTTAGCTACTTCTTAGAAATAGGCAACGTTTGTTCCAGGTCTAGTAACCCATAGCACCCAATCAGTTCTTCACTATTAAACAGCAAGGCGTGAAATGATTCCTGCTGATTGGCTGCTGCGGGCTGCTAGCCTTGATGCAAACTTTGTACCTGCTATTATTTTCCCCAGTTTAGGAATGGCAGTGTCTGTCCTACCTGATGTTATAGTTAGGCTGCTGATGCTTTGGTACTCTGTCTATGCAGTCCGTTCCATCAAATTTAAGTTTAGGATTAATAATACCTCAAAGAACTATTTGCCTCTTTGTAGGAACTATTTTTTTTTGTAGGCAAAATGGTTGTATTTACTCTAGACTGAACTGTGTTTCCTAGATGTATATAGACAAACTAATAATATAGTGTTATATATCATTTTCTATGTTGTTTAAGTCTAAGGGACTCCTCTGATATTGCTCTTCTCATGCTCACAGTGTGATTTCAATAATACTCCTATTACCTCTAAATCAAAGTTCATTAGACTCAGGCCCTCCAATGTCTTCTAAAACTTGGTTGGGCCACCTTCACCCATAAAAATGTAACGGTAGCAGTCAATCTCCTATTGTATCAGGTACCTCCAAGATAGTATTTAAGGATTCAGCTCCTAACTGGCAGCTCCTAACTGCCCTTTAGACTAGACTTACTCATTACTACTCCCCAAAGGAGCCAGCTCTGTGCTAGAGGTTGTTCTGAAAGGGGTTCTAGGGTGCAGTCCCACTATAAGTGGGAGAGCAAACTATTTAGCAGTTAAACTATGATGGAGTGTTAGGACTTAGTAATGCTGGATTGAAACCATAGTTTAGGGATCCAGACATATACCAAATCCACAAAAAAAGTCCCCAACAAAATTCCGGATATGGTGCCTCCCTTGCTCACGTCCACATCTGTCAAAAGTTGACAGTGTATAAAAATAATTTCCAGGCATATTTTGTGTGCAGAACTGACCCTACTGGAAAGTATGTCTGGAAATTACATTTGTACATTGGCAACTTTTTTTATGTTCATTTAATTTTGTTACTAGAGATTTCTATATCAAGATCATCCAAATTAAATGTGGCCTTTGCAATAGCTGCAAAATAAATACAAAAAAAATAAAAATGAAGGGTCTTTGGTGCACTGCATGTTCTGGAGAAGGTTAATACGCTCTGTCCTTTCATTTCGCCCCCAGAGTACAATGCATGGCTCGAGGCTCTTGAATAAATACCACATTGTAAATGATGTCTCCATTTACAGAACTAGATTCCAACTCCGAAATAAGTCATTCCATTTACAATAACAGCGACAACTTAATTAGCAGGCAGGCATGGTGACCTGGCACGGCGGGAGCGTTTATTTTTTTCCCCTTTTTGTCACGTTGAATGATCAGTCATTCTTGTAATATATTCTTTTATGCCATTTAAATAATATATGCAACACTTGTTAGGAACATATTACTTTATAAAATCTTCATCATTGCTACCGTTCATTAAAAGTTTCAGTATTAATTTTGAATATTCTAGCTGCTTTGTGTTTTATCTGCCATAATGCAGCATTACATTAACTCTCATAAGCCTTCTCCAAAATGTCTCTGTGTTATTTATAGAATGGATCGATAGCTATAGTCTTGGCTGAAGCAGAAGGGGTTGCAAGAAATGCAGGAGTCTAGGGTCTCCATACGAGGATGAGATTATTACATAAATTAGAGCTATCATACCTGTGCCTCAAACCCTGGCTGTTGTACCATGCCTCTTTCTTCTTTCACTATCAATCACTAAAACCTGGGCACATAATTTAAGTAGCCACTCTTTAGTGTAGTCAATGGTGCTATGCGTCCTTAAATTAAGGGTGGGTTTTCCAGGAATTCAACCTTTACTTTGGTGTAGACAGAAATATTCCAGAGTAAATTGAATTTAGTACTGTAGTGCTGAGCAGGTCAAAAATGTTTCAACCCAAATCCAATATTAACCCAACCCAAAATGTTTTTTTAGACCCGCACCTGACCCAACCCCCTCTTTTGACTCATTTATGGGTAGGATCAGCCACCATAGAGGAAAGTTCAGCAATATTGCATCACCAATAGAGAGGGACCCTGCTTGAAATTTGACCCACCCTCTGGGCCTTACATTCTTGGCCTGAACCCATACCTGGGCCTCACCTTCTTGACCTGAACCCGTACCTGGGTCTCACCTTCATGAACCCATACCAGTTCCTCACCTTTTTGGCCTGAGCTCACCCAGCCCATTCCTTTCAAAACTATTCGGGAAGAGGTAATGAAATAGGATGAATTTGATATGCAAGGGAGGGTTGGAAGGGGGCTGTTTAAAACAAGAGTGGGAATGAACAGAGGAGCTAGAGCATAGGTTAAAGGTAGCACATAGTAGTAGAGTTGGTAGCCAGTTGGGCATTGCAATGAAAAGGCTGGTAAGTCAATTCATTAGAACTAAATTGATGAGAGCCAGTAGAGAAGAGGGCCAACATTTAGCATATTGCACCTCTAATTCTGCATGCAGCAAGCTGCTTACTCTTTCCATATATGCAGCCCAATACCCAATATAGCTGCGTGAACCTATGTAGAAAAACAGGGCAGAGAAAAGAATGTTTCATAAGGCACTTATATTGTGTTTATTTAGTTTTTTGGGAAATTGGGCTGCATATTTTTTTTTTATATTTTTGGAATTTGACTGCAACTTCCTGGAGATTGACACACATGGGAAAACATATAGTATGCGCAGTCTTGTTTCTCTTACACACTTTAGTTTTGCAAACTGCAAAGACAACCCCTTTAACTTGCCCATCATCACTGCACAGATGTTACTCTTTGAGCAGACACCACACATGAACAGAGAGGGTTTGCCTCCCATTGTCAAGTATGAATTCAATTCATAGTGCACAGAATTAAAAAGCATATTTTTACCTATGCATGACATGTTGCTTAAAGGGGAATTAAAGGGATAGCAACGGCACAAACTAGTATTTCTGAAGCAAGCAGGTCAGTTGTACCAGTGCAGAGTAACAGTATATTATTTAGTAATTATTTTAAAACACTTTAATTTTTTGATGTTACTTTTCCTTTAACTTCTAATAAGGAATATGGCTGGAAATGGTGGATTTTACGTAAATAACTTACCTTCTTTGCCAGTGGTTTAACAGCCCTCTTACAGCAAATAACAAAGTTGTCTATAGGAGCTGGCCATCTTTTGAGAGTTGGTGACCCTGCACGTGCTCAGTGTGACTTGATTAATCAGTTTTGATCCAGAATGCAAAAGGGCTGTGTTAGTTTGGTGCTGTTCAGAGAGCATGGTTCTTTCCGAAATCCCCAATAACACAGTGTACCAACATAAGTGCCCCTGCTGAAAAATGTAGTATGGTGAAATAATATGTCTTGTAAAGTAGACCTTTAAGGATTATAGCAATGACATCTGCTTAGGTTCAGGTAATAGTGCAAAATAGACATCCAGTTTCGCAGCTATGGCAGGTGTTAGAATGATAAAGTAGAGACAGAACCAAGGGGGTAATGGGCAAGAAAATCTGCTATAAAATGAAGCAATGTGGATGAAAAAATTGATAGCTTTCCCCCCAAAGGCAGGAAAGAGACATGGAATATGAAATATTTTCTCTGATTGATGCACTTACAGTATTTCTCTTTCTCTTTACAGATAAGTTCAAGAAAATAGACAAGAAGCTCTTGCTGTAAGTCTAATCTCTCTTTATTTTGTATTAGTTGCTGTATAAATATTTGTAGGTAGAGATGATAATTCGTTCTTTAATAGAAGAATAATTAATAGTCATATGTTTTAGCTGTCCCAGGCTTTTTAGAGGGCAGTGTCCTGGTTGCAAAACACCTCATTCTACTGGATTTTGTTGTTTTAAGCAAGGCTATTGCATGTGTTTAATCATGTGCGCTGTAGGTAGCTCTGAGGAAGTGCCGAGTATGAAGGCACGAAACACGTAAGTTTTATCTGTACACCCACTGCCACAACAATGTCATGCTATGTGTCCCAATAAAGCCACATTGATAACACCAGTAGCGACTCTGGGGGATATATCGGTCAGCGCTAGATGTGGGCAAGAGCGTTTGGAAGTATTGTCAGTTTCGGATTGAAGTTGCCGATCTCTTGCGAGAGCTGCGACCGGCCCGGAGACGCTACCACAAGGAGATGAGCTCCGCCATTAACTCATCCATAATTTGAGTGCGCTGTAGGTTGTATCCACACTTACTGCCACCCATACAAAAGAAGAAATGTCTCCTCTGTTCCAAGATGGCATATATTTGTTACTCATCCGGAAACTTGGATAATGCCCTTCTCTTTTTAATGTCTTTTAGTTTTTAACAGAAAACCTGATAAGAATTCAACTTATCTGCCTTTAGGCTGTGTCCATATATGGAGATGTGTGGTACTCCACCTGAATGTAGAAAAACAAAATGTTGGAGCAAGGCACTCAAGTAGGTCACACATAGATCAGACTAATAATAGGTAAAAATAGAAATATTTTATTTGTATAAACAACTCATGCCTAACGCGTTTCGTGTCACTAGGACACTTAGTCATAAGCTTGACTCCACCTGAATGTCCCCATGACTGAGTTGTCAATTTTGCCCAGGACAAAAAAATCAGAAAACCAATATTTTTTTTGAGCGAGTCTTTTCCATCTATGTGTCCACTGGGGTTTCTTCACTGACCATATTGCCTTTGCAATATATTTGGCCTGGTTAGACCAATTTATTCTCGTTTGCTTGGAATAGACCTTGATTTGTCTTAATTAGACTTTTCTAAAATCCAAAACTATTAGGCAGTATCTGCCTATGTATGCTGTTTAAAGGATAAGAAAAGCTACCAAAGCAGTTTATTACCAATAGATTAGCCACAATAGTGCAAGCTATAACACTTTATTTATTCTGCAGAATGCTTTACCGTACCTGAGTAAGCTGCTTTAGAAGCTTTCTGTTTGTTTTGGATAGCAGCTGCCATATTAACTTGGTGTGACATCACTTCCTGCCTGAGTCTCTCCCTGCTCACTCATAGCTCGGGGCTCAGATTACAGAGGGAAGGGGAGAGGGAGAGAGGAGCAAACTGAGCATGCTCAAGCCCTAACCCTGGAGGTTTAAGATGAAAACAGGAAGTCTGAAACAGAAGTCCATGTGTACACAATAGAAGGAAAGAAATGTGGTGTTTCTTTTGACAGAGGATTTACTGGTGTAATTATTTAGACCTTTCTGATAAAGCTTATTGAATTTTAGCCTTTCCTTCTCCTTTAATTGTTTTTTTCCCATACCTGGACAGACTGTTATAAAACCTGAAACAATTAGGCTGAATCTGCCTATGTGTAATGCCAGAGCTACAGTGGCACATCTCCTGGTCTGCCTGTAACTTACTAAACCAGTAATACAATTAAAGCAGAGCATTAAAGGGGTGGTTCACCTTTAAGGTAACTTTTATTATGTTATAGAATGGCCATTTCTAAGCAACTTTTCACTTGGTTTTCATTATTTATTTTTTATAGTTATTTGCCTTTTTCTTCTGACTTTGCAGCTTTCAAATGGGCATCGCTGACTCCCTGCTAAAAAACAAATGTTCTGTAAGGCCACAAATGTATTGTTACTTTGTATAACTCGTCTTTCTATTCAGGTCCTCTCCTATTCATATACCAGTCTCTTATTCAAATCAATGCATGGTTGCTAGGGTACTTTAGAGCCTAGTTACCGGATTGCTTAAGATGCAAATTGAAGAGCTGCTGCATAAAAAGCTAAATAACTCAAAAACCTTCAATAAGAAAAAATGAAAACAAATTGAAAATTGTCTCAGAATATCAATCTCTACATCATACTAAAAGTTATCTCAAAGGTGAACGACCCCTTTAAAATAAATATCTATGAATCCACTGGGGATAATTTATCAACAATAGGCAAATGTAACCCATGGGCACTTACCTATAGCAACCAATCAGTGATTAGCTTTTTAAAGCCAGCTGCAAGTAGAATAATGAATGCAGCAACTGATTGGTTGCCGTGGGTTACTGCCCATGGGCAAATTTGCCCAGTGTTGATAAATGACCCTCACTGTGTGTGAAATCCATAAATCACCCAAGGTAACTTTTTGTTTCCAAATCTGAACAGCATCAATAATGTGTTATTTTGCCACCCCACTCCTAGATCATTATTTCTAAATGCAGTACGCAGCTAAGGAGCCCTTGATTATATCAATTAAACGGCACGTGACTTTTTGCATTGAAAAGCGGAGTTCCAAGTCTGCTACGTGGATAATTTTAGCAGTGCCATAGTCTAGGGACCCCCTCCTTTAGTGAAGTGGGAATAGTGCACAACACGACCCATTCCTTGGTTTTTATCTACCCGTGTTCTTTTTGATTCAAAGTGCGCCGCTTGATTCCAGGCTTCTGCGTGTGTATATTTACCTAACAAATGAGAGCTTGTGTTTGCCGTGGGATTAATTCATTTTGTTAGTCAAACAAAGTATTGTGTGATGTCTCTGTAACCTCTAGGTGTAGTGACTTTGCCATACATAATTGCTTTATGTTTTATATTTACTTTATGTTGCAGTAAATTTAGGCTGTGTAATGACCATTGTGGAAAAAGAGCACAGGTATGGGACCTGTTATCCAGAATGCTCGGGGGCCTAGGGTTTTCCAAATAATGGATTTTTTCCGTAATTCATATCTTCTTACTTTAAGAGGGTTATTTACTAAAATCCAGATTTATCTGATTACTTGAAAAAACATCCGATCAATTCGACTTAAAATGAAAGATATAGTATTTATACAGATACGTTCAATGGAGATTGTAATGTTAACCTTGTTTGATGTACAAAACTGTCTAACCACTGCTTCTCACTTTGGTATTCAACAAATTAAACTGAAGTTTTAAAAAAAAAAAACCTGATCAAACTAGAATCCATGATTTGACCTTATTTATTAATAAAAAAAAGCTTGATTTAATCTACTTGGGTAAAAACCCATGCAAGGTTTTCCTCCAAATTGCTCGATTTTTTTCGGACTTTCTTCCGAAAAGCCCAAATTTATTGGATTTTTGACCGAAAACCCCGAAATAGTCGAATTTCAGACTAATTCCAGCGCAGACCACAGAAACTTACAAATAGGATAGGAACCTCTCCCATTGATTTATATACAACCTCGGCAGGTATGAGATGCCGGATTTTTGTAGTCTAACTTTTTCGGGGTATAATACATCTTGAAAAAAATGAGTTTTTTTTTTCATTAAAAATGTGGATTTTATAGTAAAAAAAAAATTCTAATTTTTCGAGTTTTCAGACTTAAATAAATAACCCCCAAAGTCTACTTGAAAGTCATGTAAACATTAAATAAACCCAATAGCCTGTTTTTTCTCCAAATAGGGATTAATTGTATTGTAGTTTGGATCAAGTACAAGGTACTGTTTTATTATTATAGAGAAAAAGGAAATCATTTTTAAAAATTTGGATTGTTTGCATAAAATGGAGTCTACTACGCCTTTCTGTAATTCGGAGTGTCCTGGATAACAGGATTCCAGATTACTGATCCCATACCTGTACTACTTTATAGACACAATTATATTGTGATCATGAACAGAAATGTCAACCGTTTGTTCCATAGTATAGACAATTACAAGTAGTTTTAAGCTAGAGGTGAGCGCATAGGCATCCCCAACATTGATCAGTAAAAGGAGTTGGGGAGCGACACTAGCACGAAAAATGTTCATCAGGTGCCAAATAAGGGCTGTGATTGGCCATTTAGTAGCCCCTATGTGGATTGTAGACCTACAATAAGGCTATGTTTGGCAGTACTCCTAGTTTTTATACAACTAAAACTTGCCTCTAAGCCTGGAATTCAAAAATAAACACTTGTTTGAGACCACTAGGAGCAACATCCAAGGGTTGGAGAGCAACATGTTGCTCACGAGCTACTGGTTGGGGATCATTGATCTAAGCCATTTCTGACACTGCTACCTTGCAACTCTAGGGGTCCTGGGTTTGAGTCCAGTCAAGGCACTATCTGACACTATCTGAATAATCCGTGATTAACCAATATTGTAAGATTATAGTTCTGTTTATTCTTCCTGTGTCTGCTTCGGTTTCCTCCAGATACTCCAGTTTCCTCAACATTCTTCTACATGCAGGATTGCTTACTGGTTCTGATGTGAATGATGTATACTGTAATTACTGTAAACCGCGTCAGAATATGTCTGCACTACAAATATTGCGGATAATAGAATATACATTCTAAACTAAAATATTCTTTTAGTTTACATATCCATTTTATTCACCTGTAAATAGGATTCGGTTAAACGAGAGAAAATTCGTTCTAACGTGCCCTCGAGTACATGAGTATCTCATGTATAATTGTTTCCAGAAGCCTGAACCTGGAGGTAGAATCTGACTAAATTCTTGCTTGCTTGCTTACTAAGACTGTAAGCTCTACGGGGCAGGGACCTCCTTCCCACTGTGTCTCTTACCACATAGCACTTAAACTCTTTCTTCTGATATGAGCTCTGTATATATTCATTGTGTGATTTGTCTTCCTGTGTATACTTTTATATATATTAGACTTTTATGCACTGTACAGAGCTTTACAAATACAGTTATGCATACATATATACATACACAGATGCTCTGAAGATCCTGTTGCACTTTTTAGAGCTCATCAAATGGACTGCTGGTAGTTTTAATACCGCCCATGAATAATTCACAATTGCAGATACAATGGGGATTTCAAAGCCCAACGGGTTGTGCATGGAAGCAGCCAAATAATTAGGGCCCATACTGTGCACAAGAGCATGTATGTGTTTGTATGAATATTACATATGAACATACACGCAGGAAAAATAATGGACAATACAGATTATTTTGGAAACTCTGAGTATAAAACAAGTAAGGTGAGCCAAAGCTCTGTTGTTTTCTTAAGAGTGAAGGGTAAGTTTGGCCCTCTGACATCCTCATGGGTATTATATATGCATCCCTTTATTTATAAAGTGCTACCAGAATACACAGACAAATTTGCTAAGCGCCGAAAATTTGCCATCGACGGCTTCGCAGGCAGCGCAACACTACTTCAGGCGAAAATTCGATCAGGCAACGCTTATTCACTAACAGGCGAAGTTGCGTCCTGGTCGCCGAACGCTGGTGAAGTTGCGCTAGCGTTAATTCGGCAAGCAGGGGACGCTTAATAAAATAAAATAGAGTTGTTATATTTCCCTACACATGAGCCCAGTGTATAGTTTATATGCCATATGTTAGGAAATGTAGGGGGGAAGACGGTTACCCCAAAACATTTGTACACTCTTTTGCAGCCTATCACCCGCCAGCGTTTTTTGGGACTTAGATAATTTTTCAATTAAATTTTGAGAAACTCCTATCTACTCTATTGTACTTCGCCTGGTCCGAGGTGGTGATGGCAAGTCTGGCGCAAGAGGTAACATTCAGTAAAATCCGCATCTTTGTGAATTTGAGCAGTTATGTCCCTTCGCCAGATCGCAACTTTGCCTGGCGATTGAGTGCGAATGAGCGCCAGCGTCGGCCTCCTTCACTAGAGAAGTTACGCCTGCGCCTGTTAGTAAATCAGCGAAGTAGCGAAATGACGTCACGCTCTTAGTAAATTTGCCTCACAGTGTTGTACAAACTGAACCTGCATTTATAAAGCATTTTAGCCCAAGCTTTGATCTACAGATATGTCTATTATTACGATAGATTCTGAATTCGGCCTCTAGGTGGAAAACTAACAACATCTAAAACAGGTTAACATTTTGGGAAATGGCATTGCTGCAAAGGCCCTGGCTCTCACAGCATTTTCATTATTCTCCTCTAGATACACTACTATGCAGAGATGTCAATCTCACAAAGGCGATTTCCAGCAGGAAGACGTCTTTGGATTGGGGGGGGGGGTCATTTATAAAAACTGGGCAAATTTTCTCCTGGGCAGTACCCCATAGCAACCAATCAGTGATCAGCTTTTTCCAGCCAGCTGCAGGTTGAACAGTGATTGAAAGTCATTCTTTTTGGTTACCACGGGTTGCTGCTCATGTGCAAATTTTGCCCAGTGTTTATAAATCACCCTCCCCCCATGGCTTTTCCATTCGTTACCATAAGCCAATATCATACCTCCCAACTGTCCCGTTTTTAGAGTCCCTCTTTTGACAGCTCAACCCGCAGTCCCTTGTTTGTACTGGAAAGTACAGTTTTTTCTCTGCACTGAACAGCCAGAAAAAGAAACAATGTTTCTAACTTAATTGGCTTTTGGCAGAGAGTCCAGAACAGCCACAGCAGAAGATAAGATACTTTTGTAACAATTTTGAGATAAGCAAATAAGATAACAGGTCCCTTGGGAAAAGTAAAGGCAATTTACCTTCATTAGCAAAACTGAAATAACTGGAAACAAAAAAAAAACACAGAAATATGTTCAAACTTTCATAACCTGCCAAATTTTGTAAAATGAACATGGTAATTAGGGGGTGTGGCCACAAAAATGGGCATGGTCAAAAAAAATCACAGGCTCTACGTACGTCAACTTTTTTGTCCCTCTTTTTATTTCCAAAATGTTAGGAGGTTTTCAATATTAGTTTTCAGTGAGTGTTCCACCTAGAGGCTGAATTCAGCATCTATTGTAGTAATAATCATATCTATAGATCATAGCTTGGGTTAAAATGCTAATTAAATGCAGGTTCAGTTTGTACAACACTGTGTATTCTTTGTAGCACTTTATAAATAAAGTTATGCATACATAATACCCATGAGGATGTCAGAAGGGGAAACTTACCCTTCACTCTTAAGAAAACTGCGGAGCCTTATTTGCTATATATTTCCCAGAATAATCTGTATTGTACATTATTTTCTCTGTGTGTATGTACAGATGTAATATTCACACAAACACATACATGCTCTTGTGCACAGTATGGGCCTTAATTATCTGGCTGCTTCCATCCACAACACTCTTCATGATTTGAAATCCCCATTGTATCTGCAATTGTGAATTATTCATGGGCAGTATTAAAACTACCAGCAGTCTATTTGATGAGCTCTTTCTTTATTCAGCAGCAAAATGGCTCGCAATAAGCCACCGACATGAAAACTGTATGAAAGAAACGTTAAGAAGATTACAGAAGGGGAGTTTTAGTTCCTATTAGGCAGCTTGTACTTTGTGTACATAATTGCAGTGTTTTATATCATATACTGGGGAGTGTGGGGGAAACATTTAAAGTAGAGTCCTGCAGTGGGATGGGTCCCAGCAGGTTACCTGCAAAAACCTGCGGGTTGCGAGTATAGACGTGGGTCGGCGGTTCTGTGGATTTGTGGGTCGCAGGTTGGGCCACGGGCCTTCTCAATAGCGATTTTCACTCCTTTTTCCTGATCACGTCTACTTCGGATGATGTCATTTCTGGTTTACAATGACAGCTTTTCCTGATTCTTGATGGTTGTGGGTCGCGGGTCCGGTTTTGCGGATAAGGTACTTGTTGGACCAAGCGGGTAAGAATGCGGATTGCAGGTCGTGGGTATGGGTCGGGTACGGGTTCCAAAAAATGGACCCGCCCAGGACTCTAATTTAAGGTAATTTAGGTCTAGTATACTAAGGCATTCGAATTGCAGTGGTAGGCTGGCACAAAAACTGGACTTCACTCCAAAAATAAGTTTTATTGTACAGAAAGAATCATCTCAGAGGGTGGCCTTACGCGTTTCGTACCTTCTGTGCACTTAGTCATAGGCTATTCGAATGTAGGTCTGGGCTTGAGCACCTGGACCCCCTGTTGATATTGGTAAGTGTACCTTACTACTTACAAGTCTTTACAACTACTGGATATTTTCCCTTTTTTCCCGTATCCCATGTGTTCCCTATAAAATCTTTATAGTATACTAAGGGTCAGGGCACACAGGCAGATTCAGAGAGATTAGTCGCCTGGCGACAAATCTCCTCTGCTTTGGGGGCGACTAATGTCCCCAAACTGCCTTTCCGCTGTCTAAAATGTAAATCGCAGGTGGGATGGCACTTGGAGCGATTCGTTTTCTGAAGTTACCCAAAGTTACCTCGTCCGGCAACTTCGGAAAACAAATCAGCTCCGAGTGCCATCCCGCCTGCAATTTACATTTTAGCCAGTGGGAAGGCACGGGAGGCAGTTTGTGGAGATTTGTCACCGGGCGACTGATCTCCTCGAATCTGCGTGTGTGCCCTGACCCTAATTATTCCCAGCACCATCATATCCCATTGACATTAATGATAACAGCTTGTCGTAGCACACATGGGGGGTGACATGCAGTTATCATAAGTGTCAATCACGACCTACATTCGTGGCATTGGCCATTTCTCTGCCAATGGAGAAAGAATCTCGCCAGACATATCCTTCAGAAGCCATTTTTTGCCAGATGATGGCAAACATCATAATTACTTTATGACAGGTGCAGAGCTTGGAATTAATACAAACGTTCGTAAAGGAACAACCTCGTTAGAGTACTTAAGACTAGGTACTGTCTCATGACAGTAGTGAGAGTCCCCCAATAGCATTAGCTTGCTTTCTAGACTTCAATGGTGTTGGATTGTATGCTCTTCAGTTCCAGTGTTTCGTATCACATTAAAGGGGTGGTCTGCCTTTAAGTTAACTTTTTGTATGTTAGAGAATGGCCAGTTCTAAGCAAATTCTCAATTGGCCTTTATTTATTTATTTGAATTATTTGCCTTCTACTTTTGACTCTTTCCGGCTTTCAAATGGGAGTCACTGATTCCATCTAAAAACAAATGCTCTGCAAGGCTACAAATGTATTGTTATTGCTACTTTTTAGTACTCGTCTTTCTATTCAGGCCCTCTCCTATTCATATGTCTCTTATTCAAATCAATGCATGGTTGCTGGACAACCAGATTGCCGAAGTTGCAAACTGGAGAGCTGCCGAATAAAAAGCTAAATAACTCAAAAACCACAGATAACAATTGTCTTAGAATACCACTTTCTACATCATCCTGCAAATTCATTTTAAAGTAAACATCCCCCGTTAAGCCATACTGACAGAGATACTCTCGGGCAGTGGTCCACACACTGAGAGCTTGACCTTCTCTGGTTTTGGGGTTCCCTGTCTGAGGGTTAGTAGGGGTCACGTTTTGGGACAAATGCTTTTATACTCCGTGAAACAATAGAAGGTTAGGCATTTGCCATGTATCTGTAACATTGGCATTCGTTTTGCCTGACTTAACAATGGATTATGGATGGTAGGGCTTCAAAACATCTAGATACCTCGTTAATTTACTCCCCAACGTAATAACAGTAATAGTAATCAACACCAGATGTAGTGACACGGGACACACTGTATTTTTTGCCTTGTTTTCAAGTAACTGCATCATGCTGTGTTTCCTTCATGGGACTAAAACCTATTCATTCAGTTTCCAGATGATTATTCTATTTTATCTTCTCAGCCTCAGTGCAGGTTCCAGTATAGAGTTTCCTTATCGGTGCTTTTACCCAAATGCACTTTTTCTTTCAAGCATAATGCAACGTAAAGAATATCCGCATCTAAATCATGCTGAGAACCTTATGTAATAGGTGTTAAGTCTAATGACAGCTGGTTTGCCACGTTTTCTGAAAAGCACTAGTCACATAAACACTAAGGGAATATTCAGCATGGCTGAGAGGTGTTGTAGAGAGGCTTAGACAAACAGAAGGAAATCTGGAAGTGCAATGGGGGAAACATTAAAAGCGCCTGGTATAATTGCATGAGCTTTTGATAAAAGAGTGATTGAATGCTTCATCAAACAGATGGTCCCTAAAGCTAAAAAGAAAACATTATAGGGTGGGCAAATCTGGCCTGGGCAGTAAGTCATTTCTGGGGAACAATAAATAAATAAGTATACTCTGAATACAGGGATCTGTTATCTGGAACCCCATTATCCAAAAAGCTCCAAATTACGAAAAGGCCCTCTCCCATAGACTCCCATTTTATCTAAATAATCCAAATTTTAAAAAACGATTTCCTTTTTCTCTGTAATAACAAAACAGTAGTTTGTATTTGATCCCAACCAAGATATAATTAATCCTTATTGGAAGCAAAACCAGCCTATTGGGATTAGTTAATGCTTAAATGATTTTCTAGTAGATTTTAATGGGTTGTTCACCTTTGAGTTAACTTTTAGTATGATGTAGAGAGTGATATTCTGAGACAATCTGCAATCGGATTTCATTTTTATTATTTGTCGTTATTTAGCTTTTTATTCTGCAGCTTTGTAATTTCATCCAGGGTCTAAATTATCCTAGCAACCATGCCTTGATTTAAAAGAGAGGCTGGAATATGAATAGGAGAGGGGCTGAATAGAAAGATGAATAATAAATAGTAGCAATCGCAATACATGTGTAGCCTTACAGTGCATTTGTTTTTTAGATGGGGGTCAGTGACCCCCATTTGAAAGCTGATAAGAGTCAGAAGAAGGCAAGTTATTCAAAAACTATATAAAAAAAATTTCTTATAATAAGCAATTCTATAATATACTGAAAGTTAACTTAAAGGAGAAGCACCCGTTTAAGTTATGAAGATCCAAATTACCGAAATAATTTGTTATCCGAACAAAGTCCAGGTCCTGAGCATTCAGGATAACAGGTCCCATACCTGAATTATTGTTCCTATTACACCACCTGCCACAACTAAGCTGTGTCATCCCATCTGTGTACTTAAATATTTTCATTTTTTTATGCAAAACAACTAAAAAGTGTAAAGACTATAAAATATCAAAGCTGCGTTACTTCCCACCTGATTGGCAAGCAGCAACCCTACAGCAGACAATCATTACTTGATTAAGGGCTGGCTAGTTGAGTTTCTAGAAAACCATTTTCTTCGGCAGTTTTGAGAGGATTCGTTGCTTTAATTTTACACCAGAAGGTTTTTTTTTTTTAGCTGGAATGATCGTGATCCAGCTTCAGCGTGTGTGATACAAGGACTCCTCTAGGGTTAACCAAGGAGACAGACATCAGGGTTTAAATAGTCTGGCATGGTTTTAAGATATATGTGCTACTGTATTTTTGGTTCTAGTCAGCTTTTTACCTCTGCAGACTCATCTCTGACGTCTTCTTATACTAAAAACTCAGACAGCTTGAAGCAAAGCCTGGAGCCTTTGGGCAGCTGTAAGCACACTATGAGCCCAAGGCAGAGATAGCGAGGAAGAGAGGAGGAAGAAGAGCAGGATGCAGCATAATGAACCAGTATCTGACACTGATCAGATTAGGGTTTTATGAATCAGCTGCCCTGTGAAGAGCGAAACGCCGGCACTTTTTGACGGGAGTTCAAAATAATCTTCTCTAATCAAATCGATTCTTGTCACCAGCCTGTCCGCTCCAATGAACCGATGTAGGAGATGTCCATTATGAAGCCCCCGTCGCTTTTAGCTAAAATTCTGCCATTTCTGGTGTCGCTGACCTCTTCTAAATGTTTTCTTTAGGTTAAAAAATGTTCTCTGGGTTGCCCTAGGGGAGTGAGAGACAGGAATCATTGGGTATTAGAGAAATACATAATATCTCAATTATTGAAAAGGATCTGCCTTCGGTTAGGCAAGCCACAGCGTTCTGTGTTGTTTTAAACTTAAATAAATCCGCCCAAAGTGCAATATAAATACTGATTTCATTATTACACTGTGTAAATATGGACATCAACTTAGGTAAGGGGATTTTCTGGCCAATAGGATCCCATTTGAGGCTGAAGGCCCAGGTCATATGCGCTTGTAACCCCAGCATGCTTTAACCCTTATTATCCTTCATTAATATGGCACTGACATCATCATTCTTGCGGGAGCTTACAATCTAAGGTCACTATCACGTTAAAACATGCTCTGCCACTTGTGATATGCTTATTGCAGCTCCGATGGGGCGGCAAGGGGTCTGAGTGTAATCGTGCCACCCATATCCCTGATAGTTTAGTCACTGCACATGCAGACACACATACAGTATACTATGGTCTGTTATATATCATGGGGCAGTTAACCTGCAGACAGAATATGCAAATTCCTGCCAGGTTGGAATCCATCTTTGAAGGAACCACAGCGCTGCAGGGCAGCAATGCTTGCAAGGAGCTGTAGACCAGCCGAAGGAACCCAAAATTAAGAAGCACTGCCCTAGAGAATGGTGTGGAATTCAGTGTACTTCAGTGTGTGTTGCCTGCTTTTGTATGCCTAAGGTTTATACTACAAAAGAGCAGAAAGAGTGCTGCAGGCTAGGATGTTAGTACAGCCAAACCCGTCTCCCTGATGTCACGCTGTAACCTTTTATCAATTATTATTTCGAGTCGACAAACTACGCCCCGTCTTCCTTTTGCTTCCTCCCGACGGCATTGATTTGAGCACATTTGTCTATATGCTTTGTGGCTGAATCCCAAACCCCAGCCAGCAGCCAGACACAGCAGGTTGGCACTCGGTGCTTTCTTTTACTGTGATGGAGTGCCCCAAATGGCTCACCCTGCAGACTTTGTTGTATGTCAGATTAACAGCCTAAAGCAATGTTTATATTCCTTCTGTTCCTTATTTGAAACTGCTTGCAAAGCAAATAATATATAACAATAATAACAAAGACCGTATAATAAATAAATTCATGGCTCTTAACTATTTAAGCTTTCGGTCTGTGGTCTCTCACCCTTTTGTATGGGTGCCAACAACTGATATCTCTTTCATTTAATCTGCCCTTAAGTACACCACACCTACTGTACATTACATTCTTAATAGGAATGGTATCACACATTTCTAACCCTTTAGATAAATATATCTTAAGGGAGCTAGCACACGGGCAGATTTAGTCGCCTGGCGACTAATCGTCTCTTCTGCGGGCTGACAATCTCCCCCTGAACTGCCTTCCCCCTGCCTGCCGCCTGCTATAATGACAAAACGCTAGTGACAATGCACTCGTGGCGCTTCGATTTCCGAAATCACCCTCAGTTGCCTCACGAGGATACTTCGGGCGACTTTGGAAATCGTATCGCCTGCGAGTGCAATGGTGCTAGTGTTTTGTTATTATAGCAGGCGGAAGGCAGTTCGGGGAGATTGTCGCCCCGCAGAAGAGCCGATTAGTCGCCAGACGACTAAATCTCCCCGGATCTGCCCATGTGCTTGAACCCTAAAATTAGAGTTGGGGTCCTGTGCATTCTGTTGCTGATGCAGTCATTTTTTTGCCTGCTTCTTAACATTGTTTTTTCTTAGGGGCGTTATACCCTACATTGAAAATGGGATCAAACAGGAAAAAAATAAAATAAAATCAGAAACCTTCTAAAGCTACACATTGATTTTCAATATGCATATACTGTAGTAGGTGGGATGGCCCAGACCAATATCTTTGTGATATGGATATTGGTCGGTTTGCTGATTGGACAAATTTTTTTTGACGATGCAACATGTCATCCAGTGTATGGTACATAGGTAGATGAGGAGCTGCAGATCCTCTCTTTCTGCTGTTCATTAGTGTCTGACTGAATAAACAGAACAATAAAAAAGGTAGCCATGCCGTGGGCCAGTCATCATAGTATCACCCATTATCTGGCCATCTTTAGGCTAAGGGGCACACAGCAGATCATCTGCTTTCCTCGCCTATGTTTTGTTCCCATTATCTTCCCCTAAGGTGTGTGTGCCCTTGGCCTTACTCTTTTCACCATCTACATTTAGGGAGTCCTCTTTCATGCTTTATCCCTCCTCATGCACTCCTGCACCTGTCTCTTTTTCACTGTTCCTCTGTCACCCCTTTAATACCTGCATGTCCCCGTTCTGCTATCATTCTAGCACACGCTCCCATTTTCATTATAATGCAAAAATATAAAAGTTGACTTTTTTTGTACACAGTAGGCTAAACCTAGAGCTTGTATGTAGTCTGTTTTTTTAAATGTCACCTGCTCCCAAATGACATTTTACTCTAGTGACAACAATTCTTGCCATTTTCTCATGAAGCGATGATGCAGTTTCTGCCCTTTCACCACAGTATTGGCTTTATGTTCTCTTGCTTTTACTTATCTGCTGCTTCCCTCCCCAACCCAACCTGCTAAGAGACAGAAAGAATAAGTGAGACATAGCACTACTCCTATAGCATTACTTGTAGGGTTACCCATCCATGGCACATTACTATGTAAAGTAAGACTGTATAATATAGGGAATAAAACCGCAGGGAAGACATACATTCATTAAGTAGGGTGTACAGTTTTAAATTCTTAGTTGGTTAAATGCAAGTTAATTAAAAATCGAATGAGTGAAGCTATGAAAAGAAAAAAAAAACAAATACATTCAAATAGAAATACTGTATGCACGGGAATATTGGAAGGTATTGAAATAAATGCATGTGTTTCCTCCCACACCCAGAAGACAAACAGTATTCAAAGCCAATATAGATTTGTGCTGTAGAGTGTTTGCCCTACCTATGTCTGTATGTTGTAGCCTCCAGGCTTACCCTTTATTAAGGTGAACACTGTCCTTTTATAGAAGTGGGATTGGTGAAGGGACAATTCTCTCAGCACAGGCCACAGGCATAGAACTAAAATTGAAACATTGTGGGCTAAGGGCAGAAACACATGCTCAGATTCGGGGAGATTAGTCACCCAACGACAAATCGCCTCTTCTTCGGGGCTACTAATCTCCACCAAACTGCCTCCCGCCGGCGAATGTAAATCGTGGGATTGCAATCAGTTCGCTTTGTTTTTTGAAGTCGCCCGAAGTTGCCTCACAAGGAAACTTCAGGTGACTTCGGAAAATGAAGCGCTCCGAGTGTCATCCCGCCAGCGATTTAGATTCTATCTCGCGGGAGGCAGTTCGGGGAGATTAGTCACCCCGAAGAAGAGGCGATTTATTGCCGGGCGACTAAATCTCCCCGAATCTGAGCATCGGTCTCTGCTCTAAAGGTTTACAGGAATGATATTATTTTACCCATGCAGAGGGATAAACCTATAAGAGATTTCATGGAGAACATTTATCTTAAAGAAATAGGCTTGAAATGTAGCACATTGTGTTTGGGGTTTTGCACCAACCCAAAGAAAACAGTCCAGTAACAGTGAAGATCTGTCCCTCCAAAGATGCCCCCAGATGCTCCATTACATGGCAGCTCAGAAACCAGTGCATTACTGCATTAGAATGTAATAATCATCCCTGTAGCTTTTATGACATGAGTCTCATTTTCTACTTGATGATTTGCGACGACCTTAGCTTCTTGGCAGCTTCTCAGATCACACTGAGCATGTGCAGTGTCACTAACACTGCTAGCAAAATGCAAAATGGCGACTCCCTTTGCACAACTTTGAAGGCTTGGATCGTTATTATCATAGAGCACTTCAGGCTGGTGCATTCATGTCCGTATATAAAACAAGGCCTTTCTATTCATATTTGTTTTAGGGATTTATGTAAGGGAACAATATTTTCTGTAGAAGAAAGAAGTGAATACTGAACCTGGAGGTGTTTGCTAATATCAGGGCTGTTCAACTGGAGGCACATGGGCTGGCTGTTACCCTTCAAGAGATTTGTATGGCTCCATTCCTTGTCCAAAATCTCTGTAGACCTCTTAGAGAGACAAATTAAAAAAAAAAACTGGTATCATACATGCATGTCACAATAGGGATAACGGGAAAAATCTCAACAGTGCTGGCAGTTAATAAACATCCTGAAAATGATAAAAGGCGACGCAAACATATATGAATCTCACTCATAATTCCAAGCACCATTCTTGGCACAAACGATCTCCTTCCTCACTGACAATGTGCAATACAGGTAACCCTTAGTTCTGCCACTTTATTCATTGCAAGGCAAAAGGTAAACACTGACACATTCAGGATTTATTTTGGTTTCAAACCAAAATGGCGGTTTTGACCCATATAGCCCTGATTAGCCAACTATTTTTTCTGCTGGTCAGCTATTATTTAGGTTAGCATGCATCTGGTTCCACATAAAACAGTCATTTGCATTTCTCTCTCTGCACCAAGGCACCATGCGCAGCCCTCTCACTAGTTCTCCTGCTGGTGCTGAACTAAAACTCTGTTTCCTCTGTCAGCCAACAGCTGAAACCCCACCAGTGGGTGAAGGATGCTTGGACTTGGAGTTCAATAAAGTTGCCAGCAAAACAGAATGTCTCTGTCTCTCTAAAGAAGCCCATGAAGTTTATTGATGTTTCTCTGAAGGGTATGGTGGAAAACCTCCGCTCACTGGAAAATATCTAAATGTTTAATAAGGGCATCAGCTTCTTCCCAGCAAAGATCTGATTTTATTTTTCCAGAAAGGAAACTTTTACCAGCCTTTTACTGCAAGACAAAGAGAAGGAACATCTAAAGGTGGACATACAGGGGCAGATTAAAGCTGCCAATATCGGTCATTAGACCAATTCGGCATCTTATCTGTGTATCGTAGTCTTCCAACGGGACTCCACGATCAATATCTGGCCAAGATATCGATCGTGTAGGTTTGATTTTTCTGGACGAACACCAAATTGGCTAGTTGATGCGCTCCAATGACCCGTCTGCTCCTATTCTCTTTATTGTAATCCGATCGTTCAGCCCTAGGGCCAAACATTCAGATAAACCCGATATCGCCCTGCCGTTGATGGGCATATTGGAGAAAGATCCACTCGTTTGTCGACCTCACCAAACGAGCGGATCTTATCGTGTATGGCCACATAGTTAAAGGAAAACTTTACCCCCAAAATGAATATTTAAGCAACAGATAGTGTATATCATATTAAGTGACATAAAAGAATCTTACCAAACTGGAATATATATTTAAGTAAATATTGTCCGTTTACATCTCATGCTTTGAGCCCTCATTTTGTGATGGTCTGTGTGCTGCCTCAGAGATCACCTGACCAGAAATACTGCAGCTCTAACTGTAACAGGAAGAAGTTTGGAAGCAAAAGACAGAACTCTCTCTGTTAATTGGCTCATGTGACCTAACGTATGGTTTGTTTGTGTGCACCGTGAATCCTACGATCCCAGGGGGCGGCCCTTATTTTTTAAAATGGCAATTTTCTATTTATGATTACCCAATGGCTCATACTACTAAAAAAGTATATTATTAGGAAAATTGTTTATTACACGAAGCAGCGTTTTACACATGAGCTGTTTATGCAATATCTTTTTATAGATACCTACATTGTTTGGGGGATATAGTTTTATTATTATGCTGCAGCCATGTTGGGGGGGGGGGCTAGAGAACCACTGGCCTTTTATCTTGGTGCTATGAATGGCATGTACTGCTGTATGGGCAGTAGCTGATTTGCTGTCCTGCCTGGCAGTGAAGCTGTTAATAAGTGAGCGTTACTACTATGGCGATTGGTCTCCCTCTTCTCAGGCATGTGCTGTTTCTTCTAGTCCCTTGGGTTTGCCCCCAGAAGCCTCTCATCGTGCATTAATTGACTGAATGTGATTCATTTGCAACCACAGTGACCTTGTGGCAAAACCTGTCAGTCGCAATCTGTCCAACCCGTTCTAAAGGGTTCCTTCTCTGTTAAACATTCATAAGGTGTCCCTGCCAGGCTGGCGGGCAGCCTCCTTGCTTAGCATTCCTCTTCTTCTTCCTCGTGTGCCGAGTTCATGCTGCTTGACACATTCCGCAGTGCTGTACAGCAAAACCCTGCTCACGGTTTCAATCTTTTCTAAGAATCTGCTTAGATATAAGCAGTCATGAAACATTTTGCATTGTATATAAGCGCACCAGGAGCATTCTGGAATCGTTTTATAAGATTGGCCAAAGCATTAGGGTTTCTCTCCATAAATTAAAAACGTTTTGGCCATAGAGAGCTCTTGTTGATTACAATCCCACCAGCATATGTAGCTAAAGATCAAGTCCTCAAGGTCAGTGAGAGAAGAATGCATATCCTTATGTTGCTTATAGAGATAATAGGATTAGCCCAGGGGCTATGTAGATGGGTCAGTCCTGGCAAGCTCAAAGGTAAAGGTCATTAAACCTGTTAGTACATAGATATAACTATTTTTTCATGTGGCCACATGTCTGCAAGATCAAGACAACTAATACCAACTTTATCGGTTTTGTTCTAATTAGTGATTGTGCTGCCATCATCCTTTCTTACTGTGTGACTGTGGGCTTCCCATAAACTAACAAAAGGACACAGCTTATCCTCTATAGCAGGGGTTTCCAAAACAATTTTTTTTTTTTAATTTATATTTTTTTTAATGATGAGCCACATTCAAATGAAAAAAGTGTTGGGGAGCAAAACAAGCATGAAGAAAGTTCTTGAGGGTGCCAAATAAGGGTTTTGATTGGCTATTTGGTATCCCCTATGTGGACTGGCAGCCTACAGGAGGCTCTGTTTAGCAGTACATCAGGTTTTTATGCAACCACAACTCGCCTCCAAGCCTGGAATTCAAAAATAAGCACCTGCTTTGATGCCACTCTAGGCAACATCCAAGGAGTTGCTGAGCAACATGTTGCTCGTGGGCTACTGGTTGGGGTCACTGCTCTATACAGATTGCTTTCTCTAATTTCAATGCAATATTTCTCTAGACAGCCACTAGGGGTGCTGATTTTTGCCAGATGATGAGATATTTTCCCAGTTTTGGCCTCCTACATAGTAGCCCAAATTGACCCCAGCTTCAAAACAGTTAAACAATTACTGTGGCACCTAGGTCTGCCTGTCGATACTTTGTTCATTACATTCAGCAGTACTAAACAGGCGTCTATTGAATATGGGCTTTTTCACCAACGCTCTTCTTCATAGTATAAGGTAAAGATTATGATGGTTGTGCGTAGAACATACTAAGGCTTGCATTAGTCCAACTCCTTCATCTAAAGGATGGAATTCTTTACATTTTTATATATATATATTATATATATATATATATATATATATATATATATATATATATATATATATATATATATATATATAATATATATATATCTCGCGAGAGTTTAGCCGAATACCAATCCAAATCCTAATTTGCATATGCAAATTTGGGGTGGGAAGGAGAAAACATTTTTTACTTCCTTGTTTTGTGACAAAAAGTCACACGATTTCTCTCCCTGCCCCTAATTTTCAATGCATATTAGGATTCGGTTTGGCCCGGGCAGAAGGATTCGGCTGAATCCCGAACCGAATCCTGGATTCGGTGCATCCCTTATATATATATTTATATATATATATATATATATATATATATATATATATATATATATATATATATATATATATATAACAAACAAGGGAAAGTTGTGCTCACCACTAGTTTTTAAAATCATTAGGCGGGGGTGCAATGAGGGTGTGACCACAAAAAACATATAGACAAATACAAGATTCCTCTGCACTCAACCCATTATCAATATATTTAAGACAGAGACATTTTGTGCATACTGCTACTGAAAAATGCCTTACCCTTTAAACAAAACAGGGATTGTTTGTCCATATATTGCAATATATTTAAGCTGGCCAACTACGTCAAAGTCATCCCATATCTGGCCAGTCCTATGCTCAATTTTCATCTGATTCATTAAGAATTCTATGGTTTAATTATACATTTTATAAAAGGGACGAATACGTTTTACCTGCAACTTACTAGCTGCTTTCAAAGTAAAACTCCCAAACTTGGCTGCCCTTTTATTAGACACCAGTGGGATCACCTGACTATAGTTGGAGGGGGTGGGAGCTACAACATGGAGCTGGTCACTGCTCTTGTAGAACTATAACAAACAAGGGGAAAGTTGTGCTCACCACTAGTTTTTAAAATCATTAGGCGGGGGTGCAATGAGGGTGTGACCACAAAATATATATATTATATATATATATATAATATATATATATATATATATATATATATATATATATATATATATATATATATATATATATATATATATATATATATATATATATATATATATATATATAGATGGATAGATATATAGATAGATTCCAGTATTGTATAAGAGCACTGAATTGATGCATCAGGCACATGGGGTGTGCGCTATTTAGTGGCAGTGCATAACAGATGCAGCATTAAAGTCTGCTCTGTAAATCATGTTTAATGCCCAGCAAAGGATGCCTGTTGGACAGATGAATAGTAAGTTTGCTGTAACCTCTCACTCTGAGCAATAAATCTAGTGATACAGTAATCTATCCACTCTCAGAATGAGCCTCCTGTACAGCGTGCCAGCTTCGAGTAATCTATTAGCCGGCAATGAAGGGCCTAGACGAGTTCATCTTGGCAGGCGGCTATAAGCGAGGTGGAGGGAGGAACAGAGTACAGGAGGGAAGCATATGTCAGGGACAGAGAAGGCATGGAACAAAGGGTTAGGTTATGAATCCATAATGTGCCAGACTTTTCCATCTTGCAACTGCTTTAGAGGTAAGATTTCTGCATCGGTTTCCCATCAGCGGTGGTCCTGAATTATACAAAAACAGTATTAAAAAGCACCATTAGAAATCTGGAAATTGACAGGAATAAAATATGAGCAGCGGTTTGACACAGCAGGCTGAGAATGGGCAAAGTGAGAGCGGCGTGCGGTGCTTATCTGCTGTCAACTGCGAGATTTCTCTGCCGCAGCGCACTAACCCCTTTTCTCTGTGATCCCATTCAGCTGTCAGTCATGTCTTTCCGGCAGGAGTTTATGCTCTTTCCTATACCTGTTATGGTATTAATTGCAGCCGCAGGGCACTCAAAGGCCTGCCATCGTGCCCAAGCCAAAATTTAATACCGGTTATTATCAGACCATTGCTTTAAAAGGTTAGAAGTGGCCCATGGTCATTACATGGTGCATCGCTGCTGCCTTGCTCTGCAACTTCCTCAGTTTAAAGGAACAGTAACATCAAAACATTTTTTTTAAAAATTCGTTACTATACAACGAAAAAAAACAACAACACAAATTAAATTTTAAAATCACAAAGTCTTTATTAAGAAATAACTTACAGAAACTCCACTTCCTGTCCTCTTCAGAAAAGGCAACAGGGCGACCGTCGATCCTACTGTGCTCCATTTCTTCTGCCTGGCTATTCTTACTGACAGCGTGCAGGTTCTTCTCCTTGTTGGATTCGGTGGATGAAGAAAGAAGACACTAGCAAAGCAGTGGTGGTGCGTTGGGCATGTTTTGCCGACCTGCTAGTGAGACCAGTAGCAGGGGTGGAGTTGCCGAGGATCCACAGAGACAAGATGATTAGAGTTCTAACCGGAGAGTCTAGTCTAGGTGCGCCTATGGAAGATTTGCTTGGCGCATCTGCTTGGGCTCCCTGCAGCGTGCGTGCAGATACAGTACAGTAGGAGCATAATTTCCTCACAAGGAAACTTCGGGCGACTTCACAAAACGAATCGCTTTGTGTGCCTGCCACCAGGCGATTTTCATTTTAGCCAGCGGGAGGCAGGGGAAGGCAGATCAGGGAGATTAGTCGCCGCGAAAAAGAGGAGATTTGTCGCATGGTGACTAATCTCCCCGAATTTTCCCGTGTGGCCAGACCCTTTCTGTGTTAGGTGGTGGTGACTTATGCAAGGGGCATAATAGGAGGGGTATGAGAGGAGATTAGAGAAGTTGGGGTGAATAATAGAGACTTCAGCAAGAATTAAACTACATGCTATTAGCAGTTTTTAATATTTAGTTTCTAATATCCAACTTTCAACAGCTGCTGGACCAAGTAGCCAATAACCAGAGTGTTACATAACTAAAGCACACTGTGTCTTCAATGAAGCCATCTACATCAGTCCTGCTGAAGCAGCTGCTGTGCCAAAAGCTGGATAATGGTGGCATGAAAGGGATACTGTCATGGGAAAAATAGAAAATTTCAAAACGCATCAGTTAATAGTGCTGCTCCAGCAGAATTCTGCATTGAAATCCGTTTCTCATAAGAGCAAACAGATTTTTTTTTTTTATATTTAATTTTGAAATCTGACATGGGGCTAGACATATTGTCAGGTTCCCAGCTGCCCCCAGTCATGTGACTTGTGCTCTGATAAACTTCAGTCACTCTTTACTGCTGCACTGCAAGTTGGAGTGATATCACCCCCCCCCCCCAGCAGCCTAACAACAGACCAATGGGAAGGTAATCAGATAGCAGCTCCCTAACACAAGTAAAATCCAGGTCCCACTGAGACACATCAGTTACATTGAGTAGGAGAAACAACAGCTTGCCAGAAAGCAGTTCCATCCTAAAGTGCTGGCTCTTTCTGAAAGCACATGACCAGGCAAAATTACCTGAGATGGCGCCTACACACCAATATTACAATTAAATACACTTGCTGGTTCAGGAACGAAATGTTATATTGTAGTGTGAATTATTTGCAGTGTAAAAAAATCATGACAGAATCCATTTAAACTAATAACTTTGACATACATTGAAAATGAATAGCAGTTCAGTGCTCAGAAGACCCACTAATAACTAATTTCACCTTTTTATTTTTTAATTTCTTCTGGGGGATGGGTTCAGATCAACTTTAAGACTGATCACTAGCCATAGATCTCTGGTGCCTTCAGAGTTCATGTTTAAGGGTTGTTGCTGGTACTGTACCTGCTGAAACCTTACTGGAATGCTGAGCATTTAAGGAAAAGGTTTATTGAACTAAAAAACACACCCATTAAGTGCAATTTATGGAACAAATCTATAAAAGGCTGTGACTGTGAGACGAGCTTTACAAAATGTCAGGAAATAAAATAAAAGGATCTATCAGTCTAAAGTTGATGTGACCCAAGAGCTGTTGCCATTGTACTTGTCCCAGTCTAAAGACAGTCTTAGGCTAAAATTACTTGTTAGGAAAGAGAAAACTTACCAAAGGCAAAGCTTAAACAAGCACCAGGCATTTAAAAAATATACTTTTAATTTTAAACAATGGAAAAATGAAAGATTGTTGTAGCAGCACACCAAAGCTAATTAAAGCATGGTGAATGTGTTACTGATCTTAGCAGAATCCCTGTACAAAAAAAGAGAAAAGATCAATGCACATTCCCTGACTGCTTGAGTGCAATTCTCGGAATAAAGGTGGCCATACACGGGCCGATAAAAGCTGCCGACAGACTGAGTCGGCAGCTTATTGGCCCGTGTATGGGGGCCACCATGTTTGTTGATGCGGTGCCGCGATCCGACCGCCCGTTTGCGAACGCTAGGATCCAATTGTTGGGCCCTAGGGCCCACGATCGGATCAGCCCAATATTGCCCACCTCAAGGTGGGCATAACGGAGGGAGATCCGCTCGTTTGGCGACATCGCCAAACGAGCGGATCTATCCATTTATGGCCACCTGTCGCCTGACATAAGTATTGCTCTTAAAGGGGAAGTTAACCTGATAGTAGGTTAACTGCTTACCTACTATAGATTGTAGAATTAATGGGACTGTCTGTTAATGACTCCTGATTGTGTCCATACTGACACCTTGTGCCTGATTCCCTTTTCTGCGTTTAGATTGTAAGCTCTGTTCAGCAGGGTCCTCTTTATAACTTGTATTGGTTATGTATTTCTGTTTATAAATCCCAATTTTTTCGATGTATACACCCTTTTGTTGAACAGTACTAAGGAATATGTTGGTGCTTTATAAATAATTTTTTATAATAATAAGGAGCTCTCTGCCACATACCATAGATTATCCAATTTCCAGGTTTAGTTCTAGGCCACGTTAAAAATGCGTTGGTGACTTCCATGGACAGCACAAATTACATTTCGTATAGTGTAAATCATTGTAAGGGATAGGTTTGGATACAAATACCTTAAAATTATTACACAATATTAAATGCAATTAGTACTCATTAAAACCAGAATTACATTTTCTATTGTGCAAAAAATGTGCTGGTATAGGGTATAAAGGAACACGGGACAATTCTGTGTTACTGACTTGGGAGCAGATTCATATTGGGTTTAATTTTAGGAGCTGTAATAATTATACAAGAAACGTGTACAATGTGTTCAGAGTGTTAGCGACACGACAACATCAGCTGTAGGAATTAGTTCTCCTCCATCCAGCTGGAAAGAGATTTTTGGGCAGTGTGGTATGTGCTTTGGCATCATATGGCAGAATATTTCTGTGGATAGCCCAGAGATCTGTTTCTAACAAAAACAACTTTTGCTGGGGTCAGTTTAGGGCATGCGATGTACAAGATACCCCAGAAATCATCCTGTATGCCATTACCGCATTAAGAGGTACTCAATATGTTTAATAACATCTGCACATTTACAAGGAAGGTGTATGTGACAGAGACAAGAACAGCCTGTGGTTTATCATTCCTTTACCTGCGAGACCTGTAAATGTTTTAACAAATCCATCTGAAGACATTTATACTTTCAAAATAAGAATCCTTAAATATTTAAAGCAATAGGCTACAAATGCTTTACATTATGTTTTAGGCTTCTGTGCCAGTCTAATGCCACCATAGTCCTTTTGTGGGGGAAATTTGTGCCCTAGAGTATGAACCCAGTAGCTCCCCATCTTCTTTTCTGCTGGTTCACAGCACATGCATGTGAATTTAATAATGTTTCTTGACAGCTGCCCAGAGTACACTGAGTACCCAGTGTTAAAGACACTTAGAAGTTGGCCCAACAGTATCCAATATGGCGAGCTCCTGTGGACAACTTTGAAGATCTTATCTTTTCCTATCAGAGAAAGGAAGTTGGGAATACATAAAATGATTAAACATATCAAACAGCATGTAAAACCAGGAATAGGGCAGAAGGAACTCAATGGAACAATGTAAGAATACTAAGATTTAATGTAGATAAGTTTTTTGTAGTGTTACTTTTCAACACACAATGCTCCCAAGTGCTGATGACTCCCCATTGGTACATGTGCAGGCAGTATTCTCCAATCACAATACCAGGTGGCAGTTTTGTGTAGTCTCTTTTGCTCCATATGCTTATAAACTCCCAGCGTTGGAAGGCTGCAGGTAGAGGGAAAACTAGTGGTTCTAGTTCAGTTGCCATTGGATTCCGCTAGACTTCCAAACCTTTCTTTATCCCAAACACTGGCTTCTCCTATACTGATTTTATCATTGCTAAATATTTCCTAACACTTTGTAAGCTTGTGAAAAATCAATGTGTCCTTCTTACAGCTCAGTTGGGTTCTCTTATCTTCTGTGGTTCATATCAGCCCTTTTACCTGTAAAAATAAAATCATTTAAATAAGTCCCAAAGCCGTGTGTGTGCCAGTTCCATTCTGCATAAAGCACTGACCCCCCGATGAAGTGGCCCAGCAAGTAGCCTGTATATAAAATAGACCATTAATGGGCAATCACACCTCACTTGCATTACCCTGCTCCTTAGAGCACTTTATCCACACAATCAGAGCCACTGCAATCACCATCACTGCAGCATTGCCACCGAAAGGTGTAATTTTATTTGTGTGCTAGCCGTGGTGGTCTGAGCTCTTTATAAGATTAACTGCTCTGAATAATTGTAATCCCCAAAAAACAGTCGGCTGGGTATAGTTTATTTGCAGCTGTAAAGTTTAAGGGACAATATGTGGATCAGTTATAAACATGAAACACATTAACAGTTTCTATGACTTCCCTCGCTGAATAAAACATTTTAATGTTATTTGCCTATTTCTAATGATTGATATGTGCGAGGGCAGCTATTATGCCTCCTATAATGAAATTAAAGGAGAAAAGAATCCCCCCTATGAAAGTATAATGTAACAAGTGGCAAAATGCTTGTTTGGAGTTACCAATCATGTGTTTATCTATATTTTACTTAGTTGGGGAAAAAAGGGTTTTGGATTTTGGGTATGCCAAGTAGGGTTCATATTTGGTTCATTATTGGGTAACAGACTAGGTATTTAGCCAAATACAAAAACAATGAGTTTAGAGTATCATTGGAATACGGAGGCAAACAGTATCTCTCTTAAGTGCTGAATCCTCACGGCTGACGTAATTCCCATTCACTCACAGAAACAAATTTGCCCTTGACTCAGAGCAGTGATGGAAGCCAGCCAGCGAACACTTGGCCCAGGTGCCCGGCAGCTTGCTTTTCCAAACTGATATGATTTTTATTCATTGTATTTAGCAGCTCTTTTGCTGCCAAGCTTCTTCCATGCTGTGGGCATCCAATACTCCATGTTTAGGGGCCACATTATACTAAAATCTTGATTGTATACAAAGGAACTTTTTGGCAAGGCTTGGGGCCATAAAAAGTCTTTGGAGAGCAATAGTCATCCCACAGGCGTCCAGTTAGACAGTACAGTAAATAAAATGCTGTTCCCTTTTCAGCTTGTTTTGCAATTGTTCTGTTGGGTTGCAGAATTTTGCTGACTTTCCCCATTATAGCCCACAATCAACACTGCAACCAAGTCCTGCAAATCCACGCAAGCCCAGCCAGCCCTTATATTTGAATCTCTTATCATTTCCAAAATCATTTGCTCACCATAGTGCTTGCAGTTGACCATTAGGGATCCACTTCTATTCTACTGCAAGCGTACTGCGATTCGTACGATCGGATCTTTGCGTCTATGGCCAGCTTTAGAATATTGGTCTTACATGTGTATGGCCCTTTGTACTGTATCAATCCATTCTTCCCTTGGGCCGATTATTGAGTATTGTTCTGGTAAACCCATGTATGGCTACATTTAGCTGCTGTCAGTGGCCTCAAAGCAGGTGCTTATTTTTAAATTCTACATTTGTTGCTCTCAGTGGCCTCAAAGCAGATGCTTATTTTTAAATTCCATGCTTGGAGACAAGTTTTAGTTGCATAAAAACCTGTACTGGGCTACCAAATAGCCAATCACTGCCCTTTTTGGCATCTCCTGGACTCTCACATCCAAACAACCAGGCAATGTCAGAATAAGGGGTGCCAAGCAAGGAGACCTTAACAAGAGGTCCCCAACTTTTTTTTATACCTGTGAGACACATTCAAATGTAAAAAAAAGTTGGGGAGCAAAACAAGCACGGAAAAAGTCCCAGGGGATGCCAAAAAGGGCAGTGATTGGCTATTTGGTAGCCCCTTTGTGAACTGGCAGCCTACAGGTGGTTCTGTTTGGCACTACATCTCGTTTTTATACAACCAAAATTTGTCTCCAAGCCTGGAATTTAAAAATAAGCACCTGCTTTGAGGCCACTGAGAGCAACATCCAAGGGGTTTGTGAGCAATATGTTGCTACCACTGCCATAAGAGAAATAGATGGTATTATTATTATTATGATTAGCATGAAAAGAAATGAAGCTCTTCCCTCACATACACTTTTTCCTCAGTTTGCTGTGGTCTCTGATGAAATTTTGTCAGTTTACAGAAAAAGAGAAAGTCTACACAAAACTGCAAAATATAAAAGTATAAAGACCAATTACAAAGTTGCTTAGATGGCTTGTATCTTGACAAAAAGTTTATTACAAGGCAAACTTTCCCTTCAAACCTGTGTGGCTGAAAATCAGTATCTAGATGGTAGGAAAAGGCTGAAATCCATACTCTTGACATTAAAATGATCTGTTCAGCAAATCATAGTTTGGTAAGCACAATGCTAGACTTCCGACAGATGAACACATTACCTCCTATAAAGCCTGATCGCTGAGGAAATGGCAAGTTCATTGCACAGAGAATTGTAGCTATCAAAGGATTATGACAGAGGGGATGAGATAATCTGCTCCAGGAAACCTAAGACAATCAGGTGGAAATGAAACGCGGTATCTGAAGAGTATCAAGTAGTACGGTCGCTTTATTAGAAACACAGAGACAAAGTGAAGCACATAGTGGATTAGATGCAAGAATGTTATGGAAGCTGACTAGGACATGAACTGGAAACCTTAGGGTTCAGGTTTCCTTTTGCCGGCTAATATAGATGGGGACATTTCCTTTGCACCGCCCAATTGGTTCATAAGTGGTTATTAACATATTTTTAAAAAACTATTGGGATATCACTTCCAGGTCATAATTTTTAACCTTACTGTCACCCAAAAATTCCCTTCCTACTCATTTAAGGAGAAGTAAAGGTTAAAATTAAGTAAGCTTTATCAGAAAAGTCTATATAAATACTCCAGTAAACCCTCAAAGTAAAGCTGCTCTGAGTCCTCTGTCAAAAGAAACACAGCATTTCTTTCCTTTTATTGTGTACTCATGGGCTTCTTTATCAGACTTTCTGTTTTCAGCAGAAACCTCAAGGGCAGGGCTTGAGCATGCTCAGTTTGTTCCTCTCCCCCTCCCTCCTCCCATCCCTGCTGTAATCTGAGCTCAGAGCTGTATGTGAGCAGGGAGAAACTCAGGCAGGAAGTGATGTCACACCAAACTTACATGGCAGCTTCTATCCTAAACAAACAGAGACAGTGTCTAGAGCTGTTTACTCAGGTATGGTAAAGCATTCTGCAGAATAAATGTAGTGTTCTAACTTGCACTATTCTGGCTAATCTGTTAATCTGGCAATAAACTGTCTTGGACCTTTCCTTCTCCTTTAAAGCAGTGATCCCCAACCAGTGGCTCGTGCAACATGTTATTCGCCAACCCCTTGGATGTTGCTCCCAGTGGCCTCAAAGCAGGTGCTTATTTTTGAATTCCTAGTTTGGAGGCAAGTTTTAGATGCATAAAAACCCGGTGTACTGACAAACTGCCAAATGGCCAATCAAACCACGTTTTTTGCACCTCCCAGAAACAGTTTTAATGCTTGTGTTGCTCCCCAACTTTTTTTTACATTTGAATGTGGCTCACGGGTAAAAAGAAGTTTGGGGACCCTTGCAGGAATTGTTAGGAAGTGAGATTGCTGTGCGGGTTAAAAAGCAGGGAAGCAAACCATGGGAGTTCGGGTGGTGGTACCAACCAATCCAAGGTGTATTGTAAAAAATGTCAGCTTCCCTTTATTTAAAAAAACACAAAGAAACAGCTTAATAGAGTTTTGTTTTCAAAATGACATGATGAAATAGTTAACCTTGCCTACCTACGAACGGCCCTTAACCTGTAGCAACTTTGTTGTTGACTGTTCTAAATATATTCTAATAAGTAAAGATGTTTGCATGTTGCTAGGTTGCACTCTTGTGTGATTCTGCTGACAATCAACTAGGTTTGCCATCTGTTCGGTTTTGACACGGACTGCTGTTTTATTTTTGAAGGGCTGCCCGGGTCAAAACTGGTTTTCCAAATTAGGAAAAATGGGCAGGATTTCCTATGATTGACGTGGCGATCAGCCAAATGCTCGTCACCACATCATAGCTCTGCTACCGATGCCACGGACCCCCATTACATTGCGGCTCTGACCCCCTGCTCGGGTTTCCATGGGACTGAAGGTGGCAATCCTACAATCAAACCCATTTTATTTAGGTTATTGCCAATCACATTAATTCTTTTATGAATATTTGGTATCCTTTCAAATCTATAACCTTCTATAATTTTGTGATATTTACCCTGTAGCTGCTAGATGTGTTCAGCACTAACTCTTGGAGATGTAAGACTAAAGGTGGTCATACATGGAAAGATCATTTGGCACAGTTGCCAAGCAAGCAGATCTTTCTATCCGATATTCCAACCTCGGGTCAAACCATTGAATCACAATGACAGAGAAAGAAGCCTTTGGGGTTAGGACTGCATCAACAAGCCAATATAGTCCTCTCATTGATGGTATTTTTAAACCTGCCTGTCGATTTTTGGTCAGATATCGGTTGGGTAGGTCCATTGCAACTCGGCCCGTCTGCAGCCTTTATTGGCCTGTTTAACAACACTTGGAGCATACCAAGAATATTCTGGTACATGATGATATTGGATCTCCACATGCAAAGAAACTCCTTCTGGAGGTTGAAATCAATGCAATGAGCATAAATGACATGCTATTCATGGGGATGTTTCTCTTTGTATCCTTGGGGTTGGCAGGATTCCTGGCCAGCTGGCACCCGCTGTTTTCTTTTGAATATTCTGCTCTCTTGAGATGCTTTAGAGCTGATTGCCAGGTTGTCCTTTCTGCCTTAGTGTTGGCTGTAAGGTCACTATTATTTCCCAACCTGAAATCTAATATTTTAATATCTGGCCATTGGGCATGCACTAAATCATTTGCATCTTTACAGCAAGGCTACCTCTTATGTCTCCTTACAGATCAGAGATTTGCAGAATTTAATTCTGTTTTTGGAGTTGTGTGTGTGTGTGTGTGTGTGGGGGGGGGGGGGGTTGTCCAAAATGCAATTCTCCATTGGATATTGCAGTACAATTCAATGGCAAGCACTTTGTTTTCTTGTTTTTATTTCATTAGCATGGGCATTGCTTGCCTTTAACAGCGCCTTTAAACTGCTCATCCATACAGCTGTATTATTAATCGTGGGATCCGTAAAAGTTTTTATTTTTAATCGCCAAACTCATCATTTATATAAGGCAGACTATTTTAGACAATTTGATGGTAATATCCTAGCTAAGGGTCGGGCTGCCACTGTTCAGCGTAACCTGCACATCCTGAAATGTGTTTGCAAACTACCGGCCTCAATTAATTAAGGGTAATGTTCTACCTTATTTATTCATTTTCTCTCAAATCCTGCTTCATGTATATTTTATTAGACTGCTTGTGGTGCTGTATCAAGCCCTATAGTTTACAGCCCCTATAATTTGTCGTACATTTATTGCATTAATCAAACTACTTTCGATTACATTCCTCCAGCTCCCAAGAGCACTTAACAGTATTCATTCTACAGTGAATTTAGTGAAGCACTTTTTTTTTTTAATGCCAGGTTCGGAATTAATATTTCCATTTAGCGAGGTCTTTGTGGATGTTCCTGTGCATAGAAATGTGCTCTAAAGAACCGTTCCTAGATTACCCATTTCTATTTACATAATGAGCCGAGATGTGAAGCTTCCGCCAGTGTTTCTTCTGTCTCTAGAATTCACAGGATGGCACGTATTTTCCCCTGCTATTTATGGTGATACATTGCCTGTCTTTAGAACTGCAGAAGGGAACTGCGGTGAAACTTATGGCTTGTGAGCTTGGTTAGCGTTTTTTGATGTGACTAGCTGCTACTTTTTTTTTCATTTTACAAACGCTCGGTGAAAGCTACAGCTGGCATGGTTGGGTTTTCCCAAATTAGAAGCAATGAGATATCCACTACACACATACCATGAATATCTTGTAAAATAATAAGTAACAATCCTTATAAATGGCGCTTAATGATATCATCCGTTGTTATGATGCCATTTGTGTCACATGACTCACTTAAACTTCTCTGTGAACTGTATTAATGTCAATGATCCATTTATGATCCTTAAACTCATTGAGGAATTGTTAAAATTCACCTTGGAGTTCCATAAATGCCCTTGGCCTCCAGCACTGTGTCTTAATATGACCAAAGATATCCAATATCCTTATTAGATGAGCCTCATCAAGATATTCATTATCTTAATAATAGATAATAGGACTGGGGTGGGGGAGCCACCAAGCAGCAGCCCCAGTGCAATCCAGCTGTGTAACACTTCTTCTCTTTTTGCATCATTTGAAATCCTAGCAGGGAAGGAGGGACTAAAACATGTTACAAATTGTAACAACTTCTCCACAGCTTACAGACAGCATGCAGGAACTACAAAACCCACAATATTGCACTATGATGTTCCTTTCCTTATTGAAATCACATGTGCAGCGAATTGTGGGGTTTGGAGGATACAGAGTGAGGACAGATGGCTGTTGATACAAAGTAACAGTAGTCAGTCAGCTCAGCAAAGTAGTCAGACAGATCAGCAGAAGAGCAGGGGGCTAGGCTTTGGGAACTGTCAGAAACCATTAAAAATCATGAAAAGTCTGCATATTTTTTAATTGATGTATATTGCAAAGTTGTTTGAAATTTACTTTTCAAAAAGCTCAAGTAATGTTTTTGTCGAGTTCCCCTTTAAACTTCAATTTTGGAAAAATGGTAAAAAAAAATGGAAAGCAACTGGAAAAATGAAAATAAGAGTTTGGAAGGTGAATGACCCCTTTTAAATGTATCATCAGAAACGTACTTTTGTAACCTGACCTTTCGTGTAACAAACATTTTACGGTAACAATCTTAACTCGCCTCCAAGAGGGCTGACCGTGAGATAAAATGTTGCGTCTGGTTCCTGCCTCCTTTTCACCCAACCAAAATCTGTGACGGACTACCTTCCCCTCAGGATCCCAGGCTTACCAAACTACTCAATCTCCTTGTAAAATACCCCCTTTAACTTACCCCTGGGACTCAGAATCAACAGGGAACTGCAGGCCCTTATGTCATCTGTAGGCACCTAAAGAGGTAGGATTACATCTGCTTCCATGACCCTCCTCCTAGCCTTCAACATGGGACTTTCAAACCTGCCAATCACCAACCCCAGGGTAGGAAGGCAGGAATGGAGGGAGGTATGGGCTGCCCTCCTAACCCCATCATGCTCTGCTTCCCTATATTGTGTTCTGGGTCCACTCCAGATGTTGCTTGTGACAATCCCCAGGAGAAGAATCTGCTGTATCCATTCTGATTGAAGAACTCTTCTGTAATGAACCCTTTCTGGTTGTTCTAACAAAGGCTGGAGCTAGTAGTGAACAGTGGATTGTTATGCCATACAACTTTTGCGGTAAAACCTATAACTTCACAAGACCATCAGAATTGTTTTTTTAATAAAAGTACTGCATCCATCGCAGTCAAATGTCCGTTGATCTTCACTAGGTCTTCTCTGTTATGAGCAAGCCCTTAAAGTAGGAGAAATAAAAATTGTGAAAACATCAGAGCTGAGCTAGAATTTCAGCTTTATTTAAAGCAACTCCAGGGAACTAATCAAAGTTAATTCCACAAGAGTATGCTTCTGTGACTAATCCACTGAATCTGGACCTTGGCCTTTCATTGCTGTGTAATTAATGAACAATATAAAAGATTGCTTTACTGACATTTACGTATATAACTGTGCCAGTGAAGTTCTTGTTATCTAAACACAGAATTAGCTGGTAATGGCTGAAAGCAGTCCAGACTGTAATAGTACTAGTCAAGTGACCGCCTCCTCCCTATATTAAGGATAACTAAAACCGCACATCTTAAATATACTTAAATATACCAAATTGCTGATCTATGAAATGGGTCCATAAAAATGGTTCAATCTTTTTTTTTTTTTTTTTTTTTTAAGTAAAGTTCAGCTTTGCTTCTCTATTCACACTTTAAAAGTTCAACCAACAAGAGTAAATGTGAAGTGCTTCTGCCTCATTTAAAATGGGCTTATATTGAAGACTGTGAAATGGAAAGCCCCCTGATGCCTTTATAAGTACATATAACAGGTTGGCATTGCTCAAGAGCTAGGTGATTAATGTCTTTAAAGGGTTGGTTCACCTTTATGGTAACTTTTAGGATGGCCAATTCTGAGTAGCTTTTCAATTGGTCACTATTATTTATGTTTTATAGTTTTTGAATTATTTTCCTTCTTTTTCTGACTCTTCCCAGCTTTCAAATGGGGGTCACTGACCCCATCAAAAAACAAATGCACCGTAAGGCTTCAAATTTATTGTTATTGCTACATGTTTATTGCTCGTCTTTCTATTCAGGCCTCTCCTATTGCTATCCCAGTCTCTTTTTCAAATCAATGCATAGTTGCAAGTAGCAACCAGATTCTGATATTGCAAACTGAAGAGCTGCTGAATAAAAAACGAAAAAAAATGAAAACCAATTGCAAATTGTCTCAGAATATCACTCTCTACATCATACTAAAAGTGAATTTAAAGGTGAACAACCCCTTTAAGTACAGGAATTAGATCTAAAATGATATATTTCCCTATGCAGGCTATGAGTAAATGTTTTTACCTGGTATAAAGAGTACCATTTACAGTCCCATTTAGCCGACCATGTTTGCAGGAATGTCTAGACACCCCCACTGGACTGCTGGGCTAAATAGTAGTTTGGCTTCTTTTTAGGTAGTGCTTGATTTACAGTGCTGTGAAATTATACAGTATTTTACCTGTTTGGGGGAAAGATTATTGTAAATGTTGAATTTATACAAAGAGTTCTATGATGATTCTGAGCACTTACTAGGGATGAGTTGTCTACCCAAAACCTATGGAATTACCAGTGAGTTGAATGGGCTTGTGCGAAGACTGCGTTCCACAGGGTTGGGGAAAGAGGGGTGGAGAATCATACTTCAAGGAGTGCACCTCCTCTTTGTCGATACAGGCTAGGGCCACATGAGTCCGAAATCAGCTAGCTGAAATATGCAGGCCGATTTCAGCCCCTAGCCTGTCTTTTCTGTTTGCATCCGGAACCATTGTGTCGACTCCAGCAGGAACACATTTGGCGGATATCGGCAAAGAAACACTAGATTTTGCATGTTTGTGTTGAAGTTGACACAATAGTTCGGAATGCAAAAGAAGGAGACTACAGCCTGCGGTAGGGGCTGAAATCGGCCTGCGTATTTCAGCAGGCTGATTTCGGCCCTGTGCTGCCCTAGACTGAGGCTATAGGGACAGACATGGCCGATCCGCTCCCTCGCTGCTTCTCCGATGTTCCGTGTGCCTACAGCCACCACCCTCATGCCTCCGCATGGGTGCAGGCAGAAGCAGCGGATTTGACCACATCTGCCTGCACCTGAGCAGAGTCAATGTAGGTGGGTGCAGGCACATGGTGCAACGGGTGCATGCAGGCACATGGAGCAGCGTGGTAGAGTATTCTCTACCTGCGTTTCTCCGCAGGCCAAGATCCGTCATGTCTGTCCCTAGCCTAAGTCTTTGTCATCAGGGGGTAGAGTCCTGCAGCGAGTCACGTACCTGCGGGTTACCTGCAAAAACCTGCGGGTTGTGGGTAGAGGTTCCGGGTACGGGTATAGACGCTGGTCGGCGGTTCTGCTTGGTCACGTGTTGGGCCGCGGGTCTTCTCAATAGCGATTTTTACTCCTTTTTTCTGATCACGTCTACTTCCGATGATGTCACTTCCAGTTTACAATGACAGCACTTCCGTTGTTTTCTGATCATGCCTGCTTTTGATGATGTCACATCCGGTTTACAATGACAGCACTTTCTGATTCTTGTTGGTCAGCGGGTCGTGGGTCCAGGTTGTGAATAAGGTACTTGCGGGTCGGGTTGCGGGTCCGGGTTGCGGATTGCAGGTTGCGGGTACAGGTCGGGTACAGGTTCCAAAAAATGGACCCGTGCAGGACTATCAGGGGGTACTTGGGCATGGTTTGAGTCATAAAACAGTAGAGCAGTTTGTCTCAAAGAATTTATGCTCATCACTAGAGCGAATATTATGGATAATTTGTATATACTACAGTAACAATGCAGCTTTTGTTGTGTAATTATGACATAGACTGACTTATTCTGTTGAAGTGGCATTAGAAAGCAATGTGTAGCATGTAATTTTCTTTACACCAGATGCTCATTCATAGTGTTAATAAATGTAGCATGTGGCTACCAAAATCTTGATTTTTATTTTAAATTGCACGTATTACTTTATAAATCTCATAGGAATAGATCTTGATTTTTCACATTTACAGCAAATAGAGAACCATGATGTCTGGGGGTGGTGAGCAAAACTGTTGCCTATTGAATTTGTTAAAAAAAATGTAGCTTATGCTTTTGGGCTGGATAGCTCTATAGCAACTGCGCAACATAAAATGCAATAAATATTCATTTTGCTCTAACATTTACAGATAAAACTGATTTCATTCTCTGTCTTTGTAAGTGGAATTTGTAATTTCAGTATTCATGCATGGAACCTTTTTTCCACATGACAATCTTTAATTGAAACAGAAGTGGAACGAGGGCATTTATATTTATGGATCCTATATCATTTTGCAGCTGCACACATTGTTAATAAATCCTCTAATCATATAAAGTTCCCTTTTAATATGTTTCATGCTGCCAGCCATTATTTGGTGAGGTTAGTATCTATTTGGCTCTTTAGTGACTATCTGAGATATATTTAGCATGAAACAATGGGAGGGGGTTCCACTATGTCACGTTGAGATCTATAAATGAAGGCTAAAGGCCAATGACCTGATGTTTATGTTCAATAACAGGATTTGGTGGACTCCCCAGCTTTTAAGAGGTCCATCTCCCAGAGAGAGAGAGAGAGAGACAATATTCCAATAACTATATTAAACTTAAAAACATTTTTTTGCCAGTGTGTGAAGAGTCTTTAGGTTGGCCTTAAAGGGATACTGTCATGGGATGCATCAAATAATAGTGCTGTGCCAGCAGATGTCTGCACTGAAATTAGTTTTTCAAAAGAGCAAATGTTTTTTTTTTTATATTTAATTTTGAAATCTGTCATGGGGATAAACATATTGTCAGCTTCCCAGGTGCCCATATTCACATGACTTGTGCTCTGATAAACTTCAGTCACTCTTTACTGCTGCACTGCAAGTTGGACTGATATCACCCCCCTCCCTTTCCCACCCAGCAACCTAACAACAGAACAATGGGAAGGTAACCAGATCAACTCCCTAACACAAGATAACAGCTCCCTGGTAGATATAAGAACAGCATTCAATAGTAAAATCCAGGTCCCACTGTGACACATTCAGTTACATTGAGTAGGAGAAACAACAGCCTGCCAGAAAGCAGTTCCATCCTAAAGTGCTGGCTCTTTCTGAAAGCACATGACCAGGCAAAATGACCTGAGATGGGTGCCTACATATCAATATTACAACTAAAAAAAATACACTTGTTGGTTCAGGAATAAAATATTATATGGTAGAATGAATTATTTGCAGTGTAAATAGTATAATTTAGAAATAAAGACTACAAGTTGTCCAGTGCTCAATTGATTTTTTTTATAGTTAATTTTGAAATCTGACATGGGGATAAACATATTGTCAGTTTCCCAGGTGCCCTTAGTCACGTGACTTGTGCTCTGATAAACTTCAGTCACTCTTTACTGCTGCACTGCAAGTTGGAGTGATATCACCCCCTCACTTCCCCCCAGCAGCCCTTCAGCAGAACAATGGGAAGGTAACAAGATAACAGCTCCCTGGTAGATCTAAGAACAGCACTCAATAGTAAAAATCAAGGTCCCACTGCGGCACATAGTTATATTGAGTAGGAGAAACAACAGCCTGCCAGAATGCAATTCCATCCTAAAGTGCTGGCTCTTTCTGAAAGCACATGACCAGCCAAAATGTCCTGAGATGGCTGCCTACACACCAATATTACAACTAAAAAAAGATACACTTGTTGGTTCAGGAACTAAATTTTTCTATGGTAGAGTAAATTATTTGCCGTGTAAACAGTGTAATTTAATAGGCTGTAGGGTGCAGCTCCAGATAGTTTGTTTGATCAGCTCCAGTGGGAGCAGCTAGACTGTTATCTTCCTGTAAGCCTTCCAAGGAAATCTGTTTGTACTTTGAATGGACACAGACTGTAGATGACTTGATGTTTTTAGAACATCTAACTATGCTGTGTGACAAGGTTGCTCGTAGGGTTGCTAGGACAATGGTTGCCAAAAATGTGGGTCAGTCTACACATGAGCTGGGAAAGGTCAGCCTGAGGGTCAGTTATGATGAGATTTGGGGACAATTCCTGTTTAATTCTTACATACTCTTGGTTGCTGTAAAGACTAGATAACCATTAGCATTGCTATGCAAAAAGCTTAGGTGTTCTAATGGCATTAAATAAAACCTGCTCCAAATTCCGTTGAAAAAATATGTTTATTGCTACAAAAATAAACGAACAGAAAGGGTAAATTACATAAAGTAGATTTGGAGTTGCCAAAGTTGGTCTATCCCCGGTGTTAGCTGGTCTTTTTTCTTGGGAGGGGCTCAGGGTATTCAAAGTGTGACAGTAGCTCCAGGTAGTCGGCGTGAGATTTTCAGGTCAACATTTATTTGTTGCCTTGGATGTTGAGGTCAATGCTAATTGACTGGTAGTGCAATGTTTTGATAGATCTTATGAGCTAAGGGGGAAACAAAAGACCTCTAATAATTTGTCTGAAAACCACTTCTATGGGATCCTTGAGGCTATATGAAGATGTTAGATTGAGCTGGCACCTACATTTGAGAGATACAACTGACAGTTATGTTTAATGTTTGACTTAGATTGGGCATAGACTGCCTTGGCAATGCTGAGCGAACGCTAAACGGTACAGTGTTCCTGTTTTCAGTATATTGAGGGTTTTCAGGTAGGAAAGGAGATGTACTCATTTTATGGAAATAGGTTTAAAGGTTTCCAATTATGGCATGTTCTCTGTTTAGGCAGATTTATATTTAGTTACCTTGTCCTCTTACACAGGGACTCTTTTCTTATGACCCTGTTGTCAGTGGAGTGGGTCTTAAACCGCTTCAGGGTATTCAGTTGCCCTGCTCCCTGCTCTACATGCCCATACTAGCCAGTCAGCAGAGACAGCAGAGCTGATCATACACACAATGGTACAGTATGTGGAGCCATAAATAGGAACATTGCGTAGCAACAAGTTAGAACTCAGAGAGAGCCAGCAGGGACCTCCCAACACATTTATTCCTTCATGAAAGCGGGTGATAATAAACTAGATTTTCAGTGAATGATTAATGACCAAAATCTCCCACTTTTTTTTTTTTACACCCAGTTCATAAAGGCTTACAGATACTTGCCTGTTCCTATGCACTTCATGGATCCCTGACAGCACCAGTGTTTTAGCAGCAATTTAAACAAGCGGCTTCTCTGCTTTACATGACTGCCCACACACGGCAAGTTCAGCATGACATGGTAGAGCCGTTAGCCTGGAGAACAGCATAAAGGGGCCGACCTATTTTCGTTGCAATTGGCTTCCCCGTTGATGTGCGATTAAACCTTGATTTCTGCAACTTTACTTTCTGAATAGGTTATCTGTATCTATATCTAAAAAATGTACTTGTATTTATCAAATATCAAGCAATAGCCAGCCTGGGGATCTTTAGATGTATGTGGCTCCACATCTCTTCATGCTCTGCTAGCTGGGATGTAGTGATGATTGATTCCATAGATCTTGGAGAACAACATATCCGCTGCCCCTGTAAGCTCTTGGGATTCACTCTACCTTTTTTCCTGTATTTTTAATGCCTGCTTTATTTTTTCATTGGGGCACTCTAAGTACAGTATATTATTTCAAATTCTCATTTCCACAAAGTATTCTGTGGTCGATGTTCTCATTTTGATGCATATTTGCATTCGTTCAGTAGCCAATAGAAACAATCAGGTAAAGTCTGACCATGAATTTCTATGTAGGGGCCCTGGGACCCTCCAGGAGATTTTATGGACCCCCACTTCTTTCTATTGTGATTCTTAGATAGGCCTCGTTGTACTGATTTTGTTGGGCTACAATGCAAGTCCATATTGGAGAGTTTGGTTGTCCTCTGAGAAACCGCATCTGGTGGTGGAGCCATTCATCCAACCATGTCAACCAATATAATCATTGACTTTTCCAACTTGACCAGTGGGGGTCAACACAATTCCAATTAGAAGTCTCGTTGGGACCCACAGGCAAATGTTGGTCAAATTGGTTAAAATTTTGCATGTTTCCATTATTAGGGGGAGGGTGTGACAATTTCCCATGGCCGGCCAGTAGGCCTTCTGAGTGAATAGACAGTAGGAATGTATGGACAAACTGCACAGTAAGACACAAGTGTATACAATAAAGGCAACTGTTGAGTTCCTGACAGTAAAATTTGACAAAGATAAGAGATCTCAACTCTTGTGGCTTCTTTGACTCTCCTGGATTCATACAGTGGGTTTGGATAGACTGAAAGTCATAATTGCCCATGGTACAACCAATGGTTGTGCTCAAAGATTTTTTTTGTTGTTGTAATAAATAGGGTTTCTCTGTAAATGCGAGTAGAGTAGCTGTTTGATTTATGTTTTGAAGCTCTGGGTTGAGAGCAACACAAACACCTTGATCCCTAAAAAGAATCTTTGTATCTAGGGAAAGAGATAGGGCATGAAAAAAACTGTACTCCAGCTGATATTTAGGAAAATGCAACGTTGAACTTGTCCTTTGAATTAGGGAAGCGAATTTGTTGCCTAGCAGCAACTGGCAAACAAGAGATTTGCTATCCCTAAAGAATATAGATTTAGCCTATGTGAGTCACTGAGTTGTGCTGTAATGTTCTGTCACAGCAGATATTGTATGATGGAACGCCTAAATGAAATGTTTTATTTCACTAATGTCTAGCTATATTATAATAAATGGGGAGCAGACAAACCTTGTTAAAGAATGAAAGGTATAATCAACGTCTGTAGGCAGCAGCATTATTGCTGTAAGATGTGAGTGAAAGCATCTTGGCCGAGGTTAATTTATTCTGAAGGACCTTCTAACTATGGAGGGGAGCACTGGTTATTAACTGCATTGGCATACCTCCCAACTGTCCCGTTTTTAGAGGGACAGTCCCTCTTTTGACAGCTCAACCCACAGTCCCTCATTGCTCTGCACTGAACAGCCAGAAAAAGAAACAAAGTTTCTAACTTAATTGGCTTTTGGCAGAGAGCCCAGAACAGCCAGAGCAGCTAAGACACTTTTGTAACAATTTCAAGATAAGCAAATAAGTAATTGTAACAATATAAGATAACAGGTCCCTTTCGAAAAGTTAGACTCGCATCTTAAAGGGCAACTCACCATCATTAGCAAAACTGTAATAACTGGAAAAAAAAACCACAGAAATATGTCCAAACTTTCATGACCTGCCTGCCAAATTTTGTAAAATGAACATGGTAATTAGGGGTGTAGCCACAAAAATGGGTGTGGTCAAATAAAATTTCACCGTGCTAGGCACGGCAACTTTTTTGTCCCCAAAATGTTGGCAGGTATTCATTGGTGGTGCAGATATATGAAGAAAGGTAGATACTGAAAGATCTAACTATAGGGGGGGGGTCTCCTGTTATTAACATCATTGGGGGATTGTATGGATGATGGAGGCAATCTTCCCCTAGCTTCCCTGGAATCCTCTGTACTTTAATTAGACTGACAGACTTGGAGCATGCACAGTACAGAATTTGGGTTTATAAGTTTATTTATGTAACACTGTTTAAGCAGAAGGAAAGGCTAAAATTAAATAAACTTTATCAGAAAGGTCAACCCTCAAAGTAATGCTGCTCTGAGTCTAAGAAACATCACATTTCTTTCCTTTTATTGTGTTAACATGGACTTCTGTATCAGACTTTCTTCTTTCAGCTTAAACTTCAAAGGCACGGGCTTGAGCATGCTCAGTTTGCTCCTCTCTCTCCCTCTTTCATCCTCCTCTCCCTGCTGTAATCTGAGCCCAGAGCTATGAGCCAGCAGGGAGAGACTCAGGAAGTGATGTCACACCAAGCTAATATGGCAGCTGCTATCCTAAACAAAGGAGAGAGCTTCTAGAGCTGTTTACTCAGGTATGGTAAAGCATTCTACAGAATAAATAAAGCGTTCTAGCTTGCACTATTGTGGCTATTCTATTGGTAATAAACTGCCTCAGTGGCTTTACATAGCACACAGTAATATACAATTTTACAACGTAGAAAAATACACATGGGAAGGAACTACATGCCCCATAGTCTGGAGAAACTCAAGGGATGTTTGAGAAGCTGGGGAAGGCTCGACCCTAAAGAATAATACTAGGGGGTGTACTTTTTAAAGAAGAGGGTTGTTATTCCATTTGCACATAACATTATAACCATGGACAAACTGTTTTGGGTGGAGTAGAACCCTTTAAAAAGAGGAGGAAGAACATTGTTCAAGTCTGTTGTTCCATCCTAATGTTTAGTTATTTTCTGCGGCCGTGGGTTTGTGTTTCCTCAGTAAGCACCGAGCTAGCCCAGAACCACAGGACTTGGGTGCATTCTGTTTACCAAGTGTTGCCTTTTACTGTCTTCTGCTTCTGAGCATTAATCTGCTTATTTCTCTGCTACATCCCATGTGAACTGAGAAGAGGCAAAAACAAGGCCGTGCTTTTCCTTCTAAGTAACACTCTGGGATTTGTGTTTTTAATGCTCTATTGTTCCAGCTCCGGCTAGGAATTGTTACCTGCTCCCCGCAGCCCCGCCGTTTCAGCTCAGAAAATAAGGATTAAGGCTAGGTGATTAATTAGTATTGTTTATTGAAAAGAAGTAATCTTATTTATCCTAAAGCTCTGCACATTGGAAAGAATGAACACAGCGCATGAAACAAAAACCAACAGGATATCCTTATAATGTTACGGCATGCAGAGGACTTAATCTTCTTGCAGTTAAAGGGTCCTGCAGCGTTTGCATGGCATGGCCGCTGACAGATTCAGGATTAAATGGCACTTGTAACAATTAATCAGAGGAAGGACACGCCCAATTTCCACTGCACTTGAATGCACAATTAGTCCGGGTAATGCTGCATCAGGAAAATACTGCAATATAACATATGTAAGGGCTTCAATCTGTTCAGCCACAGCTCCATCCACTGCATCTCAATGCATGCAAGTGCTCTGAAATCATTATGGCTTATTATGTGGGGGTTATCTAGGTGGGGCTTTTTTACTTTGTGGAGTCATGGACTAGAAAATGTAACCGCTGGTTGCAGGGTTGCCAAGTTGGTGAGTTTCTTGACAAACTTGGCTTTCTTTTGTGGCGTTTCAGGGTTGGATTGGCCTTCAGAGTATTTCCTAGTTGGACATTTACCTTTAGCTCATCCTTATTTACACCATGGTCCTATATAAAAAGCTATACCATTTGGTAGTATCTACATCTGATTGGTCTGAGCCCAAAATGTCCAGTTCCCTGTGAGACGCATTTCGACGCGGTGCTTTTCAATGTACCAACCCACTGGCTGACTTATTTGAACTAGTTTTACACACTTCCACAAGTACTTACATAAAGCTTACACCCAGTGTAAGGATACCAGGTAGGGATGCACCGAATCCACTATCTTGGATTCGGCCGAACCCCTGAATCCTTCGCTAAAGATTTGGCCGAATATGAATCCTAATTTGCATATGCAAATTAGGGGTGGGAAGGGGAATTTTTTTTACTTCCTTGTTTTGCGACAAAAAGTCATGTGTTTCCCTCCCCACCCCTAATTTGCATATGCAAATTAGGATTCAGGTTTGGTTCGGCCAGGTAGAACGATTTGGCCGGCACCTGCTGAAAAAGGCCGAATCCTGCATTTGGTGCATCCCTAATACCAGGTAAAGTGGTTTTAGGGCAGGGGCACATGGACAGATTCTGGGAAATTTAGTCGCCTGTCGACAATCTCCCACATCTGGGAACAATCGAAGCACTTATGGGATCATACAGAACCAAAATCACTGAAATAAGTCAGCAGAGTTTTTCAAGTCTCTGACACAAGCCTGTGTTTTTCACTCACACCTCATTGTTACGTCATGGAATTAATTTATGGATGGGTGAGGGCAACATAGTGCTTCAAGGGCACAAAGATATTGGGAAACGGAGGTGCAGTCTCTGTATCTTGCTCACTTGCTCTATCTCAAATACCTCCACCCAAAACTTACACACCCTTCTAGACATCATAACATTGCACTCTAGTGCACTTATACTTCTTGGTTTTATTAAGCAAGGTCTCCTGGCCCATCCTTTCTCTCTCAAGAGTTTCTCCTCTTCCTCCTACTTAAATGACCTCTGCTACGCATAAATAAATAGCAGAATAACAGACAAATAATGTTAAGATTTTATTTTGGGGTTTGTAACCGCTTTAAGGTCAGTGATATAGTAATAATGGCAATAGAGATAACAACTTATTCCCAGGCATCACTTGGAGTGATAAACTTTACATTACTGCAGTTCACACTATAAAGATACCAACAAGATATCACCTTGATCACTGGGACCTTTAACCATAACAGATGATACTCCAACATACTGAAATAAGAAACTTTGTAAATACAATCAACTAAATATTCTGCTTCGTTTCTGTAATAATCAAGTTTATGTTCACTATTCATCTCTCAGCATCTGTTTCTCTTCATTCTCTCTTCATGCAGCAGTTGGGTGTCAGATATTCATTGATAGTTAGATCCAATATATCTTATAGGAGGGGGCTTCTTTTCCCAGCAGATGTATTAGAGCTCATTCAAATAACTGATTCCAGTACAAACAAAATCTAACAAAATAAATTCCTTTTGCACAAATTCTGCATGTAGAGAGACCTGATATCTGGTGATTTTAATAGATTGAGCTCTAATACATCTTCTAGGCAAAAGGAGCCCCCCCTTTAAGATATATTGGATCATTCATCTGACACCCAACAGAATGACGAGAAACTGATGCGGAGAGAGGAAAAGTGAAGATAAACTTGATTATTTCAGAAACAGTACAGAATTTTTAACTGATTGTATTTAGAAAGTTTCTTATTTCAGTATAATGGAGCTTATATTACATTTTCATTTTTGCGATAGTTCCCCTTTAACTATATAAGTGAAAAGGTCTACTGTGCAATTTTTCTTTTCTAATGGAATATAAGAAGGCTGGAGCTATGATTACTTGCCCCTTGCTTGAGTTCTACTAGCTTCTATGAAACTGTTACTGCCTTAGATTGCAGTTTCAGCTTCACACGAGCTGCCATTGCTTTCAGACTGCTTGGTGGCAGCTTTCCATAGTTAATCTCATGGCTTTCATATAATGTAAAATCTATTAAAAAGCCAGCAGCAGGCTTTTTCCCCTTGTATTATTGTGAGACACTTCAAGCTGATACAGGTATGGGATCTGTTATCTGGAAACCCGTTATCCGGAAAGCTCCAACTTACAGGAAGCTGTAGAGCCTTTTATAAACAAATAATTTTAATTTTTAAAAATGATTCCCTATTTTCCTTTAATAATAAAGCAGTATCTTGTACTTGATCCTAATAGATATAATCAATCCATAATTAGATAAAACAAGCCTATTTAGGCTATTCACCTTCCAACACTTTTTTCAGTTCAGTTGGTTTCAGATAGTTTACCAGAAATAAAGACTTTTTTCCAGTTACTTACGATTTTTTATGTGTTTTTCTAATATTGAAGTGCAAAGTGTAATTTTTCACCTTCTAAAGCAGCTCGGGGGGGGGGGTCGCCGACCCTGTAAATTGTTCTAAATTGATACATTTAGTTTATACATTTCTTATCTTTGTCCCTACTGAGCAGAATCTCTGTGTTTCATTAAAGGCAGCTGTTAGAATTGATACAATAGTTGCTAATACTCCAGAGATGCTGCTGAGAAATGTATCAACTAAATGTTGCAGAATTGTAGCAGTTTAGAGTCTGCACCTGAATTACTGAGCTGCCAGACTCAAACACCAGAGACAGCGACAGTAAACTTAGATTTTGGGAAAACGGTAAAAAATCTAAAATTAAAAGCATTTGAAAAAAAAGTCTTTATTTCTGGTGAACAACCTGAAAAAAGTGTTTGGAAAGTGAAAGCCCCTTTAATGTTTAAATCATTTTTTTGTAGCTTTAGGGGGTTATTTCTCAAGGCCTGAATTTATCTCAGAATTTCTAATATCCAACTCCGAGCTTCTGAATTGCTGAATGGACTTTATTTATGAAGAAAAAAAGCCCGAAATAATAGTGTCGGGAGTTTTCGGAGTTTTTTTGCACCGAAACCCCAAAATCTTTGGATATTGGTACAGACATCAGCGCGAACACTGGGACCTTCCCCATTGACATATACAGGACCAGAGCTTTTAGATGCCGGGATTTCAGATTAGGAGTTTTTAGACCATCAAACTTTAATAAATCTCGAAAAATTTGTAGTATTTTTTGCTCCGAAAACTACGAATTATTCGAGGTTCGGATATTCGGCGCTTGATAAATAAGCCTCCTTAAGGTATGAAGATCCAAATTATGAAAAGATCCCTTATTTGGAAAACTCCAGGTCCAAAGCATTCTGGAAGGTTATCTCCCATAGACCCCATTCTAAGCAAATCATTTTAATTTTTTTAGAAAGATTTCCATTTTCTCTGTAATAATAAAACAGTACCTTGTACTTGATCCTAATAGATATAATTAATCCTTATTGGAGTTAAAACAAGCCTATTGGGTTCATTTAATATTTAAATGATTTTTAGTACTCTTAAGGTATGAAGATCCAATTTAAAGAAAGGTCCCATATCCAGAAAACCCCAGGTCCCTAGCATTCGGGATAACAGGTCCCATAACTGTAACAGCAATGGCTTTTCCTAGGCATAACTTTAGCAGCAGCCGTTGCAAAAACATGAGAGAGCCCCTCTATGGGAATATAGTTTTTCCACCCTTCCTTTCATATTTACAGGAAGAATAGAAAGTAATAAAAAATGGTTCTGTGCTTTTTGCATCTATAAATCTCATTGTTTTGACGTGCTCCTTTTATTTCTGAGCCGATTACAGATGTAAGGTGATTTCAGTGCTGCTTATTTCTGCATTTTTCTCCCTTCATTAAAACTGCCCGGGGAGCAAAGCCAGCACATCGGTTACATGTGTCTGTGCCCTGCGGAGCTCTCTGTAGTTTGCTAAATAACCATAATAATTGCTCCTTGCGTAAGTGCTCATTTATTTTCTTGTGCCACAGGAACGCAGAGCAGCTATGGTTGTGACGTAAGGCACCTGTTTAACCTTCAAATTCTTTGCTCAACGCCAGACGTGAAGCAGCAGCTTTGAACTTTGGATCCGCTTCACAGGCTGGAATAAAGGTAAGTCGTTTGTTTGGCTTTTTTATTTACATCTCATACAAGTACCAGACCGCTGCTTGAGAACTGCAGAGCTGGGAGATATGTAATTATAATTTTGGGGAAATGATGCCCAAATCCAGTAACCATTATTAACCAGTCAAATTTGTTTTGTTTTTCCTGCTGCAATACAATAGTGTAAACTGGCTGATTACTGGACTAGGACTTTGCAAAGCAGCAGTATAACAACGGCACACACTTGTATCTAATAGGCCACCTAGCCTTTATGGGAAGCCGATTTGATTGTCATGAAACAAAAATGCTCATTTACAATCATAGGAGCTCAATTGCATCAGTGCAGTTACTCATAGCAACCGGTTAGTTTTAATCAGTCCACTGCAACACTGAAAATTAAAGCTATGACATTATTTGCTACAGGTATGGGTCCTGTTATCCAGAATGCCCTGGGGTTTTCCTGGATAAGGGTTCTTTCCGTACTTTAGATCTTGACACATTAAACATACTATAAAATCATGTAAACATAAATAATCCCATTAGATTGGTTTTGCTTCCAATAAGGATTAATGATATCTTTGTTTGTATCAAGTTTAAGGTACTGTTTTATTATTACAGAGAAATAATTTGGATTAAACCGAGTATATGGAAGATGGCCATCAACAAATTCCGAGCTTTTTGGATAATGGGTTTCCAGATAACGGATCCCATACCTGTATGGATTAAAGTACCAGTTTAGATTACCACTTGTTTTGTAAATAAACCCTATAATTCAGTGTACATTGCGGTGCCAAATGATTTTACTTCTGGGAATAAAATACTAATCATTAACATAGAACACTCCGTGATCTTGCCCTGCGGGATCTGTAGTAGTTTATTGGATGATAGAGCCCAGTAAATGTTTCTGGGAATATGTGAATAAAGAAAATGTCATTTAGGGTCAGGGCACATGCTCAGATTCGGGGAGATTAGTCGCCCGGCAACAAATCTCTTCTTCGGGCGACTAATCTCCCCGAACTGCCTCCAGTAAATCGCTGGCGGGATGGCACTCAGACCGTTTAATTTTCCGCATTTGCCCAATGTTTCAGTTTGCAGGATTAGACGCCCCGACTAATCTCCCCGAATCTGAGCGTGTGCCTTGACCTTTAAAAAGGGTAGGTAACAGAAAGCTCCACCCAAAATGAATCATGTAATTACCCAATTACATTGTCACTAATCATTGAAAATATATTTATATGTTTTTTCAGCCCATCAATTAAAGTCTTTATTATCTAGTCTGTAATGTTTCTTACACATGGGGTTCTGCCAGTGTTCCCCTGCTTTGGATGCTTCATGTGTTCCACCGCAGGAAGAAACACACTGAGACAAAGACAAGCACCAAACCCACGTTAGTCCAAGGGTATTTTGGACTAAAAAGATCAACACTTAGGGGCCCATTTACTAATAATCAAATTTCGTTTTTATTTCCATGAATTTCTAAAATTTGTGGTTTTCAAATTTTTTTAAAAAAAGCTAAAGATTTATTGTGTAAAAACCACGAAATGACTAATACAAAACTTTGCCACGTAAAAACTGTTGAGGTCCTATAGAAGTTAGTAGGAGCTGCACTGATCCTATTGGACCGTTTGAAATCCATTTGGACTTTGAGGTTTTCCGATTTTTTTTCCACTACGAATTGTCCGAAGAACCCAAGTTTTTAGAGCTGTTCGTATATTTTAGCTCTTTATTTTCCTCTAGTTTAGTCGTAGTTTCAAAAACCTCTAAATCCACAAAAAATCCGACCTTTGATAAATAGGCCTTTTACACTAATGGGGGATGTAATAAAAGTCGCAAAGAGCAAAACAATTTGCACAAATAAGAATACAATTTTGCATTAGCAATGTTATATTGTTCCTTAAACTGTAATTGCATTTTTACGCTGCATAATAAATAATTTATGAGATTTTAAGAGTTGCAGCAGATCTTGAAAAACATTATAATGAAGCCACCTGAAACCTCCTGGATTCCATAGAAGTCAGTAGAGAGTGTATTTTCAGCATGATTTTGCACCAATCATGATTTAACAGATGGCTCAACTATGCATGGAAAAATTGCAATTTTACGGTGTTATTTTATAAATGCTTGGAAAATTGGCCATAGTCACTGGAAAAGTTGCAGTTGCTCATTTTCACACCCTCCTTGGCAATTATTGATAAATATGCCCCATCATCTTCTTCACTGATCGCAAATTCTTGAGTCAGCATCACCCTAAGGGGACAATGTGGGGCGGTGATAACAAGGAGGCAGTTATGAACCGTACAACACTGGCCAGGTGCCAACCCCTATCCTCATATAATGTGATCGGCCCTCGGTGTCTGGGGTCAGACATTGCTGAAACTTTTTTATCTGAGGGAACTGAATATTGGTCATTTGTCCTTCTTTTTCCCTTCACTTTATAGATTACATGTATTGGACCTGTTATATATAGCAGAATGCTGGGGACCTGGGGTTTTCCGGATAAGTGATCTTTCTGTAATTTGGATCTCCGTGCCTTAAAGTGATACTGACACAAAGGGGGCACATTTACTTGAGTGAAGGAATAGAAGAAAAATTACTTCAAATTTCAAACGTTTTTTTTGGCTACTTCGACCATCGAATTGGCTACCTTCGACTACGACTTCGAATTGAACGATTCAAACTAAAAATCGTTCAACTATTCGACCATTCGATAGTCAAAGTACTGTCTCTTTAAAAAAAACTTTGACCACCTACTTCGCCAACTAAAACCTACCGAACATCAATGTTAGCCTATGGGGAAGGTCCCCATAGGCTTTCTAACAAATTTCTGATCGAAGGAATTTCGTTCCATCGATGGATTAAAATCCTTCGATGGCTCGATCGAATGAATAGCGGTAAATCCTTCGACTTCGATATTCGAAGTCGAAGGATTTAACTTGGATAGTCGAATATCGAGGGTTAATTAACCCTCGATATTCGACCCTAAGTAAATGTGCCCCTTAAAAAAGTACATTTTAAAATATGAATGTACATTAAAAGTCACCTATAGGTCATGTTGATCGTTTTTTTGCTGAGAGGTTTGTTTTTGTAAGTAATTGTTAGTTGAAGTTTCTAAACCTGACAAGTTAGTTCAAGTTTCTAATACTAACGGACTCCTGCTGCACAAATATGGCAGCCCCTTCATACAGGAACATGGGGCATCAGACAGGTAATGTAAAAGCATACAAGAATACAGATCAAGGGAGGGCACTCCAAAAATTTAGATATGTTAGAATAACATGGATAAGAGGTGCAAGATAACCCAAAATTAAAATTAAAAAAATGCACAATATTACAGCTATTGGGTTTGCACACTCATAAAAAACTGTAAACACACAGTGGCATGAATTATAAAAATCTTTATATGTATTTTTTAATTAATATATTGCACAAAGAGGTCACTCATTTATCTATCAAAGATTAACATATATATGTACAGCAATGTCATCAAGCAAAAATACATACCACCCTTTGTGTGAAAACAAGGCAATAAGGAAAAACCACAGACAGCGGATACACTTGCCAGAAATGAGAATCAGCCCCAACGTTTCACGCGCAATCACCTTTGTCAAGGGAAATTCTCTGTATTAATTAAAAAATATATATAAAGATTTTTATAATTCATGCCACTGTGTGTTTGCAGGTAATGTAAAAGCATCAGGCAAACACTTTATGGCAAAGATATAAGGCAATATTATGATAGATGCAAATAAGAGTTTAATTTCTGGTGTCAGTATCTCTTTTGTCTACTAAAAAATAAAATAAAAATAAAAATTATTTAAACATTAATTAAATCCAATAAAATTGTAATGCCTTCAATAAGAATTAAATATATCTTAGTTGGGATCAAGTACAAGGTATGGTTTTATTATTGCAGAGAAAAAGGGAATCTTTTATAAAATTGTGAATAATTTGATTAAAATAGAGTCTATGGGAGACGGCCTTCCCTTAATTCAGAGCTTTCTGGATAACGGGTTCCCGGATAAGGCACTTAAGTACACCATTATTTTTATAATCAATACACTGAAGTGCAGTTCTTTATATTGAATAATCTCTTTATTAGTTTATTGTATGTGATTGATAACAGAGACTGTGCTTCTACACCTGATGAAAGAGCTGTACAATTAAAAAGATTATATATAAAGATAATGCTTATCGAGGCATATTCAAGGAAAAAATATACAGTATTAATAGCAAAAAAAACTCCAGGCAAGGTTAGTTCTATTGATCTGACAGACGGATTTACATTGACTGCACTTCTGCCTGGAGAAGCCCGTGACTGATTTGGATTTAGAAATGGAAGAGAATTGGCTGAGGCAGTGCAAACAAAACCAGAATTTGTGAGATTTCGGAAAGCTGCCAGGGTCTGTTGCTGCTCATATAGTTGAGAAGTGGTGACTGAGCAGCTGAGGCTGAAATAGTTACAAGTATAGGATCTATTATCCAGAAAACTCCATAGATTCCAACTCAACCAAATTATCCACATTTTTAAAGATTATTTCCCTTTTCTCTGTAATAATAAAAGAGGAGCTTGTACTTGATCCCAATTAAGATATAATTAATCCATATTGGAAGCAACCCCAGCTTATTGAGTTTATTTAATGTTTACATGATTTTCATGTAGTTGTAGACTAGAAATTACAGAAAGATCGGTTACCCGGAATCCTCCAGGTCCTGAGCATTCTAGATCTCCATACCTTAAGTCTACTAAAAATCGTGTAAGCATTAATTAAACCCAATAAAAATTAATTATATCTTAGTTGGGATCAAGTACAAGGTTGTGGTTTCTTATTACAGGTATGGAATCTGTTATCCAGAAACCGATTATCCAGAAAGTTCCTAATTACAGAACGGCCGTCTCCCATAGACTCCATTTTATCCAAATAATCCAAGTTCTTAGAAATTATTTCCTTTTTCTCTGTAGTATTAAAACAGTAGCTTGTACTTGATCCCAACTAAGATATAATTAATCCTTATTGCAGGCAAAACCAGCCTATTGGGTTTATTTAATGTTTACATGATTTTCTAGTAGACTTAAGGTATGACAATCCAAATTACAGAAAGATGCATTATCCTGAAAACCCCAGTTCTCGAGCATTCTGGATAACATGTCCCATACTGCAGGCACGGACTGGCAATCTGTGGGGTTTGGCAAATGCCAGAGGGGCTGCTGTAAGATACCATAGACAGTCACTATTTATTGTGCTGGTGGGGAGGTCTTTGGGCCTCTCTGTGGGCTGTTTGGGCCTCTGTGTAACTGAAATGTCAGGACCTATTTTGAATCCCAGTCCAGACCTGCCTGCCATACCTGTACAGAGAAAAAGGAAACTATTTTTAAAAGTCTCAGGGGCATGTTTACTAACATTGGTGATAAATATTTGGAGAGATTTCTGGAGATGTTGCCCATAGCAACCAATCAGATCTTTGCTTTTGTTTTCTAAGTTATAGATGGCTGTTTAAATCTAATTGCTGATTGGTTGCCGTGGGCAACATCTCCAGAAATCTCTCCAGATATTTATCTCCAATGTTAGTAAACATGCCCCATAGTTATTTGCATATAATGGAGTCTATTTCCATAATAAGTTTCCGGATAATGGATTCCTATACCTGTAGTGTTTCTTGTGAAATCCAGCATTTCAGTCACATACGCTGACCTTTTTCAAGGTCAAGTATATATATATATATATATATATATATATATATATATATATATATATATATATATATATATATATATATATATATATATATATATATATATATATATACACTGTATATATCACTACTAGATAGATATCCTTTGGCTAATTGTGCCGTTGGCAGGTGCTGGGTGTATAGTGATGTCCCCTCGCCTGTGTGTAAGTGTCAGACAAGCTACAGATAAAACGGCGTCAGGCAGGCTAGACCTGTGTGTGTCCCTGTGTTTGCCTTTTTTGTAGGTGTGATTACATTCTGTATTTGCACTCACTGGGCCTGTATGCCTGGCAAGCCCATGCTGATATTTTGCTGTGACATTTCTTTCCTTTTGTATCTGAGGGGACTGTAACCTTTTCCACTACAATATGGTCATTCTGCTGCTATTTTTTGCTTCAGCTAAAAAAATGTTTTTATTAGAATGAATAAATATACTTTAGCAGGCACTTTTATGGCTTACATATGTGTCCACAATTCATGTCGGACTTGGACCTTCCAAGCTGATGTGGCCTACCAGGAAGTGGGTGCCCCGTTACCCCAGCAACACCCTCTATTGCCTGTTGCCCACTCTGCCCAACACTTCCTGTATCTTAACACCCCCCAGGTAAGAGGGCTCTTTTATGAATACTGGGCATATTATTACCTGGGCAGTAACCCAAGGCAACTAGTGATGTGCAAGCACTCCCGAAACCCAGTGGCTCATCACATCTTTAGTGGGTTGCAGGCAGGTGGGACATGTTAGTGTCATGTGTGGTTACTAAAGGCAATGTGTTGTATCTACTGCTCTCCTGCAAGTCACTTCTACTGCAGTGGTAGTGCTGGCACTCCGTTGACCAGGCAAGGTCCCTTAGCAACAGCAACTTTTGTTCAAGGATCCGCACACCCACAATTATCTGCAGTTGGTGAAATTGCCCCTTTTATTATGTTACCAACCGTATCAACGTTTCACTGGAACGTTCTGATGAAGGCAGGGTGTACCCCCCAACACGTTGATACTGTTGGTAACATAATAAAAGGGGCAATTTCCCCAACTGCAGATAATTGTGTGTGCTGATCCGTGAACAAAAGTTAATTTCATTGTTCTGCTGAAAGGGCACCTGTTGGGGAAAAATATTATCCCCAACCAAAGGTGAGGGCTAATATAGCTGGCACTCCAGCTGGGAGTAACAGTAGTTTTTTTGGTTTTTTTTAATTGCCCCACCCGCCAGCTCTAGGTCACCTACACCAGGATGGAGCTCCCGGTACTAGCGGCCATGTTGGAGCACACGCATGCGCATAATGAGCGAATGCCACGATTTGCTCATAATGCACATGCTCCTGATGTCAGAAGCTCATTATACACATGCGCCCTGCACAATATGGCTGCTGATACTGGGAACTCCCTCCCGGTGCAAGCGGCCTAGCGCTTGTGGGGGGCAATTTCAAAAAAGAAAGGACTGTTACCCCCAACCGGAGTGCGGGCTCTATTAGCCCGCATCTTTGGTTGGGGATAATATTTTTGGCCAACAGGTGCCCTTTAAAGGGGTGATTCACCTTCAAGTTCACGTTAAATATGTCATAGAATGGCCAATTCTAAGCAATTTTTCAGTTGGTCTTCATTATTTGGGTTTTTTTTAAATAGTTTTTTAAATAATTTGCCTTCTTCTTCTGTCTCCTTCCAGCTTTCAAAAGGAGGTCACTGACCCCATCTTAAAACAAATGCTCTGTAAGGCTAAACATTTATTGTTATTGCTGCTTTCTATTCAGGCCCTCTTCTATTCATATTCCAGTCTCTTATTCAAATCAATGCAATTGGACCCTAGCAAACAGATTGCTGAAATTGCAAATTGGAGAGCTGCTGAATAAAAAGCTAAATAACTCAAAAAACACAAATAATAAAAAATGAAAACCAATTGCAAATTGTCTCAGAATACCACTCTCTACGTCATACTAAGGGGCATATTTACTAAGATTCGAATTCAAATTCTCGAATTCAAAACTCAAAAATTTCGAGTTTAAAACCACCAACCTGAATTCGAAATTCATATCTGAGATTTATCATCCCCCTACCCTGGAAGTAACTCGAATTTGATAGGTCGCCACCTAAAAACCTGCTGAGTTCATGTAGAAGTCAATGGAAGAGTTCAGTTGATCTATTTAAAAAAGATAATAGCCTTCCTGGCATTCGAGGTTTTTTTTTGGGCAAACAACCCTCGATTCGGATTGCATTTGAATTCGATTTGGTTCAAGTTTTTGGGTCGGTAACATTAATTAGAATTTTAGACTTTAGAGTTTTTTCTTAAATAAGATACCATTCAATTTTTGAGGTCATTCAAGGTAAAAAAAAACCCCTCTATCATTCGACCTTTGATAAAATAGCCCCTAAAAAGATAATTTGAAGGTGAAATACCCCTTTTATCAATAATTTGCTATTTGTATCCCAGGTGTTGCCGGTATTGATAGATGAGCTGCTGCTTTGTGAAAGAGGGGAAGGATATTTAACCATTTCATCAGATCACCCCATGCAACACAAAGAAGAAGAAAAAAAATTGGGATTTTTTTTAAAATCTAAAATGACTCCAATAATATAAAAGCAGACAAGGCAATTAGTTGCTCATGATCTGTTAGTGAGATAAAGGGCTATAATGTTACAGTGGTCTTATATTGCCCATTTCTGAATATTTTCTGTGGCCGCTCAGTACTAGTCACAATAGAACATGGCTTCTTTTGACACCACATGGCTTCCTTAGGGACCGGTGGCCCTGTAATCTCTAAATCTAAACATCTTACCTGTAATTATGCCAATTATACTGGCACGCCTGGAACAATCACCCTGCACATAATCAATAGGAGAAAATTGCTCTGCCTTCTGACTCTCCAGATGATTATTTGCGAGCTTTGGTTTTTTTTACATCCCCCCTTATTGTGCTAAAAATACATAAACAATTATCTACAGTAAATGCATTTCTATCCCGGAGCGGTTTTAATGTACACAATGCGATAGTTTCTATGTTTAATACAGTATGACAAAACTTTAATGTATGGATTAGCATTTTGCTCTATTTTTCTCTAATTAGGTTTTTTTTTATTTTGCTAAATTACAGGCTAATTTACGAACAGTGGGTAAATGTGACCCCGTGTTGTAACCCATGGCAACAGATTTGTTTCCTGTCATTATTTTACTGTAAGTGCAGTAGGCTGATTGGTTGCTATTGGTTTCTGTATAGTTAGTTAATAAACGCCTTGGGGCAATGGCACAGGGGTTGGTCTTGAGATACTACTTTATATACCTGGGCACTGGTTGTTATTAAAGGATAAAGCAAACTAATATATTTACATATTTAGGAATACAAAATGGCCTTTTTTCATTAATATGCAAAAGCTACTTTTTTTTCTTCTTTTTTTTTTCTTTTTTTATCTTTTTACAATTTATTACATTGTTTTCACAAATACAGTATTCAATATTTTATTTTCTCCAATGGAAATTCTGTGTTGTATACATTTTTATACATGTGTGCATGGCCCTGAAGGTGTGAGATGACCCCTACCTTGGCAGGCAGAGTAGTGATGTGTGGGCCAGCGTGATACCCACAGGACCCCCGGGTCAGGCCAACCATGCTGCTTCTCTTTCGGGTTGCTGGCAAGTTCGGGTTCAGATCTTCTGCCTCCTCTCCCGCCCACAACCTTAGACTTCCCTTTTCCGACTTCCTTATAGACTCTTATACACTTACTGTATAGACTTGCGCCTGCCCCATCATTGGCGGCTCTTTAAATGGAGGGGGGAAGGAAGGTGCAAGCGGTTGCGGCTCAGGCAGGTGCGGATCTATGTGTTCTCAACCCGCACATCACTACAAAGAAATACATTGATTAAAGGGGACTCGTCACCCAAAAAATTTTTATCAAAATCCTATTTTATCACATTAGTTAAGCAAAATTAACTTTAATTACACTATATAACTTATTTGAATCTTGTTTTCTTCGGTCTGGGAATTCATAATTATAGCAAGTAGGCAGGTGCCATTTTGTGGACACTGTTATTAAGACAAGCCTTGTATCATCTCAGAATCTTGTTTGTGCATAAGAATGGGGGACCCGATGTCCATCCCCATGACCTGGCTACACAATTAAATGGTGAAGAGAACTGGGGGAATGTGGGGAGAGCAGTGACATCTAGGAAGTGCTGAATGGAAAGTGAAAGTAATTGTCTGCCCCGACTCTATGCCTAAGGTGTAGAGGAGGGTTAGACAATATTTGATTGACAGCTGAGATTTTTAAATGAGCTTAAAACGGCTATGAATGCTTTATTTAAAAAATAGAAATTGGATTTCATGTTTAATTTGAAAGGGACTTTTATTATACAGATTTTTGTGTCTGGGTGACAGGTCCACTTTAATTGTAGTGTGGGCAATGACATATTTAATTGAACAGGGTTAGAAGTCAGCTTGAGGTCTCCCAGGTGAAACATTAGTAAAAATACATTACTGATAGTTTTGTCATTGTCTTGCTTTAGGGTAACCGAAGAACCTAGTTACTGAGCAGATGGAGCTCTCCCCTGGAGGTTGGTGAAAGAAGCAGGTAGAATCCCGCTGCCACAGAGACTGCTGCCAAATACAGTGCCATGTTTCTTTCATGATACGGCACACCGTGGATTGGAGCTGAAGATGCGGCCATGGACAGGCTCCTGGCGTTGGATAATGCTCATTCTTTTTGCATGGGGGACCCTACTGTTTTACATTGGCGGACACTTGGTACGAGATAATGAAAACCCAGATCACTCCAGCAGAGAACTCTCCAAGATACTGGCAAAACTTGAACGGCTGAAACAGCAGAATGAAGATTTGAGGAGAATGGCAGAATCGCTAAGGTAAATGTTCTATGGAAAAAGGACCCAGCGGGAAACTTGCTCTTAGTAGCTTTGCTGTTGGGTGTATTTAACATGCTGTTGTGGGGAAAATTATGGGACGTGTTTTAGAAAATCCAGCTAGAGCTTCATCTAAATGCCGATCCAGCAACTTGCATTTGTTTTTATTTTTTTTAACATTTCTTAAATTCAAGTTATCTTTAACCTAGACGTTATTGCGTCAGTGTATCAATATATATTTATATAATGTTGGGGGTGTGTATAAGAGGAAACAATTGCTATGGATCCTCAGTTCATAACATCAGGGCTTAAAGGAAAACTAAAGCTTAACTAAAGAAGTAGTGCAGAAATGTTGTTCATTATATTTTGGGCTTCTGTACCAGCCCAAGGCAACCACAACCATTTAGCAGTGAAAATCTGTGTCTCCAAAGATGCCCCAGTAGCTCCCCATCTTCTTTTCTCCGGAGTCACTGCACATGCTCTTCACTGAGCTTAGGGGCCGACGCACAAAATACTGAATCTATAGAATATAAATGTCACAATTTGAGGCTTAGGCTGATTAGTAAATAATTATTGGTACATGGCAGCACAGAAACCAGCACAATTAGCATCAGAATGTAATAATCAGCCCTGTAGCATCAGCTTATATTACAGGCAAACCTAATTTTCTGATTTTTAGGGTTTTAGTTCTCCTTTAAAGGGGACCTGTCACCTTAATAAATAATGCCAAATTAATTTCTATTGTGTTTGCCAGGCAAAATGAACTTTACTTACAATATATAAATTATTTAAATCTTGATTCCTTCAGTCTTGGAATTACACGGTCACAGCAAGCAGGCATCCACTATTTTGTGAACACTGTTGTTAAGGCAAGCTTTGCATCATGATCATCTTGTCTTTTTTTTGCCAGAATAGGGGACTAAATGTCCATGCACTGGTTACACACAGTGACATCTAGAAAGTCCAGAATGGAAAGTAAAATAGTGATGTGCGGTTCAGGCTGTTTCTGACTCGCACCCGACCTTAACCCGCCCTCAGGCCCGGATTTGCGGCAAGGCCGCATAGGCCCGGGCCTAGGGCGGCAAAAAAATAGGGGCGGCATGCCGCCCAGCCGCACTATGGGGACGCGTGCGTCCCCATTCAATTACAGCAGCTGCGCCGGCGAAAAAACGCCGGCGCGCTGGGAAGGGGAGGTGAGGTGGGCGCTAGGACCGCGCGGCCGCCTGGTCAGACCGCGCGGCCTAGGGGCGCCGCACATTGAAATCCGGCGCTGCCCGCCCTGCTGCAGCAAGCACCCGCGCTTCAGGGGTCTTTTTATAGACCTGTGCTGCCCGCCCCACTGATGACGTCACAAAAGGGGCAGGGCGAGCAGACGCAAGACTATAAAACCGGAACCCGGAAGTCGGATGCCCGCATTTGAAGGTGGTGGGCGGGGAGAGCAGGAGAAGAGCACAACCCGCGAGGAGCAGTGCGAGGTCGACCCGAACCTGCCTGACCCACGGGTCTGCCCTGACTCTTTGTCTAAGGCATAGAGGTGGGGCAGGCAATATATGATTGACAGCTATGATTGTTAAATCGATAATGACACGTTCCTATAAAAATTATAGGAACGTGTCAATATAAAGTAAATGCTGCACCCATAATCGTTCCCCAAAAAGCCCCCCCCCGCAAAGCCGCGACCAGCCCCGCGAACCTGTGCGCTGCCGACCTTCTAACACTTACAACAGATCTTCCAGGTTGCTTCAGTGACGCTGGGCTGGGGGCGGAGCAATCCTTCCATAGGCTGAATTCCTGTTTTCATTCGTAATCAGCCTATGGTAGGATCGCACAACACCCCAGCCCAGCGTCACTGAAACGGTAGAGAAGATCATAAGCAGTGTCGGAGGGTCGGGTTAACACAGGTTTGCGGGGGTGGGGGCGGCTTTGCGGGGGGCTTTGAGGGGAATGATTCTGGGTGCAGCATTTACTTGATACTGACACGTTCCTATAGGAACGTGTTAGTATCGCTTTAATTACCTTTTCTAACGGGTATGGAAAAAGATTTTGGGTTTTGTGTTTAATCTGAAAAGGTCTTTATCTCTTTTTAGACCTGACCAGATGTTTATCTAGCCTCTTAGTTATTGCATTGTTTTTATGACATCTACATAGAGCCTTGGTGTGGCTCTGATTTGTGGTCACCTATTGGGTAATAGGACCTCTGTTGTCGACAGCCTATATTATTTGCTCCTTATAGGACATCGGGCAAATCTTTGGGGCCAACTGGCTTGACATTTTGCCAAAAGATGTATATTTTTTATTTGCGGCAGAAAACCTGTTTAAATAACAACAGTGTTGTGTTATGTTTGTTGTGTCTTTTTAATTGCACCTGGTAGTTGTTCTGCTTTGTTAGAAGCCTGGTAGCTGTAAGAATTCTGATACCTAGGATTTCTCTAATTGAGGGAAAGGGAATTAGTGGAAAGAAAGGAATTTAGACCTACATTGTTAGCTGTGCACTTGTGCTCAGGGTTAATACAAAAAAAGGACTTTATTTGGACCTAGGTTTTATGGTCACAATCTTTACTGATAACACTTTGTACCAAATATATTCTGAAATGATTAACTACTGTATATATTGTGCTACTGAGACTTAGGCTTCTGTCTTCCACCTGGTCTAGTAACCCATAGCAACCATGACAAAAGTTGATGAATTAACAATACCTTTCCTAATGTATTGCAACCCACCGTTAAATCCCTCCCTGTGAGGTTCTCAGCACACTAAACTGGGTGACAGTGTCTATTTACACTCAAGACTGATGCTTCCAATAAGGCCGCTGTCTGTTTTACGAGTGCGTGCCTTTGGACTATGCCGTTCTATACACATCTATCCCTCGTTGATCATGTATTTCTCTCTCACCACCAAGTCAACGAGGTTGTGGGGTCTTCATTACAATAACATTTTCCAAAATCGCCCTAATATCTCTTGCCTCTATAAAACTGACTGAGGTGTCGTAGGCAAAATATTCAGACCTATCCTGCATTGTTATTAATGACTTTAATCATGATGGGGTGATTAATTACTTAATTAACTTGTCCACAACTGCGTGGAAGCAGCCGGTTAGAGTATACTTTGTATTCCTTATATACTGAAGTCTTTCCTATACCTGTAAATTGGTCTTTAATCATGGACTAGACTCAAAAACCATATCAGCTTTATTAACCCTCTAGTATTTGGTGTATGACTGAGTAACTCATGGCTTCTCATTTTTATAGCTTTTTTCAGACAACTTTGTTTTTAGCCTTAAACAAACATCAGTGTTCAATTTTTCCAGTGTTCCCAAGCACATGGACTCTTTAATTTAGGAGTTTGGACCCAAAATGAGTTTCTGTGGGTCACTATAATACTCTTTTTTTATTTACAGGAGTATTTCCTTGTACAGGTATGGGACCTGATATCCAGAATGCTCGGGATTTGGGGATTTCTATATCCGGGATCTTTCCATAATTTGGATCTCCATACCTTAAGTCTACTAACTAATAATTTAAACTTTTAACTTAACCCAGTAGGGTTGTTTTGCCACCAATATGGTTTAATTATATATTAGTTGGGATTAAGTATAAGCTTCTGTTTTAATATTACATAGAAAAGAAAAATTGGAATTATTTAACTAAATTGGAGTCTATAGGAAATGGCCTTTCCATAATTTGAACTTCGAATCCTATACCTGTAACAATAAAGAAATAAAATGTAAGCATATTATTTTATTTCCATGACATACACATTGAAAGTCCCATACCCCACCAAAAATGCCAATACCAAATATGTGTCCATTTCCAGGAATCTACTAATCAAACCCCCACAGGAGTAAAAAAGAGAATTACTTGAAATATTAAATAAACCCAAGAGGATTGTTTTGCTTCCAATGAGGATTAATTATATCTTAGACAAGGTACTGTTTTATTATTACAGAGAAAAAGTAAATAATTTTTTTAAATGTTGATTATTTGTATAAAACGGAGTCTATGGGAAATGACCTTTCTGTTGGACCTTTCTTGATAACGATTTTCCAGATAATGGATCCCATAACTGTACAACAGAACAGCATGTTTAGTAAAGGATGGTAGTTTAAGGTGTACTCTCATCCTAATGTTTTCCATTTTAGAAGTATTTCATTCCAATGCATTTTTAAATTAAGTTATTCATATTCTGTTACTCTCCTTAAAGTATAAATAGTGTTTCCTTCATTCCTGATTGGCTGTAATATAAGGCAATAAGTATGTCCAGGAGCAGTAACCCATGACAACCAATAATATTCTGAGTATTGTGCATATGCCCTCCTGAAATTGGTGCAACGGTCAGCTGGGAGAACAAAAAAAAACATGGCGGTGCTTAGCAATAGTACCCCCAGGCTGGTGCTTTTTTGAAGATGAGGAGTGCCAACCCTGGGTAACAGGTAAGCGTCTGGAATCAGGGATACCTAACTTTGTGTAACCCCCTTCCCTAATTTAACATTCTATTTTCCTTTAACTAACCCTGGCAGTGGCTTAATCATTTTTTTATTTTTTTTTAATTGTTATTGGCTGGATAAAGTAGAATTTTGCTCCATAATTTACAGAGAAACCTCAGGACCCAAGCAAACAAGCATCCCTGTACATAGATATATGCAGCTTTTATAAAAAATAGCATATTTAAAAAACTACCATAGAGTGGTTTCCTTCACCCTGCCACACTTTTTAACCTCAGAGTTGCTATGCTTATAAAGTCATGTAAATGATGGATTTCCGGTAGTTTTTTCTGTCCACTGTGGTCATGTATCTTTAGAGTTTCAGCCATTACGAATAAGATAACAGCTGCTTTGCAGGAGAAAATAACTATTCTTTATTCAGAATGTAGGCATGTCTTTTTTTTTATTCTTACCCAAAACTTCTGGATAACAGGGGTGGTTCACCTTTAAGGTAACTTTTAGTATGTTAAAGAATGGCCAATTCTAATCAACTTTTAAATTGGTTTTCATTATTTATTTTTATAGTTTTATAATTATTTGCCTTTTTCTTCTGACTCTTTGCAGCTTTCAAATGGGCGTCGCTGACCCCTTCTAAAAAGCAAATGCTCTGTAAGGCTACAGATGTATTGTTATTGCTATTTGGTATTCCTCATCTTTCTATTCAGGCCTCTCCTATTCATATTCCAGTCTCTTATTTGAATCAATGCATTATTGCTAGGGGAATTTGCACCCTAGCAACCAGATTTCTTAAAATGCTAACTGAATAGTTGCTGAATAAAAATCTAAATAACTCAAAAACCTTAAATAACAAAAAGTTAAAAACAATTGCAAATCGTCTCAGAATACTAAACGTTATCTCAAAGGTGAACAACCGCTTTAAACAAGTATTGCATGTTGTCTTTAAGAATAAACCCAAACTTTATTTTTTAATGAGGGAATCCCCTTAAAATAGAATACATACATCATTAATTGGTGTTCTGAATCCCAGATCTGGGGAGATCTTTACAGAACAAACTGTTTCCTATTCAACATCCCCATGTATTTTTAATGTTACACTGTTGTTGCCTTGCAGTTCTTTTTCTTTGCAAAGCTTTATCTTTTTCAAATGCAAGACCTTTTATCCAGAATGCTCAGGACCTGGGGTTTGCTGGATAATGGGTCTTTCTGTAATTTAGGTCACCAAACTTTGTCTACTAAAGAAATAAAATGTAAACGTTGAATAAACCCAATAGGATTGTTTTGCCTCCAGTAAGAATTAATTATAACTTAGTTAGGATGATTTACAAGGCATATTTTTATCATTACAGAGAAAAAGTATTTTTTTTTTTTAAATATAAAAAGGAGTTTATAGGAGATGGCCTTCCCATAATTAAGAACTTTCTGGATAATTGGTTTCTAGATAACAAATCCCATACCTGTATGGGCAGGTATAGAAGGAAGAGATGGTGCCTATAGTAACAGTAGATAATAGTCTCTGGGAAGGGAATGTGACTGTGGGATAGCAGGTATAGTAGGGAGAGATGGTGCCTATAGTAAAAGTGGGATAATAGTCTCTGGGAAGGGAGTGTGACTGTGGGATAGCAGGTATAGTAGGGAGAGATGGTGCCTATAGTAACAGTGGGATAATAGTCTCTGGGAAGGGAGTGTGACTGTGGGATAGCAGGTATAGTAGGGAGAGATGGTGTCTATAGTAACAGTGGATAATAGTCTCTGGGAAGGGAGTGTGACTGTGGGATAGCAGGTATAGTAGGGAGAGAGATGGTGCCTATAGTAACAGTGGATAATAGTCTCTGGGAAGGGAGTGTGACTGTGGGATAGCAGGTTATAGTAGGGAGAGATGGTGCCTATAGTAACAGTGGATAATAGTCTCTGGGAAGGGAGTGTGACTGTGGGATAGCAGGTATAGTAGGGAGAGAGATGGTGCCTATAGTAACAGTGGATAATAGTCTCTGGGAAGGGAGTGTGACTGTGGAATAGCAGGTATAGTAGGGAGAGATGGTGCCTATAGTAACAGTGGGATAATAGTCTCTGGGAAGGGAGTGTGACTGTGGGATAGCAGGTATAGTAGGGAGAGATGGTGCCTATAGTAACAGTGGATAATAGTCTCTGGGAAGGGAGTGTGACTGTGGGATAGCAGGTATAGTAGGGAGAGAGATGGTGCCTATAGTAACAGTGGATAATAGTCTCTGGGAAGGGAGTGTGACTGTGGGATAGCAGGTATAGTAGGGAGAGATGGTGCCTATAGTAACAGTGGGATAATAGTCTCTGGGAAGGGAGTGTGACTGTGGAATAGCAGGTATAGTAGGGAGAGATGGTGCCTATAGTAACAGTGGGATAATAGTCTCTGGGAAGGGAGTGTGACTGTGGGATAGCAGGTATAGTAGGGAGAGATGGTGCCTATAGTAACAGTGGGATAATAGTCTCTGGGAAGGGAGTGTGACTGTGGGATAGCAGGTATAGTAGGGAGAGATGGTGTCTATAGTAACAGTGGATAATAGTCTCTGGGAAGGGAGTGTGACTGTGGGATAGCAGGTATAGTAGGGAGAGAGATGGTGCCTATAGTAACAGTGGATAATAGTCTCTGGGAAGGGAGTGTGACTGTGGGATAGCAGGTATAGTAGGGAGAGATGGTGCCTATAGTAACAGTGGATAATAGTCTCTGGGAAGGGAGTGTGACTGTGGGATAGCAGGTATAGTAGGGAGAGAGATGGTGCCTATAGTAACAGTGGATAATAGTCTCTGGGAAGGGAGTGTGACTGTGGGATAGCAGGTATAGTAGGGAGAGATGGTGCCTATAGTAACAGTGGATAATAGTCTCTGGGAAGGGAGTGTGACTGTGGAATAGCAGGTATAGTAGGGAGAGATGGTGCCTATAGTAACAGTGGGATAATAGTCTCTGGGAAGGGAGTGTGACTGTGGGATAGCAGGTATAGTAGGGAGAGATGGTGCCTATAGTAACAGTGGATAATAGTCTCTGGGAAGGGAGTGTGACTGTGGATAGCAGGTATAGTAGGGAGAGATGGTGCCTATAGTAACAGTGGATAATAGTCTCTGGGAAGGGAGTGTGACTGTGGGATAGCAGGTATAGTAGGGAGAGAGATGGTGCCTATAGTAACAGTGGGATAATAGTCTCTGGGAAGGGAGTGTGACTGTGGAATAGCAGGTATAGTAGGGAGAGATGGTGCCTATAGTAACAGTGGGATAATAGTCTCTGGGAAGGGAGTGTGACTGTGGGATAGCAGGTATAGTAGGGAGAGATGGTGCCTATAGTAACAGTGGATAATAGTCTCTGGGAAGGGAGTGTGACTGTGGGATAGCAGGTATAGTAGGGAGAGAGATGGTGCCTATAGTAACAGTGGATAATAGTCTCTGGGAAGGGAGTGTGACTGTGGGATAGCAGGTATAGTAGGGAGAGATGGTGCCTATAGTAACAGTGGGATAATAGTCTCTGGGAAGGGAGTGTGACTGTGGAATAGCAGGTATAGTAGGGAGAGATGGTGCCTATAGTAACAGTGGGATAATAGTCTCTGGGAAGGGAGTGTGACTGTGGGATAGCAGGTATAGTAGGGAGAGATGGTGCCTATAGTAACAGTGGATAATAGTCTCTGGGAAGGGAGTGTGACTGTGGGATAGCAGGTATAGTAGGGAGAGAGATGGTGCCTATAGTAACAGTGGATAATAGTCTCTGGGAAGGGAGTGTGGCTGTGGGATAGCTGGTATAGTAGGGAGAGATGGTGTCTATAGTAACAGTGGGATAATAGTCTCTGGGAAGGGAGTGTGGCTGTGGGATAGCAGGTATAGTAGGGAGAGATGGTGCCTATAGTAACAGTGGGATAATAGTCTCTGGGAAGGGAGTGTGGCTGTGGGATAGCAGGTATAAGTAGGGAGAGATGGTGCCTATAGTAACAGTGGGATAATAGTCTCTGGGAAGGGAGTGTGGCTGTGGGATAGCAGGTATAGTAGGGAGAGATGGTGCCTATTGTAACAGTGGGATAATAGTCTCTGGGATGGGAGTGTGACTGTGGGATAGCAGGTATAGTAGGGAGAGATGGTGCCTATAGTAACAGTGGGATAATAGTCTCTGGGAAGGGAGTGTGACTGTGGGATAGCAGGTAAAGTAGGGAGAGATGGTGCCTATATTAACAGTGGGATAATAGTCTCTGGGAAGGGAGTGTGGCTGTGGGATAGCAGGTATAGTAGGGAGAGATGGTGCCTATTGTAACAGTGGGATAATAGTCTCTGGGATGGGAGTGTGACTGTGGGATAGCAGGTATAGTAGGGAGAGATGGTGCCTATAGTAACAGTGGGATAATAGTCTCTGGGAAGGGAGTGTGGCTGTGGGATAGCAGGCCCCCAAAAAAATCATAAGCTCCACCAGAGGCCATACCTGCTACCTCAAACCCTCCCTCCTGCCACACATACCTTTTACTCTTATATGATCAGGGCAGTTCAGGGGGACTACCAACAGTTTTTGGCAGTGGGGAATGGGGTCTGAGTTGGCATAAACCACCAAGTTTTTCTTGGTGTCCCGCCAGCCTAGTCCGACCATGACTGTGACTGTGGGATAGCAGGTGCTATAAAGTAAGATTGTACATGTGCAGTGGATATAAAAGCCTTTGGGAAGGGACTGTTATACGACAGGTATGGCATGGCAAAAAGATAAAACTATAATTTTTTTATATCAGTGCTGTACAACCTACTGGGACTGTAATGGATGCAAATTGCCATTTAACTATAGCCAAAGGGCCATAGGTCACTACTAGTTTTTACTTTTTTAGCCACATTGCTGATAGAAAAAGCCCAGCACTCCCACAGTGAAGAAAACCTTATTACTTCAAATTACAGTATCTGTGTGATTTGATTCAGTGATCTACTAGAAATTGTCTCCTACAATTTAATAAACATGCTGTTGTTCCATGCTGTTGTTCCATGCTGTTAATAATAATGATAGCTTTAGTTTTGATTCAGCAAAAAAACCCAAAAATAATTGGCTTTTTTTAAATCTTTGTTTCTGTCCTCTACTGGTCCATATAAGGAATGTTAGGCAATGCTTTTTTACATTTAAAATTGCTCCTATTCTCCTTTCTTTAAGATCACATTGCCCACACACACAGTTATTTGTTTACCATAACTGGTCAGAACAGAGGATAATGCCAGTCCAAAGGGACAGTTATAGGAAGCTCCCAACATGTTTATTTTGTAATAAATTGGGCACTTCCCCATATACTTTCAGTGCCTGTAGACCAGTGCTGTCCAATTTATGAAAAGTAGTGGGCCAATTATTTCTCATATAGCATGTAAGGGCCAGATTACATTAAAATGATATTTTACAGTGATGTCTATGGAGCCTTCAAGTAGATTGGGGGCCATAAAAATCCTTTGGCCACATCCCGCTCAGGGTGGCTCCAGTTGGACAGCCATGCCTTAGACCAGTGATCCCCAAACAGTGGCTCGTGGGTGACATGCTGCTCACCAACCCCTTGGATGCTTCTCCTAGGCCTCAAAGCAGGTGCTTCTTTTTGATTTCCTGGCTTGGAAGCAGGTTTTAGTTGCATAAAAACCAGGTGTACAGCCAAGCGGAGCCTCCTTTAGGCTACCATTCCAGATAGAGGCTACCAAATGGCCAATCACAGCCCTTATTTGGCATCCCCAGGGATTTTTTCATGCTTTTTACATTTGAATGTGGCTCACAGACTAAGACCAGAGAAAATGGTCGAAGACTATGATTTTGAGAATGTTACTAAAGTCATATAGTGGGCATTAACTGGCTCCTGGTACATAGCTCCCCGCTTGTTCTGTTTTTAGAGAACAGAACATTTTGATTCCCCTTAGTAAATAGGGGCCTACTAGAATAGGAAACAACTAGCTGGATTAAGGTATAGTCAAAAAGCCCTTCTTTTGTAAAGTGAATTATGGGACTGATACACAATGTAGTCCCATGTAAAAATATGCTTTTTGTATCTTTGGGCAGATATTTAGTCTTTTAAGGGTGCTTTTAGTATACTATTATATATTGTTTTATTAGGTTACATCCCTTACACATATAACTACTTATTATAAAGTTGTTCCCCATTTCAGAGCTGGCATTTGAAAAAAACTGCCCCTTGTGTCTCTCCAGATAATATTTGGGGTGTCTAGCCCGCCAGGTTACCTTTCCTCTTTAATAATTAGCTTTGTTTAGAAGCCGGACCGGCTCATAAAATCTGTATTCCTGTGTGTGAGCGAGAGCTGAGGTTTGATGATACAGTTAGCCTTGTCTGCAGAATGAAGCATATGCAATCTCACCGTTAGATTGTATGTTCGCTACTCGTTTAGGATAAATGTTTTATTTATTGTCGATCTTTGGGCAATGATTTGTTTTTCCAGCCTCCTCTCCACATGTTCAGTAGAGATAAACATAATCAATATCTCACTTTACATATCATAGATAACGAGGAATATATAATGCCGGAGAATATAAAGTGCCCAAGACAGATGGGGATTGCAAATCAGCTGATGGCTACAAAAAGATAGGAGTCTGTGCCAAAGTTTTTGAAGGGCAAATTGAAATTGTTTCGGTACTGTGCCATTACAATATTAGAGATGGGTATTCCATCCACTCATAAACATAGAAATAATTGCTGAGCGCACATCCATGGAATTCCATAGATAGTGTTTTAATTTGTGTTCCCCTAATATCTGGTTAGTCGATAATGGTTTAAGGAGGTATAGGGCAAATGGTGGAATTGCACCAGTAGTGTAGGGACATCATTCTCTCTCTCTGCTTCTTCATAACAGAATTGTGGAGGAGAAAGAGGATAACGTTGGATGTTATACGCAGTTACAACAATTACTATCTTATAAGTAGGCACTTTATCCAAATCTGGTGGAAGGTCATAAGTCCACACGCACGTTTGGAGGATTAAATGGTTCTTTTATTGGGGAACACAGGATACTTTTCATGCTTTGGAGGAGTGAATGGTCATATAAAGAGGAATGTACACAGGATATTTCCCCTCGCTCTCTTGGTCTTGTTGTTTGTTTTCTCTGTTTGCCACAGGCACTGATCCGCCTTTTCATTTGGGAATATCCATTGGTTTGAAGCCTAATACAGCAACCTGTAAATGTGCCGTCACTTTTATCATACTACTCCCCAAAATGTATATGTTGCAAAAAGTATTTTCCCCCCATCTTCAAAAGAACCTCAGTGTTCCATAACCTGTATAAAACATATGGCCTGTTGTCTTTGGGTCTTCATAAGGTCATGGAACTTGGTGACTTCTAAAACTAACACACATAGTACAAGAACAGCAACAAGGTCACCATATCCTAATGAAGGTGTACATGGTGCATTCCCATGTACCTTGTTTCCTTGCATTTAAAATCAGGTGGGGCCTGGGAGAACACTTTGGGGTTTTGACAGGCTCAGCTTATATGAAGACTCATGGGCTAAGTGGTGCAAATAATGTGCAATTCAATTCACAGGGAGTACAATGATTCAGGAAAGAACAGAGGGGAAGGAAGTAATGCTTCCTTGATTAGTATGAACTGCCTGATTGACTGGGGGAACATTTTTATTACCCCCCCCCTTTAGAACTTCTGTATGACTATCTTCTGTTGCGAAACACAATATTTCAGAATGACAATCCGGATTCAAATTAGTGACCTGTGGGGCAGGAAAAACCCAACCCTAACTTGACCCTAATTCAAACCTAACCCAACCCTCACTCGCAAAACATTAACACACAAAAGATTAACCAGCGTCTGACCTTAACCCCCAAAATGTTGCCATTGTAGGACTAGGACCCGCACCCGACCTGTACCCACATCTTCCCCAGTCTGACCCGTACCCAACTCTAATCTGCAATGGTTGGCCAAATTTCAACCCATACCCAGCCAAACCGTGGTCAACCCGCACTGGTTTCGGGTCAACCCGCACATCACTAATTTAAACCATACTGGCCCACAAATTTTAATCACTTCTACCAATAACAATCACTATGAGTTGGGGAGCAACACAAGCATGAAAAAAGTCACTGGGGATGCCAAATGAGGACTGTGATTGGCTATTTGGTAGCCTCTATGTGGACTGGTAGCTCATAGGAGACTCTGTTTGGCAGTACACATGGTTCTGTACAACCAAAACTTGCTTCCAAGCCAGGAATACAAAAAGAAGCACCTGATTTGAGGCCACTGTGAGCACCATCCAAGGGGTTAGTAAACAACATGTTGGGGATCACAACACTATGCTATGTCTATGGCCGTTCAGACTCTGCAACTTCCTAGTAAGCAATGGGGAAACCTTCCATTGCAGGGTTGATAACTGCATACTTGCGTTTATGCATACTTCAGTCAAAGCCAATATATTGGGGTTGATGTTCTTGTGGCTCTCCATGGAAAATTAAAAAGTTCTCCTAATCTCTTCCAGATATATACGGTAACTTTTAACATCATTCAACATTATTAGAGTCACACAGCATGAGTATTCCCAGAATGTCGAAATACAGCTAAAGCCTAGAATGAGAAATTTCCCTAGTGGTTTAAAGAAGCTCAGGGAGAGGTGATTCAGAACACGGCTATTACATTAAATGTACAGACGTCCTTCATTCCACCAGTATATGTCTATGTATAAATATATATATATATATATATATATATATATATAAATATATATATATATATATATATATATATATATATATATATATATATATATATATATATATATACACACATACACATACATATATATACATATACAAAATGCAGGGATTGACAGCACTCTTTTCCCTGACGAAGGCTTCTGTGCGGAGCCGAAACGTTGGATCACCAATAAATCTCCACTTTCATTTGAATTATTGACTTGATGTATTTCTTTGGAGTGCTGTCAATCCCTGCATTTGGTCTACATACTTCTCAGACTAGCACCCAGGTTTCTGCATACTAATGGTTGTGCATTCCATTCTGTTTGATTACATATATATATATATAGATATATTTAGTTCTGTCTCTGGATATGTTTGTATCTTTTTGTCATTACTTCGATATTACACTCAAATTTGTCCAAAGTTGAAAGTTCAGTTAAAGAGATTGCTTCTTGCCAAAGCTCTGGTAGGTCAATTTTTGTGGCCTATTTTCAGCCCATATGATTCCCTGGGCTTTTGACTTTTTGTTGTGACTAATGAGTTGTAAAATTATGGAAAAGCATCAAATTTGTAGACATCTGTAAAGACCTGATTCCTGTCATTGTAATCGACTCTCCTCTTGGAAATTCTGTAGTTTTTTTGTGTTTGCATATAACTATCGGCAACACACATTGCTTACCTAAAAACGGCTATTGCAACAGTTATTTTGTTTAATGTTATCCCTTCAGAGGATCCGTGTGCGTCATTTTATCTGATCGATAAAGCTGCCAAGATTCAACAAATAGAGGAACACAGGAGCGGCCCTTTCATCCAGAGAACGTTGAGATGTGTCTTGTTACCATGGCTCCTTCTGGATGGCAAATCAATACAACATTCTTCTTTTATATTCTGGCACTAACTTTCTTGCAGGGTTTGGCTGACAATCTTTTTCTGATGTGATAGATATAATGTAAAATGGCTTAAGAAATCAGCAGCAAATGGCAGTGCATGTCTACACCAACTCTGCTCAAATAAAATAGTAATTTAACATAGAGATAAAATTGCACATCTATCTGAAAAAACCTGATAGAAACAGTTCCTCAAGGGCACTCTCCAAAGGGTGGTATGATCCTCTTTTGGGAGCTGAGACACTACCATTACAAATGTGTTTTTCTGCTACATTTTAGGTTAAATATATGAACCGATAGCAAGGAAAGAGGTCATGAATATTTTCCACTACCAAGGCACACCATGTTGTATCTATCTATTTTGATTTTTCTTAGTCTGAGATGTCCACAGTTTCATGTGATCTGGGTTTCTGTAGAATGTCCTCCAAGATCAAGCTCTGTCAGTACTCATGCAACATGCCTCCTGTATTAAGCTTTTGAGCCACTCCTTGTAGCACAAATACATTAAATACTCAGAAAAATGTGTTTGTTTGGCATGTTGCCAAACTGTTTGACCTTTATCCAAATTGTCTACCCAAGTGGTGGCCCAGATTGTGCTCATCCATGAACTATGACAACTGGCCATAGCAAGACATGAACCCTATTGGCTTCATTTTTGAACCATACAAGGGACAATAGGGTGTCGAGTGGGGCTAATTCTGAAGTCAAAGTCTCACATATTCAGCAAATACAAAGAATTGGTCTACAGCAGAGATCCCCAACCAGTGGCTCGTTAGCAACATGTTTCTCACCAACCCCTTGGATGTTGCTCCTCAAAGCAGGTGCTTATTTGTGAATTTATGGCTTGAAGGCAAGTTTTGGTAGCATAAAAAAAATGTGCTGCCAAACAGAGCCTCCTGTATGCTGCCAGTCCACATAGGAGCTATCAAAACCCTTATTTGCACCCCAGAAACTTTCTTCATGCTTGTGTTGCTCCCCAACTCTTTTTACATTTGAATTTGACTCACAGGTATATGTTGGGGACCCCATTCCACAGTCTTTGCTTCCACTGACTGTGGGTTCTAGTGAAACTCCGTGCTTTTATTTACAGAGAGAAGTAAATGTTTCTCGGACAGGGAGTGGGCCCTTGATTCCCCAGCAAGATAAGTCCATTTTTATCAGTGTAACATTCTTTCAATCTACATTCCATAGATAAGCCTTTTTTATAACGTCTATAAGTGAACATTCTCCTCCATTATTACCTAATACACACGAACAACACTCCTTTGCAAAATACTAACACACCCTCTTATCTTTATCTGCCCACTGCACCGGTATTGCCTTGACTGTTTATGTTTGTTATATAGAGCTGCAGAATGAGTTTCAGGAGCCTACGTGTAGGTATTAGAAGTAGTGGATTTTGTGGGGCATATTGTAAGCAGTATCTAGGAATGCGATTAAAAGGTTACACGCCTGGAAACCGTATTATCTGATGTAGTGCATTTTTTGTTTACATTAAGCTGGTTATTTGTCAAAATCGGGATTTATCTCATTATTTTCTAAAATATACTCCGACCAAATCCGCACAGGTTATTTCCCCTTTTTTATTTTCCTGACAAATTCCAGTTCGGAAAAAAAAATAGAAAAAAAAGTGAAAATCATACGGAAATTGAAATTGTACACATTTTTCGGATTTTCTGACTAAAAATCAGATTTTTTGTATTTTTGCCCGAAAACCACAAAATCTTCAGATTATTGCACGAAACCCATCGCATATCAGGATATCTTTGGGACTTCTCCCATTGACTTATACACAACCTCTGCAGGTCTGTGATGCCCGATTTTTGGATTCAGACTTTTTCCATCCTTGGGGTGTAATAAATCATGAAACATTCAAATTTTTTGAGTTTTTGCCATTGGACTTTCATAAATAACTCCCATAATCTTAAGAATGTATAGTCCTGTGTAATACTTAAATAAAGAAGTAACTCTATCTTCTTCCTTTCTGGCCAAAGTGCAACGTACTTGCTTACAGGCACATCATCCTTCCCATAATTCCACATACCTATCTCTCTATGTAGTTTCCTCCAGGTAGGTAGTGAGAAGAACACTGCAAAGCTCAAAATTTCACTAATAATCAATGGTTTCTTTGTGTCGCCAAATTGAAAACTGGTTGCAGAATTTTGTAGAATAGCCGACCAAAGGGATTTTCAAAACTCTCTGTCTCGCTGTTCTTTTTGAAAGCGAGTAGGGATAACGAATCGAGACAATGACACCGCTTCTTTTGCAAATGGTGGTCCTCTCTGAAAGAATGAAATAATTGGGAAGACTGGAGAGCGGCAATTTAACATTCTCTTTTTGTCAAATGATTCACAAGAGACCCAGAAAGTAGATAATGAGTTCTAGTGCTAAAATATTAAAGTGGCCAATGATTAAATTAATAAAAATACTGGTTCCCTATGGTTAGCATAAGATTTGATAGATCCCTTTTTAAATGGCACCATACATGTATTCTCCCATAGCACTGTTATTCTCAGGTTCTTATTATGCTTTATCTCCCTTTTGGCCAAATGCTTCTTGCAGCACAACAGATGCAACAGTTTGGGTTTGCCAACTTTTGAGTTAACCCCTTGGCAAACAGCTGAGCCCTGCTGCAATTCTCTATTTTTTCACGGGTATACTTAGAATCTAAGGTTTATTCCCTGGATAAACCTGTGTGAGAGACCATATCTTCCCACTGTTCTTAGACTTGGTCCCCATGGAATGTACCTGTTAGCAATGTAGAATAAATGGTTGCTTAGAACACATAAATCATTTGTGCCTTACTAGCCTGAGTTCTTTGTCTTTAGAGAGGTTCATTTTGAGCCTGTGCTGTGAAGTGCCCAACATTGGCAGAGTTTTCATGCTTATTGGGCCATTCTTTGGCTCATATGATTGCAATGCGATTAGGGCTTGTTTTGTGAAGCGAAAACAACCTTTTGGCCAGGTGTGGAGCTGTGAATGTGGTCAATAACTAAATTGTCAAATTGTTGACTGAATTTTCAGATAATTATCATTCAACCACATATTGGGCCAAATCAGTCTGACCCCTTGGACCAACAATCGGATCATACAGCAAGCCTACTGAGGCTTGGAGGACAAAAGCAACGCTCCAGTGCAGTCCTCACCCAATGGGATTTTCTAACCTACCCAATTAATATGAGACTAATATATGGCTGGATAATTGTCAGGCAGGTGCTCCGAAGGGCCAAGTTAGTAACCTTTAGAAGCCCATGTATCGCTAGCTTTACTTATCTGCAAGTACAACCCCTTTAGCAGAGAATTCCGAAAACATGCAGCTTTTACTTAATTGAACCTCCTTATTTCCAGTCTAAAGGGATGCAGTGGAACCTACGATAACCATATTGGCCAATGTGTCTCTCACCCTGCGAGATTTTTCTGCATTTACAATCAATATCTAACCAAGCCCAGTCAGAAATTGATGAGAGAGGCCATTGTTTTGGTCCCATGTATGGGCCAGTTGGCTACTGATTTGGTCAAGGGTGGTTGAGTAGGCAGCTATAAATGGCATTGTTTAATTGGCTAATAACCCAGCATTCTGTTTTTTTGTTGTTGTGTCAGGGTAAAAAAATGTCATCTCATACTCCATACTTTCTCTTTTGGGGAGGGTGTTGGAGATAAACTCTTATTAATGGGGATTGATCGTGATTCAACATGCATGTGATAATTTGCACTACAGTTGTATTTTTTTTATTTCAGAGGTTTAACTATAACCCCCCAGGCCAAGCAGTTATAGAAGACATTAGCCCTGTGCAGACACATTACAAAGGCTTAAATGGCCAAAGCTGACCCTTTCCCTGTCTTGCTGCACTTTGAATATTTCCCCCATGATCTTATCTCTCACTTATCTCTCACCCATTTTGTTCTACTTTTTGCCATGGTTTGATATTACAGGCCTAATGCTACTGCAGGTAAATTTATGCCCCAATCTTGGGTTTTATCTAACAAATGTAAGTTTTAGTTGATCGTATAATACTGTGTTTGCTTTTATGAAATGTAGCCAAGAAGCTAGAATGATATTTATGGCTGTACAATTGCTAGTCATATCAGTGCTGAAATACTCCGTATATTAAACATTTACATTCCAAGCCTTTAAACCATCCTGTCCTATTGTGCTAATTATTTTATCCCATATAGTCTTTCCATTATTCCCGAACTATTCCATTTCAGTTACTGTGATTATTTTTCCTGCTCATCTCCCTATACTGTGAATTGTCACCTTTCTAATCCTTCCTTTAACCCCTTTCTCTTAATTTTCCCAATGCATTTGAACCATTCCGTCCACTGGGATCTATTCACCCTTAACATGAATTCTCAATGCCAGCAGGTTATGCAGCACTTTATAATAATATATCCGAGGACTTGCAATAAATGAACCCAAAGGGTAATAGAATAAAACAGTAGGATCTCAAGAGTTTACACTGTGCTAGTTAATAAAAGAGTGCAACACAATGATGGGTGCATAGAAGGAAGTGTCTGTTTGTCCAAGGCAATGTTGTTTTCTTTTTATTGCTATCGTCACCTTTTATGAGTGGCATTGTGTCTCCACCACAACCCGTCCCTTATGTGATGAACAGTTGGGGATTAGAAGTTTGAAGTCTTATTAACACTGATATGCATTAATGTTCTTTATCTGAACAGGAAACAATTTAAAATACCTGGTGTTTTGTCATCATGTTCTGCAATCCTGATTGCAATATGCCGTATGCGTCATATCCTTATAAATTCAGTGTCCTTGCTCTGCTTCTTCCAACCTTTATTCGTCTCTGATCTGTCTCTTGCTTCTCCAGCCAGCAGTGCTGTCAGGGCATTGCCCCATTATCTCTATATTTCCCAGGGCAGGCACCAGTAATTATAACTGTACAGGGTTCATTGGTTGCAGTGACAAACACTGGGAGTATATGGTTTAGTATAGAGTTATTTTTACAGGCCCTTTCATAGTGGGCAATAGGAAGGGGCACATAGTGATTACCATTTTGCCAGGAAATGCTGCAATAAAACTATTCATTCCAATTTCCACCATGAAGCAAATATTATTTCCCCCACTATCCCTTTAATGTGCTATACTGTACTAATCTTTTTCATTGCCCCCCCCACCATTTTCCAACCTCCGTTATTGACCTGTATCACTTCTCTACACATCTCCTGTCCTGGCATACGCACTACAGTACTTTTGTTGATTTAGGGCAGCATAAGGGATACTTGGGTAGGGAATAAAGTAGCCAGATAGCTGGCGACTTGCCTCAGTTGTGTTATGTGATGTCCAACATAATGGTACTCCTCCTAAATGTTTTTCTCTATTTCTCCTTTAAATCAGCACAAACATGAGTAGATCTGGTCATTTGACTAGAGGAAGTGGTTAGACAAGTGTTGGGCCAATTTGGGCTGATCTGATTTCTTTACTGATCCCTGACCTACAATCAGATCTCATGGGAGGTCTTTTCAGAAAGGATTTTCACCCTTCAAAGGAGAAGGAAAGTCGTTTCACACTTGGGGGTGCCAAATGTTAGGCACCCCAAGTGAATATTTACTTACCTGAAACCCCCGGGCGGTGCTCCCATCAGCAGAAAACTGCACCGGCCCAAGACCAGTGAGCACCATGGAGCGATCCTCTTCCGGCTTCTCGCGGCTGGGCATTAGAGTGAAAAGCCGAACTTTAACTAAAAAGACAGCTATTTCATTCTACTGATCATGCGTCTGCCCTGGGAAATTTGAGGAAATTCGGAAGAGGATCGCTCTGTGGTGCTTGCTAGTATAAACCCAGGCGTTGCAGGAGCACCGGCCCAGGGATTCAGGTAAGTAAATACATTCACTTGCCTAACATTTGGCACCTCTGAATGTGTGAAACCTTCTCCTTTAGGGTCAGGGCACGTGGGCAGATTCCGGGAGATTGGTCGCCAAGCGACAAATCTCCTCTTCTTCGGGCGACTTATCTTGCCGATCAGCCTTCCCCTGCCTGCCAGCTAAAATGAAAATCGACTGGGGGCAGGCACTCGGAGCGATTTGTTTTCCGAAGTCGCCCGTAATTGCCTCATGAGGAAACTTCAGGCGACTTCGGAAAATGAAGCACCCCCAGGCGATTTTCATTTTAGCCAGCGGAAGGCCGATCGGTGAGATTAGTCGCCCCGAAGAAGAGGAGATTTGTCACACACACACACGTATATATATATATATATATATATATATATATATATATATATATATATATATATATATATATATATATATATATATATATATATATATATTATGGAGGACTTGCCGGAATCCCCAAGGGACGTGCACCGCTGAACTTGGATTAAAGCGTGAGTGCTGTTGCTACTTCTTTATGTACATATATATATATATATATATATATATATATATATATATATTCAGCAGCTCTTGAATGAGCAGCTTAAACTACTTTTAATTTGACAAGCCTTTACCCGTTATTAGTGAGGTATGAATGTAACAAAATGCTCTTGTAGTCAGCCTGCAGTTTCCCTTTAATCAGCTCTCTGCGGTTATAATTTCACGGTTTGGTATTGTGACTTACAGAAACATTGTTTGAGACTTATATTTAATGGGCTTTTGCTTTTCTACTAAATGTTTTTATTTTTTTTTTTCTCCATGAAAACGATATTCTCATTATTATCATTGTCTCCACGGCATGATTGTTGAGAAAGGTTGTTGGGGGAAATCTTTTCACTTGAGTACCGACCATCGTTTTTCTTCCTTGACCTTTAGAAAAAGTATTCTCTAATTGACTGCCAATGTCCTTCATGTAATTTTTAATGAGCGCCGAACATAAAAGGATTATTCAGGAGCAAGAAATTGGATTTATTCTTACACTGAAGCGCACAAAATTAACATTGCCACGTTCTCCTGAGTTAATAAAAGGCTGAACGAGTTTTTTTTTTTTTTTCTGCAAAAGCCTCTTTAGTCATATCGAGTTCAAAGCGCTGTTTTGTCGGCAGGAATTTTTAGCTTCAGACCATTGAATTGGTTTTTAGAAGGACTAAACTGTATAATGACATTACTGTAACATGGGCACAATCTGAATGACCTCTGTTTAGAAGGATACGCATTGTCCCACAGCTGCTCCTCTCAATAGGTAGAATATGTCGCTACTTCATTGTGCCAAAATATATCCCATCTGCCGAGCACAAATTCATTCATTGCTGCTAATATTTTTGAGACCTTTTCATGCATTGCTGTTGGACTAGGGTATCACAAAATATGGTTTAATGGCATGTAGGTTGGGACACAATAATTATGCTAAAAGCATCCTTATTACTTTATTACAGGATTACTCATTTGGTAGTTTTAAATACAGGTATAGGACCTGTTATCCAGTATGCTCAGTTTTTACAGATAAGGGATCTTTCCGTTTTTTAGATCTCCATACATTAAATCTACTCAAAATTATTTTATTTCTTCTGTCCGGGTGTTTATGGGCTGGTACATGCCTCCTTAGAGGATCAGATCTCCTGTAGCAGGTCTTGCAGGGTAGATTCTGGTGGGGCAGGTAAAGCTGGTGGGGAGTTAGTCGCCTGGAATGTATGTGCCATTTTGTGTTTCCCTGCTTTCCGGTGCATACTTTTCAAGTCGGGTTTCTGCTCTCTATTTTGACCCATTATTGTCCTCTGCGGCAGAGGGTCCCACCCGGTATTCTATAAGTCCGGCAGTATAAAATCAGGATTTTTTGCCTGGGCAATGGAGCGCTTAAAGGAGTGCGTCTACTTACATCGGCTGCTGGCCACGCCCCCCGCTCAAAATGATTTTCAACATTAAATAAACCCAATAGGCTGGTTTTGCCTGCAATACGGATTAATTAATACAAGCTACTGTTTTATTATTACACAGAAAAAGATAATCCTTTTTAAAAATCCGAATTATTTGATTAAAATGGTGTCTGCAGGAGACTGACTTCCCATAATTCTGAGCTTTCTGGATAACGTGTTTCTGAATAACAGATCCCATAACTGTACTTTGGACAGTAAGTAAAAATTAGGGATATAAAAATGAGGGATATTTAGCAACTACAGTACATCTTCATTTTGTCCCACCTAGACTACACTCGTTGTCATACAAGCAGGCTCCCTGGTGTTCTGAGGTACAAATCCTCAACATAAAAAAAAGTTAAAGCAGCAGCCCCATGCTCTGTAAAAAGTATGTGTGTGTGTGTATAAATATAAATATATATATATATATATATATATATATATATATATATATATATATATATATATATATATATATATATATACAGTATATAATATATAGAGGGAAAAAAGATTAAAAATAGATACATTATACAAAGTTTAAAACACATTGCAACTTCAATAATTAATTAATATTATTGAAGTTGCAATGTGTTTTAAACTTTGTTTAATGTATCTATTTTTTATCTTTTTTTCCCTCTCACAGTTTTTAACTTGCACTAAATGGGGGCACACAATAAATATTTTTTGCTCAAAACTGTGGCAATTTTTCATAGACATTTTGCCTTATCACATCCTGAGCTCTAACACCTTGATAAAAGGATACATCATGAACTTGCACACATGAACTATAACTAGAAGCTTCATTGATTAATGCTGCACGAACTGTGTATAATATTCAATCGTTTTTTTACTTTTGTCTTTCACATTTTTTTCCTTTTTCCTTTATTTTTTTAACATATTCTTTACATATTTTTTCTATCTATGCATTTGTCATTGACTGGTGATTTTTGGTGGGTAGCACTTTAGTGTTTCTTTAAATTAAATAGCATTTACACAATTAAGGGTAAAATAAGCCCTTTTTGGGATCGGTGCGATACACAATTTATTGTATGGGTAGTTTACTTTGAAGTTACACGTGGGGAATTTGAATTTATTCATTTAGACATATTTATTAACAGTTTGATTCCTTTTAGGACACGTAGCGACAGGGATACTACATGAGAACATATAACCTTTTATTATGTATTATTTATATATCTATGAGACATTTTAGTGGGTTTCACAATAGTAGGTGGGCGTAGAGACTAGGGTAATCACCTGTGCATAGTTTAAAGTTCTGAGGGATATAGAAGTGTGTGCTTCTATGTAGTGTGAGCTAACGAACATGTGAGTTCATTAAACTAGTGTTATATAGAGTCCGTTTACAGAATTTATTATAATGATATATGAAAAATATACTTAGTTTTATGGAGTTATGGTATAATATGGCCCAGTGATAGAACGAGTTGTCCATGTCCTATTAGATCCTCATGTATTTTACACAGTAGCAACATTTTGATTGTTACAATTTTACTATAATAATTTCAACAAGTAACACTGCAACACTGTGGTTTGTTTTTAACTTTGTTTTAAACTGTTATTTAAAAGTAGCCTTTGGTTCCCTATAATGGGTTTAGATGTGCAGCCATGAAAGTAGGTTTGATTGGCAGTTGCTAAATGCTGACGATTATATCACGTCAATCAGACTTTTGTTTTCCCGCCTTATGTGTATAAAATGCATTTTCAATATTGAATTGTTACTTTGAGAAAGGCCTGGGACCAGGCCGAAACCGCAGTCTGTAACTTCTACAATAAAACATTTTTTCCTTTTAAGAGTGTGGACCTTATTGCATTTTGGATTTTATATATATATATATATATATATATATATATATATATATATATATATATATATATATATATATATCTCAAAGAAAAAAGATGCACACCAGGATTTGTATACAAAAAGTTTTTCTTTGCTATTTGGATAATTTTGCCAGTAAAGATAGCACCCAGGTATGACTTAGTTTGAAATTGCTTGAAAAGACTCATTGGAAATTCGCAGTTCATAAAATTACAATGATGATAAAATGAATATGAGAAATTTGTGATCTCTGCAACATTGACTTAAAGACCTTGGCTTTGTTCCACTAACTTTATAATTACCTTGTTCCATTTCCAAGAGTGCAAGTTCAAGGTAATTGTGCATTAGGAAATGTTGGCCGTGCCATTTTGCCCAAGGCTCAGAAAGCTTCAGTGATTAGAATGTTCTGTGCAAGGCAATATGCATTATCTCCAGGCCTGGAGTTCTTTGTTTGTCTCTCTCTTTCTCTTACCCTGCTGAATGTGTTATTTAGCCAAATAGCCAAAGCCTGCACTTCTGCTTCTTTCCTTGTATTATTACTGGCATTTCTCCCTTTAAATACCAGACCCCCCTATACATCTTGCTTGGCCCATTTGTGTGCCATTCATTCCAAGCGGTCTGGGTTCAGTTAAACCTCCGCCCTTTCCCTCCGAAGGATGAATATGTTGCTATGTTACCCAATTTGTAGTCTAAGAGTCCATAATGAGTTTTGATTTTTTTTTCCCCCTCTTAGCTACAGAGCACAATTAAAATTGATCGCAGCAATACTAATCTAGAGGTTACTTTTATTCCAAGACTTTGCATTAATTTGTTTCTGCAAGCCAGAATGAGACTTTATTAGCATCAGTTATAGCTTTATCCTTAGATAAGAGGCATGAAACGGCTTCAGCTCAAGAACCGATGTTGTCTGCCATAGCCAATATTTAATACTCTACTCAATCTATATCTTGGGCCCGCCGGCTTAATTTCACTTGTCAATGTGCAGTCCTAGAAGGCTACGTTATTTATTTCTATCTTATTTTTATTTCTCCACTGTTTGATTTTATTTAGCTAGTTCCCCCTGTAGGTATATCTTCCTTACCCCTGAGAGTGCATCCCGATAGTTTTATGGATCTGTAATTCTGTTGATCTGGGAAAAGCAACACAGTGTTGATTGATTATCTTCTGTCCTCATGGCACTTTTATGTCTGGTGCAAAGAGTTTCACGGATATAAATTTTGCTGTCTACACCATCATTTTCCAAACTGAGGGGATTACAACCCATGGGGCTTAAAGGTTCAGGCAATAAGCCAGATGGGTCAAGTAGAGTGGGATTTGGACTGAATGTTGTTTTGATACTAAAGCAGATTTATGGTTAAAGTTATGCTTTCATGTGGTTTTACCATTGTTATGTCTAAGGGAGCCTGAACAAATGCTGAATTTCAGATAGGCGGACTCCATTTTAAGTGGGCTTATTGGGTTTTCACATGTATGGCAATTTATCTAAAAATATAGAGGACGCCAAAAAAGCAGAAAATAATTTGCTCTACTCCTTAGCAGCACCAGACCAAGCTGGCTGGGCACCTCAAACAACCCGCCAGCCACTGCGCACTCTGTGAATGAGAGTGTGTACAAATGGGATGTGTGGAGGTGTTTACTGGTGAGTGGTGGGAAAAGGAGTGGGCAATAGTGGGGACAAGGGCTAGGGGTAGGCAACAACAGAGGTACATGCCAGCGCCACCATTATGCCCTAGGCATGTGCCTCTTCTATATACTTATATTAAACTAACTGTAGATCTTACTTTCACTACAGCCTTGTAAGCTATGCTTGTTCAAGGAATCATCCAAGCCCCTCTTAAAAGGCATTAAGCATCTGCCATCACAACATCACCCAGAAGGACATTCCATGACCTCACTGTCCTCAAAATGAAGAGCCACCTTCACTTGTTCACAACCATTAGTATATAACTTGCACTTAACGGTTTCACAAAAACATCATCTGTTTGGGCAATGCAAACTTGTGACTCTATTACGAAACAAGAGGATTAGAACTGAATTTTTGTACATTTGTTCCTAAACCTAGATAAGCAAAGTCCAAATTGTGTCATGGTCTGGATACGAAGCTGGACAGCCTAGACCCAATTAGAATAATAGAGTCTGAGAACCAGAAATAAAATATGTAATTAATGTATAAATGCAAGGAAGCCTATCAGATAAATCATGTCTGCTAAGGTGGCTACAGATTAGAGCTTGTGTGAAGTTAGTTTCTTCCTAAATGAAAGGAAATTGCTTCTCCCTATCTTTACTTCTACAAGCCCCATATATTTTTAAAGCATAAATTTTAAAAAAAAATCTTTAAGTGGAAATTTACACCTGTGTTCAACATAAACTACTTAACTAGGGCTTGTGTTGCAAAATGCATTCAGCTATATTTTCTTTTTTTGCTATAGAGCACTATTGTTTTATTGCTTTATTTGTATCATTACTACATCCCCCAACTCCTCCTTAAAGTAAACAAGCTTTAAGTGCTGTGGGCATTTGGGACAATTAAGATCAACCAAGCAATTTCCAGCTCAGCTAGTGGCCAAGGGTTTTCACCCGGAGAGCCTGATTTTTAGAAGGTGAAAGTTTTGGAAAGGTCTTGTTGAAAGCTGCCTGAAAAAGGGTGTGAAGTTTATAACACAGAGATTGGCTAACTGCTGTTTCATAGTCTAGCCTCCTGACATCATTGACCCACCTATGAATTGCCACCTGCCACCCCTGACGTTGTTGATCCGTCTGGATTTTGCGTTTTCCAAAATTGGCACAACCCTAGGATGAGCAATAAAGCACTAGGAATTGCCCCACTTTATATTTCAGTGGCAGCCATCTGACTTTTGCACTTTTGACACACAGTAGACTCACCAGAAGTTGTTTCAGGCAATTACTATTGAAATGAATGGGGGGGCAATTCCAATTATTTTGCCTGCCTTTCACTGAGCCGGAAATTGCTCTAAACGCCCTAAATTGCCCTGTGAACAACCCTCAATTGAGTCCCTCTAATTGCTTAGCTAATGTCTGGCTCTCCGTTAGGAAGCATCATTTTATTGAGTACCTTCTACCCCTTCCCAAATTGTTCTGAAGAACCAAATAAGTGGGATCTAGACTTAACTTAAAATACTTTTAGGCGGTTATTTACTAAAATCTGAATTTATCTAATAATTAAATTAAAGAAAGCTCAACCAAACTCCAGTGCCTGGTTTTGCATTATTTATTAATAAAATAACTCTAACAAATCAAATTGGAAAAAAAACCCCAATAAAATCAAGCAAAAACCTGTTAGAATCAAGTGAAAACCCGAAATGTACAATTTTTTCCTGAATCGCTTGAAATTTCTAATGCTTCTGCTAGCACACTGGCTGGTGTGAGAGCCAATGGGTAATGAGTAGATGTGTCTGTTGGGCATGGAGCAGTCACACCTACTTATTTCCCACTGGCTCCCCCTCCACTTAGAAAATAGTATGGTTGCCAAGCCTCTTGCTAACAAGAGGGTTGAAACCTTGTTCTTGATGATGCATCAGAAAGAATAAGCCAAGTAAAAAGAATAAAATAAGAGATACATGTTACAAAGGGCTATGTTTGAGGTATACCAACATAAGCAGCAAATTTTGTTTTGTTTTGACTTTAGATTCCCTTTAATTAATAGGCAGAAACATTCTCTGCATGCATTTTGTATTCACACAGTCATTTGTTAACCAAGCTGAATGTGCAGGCACACCAGGGGTGCATAACATGTACAAGGCTGGGTGTCGATATTGTGCACATATTAATAAAAACATTAGTATAATGGACTTAAATAATGGGCACAATGTATTGTGGAGTGAAATGGATTGTGAATGTGTTTAAAGGATTGCAAGTGACCTTGTGCTGTCAGTTGATAGAGGAATGGATTCATTTGAATCTTTGATTAAGCCTATTAAAAGTACAGTGTTTGGCTGCTTCCCCGTGAGATTGATCTAATGCTGCAGTAGGGAATGGGGGCTGTTATGAACGCATTCATAAAAATCTACTGTTATAGATGGGAGTTTTATGTCTAGGAAGGAGCGCATGCTGACTGACAATAACTGTTAGTGACTTTTGCTTTAGTTAATAAAAATATCAATATATAGAGACCCTACTCTGACCTGCAAGCACTCATGTATTTATAGTATAACTGATGGATAAGGTTGCTCTGTATAGGAAACACATTTATTACAAGTTGTGATAGATTGTTGCCCACCATGATTACTGCCACTAGGGTATTGTCACTTTATTAATTTGTTGAGGGAAATTGATCCGCAACATCAAATCCTTTGTCCTGTGGGGCCCTATGTAAGTACACATTTGTGGTCTCCTGTGACTTTCTGGACTTCCTGGACCGTTACCTTTGGCTGGAATTGTACCAGCTCAGCCTAATGCCAAATCTCATTAATAAAGAATACAAATAATAAATATGGTAAGGCAGATATTTCCCTGGAGAAGGTGGGTGACATGGCAAGTGTGTTGTTTTGACTTGACTATCTTTTTCCATAAGGAAATAACACAAATATTGCCATAGCATCTTAGATTACAGACTCGCTTATCTTATTCCAACCGGGCCAACCACCAGAATATATAGGTGTGGCCCTCAGTAAGCCATTTGTGACATGTGATCTCACAGAAGTTCTGGAAATGGTCACTGACTTCATCAGGGGTGGAAAACAGGAAGACACAAACACTGACCCTCACTCAGAATCCCCTTGCACAGAACAAATAGATCATGGCACCAAGGCCAAATCACCTGAGGGCAAACCAGGTTTTGAGCTGTATTAAAAGGGGCATCATGGGAAGAAGGGGTCATTCTTCCACTTTACAGAGCACTGGTTAGACCCCATCTAAAAGATGCTGTACAGATTTGGCCTCCAGTGCTCAAACAGGGACATTACTGAGTTTAAAAAGGTCCAGAGAACGGCAACTAAACTGGTAAATAGTACAGTCTTGGTAAAAGACTAGCCAACTTGGGGTTGTTAACGCTGGAGAAGAGGAGCTTATGGGGAGATATTATAACTATGTATAAATATATAAGGGAATCATATAATCTCTTCAATGCTTTATTTACCAGTAGGTCCTTACAGGTGACACAAGGGTATTATGATTAGAAGAAAGGAGGTTCCTGCTAAATATTCAGAAGGGTTTTTTTTTACAGTGAGAGCTGTGAAGTTGTGGAATTCTCTCCCTGAATCAGTCGTACTGGCTGATACATGATGAAAAGGGGTTGGATGACTTTTTAGCTAGTGAGGGAATACTGGGTTATGGAAGATAGCTCATTGATCCAGGAATGGTTCGATTGCCATTTTGGAGTTAGGAATGAATTTTTTCCTCCTCTGCAGCAAATTGAAGAGTTATCAGATGATTTTTTTCCCCTTCCTCTGGTTTAACTGGCAGTTAGGCAGGTTATATATAGACTTAAATGGTTGAACTTGATGGACATGTCTTTTTTTCAACCTAACTTACTATGTTACCCAAGATCATACACTATCCCTGCCTATATCAAATAAATGCATATTCTTGCTATCACGTCTTTGCTACAGAATAGTAGGCTTCCCTGGGTAGTTCTCATAAGTAATCTGGAGTGAAAAATTTGCTTCTCCGTGGAAAAGAGCTTTAAGTGACCACATTGTTAATAGCTTTCCCATGCTGTTGCCTCTCTGCCCAGGGATGCCACATGATGATTTGGCTAGGCTTTTAGCTGGTTAGGTTCCATCCACATCGAATTGATCATTGAATGTGTCATGCTAGCCACAGTCTGTGCCTATTGATCTTTTCTTTTCATTGTCTACTGATTCTGTTCAGTGCCCTAAATTACTTTATGAGCCGCTCCAAAAACCACAGCGAGTTTGCCTTTTATTCACGTATGAAGTGCGGACCCATCTGTGTACCATCTCACAAGCAAATCTTGAGAATGCAGAGAACGTCGGGAACATTTGATGCTCTTGAGCTATTGTGCCGTGTTGTTTTTTTTTCTTCTGACCTTTGTTAACGAGTTTGAGAGAAAAGCAGCTGGCACAGGCTGGCGATATTAGTCTTCTTTCAGTATCTGTGCCTTTCAGCATTTCAGAATGGGAACAGAGTAGGATTTAAGACTTGCCACCTGGTTTTCTTGGCCACGATAATCGAAATAATATGTATTATATTCGCTAATGGAAATATTTCAAGTTGAATGCTTAGGTGTTTTCTTCGTTGGAGGGCTGCGCTATAAAGGTGCGATCATTGGCAGTTATTGTCTTTTCGTGTCTCTCTGCCATTGTCTCTTTCCCTGAGTGGCCTACATCAATTAAGCCATTCTGCATGGCATTTATTTATTTTGGTGCATTATTGATGGCACTATAATTTGTTTCCATTACCTCAATATTCAGTGTACTATTGATGGCACAATGATTTTTTGTCATACAGGTGTGAGGGTCAGTTCCAAGAATAATCAGTTAGCTGGGTAAAAATCTGTTCATAATTTGGTCAGGGTTCTCCTTATAACAAACATATAAAAAAACAATACTGTGTCACTAACTCAGATTCAATAAGTGGTGTAAGAAAATGACCTTCTGGCTGGACCTCCAGTTGTATCACGGAAATTCATTAATCTTGCTCTTAGGTAACCGTCATCTAGGGAGCAAGACTCACTCTGGGACTCATTGTTTTGGGACATGAACATTTTTAGGAGCTTTTGCCCATGACTTTTTTCTCATGAAATATGTTTTTAAATCTCCCCACATTTCTGCCTAGCTAGGTACAAGAAGCCGCTACTAATCTCTTAGTGCATAGTTGCTATGATACACATGATGTCTTGATCACTGCTACTTGTGAGAGTTAAAGTAAAGCATCTACCAGGCCAGGGTTGCCTGGCACATGGAATTAGCAAACACATATCTGATGCTCAGGAGATCCACAGCACTTTTTGTAAAGGAAATTAATTGTGGCATTTTGATCACTATCATAAGTAACAGTGATGAAAACCCTGTGTGCCATGGTCCTAGGCCTTGGAATAGTGGTTCCTACTTTGTGGAGCTGGCCCCCTGGAGTAGTGGCAGGTGGAGTATGAAGTTTTCTATTAGTGTCTTTTTTTGTCCTAGATATCACCTGAGACCCCCGTTTAAAGGTCAGTTTGGGTGAGATGTGGGGTAAATGTTGATTTGCTGTCATTAAAGGAGAAGGAAAGGCTAAAATGAATGTAATGCTTCCCTGAGCCCTCTGTCAAAAGAAACACCACATTGCTTTCCTTCTATTGTGTACTCATGAACTTTTGTATCAGACTTCCTGTTTTCATCTTAAACCTCCAGGGCAGGGCTTGAGCATGCTCAGATTGCTTCTCTTCCCCCTCCCTCCTCCCCGTTGTAATCTGAGCCCAGAGCTATGACTGAGCAGGGAAACTCAGGCCGGATGTGATGTCACACCAAGTGAATATGGCAGCTGCTATCCTAGAGCTGTTTACTGGTAAAGCATTCTACAGAATAAATAGTTTTATAGCTTGCACTATTGTGGCTAATCTACTGACAATAAACTGCTTCAGTACCTTTCCTTCTCCTTTAATATTCTTGGAACAATGCCTGATACACCTGTTTCCTATATCTGTAAACCTGTTATGTATTAAGGGCAGTGTCCGACTGGCCCTCCGGGATACCAGGAAAATTCTGGGTTGGCCCAGGTGTTAGTGGGCCTCTTGCTTTTAAGCATTTGACCTATTTCATGGTCATTCCCTATTTCTTTATGGGAAAAAAGAGGGTTAATAATGTAAGAATAGAGTATAGTATGTAGAGAAAAGAGACTAGGAGAATAAAGAGTTTGAGTGAGGAGAGGAGGTATAGTAGTTTGGAAAGTGGGCCCTTAGCCTAAGGTTTTTTGGTGGTCCCCTGGCAACCCAGTCCGACACTGGTTAAAGGAAAACTATTCCCCCCAAAAAAATGTAGGTCTCTATAAAAAGATATTGCATAAAACAGCTCATATGTAAAACCGTGTTTCATATAAATAAACCATTTTCATAATAACATACTTTTCTAGTAGTATGTGCCATTGGGTAATCATAAATAGAAAATTGCCATTTTAAAAAATAAGGGCCGTCCCCTGGGGTCATAGGATTCACGGTGCACACAAACAAACCAAACAAACCAAACAAACCATACATGTTAGGTCACATGAGCCAATTAACAAACAGAGTTGTGTCTTTTGCTCCCACACTTCTTCCTGAGACCCCCGTTTAAAGGTCAGTTTGGGTGAGATGTGGGGTAAATGTTGATTTGCTGTCATTAAAGGAGAAGGAAAGGCTAAAATGAATGTAATGCTTCCCTGAGCCCTCTGTCAAAAGAAACACCACATTGCTTTCCTTCTATTGTGTACTCATGAACTTTTGTATCAGACTTCCTGTTTTCATCTTAAACCTCCAGGGCAGGGCTTGAGCATGCTCAGATTGCTTCTCTTCCCCCCTCCCTCCTCCCCGTTGTAATCTGAGCCAGAGCTATGACTGAGCAGGGAAACTCAGGCCGGATGTGATGTCACACCAAGTGAATATGGCAGCTGCTATCCTAGAGCTGTTTACTGGTAAAGCATTCTACAGAATAAATAGTTTTATAGCTTGCACTATTGTGGCTAATCTACTGACAATAAACTGCTTCAGAACCTTTCCTTCTCCTTTAATATTCTTGGAACAATGCCTGATACACCTGTTTCCTATATCTGTAAACCTGTTATGTATTAAGGGCAGTGTCCGACTGGCCCTCCGGGATACCAGGAAAATTCTGGGTTGGCCCAGGTGTTAGTGGGCCTCTTGCTTTTAAGCATTTGACCTATTTCATGGTCATTCCCTATTTCTTTATGGGAAAAAAGAGGGTTAATAATGTAAGAATAGAGTATAGTATGTAGAGAAAAGAGACTAGGAGAATAAAGAGTTTGAGTGAGGAGAGGAGGTATAGTAGTTTGGAAAGTGGGCCCTTAGCCTAAGGTTTTTTGGTGGTCCCCTGGCAACCCAGTCCGACACTGGTTAAAGGAAAACTATTCCCCCCAAAAAAATGTAGGTCTCTATAAAAAGATATTGCATAAAACAGCTCATATGTAAAACCGTGTTTCATATAAATAAACCATTTTCATAATAACATACTTTTCTAGTAGTATGTGCCATTGGGTAATCATAAATAGAAAATTGCCATTTTAAAAAATAAGGGCCGTCCCCTGGGGTCATAGGATTCACGGTGCACACAAACAAACCAAACAAACCAAACAAACCATACATGTTAGGTCACATGAGCCAATTAACAAACAGAGTTGTGTCTTTTGCTCCCACACTTCTTCCTGTTACAGTTAAAGCTGTAGTATTTGTGGTCAGGTGATCTCTGAGGCAGCACACAGACCATCACAAAATGGTGGTTCAAGGCAAGAGATGTAAAAGGGCAACATTTACTTAAATATATATACCAGTTTGATAAAATTCTTTAATGTGGCACTTTATATGATGTAAACTATCTGTTGCTTAAGTATTCATATTGGGAGGGTATAGTTTTCCTTTAAGGGGGGGCCTGACCAAAAGTTATCCTTCCAAGGGAGCTTAAATCGCCTGACAACCACTCCCCTAGAAGGATGGATAGGTCATGTTTTTATGACTAACCTCATTTGCTAAATGCAACACATCAAGCCCAAGAGAGTCTGGCATTTGCTTTGTTGAGAATGTTCTCTGAGAGTCACCCAGCATTTATATGTGTAGAGTTTTAAACTTAATAACAAGGCAGAGCTTCGAATATTTCTGTGTGTTAGGAATAACTGATTACAATAATGTTAATTACTGGCTAATCCCTGCTGGTAAAACACATGCAGATTATATGGTGGCACAGTGGTGTCCTGCCAGTAGGTAGCAGATCACATCTGCAGAATTTCCCTGGCTCTGTGAAATTGCTTGGAGAGGAACCAGTACCTTCCTCTAATTATTTACATATGTTTTTTTTTCAGGATACCAGAAGGTCCGATTGAACAGGGTGCTGCGGCAGGAAGGATACGAGCATTAGAGGAGCAGCTGTTAAAGGCCAAAGAACAGATAGAGATGTACAAGCAGCAATCCAGCAATGCTGGTAGGTACTCTCTTGCTGAGTAATGCCAAATAAGCTAAGAGAGAGCTAGCCATAGAACCAGAGAATATGCCAAATAAGCTAAGAGAGAGCTAGCCATAGAACCAGAGAATATGCCAAATAAGCTAAGAGAGAGCTAGCCATAGAACCAGAGAATATGCCAAATAAGCTAAGAGAGAGCTAGCCATAGAACCAGAGAATATGCCAAATAAGCTAAGAGAGAGCTAGCCATAGAACCAGAGAATATTAGCGCAAGTCACACTTCTATTCAAAGTTACAGGTAACTGGATAGCAGGCTAAACTGAGTACCTACAAGATGAATGCTTTGAGCTGAAAATGAAGGGGCTGTAAAGAAGTGACAATGTACCTTGAAAACTTTCAATCAAAACAAATTTTTAATTTTTAATCTGCTGTGGATATCCTGTAAAATATATCCTTATAATACACAAAAGCTATGAATATCTTTTAAATGATATCCTTATAAACGGTGAGTTCTGATGTCATTTCATGACTCACTGAAATTTGTGTATTATAATAAATAAAGTGCAAAATATGAGGATATTAGAAGTTACCTCGGAGTTCCATGACCTGTATAAAAACACTCGGCCTTCGGCCTTGTGTTTTTATATGGTCATGAAACTCCTCGGTAACTTATAATATCCTTATATTATGCAACTCGGGGTACTTTATTTATTATAAAACACAAAAGAGGGGGTACTTTATTCACTACTGTATATAATACACAGGAGCCATCAATATACTGTAAATGATATCCTTATAATCGGTGCTTAGTGATGTCATCAGTTATAATCTGAGCTTCGTGATGTAATTTCTGTCATATGATTCACTGAAACCTGTGTATTATAATAAATAAAGTACCCCCAGTTGCAAAATATGAGGATATTAGAAGTCACCTCGGAGTGCCCTCCTAATTTAAATTATAAGCTTATTAGAAGTAACTCCCTTATGCCTTAATAACATTATGACTTGGTCATCTAATATCCTTATAGTTTGGAATAGTGGGTACATGATTATTTATAATTTGTTGTGGGAGAACTCCCCAGTCCCTTATTCTACTGACTATAAGCTGAAAATGTGCCCCGGTGTAGTTGCCCTGCATTGTACGAAGACCTTCCCTTGCAGTAGTTCAGCAAACATTAATTATCATTTCAAATAAACATTGATTAATTGAGCTCAGTTACTTGTGAGGCCCTTATGATTTTGTTCGGTGATCTATTATCTAGAAACCTGTTAAAACAGAAAACACCAGAATATGCAAGTGCCAGTCACCCCAGTTTCTTAATCCCTGCCCTGCTGTGCTTTTATATAAATTGGCCCCTGTGTTGGGTATTGGGCTATTCAACCTTCTTTTTATTTTAGACAGATTTGGAAAGCCTAATGTTTAGATATGTGCTCTTATGTAGTCCCCTAGAGCAGTGGTCCCCAACCTGTGGTTCATGTTGTTCACCAACCCCTTGGATATCGCTCCCAGTGGCCTATAAGCAGGTGCTTATTTTTGAATTCCTGGCTTGGAGGCAAGTCTTGGTACTGAAAAATAGAGCCTCCTGTAGGCTGCCAGTCCACATAGGGGCTGCCAATAGTCAATCACAGCATATATTTGGCACCCCCGGAACCTTTTTCATTTTTATGTGCTCTCCAACTTATATTTATATTTGATTGCACTTTACTACATTAGAAACAGAACAGAACTTTATTTTCATCTCTGTATTATATGCTCAGTTTCAGGCCTGGGAAAAGACCATGAAATTTTAAGAAGAGCTATTGAAAATGGAGCCAAGGAATTCTGGTACTTAGTCCAAAGTGAAGTCAAGAAGTTAAAGCATTTGGATAGGAACGAACTCCAAAGACACGTAGACGAGATATTAATCGACATGGGACATCAGCAAAGGTATCTATGTAAATCCTGATGTGGTGGTGCCCCATGGATGGATATCATGGCTTTGTTTCCACAAAATTATTATTATTATACCATGCCTTGTTTCACCATAGCATTTAAAATCTAAGAATGCAAATGGCCTTCTTGTGCTGATATTTCAGAACCTTAGTGTACAGTTATTTATTTTAACATACAATAGGAGGCCAAGGGAAGTCTGCTGTTAAAGGATGGTGAACAATTAAATACAAAGAAAATGTTTCCAGCGTATCAAAAACTGGCATCATGGAAGAAGGGGTTAATTTGTAGGAGACTTCACATCGCCAAACGAGCGGATCTCTCACCAATATGCCCACATTGAGGTGGGCGATATCGGGCTGATCTGATCAAGGGCCCTAGGGCCCAATGATCGGATCAGAATGGAGGCAATATGGGTGGTTGGATTGCGTGACCACATCAACAAACAGATGCAGCCGCGATCCAACGGTATTTTTAACCCTGCCCAATCGACATCTGGATGACTTTCAGACAGATAACAATGGGGGAAGCCGTTGGGGGGCCCCACACGCAGGCCAATAAGCTGCTGACTCGGTCTGTTGGCAGCTTTTATCGGCCCTTGTATGGGGGCCTTAACTATAGAGGCCTTAACTATAGAGGCCACCTGCATATGTAAATAACCCCTAACTGATATTCCTTTCCATGGTTTTCATTTCTTCTGGAAGCAAAAAGGTAAAGTTGTGCTCAACAATAATTTGAAACCATCAGGCAGGGGTGCATTAAGGCTGTAACCATAAAATTCATACAAAGACAAGAGGTTCTCTGTACTCTCCCCATTATCAATATATTAAGGACACTGAGGCATTTTATGCTTTATCTGCTAAATGTTTTATATATAAACAGCCCTTTAAGTGATGTGAATGCTTCCTTTGAGTTTAAGAACATTTTTTTTATGTAGATTTTGCAGTCCATACAATGAATTACATCTGGGAGGTAACACATCACTTGGCATTGTTTGAACTGTGTTTGCTCTTATTTAAAGAGGCACAAGTGTTGATTTTCAATCAGGGCTACTTAACCTATGCCCCCTGACTCTAAAATCTGTCCCTGTGGTTTTTAATGGTGGGTTGTCCCTGATAATTATTGGTGTTCACCTTTGGAAAAGTGGCTGCAAATACAGAGACCCCTTGCTCTAAACAGTGTGATTTCATTAAATAAAATGAAACTTTCCAGATATAGCCCCAGGTACGTGTTATAGCTAATCCGATCTCCAGGTCCCGAATCTCTGCCTTAGCCAGGGGGTTGCAGTAAGACACTATCAAGGGCAGACTTGATACATAATTTAAATGACAGGAGCAATGCATATACAGCCAATTTTTAAAAGGAGAATATCCTATTTAATGCAGTGAAATGCCATCAAACAATAGGCATTAACTTGAAATCAGGTTGTTATTAATTCTAAACAAATTTGTTGAGCATAAAGCTGACTCCCACACTTAACTGGGGTCAACCTCAGAAATGTGAAGCACTATGTAACATGTATGCCATTCTACTCAACATGAATGATCATTGGAATTATTTAATTTATTTCTTGGATACCATGGAATGAAATGGAAACCCATATTTGAGTTTGGGTGTAACCAGTGATTCTAAAGGCACCTTCTGCATTTATACACATCTGCAAGCCAAGATTTTGGTTTGGCCTCTGCTACCTGACGCTGATTTCTACCTGCTTATTTTTCCAGACCCTTCCCCATGTTGGATTCAAAGTATTTCTTATCTGATTTGTAAACATTGTTGTTGTTTTTTACCCCCAAAATACATTTATGTAGACCGAGTGACTTTTTTTTTTTTTTTTTACTTTTATCCAAATCCTTATGTTACAGAACTCAACAAGTTTCAAAAGAAGTTGCATCTGTTTTTGTAACATTTGAGAAAGGGCACTAAGGCCCGAAAAAGTCGGCAGTAAACACTAATTCACTACATTAAATCTGCATTGGAGTGCTCTCCTCTTTCTTGGTTAAAATATCAACACGTTTCAAATCTGGATAGTTGAGATAGACAAGGAAGCCAAGAGTAGCCACAGTTCTCCTTCACATTCCGCTATTCTGATTGGAAAAATAGGAATATGGCCATAGTGTGTGGGTCTCCTCTTACACGGTGGCACACGGGGAGATTAGTCGCCAATTGACAAATTTTCGCTGCTGCGGGTGACTAATCTCCCCGAAATGCCTTCAGCCGGCAAGAATGCAAATTGCCAGCTGGGTTGCATACGTGTCGTTTCGTTTTCCGAAGTCATCCGAAGTTGTCTCATGAGGAAACCTGTATAGGACCTACAGGTAGTCCTTACGGATGTGAGATGTATTAAATGTGTGCAAAACCTCAAGGTTAGTAATCTAGGGCCCTGAAAAGATCATGTTCTCAGGTTAACATTTTCTTAGCCAAATTTTTTTTGGCATAAAACCAGTCATCCTGCCATAGTTCCAGGCATCTCCACAGGAGTAAATTGTGGTAAGTGCCACCCCAATCCGACCATGACAGGCCTTTGTGCTGGACCTTCTTTGTGGAGCCAGCTACACAGTATGGCGCCCACTGTTATTATTTTCTTTAACTTGGGAAAAATTAAACGAAGATGTGGGTCCTCGTTCAGATTCCTTTATTTTCTAGTTACGCTTTCTTAATTTGTCCATTAACCAGGAGCTGGATATTGCTTATCTGGTTTATTGATGAAATGAATGAACATCTTTGGGCATGAGATTGCAATCCACAGCTGCTTTTGTGTCTCAAGAATCCTAGGCAGTACTCCCTTAAAAAAAAATCGAACTAAGGCTTAAAACTAATTTTCTGCATTTTTCATCATTCAGAAATGTTCCTTTTTTTTTTTTTCTTTTTTTTTTTTTAAAGGAGACACCAGGCTCGCCACGGAAACTGCACTTTATACGAGCAATAATGGTTATTATGCTTATATGTTAACTGCCTGTGATATTTGCAAATTGCCTTAATGTACTAGAGAAATGTACAATTCCTGTTATTATGGGATAATGCCTTCAGTATGTTAACCACGGAGCTTTGTGTGTCTTTCATCTGTGATTATGGTCCTGGATTTGTCAAACTGATATTAATCAAATGGCATTTTCAGCTTGTTTTTTTTCTCCCCGCAAATGGCTCACACTGAACTAACCAGATAGCTAAGCTCCAGTCAGCTCATTTCATCTTTGTTAAGATATATCAAATCTGTATGTAATAAACATGCATAAAACAAATATACATAGCTGCCAGCTGCAAAATAATTTTACTACATTTTATAAGATACCAACATTGATGTGGTATAAGAAATATTTACACGGCCAGCTGATGATTGTGCCCTTTAAGTACAATGGTATGGGACCCACTATTCCCTCCCAAACACCCTGCTCAATGCAAGGAGACCTAAATGCTCTCACCACAAATTGAAGGTGCTTGCTGTATCACTCGACTGCCCATTCCTAACTGATTATATTGTTTATTGGTCATTTATGCAGGTCGGTGATGACAGATCTCTACTACCTCAGTCAGACAGATGGTGCAGGCGACTGGCGTGAGAGGGAGGCCAAAGATTTGACAGACCTTGTACAAAGAAGGATCACCTATCTCCAGGTAAAAGACACCACTGATGAATATGTTCCAACCCTAGAAGAGGATTGGTGAAATGTAGACACGTGTGGAAATGGTTTTATTTGCTTTTGCCTTTTGAGCAGGCCTGCTGTGAGCACTAATCCCATAATCACTTGCATATAGCCTCTTGCTTCCATTAGTTGGAGGCCAAGATGCTAACAGCCCAAGGCAACTATAATGGACCAGTGTTTCTGGATGCCCGTGTCATTCATAGCACTTAATTTTCCAAGCAAGGATTAATCTTTAAAAAAAAAAAAAAAAAAAAAAAAAAAAAGCATGCTCCAAAAATGCAAATCTTCATTAGGCAAAGAAATATCACTTGTAAAAGGAACAGATTACAAGCAAAATTTTGTTCTCGGTTATTCCAGGAAAACATGTTCCAAACCCATTTCTTTCTGTAGACCAAATCTCCGCTGGTGAAATTGAGTAAATATGGTATGAGCCAAGGGGCTTTAAATCAGATAATCAGCTTATGGTCTCATTTCACTGTTACCAGCAGTCATGGGTCTTGATGTAGCCTATCAGGGTGCGCCCTCTGCTGTACATTACATCAAGCATGGGCAGGAGTTTCCTGGATCAACTGCCATTCTGCATCTTACCGTGTAATAAGGAATGGGACTACAATGACACATTGTCGCAACCTTGCTCATCAGACAGCAGATAAAGGGAGCTGCCTGAGGGATACGAAAGCTGGCCATAGACACAAAGGTCCGATCATATGAATTCTCGATTCATACAATTTTCGGACCGTGTGTGGAGAGTCCCGACATTTTTCGTCCCACGGAGATCAGCCGTTTGGTCGATCGGCCAGGTTTAAAGATTTGTGTCGGCTAACGATAATTTCTCTGCGTGTATTGCCGATCGGACGATTTTCATTGGTAGACTGGCACCAGCTTTGTCAGACATATCTTTAGTACGATTGCTGTCAGGGGCAGAACATCGGCTGATCTGTTCTTTTACTACTTGATTTTATCTGAATGGTTAGTGGCAGGTCGGGAGATGGGGAAGTCCAATCGTTTGAGGATTCGAATGATCGGATCTTTGGGTCTATGGCCATCTTAAGAAAATGTTTCATATACAAGCAAAGTAAGGGAGAAAATCTGAAATAAATGAGTTGTTAGTCTGCATTGTACTGTATACGGAGTCAGGGAAATATAATTTGATTGTCTTTCTTTCATCCCACCTGTTTAGTTTTTCCATCTTTTATTACTTCCCAACTCCATTTGTTTCCTTCCTTCTCTCATTTCTTCCATCATTCTTTTGATATCTTCTTTCCTCAGTTCCATTCCCTGAATAATTCCCTTTTCCATCATTCCCTCAATTTCAATCTTCACCATAAAAATTATTACCCCACCAGAGGTATGAGCTCCTATTAAATTAAGGATTTGAAGGAGGCTTACAACCAACCTATGTATCTCTCATTTTATTTTTTACACATGGGCTGTATCTGGGATTGAGAGTTCCTATACCAAAAATGTTTAAATATCTGCCCCAAAACACATTGTGTGGCTTTTATTATGTGAGCCTCTGTTTCTATTGTTCTCAGAGGGGAGAATAGATTCAAGGGGAATACAGATCAGAGTAGTTCTGTTTCTCCAGTGAAAGCTTCTCAAAAAGACCCTGCAAAGTGCTAAGTGCTACATTCTAACACAGTGATCCCCAACCAGTGGCTCATGAGTAACATGGTGCTCACCCCTTGGCTGTTGCTCCCAGTAGCTTTAAAGCAGGTGATTATGTTTGAATTCCTGGCATCCTTGGTTACATAAAAAACAGGTTCACTGCCAAACAGAGCCTCCTGTGTGCTGCCAGTCCACATAGGGGCTATCAAGTTGCCAATCACAGTCTTAATTTGGCGCACACACACACACACCCCCCTGAAATTTTTTTCATTCTTGAGTTGCTCCCCAAATCTTTTTACATTTGAATCTGGCTCACAAGTAAAAAAGGTTGGGGATCCCTGGTTTAACAGCACCACCAAGGGCACAGCGAGAGGTTCCAAACCGAGTGACATTTCTTCAAGGCTGTAAAGTTGAATAGTATCAGAACAACACTCCACAATATGTTCATCAGTCACTTTTGTTAGGACTGCCCTTGTAATTATAGGTACCTATAATGTTTGATAACCCCTTGGTAATCTTTCATGTGTTCAGGGTTTACCCCGACACAGTGCCCTCTGTTTTTTTCAGAATGTAATACCTTGGATGAGACTGCTCACTGGCATTGTATTCAGAATGATCCGCGGGCAGTCTTTAGCACAATCTTATTAACTGCTCAGCTTTCCAGGAGATAAATCAGCAGATGTATCTTACAGAATCTTGCTTCATTCATTCTCAGGGCCTCCAGTAGCCAGTCTGTTGGAAGCACATCAATAGTCTCATGCATATGTAGAATACAGCCAGGTGTTATTCATGCCGTGTGTACAGAGCAAGGTCACCTTCACATGTGCAGCATTCAACTTTCAGCTCTAGTCTTCCTTCTTTTGGGACTTGCCTGTTTCCTAAAGATGTCAGTCTATTTTTCAATCTGTATTAGTGCTTTCATTTGTTTGTTTGTAGATGCTAGCTTCTACTCATTATCATGTATCCGTGTATTCCAGTGATGGGATTTATAAGTCTGTAAAGACTGTGCAGGTGATTTCCAGCAATATAGTTGGTCATCTGTATGACAATGTCTCCCTACCATGTAAAAAAGCAGCTACAGTTTGGTTGTTTGTTTTAGTGCATTAAAAACGTAGGCGTTTGATATAGATTACGCTTTTCATTAATAGGGTGATTCAAGGTCCAACTCATGATCAAAACGTGTTATTGTTGATCTATTTTCTCCGTATAGCCTCTGTTCTTTATGATGAAGAGCCCAAATGTATCTTTAAATTAAAGCCCACAATTCTTCTGAAGCTTACCTTCTTAGTTTCTGTAGGGCAGAAGACCCCAAGCTTTTGTTCTTTGTGAGCCAGGAACCTCATTTCATATCAAAAGGGTTTGAAGGGTTAGACAAGCAGAGTGAATGTAAGAATCTTTGGGCCCTGCCATATTAGTGCTGTGATTGGCTGTTGTATACCTTAGCCCAAGATGGGCTATATCTGACACATATCTGTGTCCTTGTTATTGCCATGTTACCTTCACCATACAGCTTTGTGTAGAACCCCCTGGTCACTGATATCTGACCGTAACCAGGGAGAACAACAGAAGGTGCAGGGGTTGTAGCAGCAGTAGGCCCACAGATAATAAGAGTTTGGTTTTTCACCACATCTGAATTAAGAATTCTTTGGTTGGAATCCCATGTGCATTAAGATACCATGGTTATTGGTTTTATTGTTGTTTAGGGGAAACAAAAAGAATGCCCTGGATGAAACTATCCGGTTATACCGTGATTGTGTCATTACAGTTATAGATCCTATTGTTACATCGAAATGTTGGGTTGCAGAGCTATTTGTCTCTGGGCTGTTATGAGCAAAAATGCTACTTTGGAGGCTCCACAAACCTGCACTCAAGGTACAGTATTAGGTAACGAATGCTTGAGGGATTCCTATGCTGGTTTGATGGAACTCGCTGTATCATCAAAACAGCAGTGCTATTTATAAATGTTCACTTTGAGAATATGTTTTATTATATCGTGTACAGGCCTATGGCCACAAAATATCCAATTTGTCCTCATTGAGGCTTTGATTCTGTATGAAAACTGAATCATGGCGTCTGTTTGAATGGTGTTGAGTGTAATGTAATACCCTTTGTGAAATGAGTTGGCTGTTAAATGGAATAATATACTGCCTGCCATTGTATTGCAGTGCTTCCCAGTTGATAGAGCCACTAGCTGTATTCCTCAAGCTTCGTTCCTTCCCTTGTCCTGCCATGAACATTCTTTTTTGGGGGCACATTCAGAGAGCACATGACTGATTCAAACATGGGCACTTGGTCATCTGTGTAGATTCCAACAAATATACATTATAGCAATATCTTTCCCCTCAAGTGCTAATTTACTTGTTCTTTTTCACTTTCATGTTTCATCTCTGTCGCCTTTAAAGGGCTCTGTAAAATAAATCTAAATAAAGTGGCCATATATATATATATATATATATATATATATATATATATATATATATATATATATATATATATATATATATATATATATATATATATATATATATATATATACATCATTTTGTCCACATGTCTTTACATCTTGACATTTCCATAAGTGCTCTTTCAGCTCATCTTTTCTGATTCCCTTTTTTTCTGGCTGCCAGTTTGTGTCTGAGCTTTATAAATAAAAGATGGTCATAAAAGCAAAAGATTTAAATGAATGTTTTTAGAAAAATGCCTCTCATTCATTTTATTGGTGTTTGTTCTACAGAATAAAAGTATCCTTTTACTGGCAGTGTTTCTTCTCAACTAATAGTAGGCTGTTTTTCATGAGGCTGTATTCATAGATTTCAAAATGTATTGATGCTCTTAAAAGAGAACATTTATATATATATATATATATATATATATATATATATATATATATATATATATATATATATATATATATATATATATATATATATATATATATGTATATATATATATATATATATATATATGGGTTCCATGGATGTTAAGGAAATCTATTTGCACATCTATTACAATTAAGTTAATGGAAGCAAATTAATTGTTCGTGATGACTTCTACATTGCCCATTTATAGTTTTTATCATTGTTTTTTAGGGACTGGCCTATATTATTGGCCAGGACAAAAACAAGAAAGGTGTAGGTCAGGCTGCCTCCCTCAAGGGGCTCGTTCCTTCTCAACTATAAATATAAATTAGTTGCTGGTTTTCTTCTATAGCTATTTCCCTGGGAGATCATGAAGCACCCAGTTGCTTCCAGTTTCTTTTGAGGCAACTGTTCACCTGTTTTGCGCTTTCTAGACAATATGACCTACGATATGAAATCATACTGTATCTATATACAATGATATACATGCGATTTGTATTGCCCTGTTATTTAGTGGGCCCCATACATTACTGGCACATTTTTCTAAATGCCTAGACTTTCTGCGATTAGATATCCTCACGCATTCTATCCGTTGGCAAATGATCTCTGAAACTTCAATATGTTGTACGACATCCCAGTTCCACATTTGGTGCATTGATAATCGGGTGCAGGGCAAGGAGGGAGCACTTGCCCTGCACCATCAAATGCATTTTAACCAAACATTGTTGCAGAATAGTTTGTGTTTGGTGGAGATGGTTGGTTATTGCTCTTTTTAAAATGCAGCTCATTAGGGAATTGTGTAAGGTTCTACAAATTTATAAGTTTACATGCTTCTTCCGTTTTGATTTATACACATTATATAATTACTATTGTTTATTTTTCATTGGATGGCAGAGACTCTAGATCTTGTCCTTTTGCAGAACCTAGCCTCTAGCCTTTGCCAGGTTTGGGACCACTAGCTTCCAACAGAGCTGTGGTCTGTATTTATTATTTTTAAATTTGACATATAGCCAGTAGATGAGAGGGCAGGGAAGGCAGTCCATATAGAACAGTTTTCCCTAACACAGTTATGCTTCTGTTATTTGCTGAGATTTCCAAGCCCATAGTGTCTTTTGGTCAGGCTGCTTGATGTATTGTCTTCCCTGAACATTTTGTAGCTGTCAGTAGCCTGACAGAATTCTATGTTACAGAAAACTATGGAAGACAAGTACAAGCAGGAGCCCACTTATGAATTTTAAGATTCTTCTCTCTGCCTTAGTGCCTATGCTTTCAGGAATATTTTTCACCATTTTTTCATGGCCCTTAAAGGAGAATATACTATTTTTCTTGATTCAGGTGAAGGACAGTCATTTTCAACCACTCTTAACAGCTGTAGTTTCCAAGGAAATGCCATAATTATAATGAAATATATTTAATAGTAAATACTGTACGTGCATACCTCTCCAGTAAAATATTTAAACAATATACACATACACAGATCTTGTCTGGCAAAATGGCAGAGCTAGAGTCAATTGAATTTACAGATAATTATTTATCATAACTTTGGGGTGAAATACATGACTGGATGTTGAGTTTAGGAAGGAGAAAGAGAATTAAAATGTGGAGGCATTCGTCTTTATGTAAAGCCAAGTGTAAAGGTGTGCACTAAGGAAAGAATAGAAAGGTTAGCACTGATGACACCTTATGGGTGAAAACTTCATTTGGAGATAGCATTATGTTGGCGCTCTAAAAATACATAATAATATTTATAATAATTGATCGGAGAAATGGTTTTACCAAGTCTCATCTCGTTCAGGGACCAAGTCTGTAATAATACAGCATTTATCAACAACTTGGTGTAGGTGAGTTTTGAGTAATAGTTCAACCACATGGTGGCATGTAGCAGAAGTCTATCAGTGGGCTTCTGCTTCATTGTTTCAAGTGTCAGAACCAAAAGTGCAGAGAATATAAACACATACAGCTTTCAGTAGCAATCACATTTACAAAAAGCTTCAAACCCCTAGGTTAAGGCCACTCTGGGCATTTTGGAGAGATTTGGTCGCCTGTCGACTAATCGCCTCGTCTTTGCGGCGGCCAATCTCTCCAAAAGCCTTCCCTCACTCTGTGACGGCTAAAATGAAAAAACGCTGGCACTAATCACACGAGCCGATTCGTTTTCCGAAGTTGCCTCACAAGGTAACTTCGGGCGACTTTGGAAAACGAATCGCTGCTTGTGATTAGCGCCGGTGTTCTTTTCATTTTAGCCGGCGCAGAGTCAGGGAAGGTGTTTGGGAGATTGGTCGCCGTAAAGACGAGGCAATTAGTCGCCAGGCAACCAAATCTCCCCAAAAGGCCCAGTGTGGAATCTCCACAAAAAGCTCAGTGTGGCCTTACCCTCAACATGTTTTTATTCACAGATCTTGGAAAGATTCTTAGAATTACATTTTCTTTAGAATAGAAAAAAAATGTTTTCTGGTTAACAATCTTTTTACCCTGTTAAACAGGAAGGTAAATAATGTTTTTTTTTGTTTTTTTAACTGCTACTTAACAAAATAAATAATATGGAATCTTTGGTATCAATCAGGTAATTTAGTTGATGGAATCAGGGAGAAGGCTTAGATATGAGCCAATAAAGAACAACTTGTTGTATATGGCACAGAGTGAAAGCTTGTGATTTCTGATTTGGAAATAGAATGTCACTTTTGATTGAGGAAATGTAAGCGTCAGCAAAGAAGGGTTTCTTTACCATGTCTATCATTGCCAGGTTTTTAACTGGTAAAGAGTTACAGGGTTTCTAATCCATGGGCAACCCCAATTGCAATTTTGATATCAAAAGGAAGATACCGTATATACTCGAGTATAAGCCATCCCGAGTATAAGCCGAGGTACCTAATTTTACCTCCAAAAACTGGGAAAGCTTATTGACTCGAGTATAAGCCTAGGGTGAGAAATGCAGCAGCTTCTGGTAAGTTTCAATCAAAAAATTGAGGGTTTCTGCTCCCATTGGAGGTGCCGGCGTCTCGTTTCGGCAAATATTCTTGGAGACTATTCTTAGGCACTGGCTACTATTCTTAGTCGCCGGAGACTATTCTTAGACGACGGCGACTATTCTTAGGCGCCGGCGACCGTTTTTGTGCTTGACCCGAGTATAAGCCGAGGTAGAGTTTTTCAGCATATTTTGGGGGCTGAAAAACTCGACTTATACTCGAGTATATACAGTATTTATCTAACTTATGTGGATAAATTAGCTGATGCTTTGTTAGGGCTTTTTCTTTACCTTGCTATATATTCAGATTTTTAAAAGTCTGATTTCATGGATGCTTATCTTTTTCAGTTCAGCTACTATGTTACTGATAACATAACATCCAGTTTCGGATATCCTAATCACATCTCTGTGGGTTACCAGCATCCTCAGCCAGCCACTGGGAGTTTTCCATCCCATGTCTGAAGCCTCTTAACCTGAATATTAAGTGAAGCATTTTGTTTTCACCACATCCATATGATATTAGTTCATGCTACACATTTCATGTGGAGGATGCATTATCACATCTGAGATAAGAGCAACATATATTTTCTCTAGAGTGTTTCTTCTGGAATGGGTTTTGCACGTTTAGAAAAGACCTTTAGCTGTATAAAACGTGCGTGGAATTGCAAACTGAAAATGAATTAACATTGAACATAACATCCAGTTTCGACCACAGCAGTACTTTGGTGTAGGAAAGTAACTCAATATAGTAATGACTTTCCAGTGGTCCGGGGTCACACAAGTGACTACAGACGCCCAGAGACCCTCTTTGACACAGTTGCCTGCATCATTGCACTAAATTAGAAATAAAACAACAGGCAGCATGTGTAAAAGATGTTTGTGATAGATAGTGTTATCTATGGATAGAAAGAATATGGATTCTTTAGCCCACTATTTTTTCAGACAAAATCTCCAAAGGCGACGCTGCCTATAATATACTGATAAATTATTTTTAAATCCTTATTATTATTTCCTAGAATATACAGCCAGATAACATCACCAAGTTGATTGTGTTAACAGTCTCTGTTTCTTTTGTCTTTTTGGCACTACAGAACCCCAAGGATTGCAGTAAAGCAAAGAAGCTTGTTTGTAATATCAACAAGGGCTGTGGGTATGGCTGCCAGCTCCACCATGTTGTCTACTGCTTTATGATTGCCTATGGCACACAAAGAACCCTCATTCTGGAATCCCAGAGTTGGAGGTATGCTACTGGTGGATGGGAAACTGTCTTTAAGCCTGTCAGCGAAACATGTACGGATAGATCTGGTTCATCTACAGGACATTGGTCAGGTAAGCAAGCCAGTCTTTGTTATTGGTATATGTAAATAAAAAAAAGCAAGTGAAGAAAGAAGGCAAACATGATTGCTGCACTTGAGATGTGAAAGATCGATGTGAATTTTCAAGTCAATGCATTTTATAAGTTACAGTATGCTCATAAAGCTTATCTAGTAGTCTCCTGTCTTCACATTACTTAGAGGGCTTCTACCAGGATGCAAAGTTTCATTGTTAAAAAATCTTGCATAGAACAGATCTAGTCTTATATGAGCAGTTTATGGCATGAGGATAAAACAATTGCTTATCCATCCGAGCAAATTTGGTGTCGTCTACCCAGAAGACTGTGAGTTGTACATATAACATTAGGTAAGAAGAGCCACTTATTTGTTGATTTAATTCCTTCAAGTTTCTTGAACCTTTTCTACCTAATGATCAAATTACTATCAACAAGTAAATCAATTTGATATATAGAAAAGTATATGTTTGCTGTATAATGGCTCTAGATCAGGGGTCACAATACAAAACTAGGGGTAATTGAATGGTCAATCTAAGAGGACCAAAGTTAACGGGAAATGTACCGGTTACCAAGGCACATATCACAAGTTATCACAAAAAAAAGTTACAGAAAGTTTTTGGTGAAAACGCTAGATCAAGGGTCCCCAACCTTTTTTTTTTTTTTTACCCATGAGCCACATTCAAATGTAAAAATAAAAGTTGGAGAGCAACATAAGCATGGAAAACATTCCTAGAAGTGATAAACAGGGGCTGTGGTTTTGCTATTGGTAGCTCCTAAGTGGACTGGCAGCCAACAGGAGGCTTCGTTTGGCAGTACACTTGGGTTTTATGCAACTAAAACTTGCATTCAAGCCAGGAATTCAAAAATAAGCACCTGCTTTGAGGTCACCAGGAGTAACATCCAATGGGCTGGTGGGCAACGTGTTTGCGGGCTATTGATTGGGGTCACTGCTCTAGCTCATGATTAAATCGAAGTTCTAAAGGATCCATAATGCACTTGTTCCTTATACAATTCTTATGTACCTTTGGATGACCTCACCAAATTCAACAGATATTTTGTTATAAAATCAAGACAGTTTAAAGACTGTGTCCTTCATGCCATTACCAACAATATTGTCACCATCACATTATATGCAGAATGTAACCTTTAGTGACTTAGACAAACAACTTTCACTAGTATTCATCCAACATGAGATTTCCTTGAGCCCAACCATTCCTTTATTCCCGCACCTACCATTTAAAATTTTACTCTGTTAATAAGAGCAACTGGTTTAGGTTGGTAGGCTTTAGCAAACAGTATGGATCCAATTCAGTGATCTATGAAGGTGCTTAATCACAATATATACACTTGGAATTTGATTATAAAATAACCAATGCTACTCCATAGTATAAATTCATCTCAGACTAGCGTAAAATCAATTTCTGCTAATGGCAGTGTCAAGCTTAAGGACTTTTAATAGGATCACTATATGGAACATATATCAGAAACCTGTTTACCTTAAACCAACAGTGCATACATCACTGTTTTCAGGGTAAGCCTTATAAATAGCGCATATATTGAAAGGTGTTCTGCCTTTGTTTATAAGGGGTTTCTCCACTCCCAGCAAACTAATCTCAGGCCTCTTTCTGAAAGCAATCCTTGCCATTTGTTACTTTAGGAAGCCTATCCTATTGCTAAATGGTTCCCCATAGCAGTGCTTCAAAGGACAATATTTTATTACAACCAAAACCTTCAGCCTAGTTTGAGTTACAGCGTTGTCCATATGTCCTCACAAAGCTTAATATGGTTGGCACTAACACTCTAAAATGAGTTTTCTGGGGACAAAATGTCCATATGTACTGTGTAAAAGGGTCATGGCTTCACTGCACCAAGGATACGGTTCTCTTTCAAGCACAGTTACATGGATCCATTTCCATTAACCATACTTTTTCAGTGACCCCTGCAGCCAGTGACTAATCTGGACATCTCTTTTTTCAGTTTGTCAAATGAAAATGTAGAGCCCCTTTAATTAAAATTTATTTTTGAATATTCTGTGTTCATATCTTGCACTTGTAGAAAGTTTTTATTTGCTTTTAAATATTGTATAGCTTCCATGTAGCTAGGCAAGCAGCCATGGAAGGTCCTGTAGGGACTTCTTTGTACAGCATAGCTATTTATTATACAATGTAGGTAGTTCTTAAAAAGAGTTTATGGCTCTCTACATAGCTATATGATGAATACTTTTATATTTTAGATCATCACTGTAAGAGGAGTTAGGCACTTCCTCTATATAATGATATCTACACCATTTATTAAACCTGCCATTGAAATGTGTGTGGGGAGAGCTTGTTATCACTCCTTCCACAAAGAGCAGGTGTAGTACTATAGTTGATGACCTCTTTAGTCCAAAAGCCAAGATGCTCCTCTAAAACTATCACTTGTGTGCTATGCCAAGATTCTCCTCTAACCTGGCACAGAAAGGAGTATTAGAGGAGTGTCTTGGCTTGTAGATTGAGGAGGTTGACACCTTGTGAGAATTGACAAGGACCTTCTTGGGTCCCCATGCAAGCATGCTATTGCTTATACCTCACCCACCCCTGTATTTTCATTTACAATAGTAAAGTGGTTTCAGTAAGTGGTTTCATAAGTGATTAAGTCTAGGGGCAGATCCACTAAGCACCAAATTTGCACTAGCGTCCGCTTCGCTCACATCGCAACACTTCGCCAGGCGTAGATTCGCCAGGAGAACGCTAATTCACTAAAATCCGAAGTTGCGTCCAGGGCGACGAGCGCTGGCGAAGTTGCGCTAGCATTACTGCAGCAAGCGAAGTGAAGTTGCGCTAGCGTTGTCTACTTTGCATACGGCGGGAAGTTAAAGTTGAATGGACTTATATGTTGCAGCAAATACATTATATTACACAAGCCCAGGAAACCTTAATAAAATAAAATAGAGGTGTTATATTGCCCTACACATGTGCCCAGTGTATAGTTTATGTGCCATATGTTAGGAAATGTAGGGGGGAAGCCAGGTACCCCAGAAAAAAAATTACGATCTTTTGCAGCCTATCACCCTGAAAAATGAAAAGTCGCCAGCGTGTTTTGGGACTTAGAAAAATGTTCAACTATTTTTTGAGGAACTCCTATCTACTCTATTGCACTTCGCCTGGTCTGAGGTGGCGAAGGCAAGTCTGGCGCAAGAGGTAACGTTCAGTAAAATCCGCATCTTAGTGAATTTGTGTAGTTACGTCCATTCACTAGAGAGCAACTTCCCCAGGCGTAAGGGAGCGAATTACCACCAGAGTCTATCTCCTTCGCTAGCGAAGTTACGGCTGCACCCATTAGTAAATTGGTGAAGTAACGGAATGACGTCACGTTGGCAAATTTTCACCAACGTTAGTCACTGCCCCTAGGTCTTTTTGTACGAATTTGATTTTGAAAGAATACTTTATCTCTTTTGCATTGCATTCTACATATTGTTTTGTTTAATAGAAGAACATGTATTGCATTCGAAGGCCAGTTGCCCTATTTAGGCTAGACGGTCCAGATATGGAGCCCTAAAAATGGCTCATATCTTTACAGAATATGGGCAGCATTTGTCTAAATATTGGCAAACCATACTTTTCTTATTGGAAATGTTGGGCATGACATCAATAGCACATGTGTAAATCAACCCATATTTTGGATCCCAACTGGTTAAGAAACCCCTGAAGTAGAGTGTACCCAAGAGGCTCTATGCAGATATATAAAACAGACAATATGAACATATTTTTAGTATTACAGAATGATTGCAATATATGAACAGTTGTAACATTTGATATTGCAGTTTGCTTGCTTTTAATCTTATGATGGTTTAAGCCCTTTGAATTTCTGCTTTATAAAAACCATGTATTGCACATTATTTGCATAGTAATTTGAATAGCAGCTCTAACTGGGAGGTATCATAATATTTTATCACCCTATTTAGTCCTTCTTGAAACGTGGCAATAAATAGAGTAATGTGATATTTGCACATAGCTGTGCCAGATTGCATAAACATTGTGGCCTTCTCTCTTTAATTCTGTGCCGTTCTAATACATAAAAACTTAACCGATCTGTATTCACTGGTGAGAACAAATTGAGTATTTGGTTTAGCAAGAATCTTAAGCTGGTGACCTGCTGCTAATTTATCTTAAACTACAACACCCACATGCCTTAAAAACCAATACATTACAACCCATAGCTATATGTTAATATGGAAGACTTTATACCAAAGCAATAGCTTTAAATGGCATTGTTCATCTTAATGTACTTTAATGTGTCTGATGTTTAAAGATTGAGCTTTAAATTTGAATTATGATGATTTATAGTCGTGTTTTCCGCACCTTATAGCTCTTTTCCTTCTTTCTCGGGATGGCTAACCGGCATTCTCTCTTTGCTTAATTTCTTTAAAAAAATATTTGCTTAAATAAATGAATTTTTGATTTATAAAAGGGACTTCGAGCAGGTTCCAACAAGACTGGGGAGTCATGCAAATATCATGGCAAGTATACATTAGAAATGCATTGTTTATTCCCATGTGCCACCTGCATAATAATAATAATAATAATAATAATATCATTTTGGAGAAAGCTTTATCCTTTTATGATGCAGAAAACTGTGGTTTCTTCTAAACTGTTCTATACTTCTGGTTTCTTCTATACTTAGGTTTACCATGCATCTTGAACACTGAGAAATGCATGACTTGACAGGGATGGCATTGTAAGCAGTGACCACAGAAGCTGATGGAGAAATATCTGCATTGGCACATACCACTTTTTACCGACTGAAATATTGATTTTATGAAATTATGTTAGGCTTGACCACGTGTTTGACCTCAAATGAGGGCCATAATCTAAAAAGTTTAGAGACATATGGCCTACACCTGCCATATTCCTAAGGGAAGGTTCTGACCGCTTGTAGTTGCATTTTACACATTAACAGCTTGAACCTTGTAGTAGTAGTAGTAGATGAAGTTTGCTTGATGTTCTTTGTGTCCTCTATGCAAGAAAGACTTTAATAAACACCCTATGGCCTCGTCCTTTTCAAGCAAAACCTTAAACCTAAACACCAGTAAGGCTTGTATCTATGGGATCTTCTAGGGACCCTTGCACTATTTGTCCAGCTTTACTAACCAGTTTCTGATGTTTATTTTAAACACTTGTGGATGCCACTTAAAAGGTGACTGTATTTTTGTTATATCAGTAATGTGAGAAAAGTTTGGACAGCAAGTTGGGGTTCAGACCCATAATATAAATGGAAAATATATTCCATTTCAGGAAATGTTTACCAATGACATCAAGGGGTGTATTTATTAAAACTCAAATTGATCTCATATTAAAAATAATAATTCGACATAGCTCCCAACCAGGATTTGGCTTAATTTACTATAAAAGCCAAACAAAAATTATATGTGTGGGAGGGAAAAGTCTTGACAAAATCGTGCAACTTTATCAAATTGTCGCTCAAAAACTTTGACTTTTTCGAGTTGCACTCCGAAACCCTTAACTTTTTTGGATTTTCTTCAGACAGCCCAAAACCTTCAAACATTGCGAATGCAAAAAAAAAAAATCTTCCAATTGTAAAAGGGATATCTGTCATTGACTTTTAAATTACTTTTAGGATTTTTTTAGGATTTAAGGTGGCCATAGACGCATTGATAATATCGTACCAAACTAATATTCGTACTATATTCGGTGCCCGTATGGTGGGAAAAGAACCAACCGATATCGGCAGAAGACTTGGATATTGGTCGGCTCTTTGATCGGCCTGGACAGAAAATTTTGATCAGGTGCCATTGAAGGGACCCAAACATCGGCCATTATTAGCGCTGAATCATCAGATACAGGTAGAATTCTATTGTTTCTACCTGTATATCTGACGATTCAGCTCTACACGTGTGTATTGAAACGAACGATCTTTCTTGGAAAGATCTTTTCCAAGAAAGATTGTAATTGTTACGGCTATGGCCACCTTTAAGATTTTTAGCAGCTTTGGAGCATATGAAATTTTAAAAAGAATTGCGGTTTTATTCCCAAAAATTGGATTTTCCCCCTTAAAAACTTGCCCAAACAAAATGAGGCTTAATAAATAGGCCCCTCAGAGTTTGTGAGTTTAGTCCTGGTTTTATAAATCACTAAATCCACAAAAATGAGACTGTTGATAAATAGGCCCCCATCTGTACATGAAATATAAACAACTTGGTTATGAGACTATTATATTATTATTATTTGTACTTCTATCCCCTCATTTATTTTCCAGTATGCCATAGAATCAGTCAACCTAAAACACTGGTTCCCAATCTTTGTTGCTTGTCTCTGGGGGTACTTGGGGCAGTGGCAGGGAGGTTCAGCCTAAAGATTTTGGGATAATACCTATTTGATCTCCTATATACACTTGAAAGCTCATTTTGAAGGAAAGGTAGGGAGAGACTGAATATATATAGACGCTGCCCTTAATATTATGTAGTTATTGATGAATGACATAAGTAGAGTCCTTACCAAAAGGCTGGACCTCCAAGGTGGGACTTCAACTGAACCACTAGACTAGAAACTTTATAGCTATCTCAAAGGCTGTATTGCCATTTTGTTTGCTGAAAATGTCTACGCATACCAAGGGGGGTGTACGGTATTCATTGATGTTCTGGGGTGTACAGTTCATATATATGATATCTTTTTTAACATTTTGTTTGTTTTTTGTTTTTTTGCTTCATTTCTGATGTGACAGCGTACTGCACTGGATCCACTGACCCTCTGAAGGCAGCCTTCGCACAAACATGTAAATTTTGACCTTTATCAACCATCGCACTGATGTACTTCAGTTATAGGTTTCCGTGTAGCTGCCTTTGCAAAATAGTAAAACCTTTAAGGCAACAGTCCCAAGGTAGAACCAGGCATTACTTCCCCAAAGGATTTTGGACACACAAGAGAAAGATTCATGTGTTTTTGTACTGCTTTTTGAAGGCTTTTTAAACATTTTTGCATTGAGCAATACTTGAGAACTTCGTTCTAAACACAGCATGCACAATTTTCTAGTGCCGGGCATTCTAATTAATATTAGAGCTGTAGCATAGTGTGAAATGCAGAAAAATGCTTTACAACTTTTTTGCACTTACATGTACATTCCCTGTGTACATTCAATTGTAGCCTTATAGTCTTTCACATTGCTCTAAAATCTTCCTTTTCACCAGTTGTTACATGTTAAATGCACTTGTTCTCTTGGGACTGTTTACCAAAACTCCCCTCAAAAATAATAGAGATGCAGCAATAATCCGAACCATACTGTGATTGTTGATATCTTTTTGTTGTGATCATTAAATGAGCTTCTCCAGAGCTGTTTGTAGATTGCATCAGCTTCAAAAATATTCTTTATTGCAACAGCTACCTGCAAAATTCCAGGTTGCCTCCCAGCAGTAGGTCCATTTGTGTCATGAGATGAGGGGAAAACTTGTCCTGAACAAAAGCTAATGTAAATGTAAGAGCCAGCCTTATAACTTTTTCACTGGGAGCTTGGCGTTTCCAATGCAGAAGGTTCTGGGCAAGGTGGAATCACGCCATGTGGGAAGGCAAGGCCAGTCTGCTGCCTCAGATACAGAATTGTTTGATGTCCTCCAACTATTCTGAACTGTATATCCTAGCATTCTCCTCTAGTCAGATGTATTTTATAATGAATATGGATGAAGCTGGAAGTATTTGACTCGCACATCCACGCCATTTTTGTCAGTAGAAGGAATGGTATGCCATGTGTACCAATTAAGTCTTCTCCTCCTGTTAAAAAAGCCTTTGGCTGTGTTGATTAAACATATAATGGAATGTTTGGTCATATTGACACATTTTTGGAAAGCCACTTGATATAGAAGTTGGTCGTTTTTTTTACTTGTAGAACCACTATCTGTTCTATCCAACAGTATCAATAGAACCAAGCCGTAGCTTGCCTGTATATTCTGCTGCAGGCAAATGATTGATGATGCATACAATACATCCAATCAATTAAATGGAAAAACAATACATGTTATCTTCTCTTGATTAAGGGATTCTTCCTCAATGTATCCTACATGTCAAACTCTACAAGTATGTCTAGGACATGGACAAATTCAGATTTAGCCATTGTCTGGCATCAGCCAAATTGGGAAACAAGGTTGATTGTACACTTTATCTTGTGCACACCAGAGAGGTAGACAACAAATTTAGTTTAGCATGCTAAGGCTTAAAAAGACACTGCACAGAATTCCTAATTAAAGCAGGTTCCATCGGAAGCCATCTCCCTTAGAAGAGACGTGAAATACCTTGCTGTCTTCCCTGCAGGGGACGGTGCTTTTAAATTCGTCAAAGTAGCGCACTGGTTGTCCTTTGATATTACAAGTGGCACAGCTTGTATTAGCAGTAGATATTTGTAGTTTCAGGCATTTCCCTGGTAGCGGAGAAGCCAGAATTAGCCGGCAATATAACCCCTGTTTCCTGATCAGAAGAAAATGTACTGCTTGAATTGTGCTGAATGTATACCGAGGGATTCTGCGAAGCTATAAAAGATGAAAGGAAAATAGAATGGTAACGATTTAATGCAACAGCCCACAAGCCTTGTAGGGTTTACTGGATTATCTTTTGTAAACTTGCTTAAAAGAATAAATGGAAAGCCACCATAAAATCTCCAGGTTTAATTGAAAGGTAAAAGAAAAAAACTCCTGGACTGTGGTGCGTGTGCACTTAGTATTTTAATATAAATTTAATAGTGTCAATAATTGTAATACACTAAGGGGGTTATTTATCAAAGTCCGGAATTATCTCAATATTTTCTGCTACAAACTCCGATCAAATTGGCTCGGGTTTTTTACTCTATTTATTATTACATTTTCCCGAAAATTAGTTTTGCGCGAAAAAAAATATCCGAATTTAACAAATTTTTTAGACTTTTTCATCTGATTTTCAAGATTTTTTCATAATTTTCACCCTAAAACTCCGGGGTTTTGCCCAAAACCCAGCGCACATCAAAAAATCATTGGGACTTCTCCCATTGACTTATATGCAACCTCAACAGGTCTGAGATGCCGGATTTTCAGATTCGGACTTTTCCATCCTCGGGGTTTAATAAATTCCGAAAAATTTGTGAAATTGAATTTTGTGCTTATTCATAAAGCTGAGAATTTGTAAGTAAAAAAGTCTAAAAAATGTCCAAGTGGAATAAGAAAGTATTTAGTTAGTAAAATTGCCACTGGCAAACCACTATTTACACATTTAGCCTCTACTTTATTTTTCCCCTTGATATGACTTCAAACAGATTATTAAACAGATTATTAAACAGCATGAACTGTGGCATAACTGTAACAGCCATGGATTTAACAGGGCTGCCTTTACATTCCACACCTTTATACATTTTCAGTTTATTTTTCACAAATCTTAATGCTGTTTTTTAATGTAAAATGAACTGCCCATGTTTATAAATAGGCCACTTAGTGACTTATTGCTCTTTTGAAATACCTGCCTCCATGGGGAATTTATGATTGTCTCTAAAAGGACAGCTAACGGATTCCTTGATGAATATTGCTTTACTGCAGAAACGAGCGTTAGGCCAAATTAATGACTACGCCTTGCTTTGTCTTATTTTAATGTCTGCTCCTCTCTTATTTAGAGGAGGTTAATGAAAAAAGTTAACAAGAATGCATGATGCATGTAACGATTCTGGACTTTTTGTCACCCAGGCTGTAAACATCTGCACGGGCAGGTGACAAAATATCCATCATTGCTTCCCATAATTCAAATTGCACTTGCCTGTTCAGATGGATGGGAGCAATATCAACATTTGTTGACTCTTGGATTACAAGACCCCTATAGTAATGTGCAGGTCAGGAAATATTCAACCTGCAACTGGCCCTAACCTGCAATACCTTAACCAGCACCTGACCCTATCCCATAAAATGTTGCCATTGTAGGACCCGCACCCAACCCACACCTCCATCTTCTTACTCTATGCCACTTCTGTGCGCACCTCTGGTTCTAAGACAGGGAATATTTGGGATCAGTGAAGGAGTGTACTTGCCCAGTCTGACCCGCACCAAACCCTATCCCGCAATATCTGGCCGATTCTCAACCCGGATCCCACCCTAAAGGTGGTTGACCCGCACAAAACTAGACCCGAGTATGTCTAACTATACTGTTGCAGTGACTGTGGTAGGGTTTCCAGCTGCAGGTCGAAAAAGGGGGTTATTCTGATTTGGTTTTGGCCAATATCAAGGGAATCCCCCCATTGGTGTAGGTATGCAATCGGTGCAGTAAACCAATCACTTGTGGCACATTACCTGCAGATAGCTTGCCAATGCCCACATCATGCTGGAGTTCTAGCAGTCACTTTATTTACTGGGCCCATAGTGAAGTCTCGCTGAGGCCGAGTCTGGAAGCCGAGTTTGCCTTTTATATGTCTGCTACCCTTGGCAGTTGCAAAGTGTTCTGTCTTTTTGGTTCATCTATTGATCATATGCATTACCTTATTGCACCATTGCCTTACAGCAACTCATGCAGAGTGAGTTTTTAAGGGCTGCGTTGCATGAACAACATTACACAGTTGACTCTGTAATTATGGCTGAATACCCATGTGCACGTTGGAATAATGAGGAATACAGTCGGATAACAGCTGCCGCATATTTCAGCTGCACCACACCCAGTCAGCCCCAGATTTGTTTATCATGTTTTCTGGGATAAATTAACATTTGGCGCGTGAACTTGGCATTGATCCGATTGGGCCTCTCCAGCAGTGCAGGATACGCTGTTGCATCATTTTCATGGTTTTATGACAGCATTAACTATATCAGTTCACTCACACTTGACTTATAAATGTTAATGGCGGCACCGAGGTGTCCTTAAATGCCGTGGCCACTTTGTCTGATGAATTGCTTGCAGTCACCATGCCTTAATTAGATATTGGCCTCATTAGCTTGCAGTCAAAGTATCTGGTGACTGTGTACCTGCTCTGGTTTAACCTTCTGTACACACGGGACTTGGAAATGTATACAGAAATTTCATTGTGTACCCCACTGATGAAAAGGGCTTCAGTAACTAAAGGGAAAATCTGCAGATTTCAAGAATAGTTTGTTCGTACTTTTGCCCTTGATTTTGCACTTATGTCAGGGCTTCTACATGAATGATCAAAAAGGGTCAATAGCACTTTACCTAAAAATCCATTAACATTTACTGACTGAACCACTGCCCGGGGAAGTGTTTCTTTAATTTAGAGAGAATTTAGCTCTGTTTCTCCAGCCACAACCATATTATGGTTCCACCAAGGCCTGTATTCAGGCAGAAGTTTGAAATGGAGCCCTTACATCTGGAGTAACATTGAAGGCCATGGCCCTTGCTGGCAGACACTATGCAAAGGACCCAGCAAGTTTCAAAACACTAAATAAGCCATTTACTACAAATCAGCTAGTAAATGGCTGCAAACCCCTTAAGCCATTTAGGTTCCACATTTGGGAACCAAAGTTAGGGCATTGGGTTTGAAATTCTTCTAGTTTAAAGCCCCTTGTTTATGTTCTAAAATTCAGGCAATTTTCAGCTGATAATAATGCCTCGGATATGTGAAAGCAGGATTGAAATGGTCGCCTTGTTATTGTTCCAGGGGTATTCAACACTATAGTTTGCCTTCAGTCTAGTCTCCCCAACTCTCAACGGTAATGGCTCCCTGATAACCAGTCTACAGTCTAAGAACCAAGGACATAAACATAAGTGTTGAGGATAGATTGGATGTCTACCTGCCACCTTTCACAATGCTCTCAGATTTAAGGGGACCGTGCCAGTTCATGGGTTTTTATAACAGCTACAGATGGTGATGTTCAAAATAGTTATTGTGCCTTAACACCGGGCCGTGACCGGCTTTATATTTCCACAACTATTCTGTGCATAAAGTGGTGTCATGTAAGGTAATATATCATGTTCAGATGTTTAGGGAATCTTAGACTTCAGAATGCTGAAGTAGCTTCATATTTCCTGACATATTGTATATGTGTGCATCGTAAGCTCGCCTTTTCTCTCCGCGCACAGTACATTAGCTCTCTATCCTGCCTCCCACAGCATGCTTCAGAGCTACATCATTTATTTAAATTACAAAATGAGGCAATGTTGATCAAAGATGACATTCTGATCTATATAAACACATTTATTTGTTGCACCAACTTTTTCTGCCCATCAGCAGAGTATGGGGCCAGCAATTGGTTCAGATTTGAAAGCCACTTATGCGTGCCTTGTTTAAACGTATCACCGGATGAAGAAAAACAAATGAGTCTTTTTGGATATTTTCAATCTCACAAGGCATAGAATTGATAATAAAGTATATGGCAGGGAGCCATTGTTATTTGTATGCAGTATCCTTGTCTGATTACAAATAGTGACCACATTTAACACATTTTTGTGTTATCAAAATAGAGGAAAGCAGCACATGACCAGATTTTTTTGGGCCAGTTTTAACAATATTGGCTGATGATCTGAACTATATTGTCACCTTGGCGGGTGTCAGTTTTGCGAGACCACCAGATTGCAGTTGGTCTTCTAAAATGAATATATTGCCTGGCACACCCTTTTTTTGGCATAAACTGAAGTGAAAAGAGCTTCCACAAATTTATTGAGGGTGGTCATGACGTACAATGTCCTACTGTCAGGTCAGGCTAGGCAGTAAGATACTGCTTCCCATGTATGTCCTCCTTTAACCATCAAAAAAAAAAAAGTCAGTAAATCCCTTGTCCTGCTTTATGCTATTAGGTCAGTGATTTCCAAACCGTTCAGCTGGGTCTCCTAGAGTTGCTCAGAATCTCAGCTGGGGGTTCCTATCTGGGGAGAATACTGATTTCTCCTAGATACTCCTGGGGGTCCAAACTGAAGGTCAACTAGAGCAATATTTGAGGTAAACACTTGGCTGATACCACAAGTATTCATATTTCTCTGAATGTTTTAAGAGCCAACGGGAACTTTGGCCAAAAATTGTATTTCAAAGGAGTGTGGCCGCAAATTAGCACAGACACCACTTCTCAAATAATGGTAAACCATGCCTGAATATGAATATGCTATTGTTTCCTTAGAAAGTGGCTATTGCTTTATGACGGCTCCCAGAGTACAAGAACATTTTGCAAGATGTATAAAATTCCAAAGTGCGTTACATTTTACTGTTGATACAGGACAAAGAAAAGCATTCTCTTTCATACACTATAATGCACTGACCTTCTTAAATAATAGGATTAAGGACATTCTAGAAGTAAAGGAACTACAATGCCAGTACATCTTTTCTTAAAAATGTTATTCATCATATTAAATGAAAAACGTATCTGTATTGTATGTTGCTTGCAGGTACTTGTCCATTCAGTGTAGGACACGGTATAGCAGAGCCGGTCCTGGTCAACCCCTTTACTGGATCAATAGGCATGTGCATAAACGTCTTATAAATAAGTCAGAGCTTTCTGAAAAACTGCTGTTGATTTTAAACTCTGCACTTACCACCGTTATGTACTGCAGGTTTTGTTATATAATGTGTATTTTTAAGGAAATAGTTCATTTGCTGTAGCCTTAGAACAAAACAAAATATTTTTACAGTGGGCTGACTGGTGCATTTACCCTGACAGCATCTAGCGAATAAGCTCCACTCTCAGCTTCTAGAAAACAAGATGTTCCTTTTGGGAAATCACAAAAGCCCTTCAGGTTCAAGTGCTGATTCATTGTACTGAGAGGTTTGAAAGATAACGGAATGGCTGGATAAAAATATGACGCAAGGTAAACCCAATGTACTGTAGTTTCAAAAGCCTTGTTTGCTTGTGGATCTGCACCTAATCTGAAGACCCAGGAAAGGCTGGGGATGGTTAAACCAAAAAAATTAAAAAGAGATAAGCCACAAGTATGTTTCTACGTAAATGTTATCATACAACCTATTAGATCTTTAAGAGCTTCTAAATGGAGAGATGACCCCTCAGTTTAACAGAGTAAGCAAAACTCTATCCCTGCTAATTTTTAGGTCCACTAGTTTTTTTGGGTATTTGTTTGTTCTGTTACAGGAATTGTTGCAATTAGGTTGGCCACCTCACGGATCATTAGTGAAATACACCATCCTGGGAAACTCTGCAATAGAGTCTTTTGCTTCTCTCTACTCATAACACCACCAACATCTTATCCATCATATGGTCTCCTTTCAGACAAACCAATATACCCATATGGTTTAGTGCGGTGATCCCCAACCTGTGGCTTATGAGGAACATATTGCTCACCTACCCATTGAATGTTGCTCCCAGTGGCATGAAAGCAGATGCTTATTTTTGAATTTCTGGCTTGGAGGCAAGTTTGGGTTGCATAAAAAACAGGTGTTCTGCCAAACAGAGCCTCCTGTAGACTACCAGTCCACATATGGGCTTCCAAATAGCCAATCACAGCACTTATTTATTACCTCCAGGAACTTTTGGATGCTTATGTTGTTCACCAACATTTGTATTTGAATGTGGCTCACAGGTAAAAAAGGTTGAGGACCCCTGGTTCAGTGAGTGTTCATAGTAATATCTACAGCAATGACATGAACGTACCAGTCTGCTAATGCAATAAATTCTGTGAATCCAGTTTTGCTTTTGACCTACTCCGCCCCTCCACCTCATGACTATAGCCAACATGCGGCTCATCAAGATCAAATGGGCTTGTCATGAATAGTGCTCAAATACTAATGTTTTCAGCACATTGACTGTAGTAGAGCCAACCTTGCTTCGTTCTGCATGTTTTTGTCCTGTGACGTCTGATGGTTTGAACATGCACATCTGTGTTTCTCCAGTATAACTTTTTTACATATTTTTCATCCCTCGAGGGAATCTGCAGTGGCATTTTATTTTCACATTTGCATTAAAGTCGCGGTTGCCAAAAGGTTACAGTCAGGGCAGGAAAACCAGTGGGAATTTTTAGAGACAATGATAGTAATCTATCGCATCTTTTCTAGCTATAACCTTTGAATTTGCTTCCATTATTTAGAAATATTTTACAGCTCTTACAATTTGACAGCTCTAAAGATGGTACACATTATGTACTATAATGATTAACGGCACTTTACTCTTAATATTGGTTGACCATTTTAGAAAAATAAAAAATGGTTTATGTTACACATAAATAACCCATATAAAGGTGTACTATATACAATGGCTCATGTAATATCAACAGTTAATCAATGTGATAGTTTTTTTTTTTTTTTTTTTGCTGTTTCAATATTTTTCATCCAGATAACACTTTTATTATTGCATGTGGCCCAAGGCATATCTCTCTCAATAAACCTACCCTGAGTTGTTTACACATCTGAACTGGTAACAGCTGCAGTTTAGTAGTAGAGGAAGGACAGCCAATGTGGCACCACACTACAGCTTATAAATTACTTTAGGAACTGCTAATTTCACCTCAAATTTCCCATTATAGGTATTTGGAGCTCTCCAATGGCCTTTATTACAGTCCCTTACTGGAAAGATGTTAGCTAGGCTGCCCACTGGGCCCAGTCGAAAATCAGATCCCACCAACCACCCTGCATCCAGACTCTGCAGCCGTACCAGCCAGTGATGTTGCAGAAGGGATAGATGATTAGGGAGGTGGAAAAAATGGTTAGTTGGGTGGTTCTCATTCACTGTCTTTCCATCGTGAATTAATAAAAAGATTTTGTGGTGTCTGGACCTACTGTTCTTCACTAGCACGCTCAACTGTTTCTGCAACCTGTCCAAGCCACAAATCCCTAACCCACACTTCACTGCTGGGTCCGGTACATACTTGCTTCCTTCTTGCCCCTGCATTCCCCAGTGTTCCATATCTGGTATTCACCACCTGCATTGCTTCTAATGAGTCTTACTTTACTGAGAGTCATCAGCTCTGTCACATGGGCATTGCCAAAATACAGGGGCAATTATTTTTAAAAGTATTAGATGATGCCAGCTCAAGTTTATTGTCTAAGCTTTCCCAGTAGCAGAACAGTGAAATCAATGTAAAACTAGACATCACTCTCCATTAGAGCCCTCCTCAGGTTTCAGGCATCATTAGCACAAGTGTAATGCAAGGCTGCATCAAGGGACATATGTAGCCTGTTTCACACTCCTTAGTCAGGAAATGAAGAGCCTCATACCTTTCATGTACCATCTCCAATGTGACTTCTTTGCTTGCTAGGGAATTGACAGATTGTGTCTTATATGATCTGCTATTTTACAGAACGCCAACACCTGGTTTACTTACAAAAGGCAAGAACAGATGGTGGCAAGTCTCAATATAATGATCAAAAATCTTTTCTCTAAATCATAAGCTTTTTAATGGGTGGAAGTGGGGAGACGCTTGTTTGCTGTTATTTAAATGTGCTGTTCCTGCCTTCCTTTTGTATATTCTGAAAAGATTTGTATTTTTTGGTATCTTTCAGCTTATTTGTTTAATTTTTTAAGCCACGGTGCCCCTTCAAGCATTTCTGTGCAGTTATAAGCTTTGTTTATTTTTTGAAGTAAGATTTGTCCATTGGCATTCTTCTCCTCCAAAGTTCCATGTTTGCATGAAACAAGATGTAGGGAAGACAAGTGATACCATGTTTAATTGATATTAGTAGTGAAGAACTGTCCTAAAATTTCCCTAGAATTACTCTAAAAGACTGTACAAGGGAATATGTTTGTTAGTTGCGTATGTCCCAAAAAAGATAAATGAGGCAATGAGAAGAGACCATTGAAGAGTGGAACATAAAACAGCTAGTGGGAAGAGAACCAGAAAGTTGTGGAGAAGACAGGAGAAAGGCTAAAAGAAAACGGAGAGGTAGCAAAGGGGCAAAAAGAGAGAAGAGTGATTGTTGAGGTAGAAATTGGCAATGGAAAACAATGAAGAGAAGTAAAAATTTGAGCTGTAAACATTAATCATTTATAATGTTGGAAGAATTAGAACTGGAAGGCAGGACACAACCTGACCCCAAAAAGGACCTATGACTTAAGTGTCCTTGGTAGACATAAAAGTGTCAGGCCATGGTTCTTAATTATGGAAAATAAAATATAAGCTTTTTTAATCCTTTTACAATTTGACTCCAGCTTAACTATTTCGTGGGTCCAGGCTTGTGCCAGCCTCTTTTCAAGTTCCCAAAAAGGACAAAGGCAACTGAAAAGAAGGCAAGAAAATGGTCAGAGAGAACAGGAACATATAATACACAGAAGGGGCAGAAAAAAAAAGCATATAAAGAGTAATAATTAAGAAACACTTAGTAAAACAAGGTATCTTGTAATATGTTATTAACAAATTAGCACCTCTAATGCTTTTTCACACCTCCTATTGAAAAATGATTGTGCGTATGTAAAATTAACTGTATATTATATATCTTTCATCATACACAGAAGTAATGTAAAACCATTAAAAAATAGTGAAAGAAGCAGCAATGTTGTGCCTGTTAATTCATGTCTGGTCTTGCTGTACTTGTGCCCAGGGAACATACATTCTAATAGGACTGTACCAATCTGACATTGAAAGAATGAGGAGCTCATATGCGACTGAAAAATGTTTTGTGCGGTATTTTGTTGGTCGGTGTTTTGAACAGGCAAAGATGAAACTGAAAGAAAATCAGTATTGGTAATATTTAAAAAAAGTAATTTAAAAGGTTTGGGCTACCTGCAATCTCCAGGTGTAGTGTAGGTAGAATGTAAAACATCCTATTTGCAGGTGAATGAAGTAATACAGGTGACCAACCACGTTATCGACTACAGTCTTTGCAAAAAATGTCTCCTTGAAATTTCTTTATGCTTACCTGCCCAGCTTGTTTGACTTTGCGTTGTACCTCTCACAGATGTGCACCAGTTTCAATTTGCTGTTCATAACCAAATCTCAATTTCTCCTCCTCCAGGTGAAGCAAATGATAAGAATGTTCAAGTTGTGGAGTTACCCATTGTTGACAGCCTGCATCCACGGCCACCATACCTACCTCTCGGCGTACCAGAAGACCTGGCTGACCAATTAATACGTCTGCACGGTGACCCTGCGGTGTGGTGGGTCTCACAGTTTGTCAAGTATTTGATTCGGCCGCAACCTTGGCTGGAGAAGGAGATTGAGGAAGCAACTAAAAAGCTTGGCTTCAAGCATCCAGTCATTGGGTAAGCATTCATATTAAATCAAAACAAAAAACTATTGTCAAATGGACCCTTTAAGCTGTCTACCTCTGAAAAGCACGCAGTTGAAACCCTGAAATCTGTTTAAGATGTATTTAGCACTTGAAGGACATAATCATCTGCCTTGTTCCGTATAGTTATGGGCATTGCAGCCTCCAGTGTGTGATTGAGATTTGCACAAAAAAGGCTTCCAAATGAGGAGAGCACTCATCAACCTTTTTACGGGTGCAGGAACAGCTGGAGAGTATCACTGGGCTAAGGTGTCCTTAACCATTCAAACGCACTGAAGGGGATCCTTATGGAACTGAATATTCAAGCCATATTTTTCTGCCCATATTTCACAGTGAAATGTCTGACTCATAATATGAATGCTCTTTTCAAGTCATAATTTATACTAAGGAAGCTAATATAAAGTATCTCCTCTAAGTGCACTTTACTAAAAGTCCTGCCACTTACTATAATTCTGCAATTTTTTTTTTTAGTGTTTATATATATATCTACGCCGTTCATGTGCCAAATGCTCAACAGAAACACATAAATACTGATGTTAATGAGCCAGTATGTTGATCTTATCTTAAATGATGATCTTGTTTTTAGTGTTCACGTCAGGAGGACAGATAAGGTTGGAACCGAGGCTGCTTTCCACCCGATTGAAGAATACATGGTGCATGTCGAGGAACATTTCCAACTGCTTGCTCGCAGGATGCAGATAGACAAGAAACGTGTTTACCTGGCAACGGATGACCCCACACTGCTGCAGGAGGCCAAAGCCAAGTAAGTCCACTTGTTCACTAATACACTTGTACACTAATATTTCAGAGCAAACATACTCTTTAACATTTTATGTAATTTATTGTCATTCTTTTTAAGGGGTCTCTATACATAAAGTTTTACAGACATTTACTGGCATAACTTCACAGTATCTTTATAACATATGAGTAGCGTTGCTATTATAGACCAGGGGTCCCCAACCTTTTTTTTACCCGTAAGCATTTAGATGTAAGAGGAGTTGGGGAGCTATGCAAGCATGAAAAATGTTCTTGGGATCCCAAGTTAGTGCTGTGATTGGCCATTTGTTAGCTATGTGGACAGTCAAAATACCAAAGGCTTAGTTTGCCAGTAAATCTGGTTTCTAAGCATCAGAAATATGCCTTCAAGCCAGGAATTTGAGCTTGAGCTTTGAGGCCACAGAGCTACATCAGAGTGGTTAGTGAGGAACATGTTGACGAGCCACTGGTTGGGGATCACTGCTATAGACAGTCATTTTTGGACTGATCCTATACAACTATATTTACAGACTCATTGGTGAAGACCTACATTCATCCAATTCTACGCTGGTAGTCTACTGCAACCATGGCAGCCACTAGAGAACATTTGTGTAAACCATAAAGTTACACTAAGATATATAAGGCATAATTTATATACCTGTTGATATATTTCCAGTCCTCAGATATTCAAGGTACTGTGTCATTTTGCTTGGCCATGCCCCTACTTCCTCTTCCTGCCTTTAGCCATATTTACAGAATACAAATGGTGTAGGACCTCGCACACCCTGCCCAATAGGTGGTTCACGTGGTGCACACAGGGGGAGGTTCGGCCACCTCCTAGCAATGGTCCAACAAAAGAAAAATCCAATGGCACACAGGTCTGCTGGAAAACTTCAAGTGTGCACTGCACTCTGCAATAAACAATTGAAGTGTTCCAGCAGACCTGTGTGCCATTGGATTTTTCTTTCCATTTGCTGCAGTTTACCAGGTTTCTCAACCATTCTCAACCATTGGTATTCAGACTTCACTGGTGCAAGGTACCAGTAGAGGACCACTAGTTAGTCGTGCCACTTTTTATAAATTTACAGATCTTAAAAAAGATAAGAAGCAGCTCTTTGCAGTTCCAGGGAAAAAGCATCTAGCCAATTTTTTTTTTTTTGCCCCTAAGAAGGGCACCTCTATATTTTAAGAACATACTGTATGTACTGTATGGTTCAGGAACACAATATATACACAAACCATAAAAATCAAGTTTTGCATTTTTGGTGTTTCAAAATAATGCAACCAGGGAAATGCGTTAGATAACAGAAATTGAGTTTTAGACACCCTCATTTCTGAAACATTTCTTCCAATTGGCTGATCTAATATTTGGTTATTAACTCAGAGATGTGAAATAGACAGCAGGCTCCTATAACTGCAGCCTCAATGGTACATGGACGACCCTTTTATACATGATAATGTAAATAACACAGGAGATGAAGAGTCAAGTAGGTGTTAAATCTTCCACGCTACAAGCTGACGCAGAGTAAAAGCATTATATTTAATTCAGGTGGGTGAATACTGTGTAATAATTACATCTGAACTCACTTTATGGAGGTCACAATGGGCTCCATAAATTGCCTGCCCGCATGAAATGGCAAACACAATGGCTGTAAATACTTTCAAGCTGTAGGTTTGCAAATTGCCCTGGAAATATTACACTTTGTATAATTATAGTGGAATGGCTTTTCTCTTTCTTTTGCGCATTACTAAAGATATTCGGATCATTTGGAAACCACATCATTTCCACATTACAACATTTAACCAAGACAATTTCACCGACATTGATCGTGTCCTTTTCTATGCACGCATGGGTAGGTGAGGTGCCCAGACACACTCAATGTTGAGAGATATATATATACTGCATTAAAAGTGGTGGCACAGTAAGATGTACTGTATGGCTGATGTTTGATATTACAAAGCTGTGTATTGTATAGTAACAAGGAAGGAAGTGTCTGTGGCTGATTCCATAGAGAAATTATTCAAAGCTTGATTTTTTATTGCAGGCAGTTCGATGCCTCCAACAGTCAACCTTATGATGATGACTGGTCATGCATGAGTATGCACTCTGGTATAATTTGTATGCAGATATGCTTAAAGTGTGGTGCCAAGCAGAAAGAGCATCTCATTGGGCATACAACACTATATTTAGTCCTGCCACCTGCAGCAGTGCCCATTACTGTAATAACTTTCTGGATCACTGCATGACTAATGTCCTAATGTATAAACAGAAGAGATAAATGGGGGTATCTTCATTCATCTCATTTTATAACTGGGAGTCCATACACCTGATTTCCGTATATCTTTAGACATAGCCAGAGGGACATGCCCCGGTTCCAAAGGCAATCGGCACACAAACATTTTTATATCAAAAGATAAATGTCCCAAGGCTTGTTTTCAGTAAAAATAAATTATTTATTAGCATTCACATTTTAAAAAGTTTTTGATACATACTGACCCCACATGGCCCACCTTACGCGTTTCGTACCCTCCGGCACTTAGTCATAGGTTGTTGATAGAGACACCTATGACTAAGTGCCGGAGGGTATAAAACGCGTAAGGTCGGCCATGTGGGGTCAGTATGTATCAAAAACTTTTTAAAATGTGAATACTAATAAATAATTTATTTTTACTGAATACAAGCCTTGGGACTTTTGATCTAAAAATGTTTGGTTATCTTTATTCAGCCGTAATCGGTTGCTCCATAATACCTAACATTACACTTAATTTGGCAGAATTCTTCTGTGATTAGCATTCAGTGTTCTTTCTTTTTGTTTGGGGGCCCACACAACTCAAAATCTTATGCCGGCAGCTAATTGCATGAATAATCCAGAGCACCACACCCAGTAGATTTTTATGTGTGTCACAGGGAGTCACAGGGGGAAGGAGAACTTGGATCATGGGGTCTAATTCTTCTTCTAATTCAGTAGAGAAAGGCCCCCTCCCTTCCTCCTCCTGAGCGGCCATTCTGAAAGTCCTAGCGTGTGCGCAAGTGCTTTTGGGGAATGGGCAGGTAGGCATAGAGCTCCATACCGGGCCCCTCCAATGTTTTTGTGGGGGGGGGGGGGCAGCGTCCTGTAGTTACGCCACTGCCTAACTGTTAGTCTGGAGGGAACTATGTAATGATACTTGGTGTGTGGACAGCAAAAAAAATTCTCTTCAGAGCAGGGAAACCCCAAAAACATTTTAAAATATACCATAGCACTGTATGACTTATATTCCTCTATACTGATAACAATTCTGAAAGCAAAAAAGTGACCCTTTAATGGACAAGTGATAAAAACAACAAAAAGAAATGCACAGATCAAATCACAGAGTGGAACTGATTTCATCACTTTAATGAAAGGATTTCATCAGGAATGACTATAAAACACTCAAGGCAATCGTATTCCCGGAAAGTAGAAATGAATGCGGCATGGCATATGTCAGAAACAGAGAACTACATTATTTATGGCTGCATTAAATTGGTTAGGGCTGTTAATTGAATAAATAATAGTGTTTTTTTTTTCTTCATTTTATTCCTAGATATCCCCAGTATGAGTTTATAAGTGATAATTCCATTTCCTGGTCGGCTGGACTGCATAATCGCTACACGGAAAATTCTCTCCGGGGCGTTATACTCGATATCCACTTTCTGTCACAAGCAGACTTTCTTGTGTGCACCTTCTCTTCCCAGGTATGTTCTTTACCAGTTAACCTTTTTTTTTTATCTCTTTTGGAACCTTAAATAACGTGGGGTGGGGGGACTTCTATATCAGGGGTCCACAACCTTTTTTACCTTTGAGCCACATTAAATTATAAAAAGTTGTGGAGTAGCAGAAAGATGCCAAATAAAGGCTGTGATTGGCTATTTGGTAGCCCAATGAGGATTGACAGCCTACAGGAGACACTGTTTGGCAGTACACCTGGATTTTATTCAACTAAAACTTGCCTCCAAGCCTGGAATTCAATAATAAGCACCTGCTTTGAGGCCATTGGGAGCAACATCCAAGGGTTGGAGGGCAACATGTTGCTCATGAGCCACTGGTTGGGGATCCCTGTTTAGATTATCCTGAGGACTTACTTCAGAAGTAGAAAATAATTCAATCTAAACGCCAAATAGACAATCAGAATAGTTCCAGAATGAACATTGTACTATGTAGCCTTGTATTTCTTATTTGTTAAAAAGCAAGCAAATCTTTCTTAAACCACAAGGAACACTTCAGTGGCAGAATTTTACAGCTGCTCAGCTCTGTATGTAAAACTCTTTGTACCTTAATTTAATTTAAACCTAATTTCTTCTAAAATAGATTTCCTTATGCCTATTGGAAATAACTAGGAGAATAAGGCACCAGTGAGTTTATTGTATGGTCCCCAAATTGTATTAAAATAAGGATTCAAGAGTGTTAAGATGAACATACACCAGCCAATAACAAAAAACTCTCCAGCCCAAGCGGGCAACTTATTGGCTAGTATATGGGGCTTTCACAGGGACCTACCTGACCAATATCAGAATTTTACAGCTTTTCAGCTCTGTATTTAAAACTTTGTACCTTAAGAATAAACCTCCTTTCTTGTAAAATAGATTTCCTTATGTTTCCTGGAAATGACTAGGAGAATAAGGCACCAGTGAGTTTATTGTATGGTCCCCAAATTTTCTTATAAACAAGGATTCACCAGTCTTAAGATGTTCAATGTAAAAACTGCTAATATCATAAAATCTAAAAAAAAAACAAAAAGTAAGCTGATTGATCTGAGCAAGTTTAAATTTAAGTTTCAGTCAAATTAAAGGTGAAAGGAAACTGAATATTTTTAAATTCCAAGTGCAACAGCTTACCTTTTTGTCATTGAATTTCATTTGCTACTTTGCTCTCCAGAACGACATGGCATTTTACTAGTTATGTGTCATTGGCAAACACAGATCCACTGCTTTAATTGCCCTCCTCAAAGTCATTAACGAACAGATGAAATAAACCTTTCCTGCCGCGTTTTCTCCATAGTTTTGTAATTGGAAGTGCTGCCGTACATGTGGGACCTCTCATGGGAGCTTGAATTCAATCAGAGATATAAGTGGGATTTTCCAGGGGAGAACAACAGAAATGAGTTCATTTGTTGAGCTCAGTGGAATGCCTATAGCCAGAGCCCTTTGTGTTTCAGTACATTCTCCCATGTCCTTTTGTTAGACAACGAAGCTCCAAATTATTGTTCAATACTTTCTGATTGTACATCGAAAGCCTCTTTATTAGGCCGGATCCTCTTAGCTGGAATTCCAAAGAAGAACCAGCAATTATTGGCAATAAAGTGTTACATGGGGAAGTCATTCTTTCAGCGAGCTTTGTGCAAAGCAGTTTACAATAACACAATACAGAAGAAGACCAAATTAGAGCGCCCATGCTCCAGAACATTATTCCTAGTGTTTTCAACCCTTCCTTTATTCGTAAAGTTTCTGTGGTAGACAATGGAAATGCTGCAGATTGACATTGCATGCTATATAGGAACATGTAAAAATAAGTGCTACCATGATACCATGCCTGAGGAACATGAGACCTACTCCGCCAAAAACTTGAATTTTATAATCTTCTAAATTAGCCAATAAAATATATATATTGCCTTCAGACTGAGCTATCGCACAGCAACCACTAAATGCCCCCTCTGACAGCTCTATTAAATATCTAACTGCTATATATACTGATATAATCTGCAAAGATGCTGAAATAGTTCTCCTTATTTAAACCAAAGCTATGTCAAATGCTGCTTTATCCTAAAGCAAAAACATTGGGAGGCATGCATATGTATGCATAACTTTATCTGTAAAGCACTGTAAGGACCCGCAGCACTGTACAATATATTCACTGTACAATATATAAAAGTACACACAGGGAGGACAAGTAACATAATAAATATAATATGTGTGTGTGTGTACACAGAGCTTACGTGCCATGTGGTAAGAGAGACAGTAAGAAGGAGGTTCCTTCCCCCGCAGAGCTTACAATCTAATGGGGTAGATAACATACAGGCACAAATTGGAGGGGAAAAGTGAACAAGGGAAAGGCATTGTCCCTTAAGTGCTAGGACTAGACTTATGTTCCAGTGTTCCAAAAGGTAGAAGCTGAGTTTTTTCTTGAAGAGATTGAGAGAGTGCACCTTGTGCAAGAATTCAGGGATGGAATTCCAGAGGTAAGGAGTAGCCAGATAGAAAGGTTTAAATGAGAGGTGGCAGCAGTGGATGGTGTGAAAAGATGGTGACTGAGGGGAGAAGACCTGGAACACACAGTGAGACAAATGAAAAATGTAATGAGGAGCAGAGGAGTCAATAGTAGTATTTTAGTCAGCACTCGCCCAATTTCCGCCTCTTATTGGATTATGGTGCACGTGTCCATTGGTCCACTAACCAGCTGAGCAGGGCCGGCCTTAGGCCAATTGGGCCCAATTGGGCCCCGCACCTCTGGGGGGCCCCGCACCACAGGGCAGCACAGATAATATTTCCCTCAGCACATGATGCTGCCTGGCCTGCCCCCAACTTTGAGAGTCCAGCCCATCCCCAAATCCATAGGTCTAGCCTGCCCCCAACTCTCATAGGCCCAGCTTTCCTCCAACCTTGATAGGCCATGCCTGCCCCCAATCCAACCAAGCCTGCTCACAAGCTGAATCGGCCCAGCCCCAAACTAATTGGCCCAGTCCACTCTCCTATTTCCTCCCTCTCTCTCTTACCCTGTGTGCCCCTATTATGTTACCTTGTCTGCCCCTTTCCTTTCTATTTTGTGCCTGTATGCCCTTATTTTCCTAAATACTTGGTGTGTCAGTAGCCAGCAACACTTTGTCAAGGGGCCCCGCCAACATGGTCCCAATTGGGCCCCACAGTTGATAGGACCAGCCCTGCAGCTGAGTATCCAATCCAGTACATGACACAGCTCCATGCAATGTTAATTTAAAAATAAAAGCCTTTATTTGCTCATGGCTTTAGATCTGCAACATTACAACGTTTCAGCCTATATCCAGCCCTTTGTCAAGCAGGGGGCAGAGGAGTGAAATACTTTAAATGTTAGCAGAAGGGGTTTATATGCTTTACTCTGCTTAACAGGCAGCCATGCTAAGGATTTTACCTGGGGTTTAGCAGATTCCCTCTTGGGAAAGAGAAGGAGGATCCTTGCAGCAGAGGTTAAGATTGATTGGAGGGGATAGAGGTGGGAGTCAGGAAGTCTGGTAAGTAGGAGATTGCAATAGTCTAAACAGGAAAGGATAAGGGCATGGATTAGTGTTTATGATGTTATTTGTGATAGAAAGTATATATTGTGGAGGAAGATGAGGCAGGTTTTGGCAGTGGTATTAATATTAGAGAAGGAGAGAGACTGGTCAAAGATGACCCACGGTAAGTGTGCTGAATTTACAGGGATAATGGTCATGCCATCAATAGTAATGGTGAAAAGAAGAGAGGAGCTAGGTTTAGGCGGGAAGACCATGAGCTTTGTTTTAGCCAGGTTCAGCTTGACGAGGTGTTGTTAGCAAAAGTAACAGAGAAGGAACCATCAGAAAGGTAGAAAAAGGAACCAGCATGGGGCTCGATCCCAGATACCAAGTGTAGAATTTGCATTAGAAAAGTATGGTCATCAGTATCAAAAGCAGAAAATAAGTCCAGGAGAATAAGAAAAGAGTAGAATAGAGAATAGGTACAAACATAATGGCCTCCTGCACAAGGTTCTACCAAACATTTATGGCTTATTTTATCATCTTATTGCTATTATTATTTATCACCGTGGGTTAAAATAAAGTTCTAATACTTTAGTGGGCTTAGTGGGCTTCTCATTGATCTAATCTAGTTATATGTTGGATATTTTGAGGCTAATTCTTTTTCAGAGAATTAGCAAATATAACTTTTGAGACTTAGCAGCTATCCATTTATATTTTGTGAGTAACATTCTGGGTTGAATCCAAATGTTAACACATTTTCAGAATCAATACTGTTCAGTACAACTGCTAAAAACCCTGTTAGGTCAGTGGCACACTAGGCATTTTGATTGACGCTACAAGAAGCAGTGAGAATAAAGCTGTAGAGCAGGTAACCACTTCCCACTTACTTCAATGGGAAAGCCACAAGCTGACCCAGACCCCCAGCAGGTTAGTGGTATTAAACACACATCCCAGGGGTCCTCGCAGCATTTTGAATGCCATTCAATACACAGGATATTCCATAACTCTTCGTAGCCATTAGAAATGCTGCCCGGTCCTATTGAGATCATTTGTGCAGCATATTCCCCTAAATGGCTATGTCCTGTGTCAGATTTCTCTTTCATCTTTCCTTAATTACCCTGGCAATTTATATTAGAGCAAAGTTTGTTATTTCTTAATCAAATCAGCTGATACAGTAGAAGCACTGCTCGCTGACAAGCCATGGAAGGAGAGCTGCTGGATAAATACATTTTCCTTCATCAGAGATAATTGAGAGGCTTTGCGAGAGGTTAATTGATTTGAGCTGGAAATGCTGTCAATTAGCTGCTGTCATTCTTTTGTTCCAAGGCTACGGAGAAACTCTCCCAGGCTGTATAGTGTCATTTCCCAGGTGCGACACTTTTTTGGGAAAACTCTTCTTGGATCCTTGGTTCCAAGGGAATTTTGTTACCCTACTTTCCAACCCCATTTTATAGTTACTCTAGAAAATCATCATTGTCATTTCAGTCACTGGGTTCTTTAAGCATTATGAATAAATGTACTTTGAAGGCTTATTTCAATCATGGCTGTACTATCAGCCATTCTGCCCAGCCTCCCTTTGTGCCCCAGGTGACATGACTAAAGGTGGAACTCTCAAAAGACTGGGTCCAATGGATGCAGCCTAAAGGAAAGATATCATGTAATCAGTTAGTGACTTTGGCTGGTCAGTTATTGTCTGATTTTAGCTACCCAATTGAGTCAGCAGCCTATTGGACGGTGTATGGGGCCAATCTTAAAAAATTGACTTGGGTGAACATTTATTGGGCAAACATTGCATCAGTCTTTGGAAGCAATTTTTTTTCTCACAGGTCTACATAGACCTCTATACTGTTCAATCCTTGACCCAAGGGACAAAATATTGGATCTTATACTATGGATATTGTATAGGTAGGGGATCTGTTATCCGGAAAACCGTTATCTTGAAAGCAGTTTTGCCTAGACTCCATTTTATCCAGATAATCCAACTTTTAAAAATTATTTCCTTTTCCTCTGTAATAATAAAAAATTATCTTGTACATGATCCAAACTAAGATAGAATTAATTTTAAAGAAAGAAGAAGACGGAAGTGGATCGCTCTGTGGTGCTCACTGGTATAACCCCGGGCCGGTGCAGTTTTCTGTTGATAGGAGCTCCTGTCATTTGTGCCTAACATTTGGCACTTCCAAGTGCTGCAAGCCTTTCCTTCTCTTTTAATATTGAGTCAATCAGAGAAATGCCTAGCAACGGTCTCCAAGCATGGAACTATTGGCTTTTAGAAGGGGTCCTTGTACAGTTTTCCTTCACTCAATGCTTACACAGGAGATGGTGCATGTCCAGGAACTGCTTAGCTTTGTCATTGATATTCCAGACTGGAACAAATACAAGACAAAGGGGACACTCCCTGCTCAACATTTTTTCTACGTCACTATGTCTCTGCCCTCAGTCACTGTATGGATCTCCACTGAAATACACTACATCCATTCCAGAGCCCACTACATAAATGTCCAGTCCAACTCCTTGCTGTTGCGATTTCCCTCTCCGTCCCTAATTTGCATATGCAAATTCAGATTCAGTTTGGCTGGACAGAAAGATATGGCCAAATCCAAATCCTGCTGAAAAAAGCGGAATCCCGAACCGAATCCTGGATTTGGTGCATCCCTACTGTTTTCATACAAGAACAATTGTAGCTGGTTAGTAATATGTTTCATTATTTCCATTGATGGCATCAGAGCCTACTTCCCTCAAAGAAGCGTATGTCTAGCCAACTACCTGTAGGCATAAGCCTTATTAAAAAGGGGTCCCCTTGTTGCCACCCTCTAAAATCAAATATATTTCTCTTTGTTACATTTTGAACAGACAGGAGTCCTTCCAAATTTAGAGTATTTTGTCCCTTTATTTCCCTCTGAAGGTCCCAGTGTGGCCATTTGCATATACACCACTTCCTCATCTTTAGAAAAAAACAAGTTATTGGTTTCTGGCACAAGAGAGCATAATATTGGTGCATTTGAGTTCCAGTGAGGCTTAACCATCTCCTGATAGGCCAAGCTGGAGACAATATTGTGCACAGCTGCTATTTATAATGACACCAAGAGTCCCCAGAGGGCTGCATTGCCCAGTGATGAGATTTGTTCTAATTTCTCATTGAAGTGTTAAATAGAAGAACTGCTCCTTCACCGAATCTACTTTCTCCCAAGCAACCTCCGGACCTTTTCTTTTGCTCAACCGAGCTTAAACTGCCAAGCCATCTGCATAGATTTCAGTAGGGGGGAGGGTAAATTCTTTTATTTCTCAGTAGGAAATGCTGATTGTACTGACCTGACTGCAAATCAAATTGTTTTCATTGCCTCTGTTATGGTTGTATTTTCGGCAGTTAGTCACAGCTATATATTTTTCCATGTAGCTTACTTTCTTTCCTTTCTGCATCCGTCTCTCTCTATAATGATGGAGATTTTTTTCCACTGGACTCGCTGGCTGTGCTTTTAATGCGTTCTCTTATTGCCACGTTGGTCCGTTTAGACTCCTGCCTGCCTGGAGCTGGAGCCGGCTGCATTATGTTTAAAGATGATTGCAGCAGAAAGTGAAACCAGCAGATGTTCTATCTCCTATTGTATCGCATGCCCTGCAGAGAACAGTAGCGCATGCCGTCCATAACCAAGCAGGACGTTATGGCAAATGTTCTAAAATATTCCAGTTTCATGTCTGATCCCCTCTGCCAGCCATCAGGCCCTGCTTGCTTCATTACTCGTTGAACTACTGTCCATTGCAAGTTTTCTCACCGTTTGGAAAATTAAAGGGATACTGTCATGGGAAAAAAAACATTTTTTCAAAATGAAACAGTTAATAGTGCTGCTCTAGCAGAATTCTGCACTGAAATCCATTTCTCAAAAGAGCAAACAGATTTTTTTTATATTCAATTTTGAAATCTGACATGGGGCTAGACATTTTGTCAATTTCCCAGCTGCCCCAAGTCAAGTGACTTGTGCTCTGATAACCTTCAGTCCCTCTTTACTGCTGTACTGCAAGTTGGAGTGATATCATCCCCTCCCTTTCCCCCCCCAGCAGCCAAACAAAAGAACAATAGGAAGGTAACCAGATAACAGCTCCCTAACACAAGATAACAGCTGCCTGGTAGATCTAAGAACAACACTCAATAGTAAAAACCCATGTCCCACTGAGACACATTCAGTTACATTGAGAAGGAAGAACAGCAGCCTGCCAGAAAGCATTTCTCTCCTAAAGTGCAGGCACAAGTCACATGACCAGGGGCAGCTGGGAAATTGACAAAATGTCTACACCCATGTCAGATTTCAAAATTGAATATAAAATAATCTGTTTGCTCTTTTAAGAAATGGATTTCAGTGCAGATTTCTGCTGGAGCAGTACTATTAACTGATTCCATTTTGAAAAAAAATTTTTTTCCCATGACAGTATCCCTTTAAAGAAGTCTGAAAAACCGAAGGTCGGCGCATGTTGGAGACCCTGGCAACAAAAGACACAAAATCCGTCGACCAATAGCCATATTTACCTGGATTATCTAAGGCAGAGATTTAGTGGTATCGTTTTACGGTGGATAAGTAAACGCATCATTAGAGTCAGTTATGTTATTGTGTGTCATGTTATAAGATAATCAGATTAGTAGACGACCAAGCCCTTCGGGTGAAAGCCCAGCCGATTATGTATTTGAATACTAAAGGCTTTTCATGCTATGATGAGATGAGGCGGTACAAGCTTAGCAGTAAATGTTTTCACTGTGTTCTAAATGTCAGTTTATTATTTTGATCCACCTTGCATAATACTATATGCCAATGGGTTATTTGTATACCAAGATGAGGGGCTATTTGGGTGCAATGGAAATGAGTATCTATTAAATACATCATCAGACACACGTATATGTCCAACCATTACTTCTTGTCGGCTTCACTTGTGAGGCTGTTTAACCACTGCCTGCAGTCATATCATCTCATTAGTTTAATGTTTTCCTGTATTTTCTGGTTCAAGTCCCCTGCTAAGACCCAAGATTTGTTCCTCAAATCGAAGTGTATTAAAACAATGCCATATCAGTCGTATTGTTTTTAATTCAAGGATATCTAGTTTGCCCTCCCCAAATCTCCCCATAAGTGCTTTTCAGACTGAGTTTTTTATGACTATCCTTGAAATAAAATAGGCATTCTCCATAAATCTAAATGGTTTCCAGGCTGAGCTCCTGCCGGCACTGCTCCAGGCCTTCTCCAGGGGAGCTGGAACTGCTGCATTGGATTGAACTTGTCTGTCTAGAAAAAAATATATGCTAGTGCCTTTTATCAGTGGCATGAAGGGTATGGGGGAGAACTAGAAGATGCATAAAGCACAAATGTTTGCATGCACAGAGGAACATCGTCCATCAAGTGCAAACATGGAGCATCAGGGGATGCAAGGCATTAGAGAGCCCTTTACTTACCACTGACTTAGAGCTTTAATTGCAGTGGTGCCTTCAGCCAGCCGGACAGAGAGCAACAGCAAAGACATGGAGGCCCATTTATCAAAGGTCGAATTTCAAATTCATGTGAATTTTTTTATATTCGAATATACTCACAATTCGACTGGGAGATTATGTAAGAAAAAAATTGAATGTCTAATATTCAATCTAATGGTTCCAACCTGAAAATGCGAATCGTTTTAGATTCGTATTCGTTTCGTACGAATCAAGTTTTTCTCCCGAAAAAAAAACAAAAAACCTTGAATGTCAGGAAGGCAATTAACATCTCCAAATGGCTCAATGGACCTCTGCCATTGACTTGTACATGAACTCGGCAGGTTTTAGGTGGCGAATATTCGAATTAGGACTGTTTCTATGGTCGAGGTGTGATAAATCTCACATTGGAAGAGGGGGATTAAAATTGTAATGTGTGAATTTTTGATATGGCTTCAAAGGAGAAGTAATCTTCCCCCCAGGTGCTCAAGTTCCAACACTTGAGCACCTGATCATCAAAAATAAGTTCCAAGTAGTGACTATAAAGCCATGTCACAATACCGTTATTGTCCACATGCACCAATTAACAAAATATTATTTATCATTAACTCAATTACTCGTTACTTCCTAATCAGAAGCTTCCACTGAATGATGCATCATTCAGTGGAAGCTTCTGATTAGGAAGTAACGAGTAATTGAGTAGCCTGCATTGTATTGTGAAGGGCTAAAAGCTTGGGGCAGTAGAGAAGAGCAAGAGCCAGTTAGCCAAATGTTGATGTTCTGGAGGGCTTCTTTTGGATTTTTAGATTTTATATTGAAGTCTTTTGGATACCAGGCCACCAAGTATAGAATGTATTACAATTAGGAGCACACTTAAATATTTACTTTTGATTTGTTTCTCCAGAAAAATGTATGAGCTTCTTATTGGCTGGGCTTCTAGTTTTAGAATCACTTGGATCAACCTCCATTGGCCTCCTTTGGTGTTGTAAGTCCACGGTAAGAAGCCAGAGGGTGACGTGGCTAAAAGTGCAGGGGCATGATCCTGAGAGCTTTCAATATTTTGAGCTTTTCAGGCTTATCTGCAGTTATACACCCTAAGGCACAATGTCTACAGGAGCTTGGCCAGCAGAGCTGTAAGCATGATGCAGGGAGTTCCCAGTGGCCTCATTCCCCACGTGCCAGAGGTTTCAGCTCAGGAGGCAGTGACAGATCTGGTATAAAGAAGATGTGATTGTTCTTCACTTTATGCTGATGTAGCAGAGCAAGAAATAAATGATTGTACAGGCGAATGTGCTGCGCAGTGCAGCAAGTACAAGTAATTGTTCCCTGATACACTGTCAAGCCTGTATTGTTACAAGTAATTACACCCAGAAATAATGTATTTTTTGGCAGCTGAGGGAAGTTGTTAGATTTGATAAGTATTTTAACTCCTTATTTGCATCTCTGGGTCAACCAGTGCACTCCTGAAAGTCCCCCAACAACATTTTGCTGTTTTTGCTTGTCATCTTACATAGGGCTGCACCATATTCCACTTACCCTAGTCAGTGTCCTGGGATGAAGATTTTAATGCCTATAATGCTACAAGTGGGGGGGAGGGGCATGAGATGAACCCCAAACCACCTTTTTATTGCTATGAAAAAGCCTGAAGGGTCTTTATTGGTTGACCCTACCTGCATATGGAATGAACGTGACTCACATTACTTCAATGTAGGGAATATATTCCTGTAGCAAATACAGGACTAAAGAACGTTGACGGATTTCTTTTTTCTGTTTTTTCTTTTTAAATGTATTTAACCTAACTATGTTTTTGGGGATAATTCAGTAGCAGGCAACATCTCCCACATTCACCTTCAAACAGGGCATGGGGCTGCTCATATGTTGTATCGTTGATACTGTAGCTACTGTGGCTGAAAACCCTCTGGCTTCTAATGTTGCATCTTCTTGGCCTTTTGGCTAAAAAAGTGCAGTGCTGGGCCTTTTGTCTAGGTACTCCTTCTGTGAAGAAGGAAAAACACTTGGTCCTCTGGCTGGCAAGATCAAGGAGGAGTATCTGTTCTTATGATCCTATGTGAAGAACGGAGAAACACTTGGTCCCCCTTAGGGGGGTGGGGATGGTGGGGCGCACCCCAGTTTCGGCAAGGTGGACCCACCCGCTCATGCTGTACTTCGGCTGAGCCTGGGACACTTGGAGCCCATGCCTTCGGGTAGGACTCGGAAAGAATGATTCAGTATCATCTAGCTTCCAGCCACAGATTTCGGGGGATGGACAACATAATATATTTAATTAAGCTTCAAAAACCAATTACAAAATGTTATGCATCATAGCATATGCAAGGAGAATTTTGAAAAGGTCAGTCCATTCATGTGCATGTCCCAGTGGGTCTTTGTTGGACCTTGCGTGAGAGTTTTGGAGGGCTACTCCAGAATGCAGTTGTGTGACCAAAACCAGAAGACCAAGTTACCCAATAAGCTCATCCGCATGTGTCCAGAATAAGATGGTGCTGCCCTAATCTGATCAATCATCTTGTTGGTTAAAGTATGTTCTTTGGCTGAGTAGTAAAATATCCATCTAAACTAGGATTAAATCATTCCATGTGACCTGCTTAAGTTTTAAGGTTGAGCTACAGCATTTATTGATATCATTTTTTCTTTTTATCCTTTTTAGGTGTGCAGAGTAGCCTACGAAATCATGCAGACACTCCATCCCGATGCTTCAGCCTATTTCCACTCCCTAGATGATATTTATTACTTTGGTGGACAGAACGCTCACAACCAAGTGGCAATATATCCCCACCAGCCACGGAATGCAGACGAAATCCCCTTGGAACCCGGGGACATTATTGGGGTGGCAGGAAATCACTGGGACGGCTACTCAAAGGGCATTAACCGCAAGTTAGGCAGGACCGGTCTGTACCCGTCGTACAAAGTCAAGGAAAAAATAGAGACAGTCAAATATCCAACATACCAAGAAGCCGAAAAATAGATGTCACCCATTGACTGAATCACGTGCCAACTATAAATGAAACCAGAAGGGAGAATAACTTACCGTTTTAATTTATATTTAAATAAAAATAAAAAAAGCTATTTTACCTTAAACGTGACAGAAAGTGACACTGAGTAACTGCTGAAAATTGGAACTCCATATACTACCTTGGAGACTTGTCCTGTTGAGTACAAGATGTAAGAGAAGTTCCTGCTGTCCATTTAACTGCTCTGATTGGTTAATAGAGCTCGATGCTCATCTTCTGCCATTTACCGACAGCAACTCGCAGACATTTCCACACTGCCATACTGTGCAATTAGGGGGGCAGAACTATGTTTTATACGTACAAGATTTTAAATGGTGCCTGTGACCCATGGGTTACCTGTGATAAAAGCCAGGTGCAGCGTCTAAGTACTGTGCAGTTGTTATTTGTCCTTAATTAGCATTCCGAGCACCGGAAACACTCCAGTGAAAGAGTCCAAGTGAAGTTACAATGTTTTGCTTAAGGAACCTTGTTTTTGGGGGAAAGTCACGTGTTGAGATTCACGCCATGGTTAGAGAAGAAACGATCCCCCGGGAAGGAGAAGTCATTCTCACTTTGCTGCGAGGGTTTTCCTTTGTTTTTGTTTTTTAAAACCTCCATGAACTGATTCTTATAAAGGTGTTTCTTGGCATTGTCTTTGATAACAAACAATTAAATAATACCAAAAAAAGTTCTGGTTCTATGTGTGCTTTAAAAGTGGGATTGTAGCGCTTCAATGGGTGGATTGGTGAGTGCAGGACACAAGAGAAGGTTCTATTACTGGTACTTCACGTAGATCAGTTGGCCTGTGTTGGGTTTTAGAAGACCAGGACAATCCCATGCACTTGAGATACAGAGCATGAAATAAAAGTGTCCGTACACTATAGTTCTATAAGCTTGGTGCATATTGTTGGGGGGGGGGACTCCAAACAAGGAACCTGCATGTTTATTCCGTCATGATGTAACCTTTTATGGTGACACCCCTCGTCTTCTGCATAATCCAGTCCCCAGTATTTCAGCCTTTATAGTCTGTTTAAAGATTATTCCAATATTTGATAACTGGTTTGCATTGTAGTTATACGTGGTGACAAGGGGTATTCCTTGTATCATTTCTCTGGTTTTGTTTTTTCTTTAGTACCTCTAGGAATTTGCTTAACCTCTTGTCTAGTTCTCATGAAACTTATATTCCTTTTCCACAAATGTAATTACCATGTTTCATGACTCCTCGTCATACAATACAATCTGAGCTGAATGCTGAGCATCAATTGCAAACTCACTGAACATTTATGTCCCATATGGCCCCCCTTCAAGTCACTGACTAACTCAGAGTTAGAGAGCTGAAAAGCAGGAAGTAGTGTTCTGTTTATTATGTTAGACATCCAGTCACTCCAGCATTTCTACATTACATTTTTGGCTAACTAACGATATTATAATAATTTTTAATTTTACACAGCCGATCTATTTACCCAGTTTTTATTTTAATACTGAACTGTTCCATTACGGCTGGCGCTGTACGATGGGGGGGAGGGTGCTGTTAAAGGTAGAGTCCAGTAAAACAGATAATAAGCAAAGGCCTTAGAGAGGAAAGTTCTTCTGCAAATAAAAAAAGGAGCTGTTCCCCCCTGAAGCCATCTTGTCATCATGAAATCAGCAGCAGAATATGGCGAGCACTTTGACACCCGTTGGCGTGTTCACATAAGTCATTAGTTGTTGCCTATTTGCATGAGATGCTGATTCCTTCCGTCCGACCGTGCCTTCAATTAATCGGACACAGAGATCTCCCTGAATTCATTAAAGCTCCGTACAGGAGACGTCCCCTGCATGTAAAGAGAGAGAGACAGAGCGCAGGCTAATGTTCCAATCTAGAATCCATAGAGCCGGGCCCTGGCACACAAATCCTCTTATCTGCCCCCAGTCTCAGGCCTTTCCAAGGGAATCTTCTAATGTCGCTGCTGCTTAATGGGCTGATGTTTTACATTTCTAATGTGTCCTTTCATTTCAGTGCAGCCTCAATAAGTCATGACTAATGGAGGGGGCTTTTCAATGGAGCTCGGCTGGGGGGGGGCACTAGCACAGTTAATTAGTATTTGCAAAGCTGGCACCGCTTGATAAGGATTTGGGGCTGTAGATGGTACGTGTCACTGGCGCTTTAGCCTGCCCTCAAGCACCTTCCAGAGACCTGCTATCATTTTCTGCACAGGTGACTATTGCGTGCAGAATAACGGTTGGATTCCACGAACGAGCGCTTAGATAGGAGGGAGCTATGGAGATTACTTGTCAACCAAAGCAACCTTTCCCTTGGCATTTTCCAAGAGCTGTTAGTTTTAGCAACACTCTCCTGCCATGGGCTGACCATGGTCTGATTCAAACCTCTAAGGACATATTTCGTTATCACATACAGTTAGGTCCATAAATATTTGGGCAGAGACCACTTTTTTTTCTAATTTTGGTTCTGTACATTACCACAATGAATTTTAAATTTTAAACTCAGATGCAGTTGAACTGCAGACTTTCATCTTTAATTCAGTGGGTTGAACAAAAAGATTGTATAAAAATGTGAAAAAGTAAAGCCTTTTTTTAATACAATCACTTCATTTCAGGGGTTCAAAAGTAATTGGACCATTGACCATATTTCATGGGCAGGTGTGGGCAATTCCTTTGTTATGTCATTATCTATGGAGCAGACATGCAGTCGAAGGAGGTGCAGGTGAAACAAGCCATCCTTAAGCTGCAAAAACAGAAAAAACCCATCCGAGAATTTGCTACAAAATTAGGAGTGGCAAAATCTACAGTTTGGTACATCCTGAGAAAGAAAGAAATCACTGGTGAACTCAGCAACACAAAAAGACCTGGACGTCCATGGAAGACAACAGTAGTGGATGATCTCAGAATCATTGCCATGGTGAAGAGAAACCCCTTCACAACAGCCAAACAAGTGAACAACACTCTCCAGGAGGTAGGCGTATCGATATCCAAGTCTACCATAAAGAGAAGACTGCATGAAAGTAAATACAGAGGGTGCACTGCAAGGTACAAGCCACTCATAAGCATCAACAATAGAAAGGCTAGATTGGACTTTGCTAAAAAAAAATCTAAAAAAGCCAGCACAGTTTTGGAAAAAAATTCTTTGGACAGATGAAACCAATATCAACCTTTACCAGAATGATGGCAAGAAAAAAGTATGGAGAAGGTGTGGAACAGCTCATGATCCACATCATCTGTAAAACATGGCGGAGGCAGTGTGATGGCTTGGGCGTGCATGGCTGCCAGTGGCACTGGGACACTAATGTTTATCCATCATGTGACACAGGACAGAAGCAGCCGAATTAATTCTGAGGTGTTCAGAGACACACTGTCTGCTCAAATCCAGCTAAATGCAGTCAAATTGATTGGGAGGTGTTTCATAATACAGATGGACATTGACCCAAAACCTACAGCCAAAGCAACTCAGGAGTTTATTAAAGCCATGGTTGCCCTTTTATTAGACACCAGTGGGATCACCTGACTATAGCTGGGAAGGGTGGGAGCTACAACATGGAGCTGGTCACTTCTTCTGTAAAGCACAACTTTCCCTTGTTTGTTATAGTTATACAGGAACAGTGACCAGCTCCATGTTGTAGCTCCCACCCTACCCAGCTATAGTCAGGTGATCTGGTGATCCCAAGTTTGGGAGTTTTACTTTGAAAGCAGCAAGTAAGTTGCAGGTAAAACTTAGTCCCTTTGTAAAATGTATAATGAAGCAATAGAATTCTTGATGAATCAGATAAAATTGAGCATCCCAGATATGGGATGACTTTGACGTAGTTGGCCAGCTTAAATATATTGCAATATATGGACAAACAATCCCTGTTTTGTTTAAAGGGTAAGGCATTTTTCAGTAGCAGTATGCACAAAATGTCTCTGTCTTAAATATATAGATAATGGGTTGAGTGCAGAGGACTCTTGTATTTGTCTCCCAGATTTTACGCAACAGGGCTCTAATGGAATATGGAGTGATTTGGGGAATTGCATGTCACAAGTTTTCCTTGCTAAATACAATGAGTTAAATTTGGTACAAGTTTACATTTACATTACATTGATTTTGAGATACAAAAATGGTTTATTTTTATGCTTCCTCAAGCTAAAGGCTAACATCCTCTTACTACAAAAACTCAGTCATGCTTTTTGGCAGATGAGCATTCTAAAGAGCTGACTCTTGACTGAAGCAGTTTGCAGGTTGGTGCTCAGTGGTTGGGGAGTAGGGAGAAATACATTCTGTTATGCCTATTACAGATAGTCCAGTCTGCAGTTCTACTGCTGTTAAAGGAACAGTTCAGTGTAAAAATAAAAACTGGCTAAATAGATAATAGATAGATAAATAAAAATGTTACTAATATAGTTAGTTAGTCAAAAATGTAATGTATAAAGTCTGGAGTGACTGATGTCTAACATAATAGCCAGAACACTGCTTCCTGCTTTTCAGCTCTCTAACTCTGAGTTAGTCAGTGACTTTAGTGGGGGCCACATGGGACATAACTGTTCAGTGAGTTTGCAATTGATCCAAAGCATTCATCTCAGATTCAAAAGCAACAGATATGACCCATGTGCCCCCCCCCCAAATCTCTAATTGGTCACTGCCTGGTAACCAATCAGTGTAAACCAAGAGAGCTGCAAAGCAGGAAGTAGTGTTCTGGCTATTATATTAGACATCCGGTCACTCCAGCCGTTACATTTTTGCCTAAATAAATATATTAGAAACATTTTTTATTTTGCACAGCCTATCTATTTACCCAGTTTTTATTTTTCCACGGAAATGTTCCTTTTAGACTGCAGGGGTCAAACCTCCCTTTTTCCTCTTGTACTCTAGCCTTACTATACGCACATGGGGTCATTTACTTATGAAACAATAGCATGCAAAGACTGGCCACAATCAACTATATATATATTGTACTTTGCATAATGTCTGCCTTAATGCTGCACGCCTCTGCAGTTGTAGCTGCCCTGATGAATACAGAGTTGCCTGCACTAATTGCTGTATTCATGAGGGAGCACATAGACATCTTCACTCCCACCGCCAAATTATGTGCAAGTTAGGGAGCGGCAGAATGGTAGGGAGTAAGGACACGACTGGCCCAAATTGCAGCCTTTTTTCTGAGCAGAAGTTTCTGTGCATGAGAACTGAGTGGCGCCCTCTTGTGCCCCTTAGTAGTGATGGGCGAATTTATTCACCAGGCGCAAATTTGCGTGTTTCGCCGCTGGTAAATAAATTTGTGAATTTGCTGCTAAAATTCGCTGGCGAAAATTCGGCGGTGCTGAAAAAAATGTTGACACTGGCAACGGTTCTGACACCGCCTTCAAAGTTTTTCGACGAAAAATTTGACGCCAGCGAGAGTTAATAGACGCCCATTGAGTTAAATCGGCCCCGGCAGCAACTTTGATGCCGGGGAATTGTCAAAATCGGCGTTTCGCAAATCTTTCACCAGGTCCACGAATTTCACCAAAAGTTTGAGAAATTCGTGGCGAAGCGAAACGGGACAAATTCGCCCATCACTACCCCTTAGTGTTCTTACCCTTCTGCCCACAAATTAAATGTCCCCACTAGAATGAGCCCAGCTGGGATATTCCATTACTTCAGCGCTGCATGAAACTTTCATCTAGAGAGCTGCATAAAGAGAGGGGCCTGGGGCAGACATTCCTGTTTGAACCCCCTAAATACATCTCTGCCTGTCCTGTTATATAAGCAAGGGATGCTCCTTATATTATCCTTGGCTGTATAAGTACAATGTGAAGGGTACAGACAAATTGTACTGTAGATACAGTTGCTTCCTGCAACATTACAGCCTGGTATGGAAACTTGTAATTCTATTTTTATATATAAAGTGCTGTATATGAATACACAGTCATTTCCACTGCTAAGAAGAGGAATCTCCAGTCTAGTGCAGCCCAAGCAGTTTGAGTGGAATGTAGTGTTTGGCTGCAGGACGGGTCCAGCTTGGGTTTCAGGGCAATGTTTTCAGGCCGTTTTATTTTACTTACGAGATCTTGTCCATTCAGGTGCTTTAGGAGCCAGTGATGCTGCCGATAACGTTACAATATCCTCTTACTGCACAAATGCCATTGGAAGGAAAAGGCTGTGCCCGTATGAAATATCACACCTTGTGCAAATCGAGGAGCTTTTGTTTAACCCTCTGTGAAGCCTGACACTGCAACCCCAATAAGCCTTGTTATTAATGTCACCCCTTGCCTTCATCTCTGCCGTCTGCCCACGACAGTTCCTATAGTCAGAACTAGAGACTTCCATCTCGCTGGACTATGACCATAATCTAATAGCTTCAATATCCCTGTTTGCCTTATTTAGCTCAAGAAAAAGAAAACCAACCTCTAGGTTGAACAGGCTGCCACAGTATATAGGAATGGCGATCAGAGTGAAATAATACATAAGCTCCCCAATTCCTGGCTATAAGTACAGAGCAGCAGGGCGTAGGTTTGAGACGAGCCAATGGCAGAAGAGTTGTACTGCTATTTACATTCATCATGGCTCACAATCCAGTCCGGATCACTAACACCCAGAGGCTTCCGGACGGAACACTCATTATCTTGAGTCTTAATTATTACACACTGACAATTATCATCAGGATTCATAGAACAAAAACAGGACCTGGATATAAATATTTAAGGGCAGGGACATACGGGCAGATTGTCGCCTGGTGACTAATCGCCTCTTCTACGGGGCGACAATCTCCCCGAACTGCCTCCCCCCCGCCTTCCTCCTGCTAAAATGGAAAATCGCCTGCGCCAATGCACTCGCGGCTCTTCGATTTCCGAAGTTTCCAAGTGAGGCAACTTCGGAAATTGAAGCGCCGCGAGTGCATTGGCGCAGGCAGGGGAAAGGCAGTTCGGGGAGATTATCGCCCCGCAGAAGAGGCGATTAGTCGTCAGGCGACTAAATCTCCCTGAATCTGCCCGTGTGCCCCTGCCCTAATATAAAATGTGCCCCCCCTCACTGCCACAGCTTCCCATTATGTCAATATTATAAGAATGTAACAATAAGACCTGCCACCGGCTTCTCTAGTGGAAGTCTAGTTACATGTAGGGTTTTTGTTCAATGCCTCCTTATATCAAGAGAAAAGCATGAGGGTGGCACAGCTTATTGGAACCTCCCTTCTCCCCGTAATAATATCTATCCATGAAGAAGCTGCTCGGATGAGTAGTGAAACGTCTTCAATGATTACACAGCAAGTCCAGTTGTTTTAGAATGACTTTTACTACATATATCCATTTCATTTAGCTTAATAGTATGGCCGCCTTCCTCACTAGGTCAAATGACCTGAAGACCGTCTCCCAAGAAGTCCATTTGAAGCAAATAATACAGGTTTTTAAAAATGATTTCCCTTTTCTCTGTACAGGTATAGGATCCTTTATCCGGAAACTCGAAATCCAGAAAGCTCCGAATTACGGAATGGCTGTCTCGCATAGACTCCATTTTATCCAAATAATCCAAATTTTTTAAAATTATTTCCTTTTCTCTGTAATAATAAAACAGTTGATCCCAACTAAGATATAATTAATCCTTATTGGAAGCAAAACCAGCCTAATGGGTTTATTTAATGTTTAAATGAATTTCTAGTAGACTTAAGGCATGAAGACCCAAATCACGGAAAGATCCATTATCCGGAAAACCACAGGTTCTCAGCATTCTGGATAACAGGTCCCATACCTGTACTAGTAAAAACAGTTCCTTGTATTGGATGGTCACTAAGCTGCAGGAATCTCTATTGATGGCAACACAGTCCTATTGAGTTTATTTAGGGCTTACATCATTTTTAGTAGACTTAAAGGGGTGGTTCACCTTTAACTTTTAGTATGTTATAGAATGGCTAATTCTAAGCAATTTTTCAATTGGCTTTAATCTTTTATTTTGAAATTTTTGAAAGATTTGCCGCCTTCTTCTGATTCTTTCCAGCTTTCAAATGGGGGTCACTGATCCCATCTAAAAACAAATGCCCTGTAAGGCTACAACTATATGGTTACAGGCATGGAATCCGTTATCCAGAAAGTTCTGAATTACGGAAAGGCCCACTCCCATAGACTCCATTATAATGAAATAATCCAAATGATTTAAAATGATTTCCTGTAATAATAAAACAGTAGCTTGAACTTCATCCCAACTAAGATATAATTAATCGTTATTGGAAGCAAAACCCACTTATTGGGTTTATTGAATTTTTCAAGTCCCATGCCTGTATTTGCTACTATTTATTATTAATCTATCTATTCAGGTTGGCCCTCTCTTATTCATATTTCAGTGTCATATTCAAGTCAGTGCATGGTTGCTAGAGTAATTTGGACCCTAGCAACCAGGTTGCTGAAAATACAAACTGGAGAGCTGCTGAATAAAAAGTTAAATAATTCAATAACCACAAAAAAAAAAAATGAAAATCAATTGCAAGTTATCTCAAAATCTCACTCTCATGATTATACTACAAATTCATTTAAAGGGGAACAGTCCCTATAAGGGATTTTCTGGGTTCCTGTCAACTGCTGGACAAGGGAGAAACTGCTGCAATATGGAGTGACAGGTAAGAGGGCGTGTGGATGCTGTGGGATAAGATTAATGCAATTACTTTGTCTCAGTATATCTCTTTTAAGTGTAAGAATAAACCTTTCTATAATGTATAAAACACAATACAGTTTTCCCAGCCCTGAGATCCATATGTTTAGCATATTGCAAAGGCTCCGTCCTGTCTGATAACAACAAGGCTGCATTATGTATAATAGCCCAATTAAATATATAAACTGCAAGACACAATACAAATGAATAAGCGTAATGTGATTAAGGAACAGACAGAACCGTGAGCGGCATCTGAACTGATTATTGATCGGCCCCGTGGCACCTGAACTCATTAGTGACAGATGAGCAGCATCGCAAGTGATTACTGATCAGCCCTGCGCCCGTTACATACAGTCATAGGCCAGGCTGAAGAACAGCAGCTTCAATAAGTGCATGGAAAAATCACAATCGACTAAGCTTCAAACAGGAACAGAATCGAATGACACTTTGTTATTTTATTATTAGTATTAACTTGTATTTTCAGAGCGCCAACTAGTGATGGGGGAATTTTTTTTTTTTTTTTTTTTTTTTTATTAACAATTTTTGAGATTTTACAACAACTCCTACCAGGTAGGAGAAATTTTTTAAAGTAAAGAGAGAAAGAGAGAGAAGGGAAGGAAGGGAAGGAAAAGGGGGGGGGGAAATGCGGAGAACTGGCAAGTTACTCTGTATTAGCAATGTACAATAAGCTCTTGGATATCCCATAATACCAGCATTGAACACATAGACGAATGTAGAAGCACGTACGAATCATATGTAATTACACATAGATATATATAGAGTAGCACTCATAGGAAACACACAATGGTATATGGGAGAAATCAAAAGATAAAAAGATGTCACCCATAGAGTATGTATTAGGGTAGCTGCAACCCAGTACACTCTCCATGACTATCAGTGCTCAGAGAAAGGTAGAAAAATGTACGTTCATATAGTTGAATGCGCTCAAATTCAGCTTTTATCTCTGCATATGAGGGTAAAGAGGGCTGCTTCCAATTCCGTGCAATCAAGGTTCTGCCGGCTAGCAACAGCCGAGTAAGAGACCTCCTGGTTTGTTTATCTCTTTGTTCAGGGTCAAAGCCTAACAGTGCTAGTGCTGGATTAAGTTTAATGTGAGGGTCAACAAGATCATTAATAAGCAGGTTCACAACCTCCCAGTACTGTGTTGCAATCGGGCAGGACCACCATATATGTAACATAGAACCCGACTCTTTCAGGCATCGCCAACAGCAATCGGGTACGCTTGGAAAGGCTTTATGAATTTTGTCTGGGGTCATGTACCACCTGTACATTATCTTTACCGTCAGCTCGTGATGGTTTAGCGCTCGTGAGTATTTGGCCGTGTTTAGAAATAACCGGTTCCATAAATCCGCCGGTAGGGGTAATTGTAAGTCCCGTTCCCAGTGCAGTAATGCCGGTGGAGTTTTCGCCACACCATGCTGTAGTAGTAGGTTGTAGATAGTCTTGGTTCCTTTCTTTTCCCCAATAGGGGACCAGCATTTAACCTCAAACCTCGTTGGTTGGTGTAGTCCATTCCAATGCTTTGAAAATAGGAAATGTCGTATCCTGATATATGTATATAGCTGTGCACTCGGGAGGCTGTATTCCAATTCTAAGTTGGAGAAGGTTTTCAATCCATCTTGATCATAAAGATCACTTATCTTAATTATGTCCCGTGCCCGCCAATGGTGCAGGCTCAAGTCAGGAATAATCTCTTCCAAGATCGTAAGTGGCAGGAGCGGGGTCGGGGGGTTGGTGAGGTTGAGGTTGTGTTTCACAGTGTACCATGACCATAAAGTCGCTTGCATGGGTAAAGGCAGACCGTCCACAATGGTGCGGTGATGTTTGTCCATGGACCATATATGCGCTACGATTGAGTGACCCAAGCGAGATTTGTAAATCCAATTTTCCATGTCTACCCATTTCTTGGAACCTGAGGGTAGATGCCAGTCAGATAATTGATCTAGGGTAGTGGCTTTATAATAACGATGTAGGTTAGGGCACGCAAGCCCTGCATTTTGTTTATTCGCGTACATAATGTCCTGCGATAGCCTTGACTTCTTTTTGTTCCAAATGAAGGCTGATAAGAGTCGCTGGAGCTGGTGAAAAAAGGAGTTGTGCAACGGAATGGGTAGAGCCCTAAATTTGTACAAGATTCTTGGTACAATCAGCATTTTCACGGCGTTGATTCGTCCTAGCCAGGAGACGTATAAAGTGTTCCATTTCTGTAGGGTGGTATCAGTGTCCTTCAGAAGTTGACCATAGTTGTATCGGTACATGTAGGTGGGATTAGCTGTCATTTTGGTTCCCAAGTAGCTACAAAACTTGCAAAAAATAGTGGGAGCACTTACCAGGTACTAGGATTCACCTGTGCATGTCACAAAACCGAAGATCCCAACGGTTGCTTCCAAAGAGAGAGTGAGTTTGTAGGTGCAGCACCAAGGAATCCAGGAGGTAGAAAAATTAAAAATATAAACCTTTATTCAAGCATTTTAAAATGGTAGTATGAAAAAGCATGCCCCACACTAAACAAAGGGCTGTTCACTCAACGCGTTTCATGGCTCTCGCCACTTCCTCAGGAGCTAACAGACACCCCAAACACCAGATATATATAAGGGACATCAAGCCCCTCCCTGTTATGTCACAAAACCGAAGATCCCAACGGTTGCTTCCAAAGAGAGAGTGAGTTTGTAGGTGCAGCACCAAGGAATCCAGGAGGTAGAAAAATTAAAAATATAAACCTTTATTCAAGCATTTTAAAATGGTAGTATGAAAAAGCATGCCCCACACTAAACAAAGGGCTGTTCACTCAACGCGTTTCATGGCTCTCGCCTTTCTACCTCCTGGATTCCTTGGTGCTGCACCTACAAACTCACTCTCTCTTTGGTTCCCAAGTAGCCAATCGCATGCACTTGCCAGTCCAGGTCATAATCCCGCTTTAGCCTAGAAAAGTCCGCATCTAGCATATGTATTGGGAGCGCTTGTGTCTTAGCAATGTTCAATTTGTAATGCGAGAGTCGACCAAATTGCCCAATTAAATCAAACAGTTCCTGTAAAGCAATTTCAGGGTTAGTTATTGTTAATGCAATATCATCAGCGAACAATAATATCTTATGTTCATGAGGGCCTATTGTGATGCCACGAATTCCCTGATGTTGCCTTATGGCCTGGGCTAGGGGCTCTATGCTTAAAATATAAATAATAGGCGAGAGTGGGCATCCCTGCCGAGTCCCGTTAGTTAGCGGGAATGGATCAGATAAAAAACCATTAATGTTGACTTGAGCAGTCGGATCTGAATATAAAGCCATAATGGCTTTGATAAATGAGCCAGGTATGTGGAATGCCTCGAGGACCAGTGTGAGATAGGTCCAGTTCACACGATCGAACGCCTTCTCGGCGTCTAGTGCTAGTATTAAGGATGATGAGTTACTCTTGTGTAATTGATGTATTAAAGTGATCAGTCGTCTCGTGTTGTCGTGTAGTTGGCGACCTTGTACAAAGCCGGTTTGGTCGTTATTTATCAGGTGGGCTAGTACAGATTGCAGCCTTTTAGCTATTATGGAGGCGTAAATTTTTAAGTCGCCATTAAGGAGAGAAATGGGGCGATAGTTCGGGCATTGGGTGTCATCTTTGCCTGGTTTGGGAATGGTTGAAATGTACGATTTCAGCATTTCTTTCGGGAATTGCCTTGTATGGCTGCCGCATTAGGGCTCTAGTAAGGTAGGGGCAGAGTAGGTTGCCGAAAATTTTGTAGTACATATTTGTGTACCCATCAGGGCCTGGAGCCTTGTGTGTCGGCATAGTGCTAATGGCATGAAGGACCTCCGCAGTCGCGATTGGATTAGTTAAGGTGGCGAATGAAGAGTTGGGTAGAACAGGAAGGTTTAGCTGGCCAAGGAACGCACGGATAGGTGCCTCAGAGGGTATGATCGTGGACGGGTCATCTTTAAGATTATAGAGGCCACTGTAAAAATTTGCAAACGTATCTGCTATATCTTTAGGGTTGACCGTAATTTGTTGAGATGCAGTTCGTATTTTCCCGATCTTATACTGCAGCGTTTGATGCACTAATTGTTTTTTAAGAGCGGCTGTTGCTCTGTTCCCCATAGCGTATGAAGTGCATTTAAGTTTTGTAAGCTGAACCTGACATCTACCCAAAATCAGCAGGTTAACCTCCTCCCTGAGCCTATTTAATTCTTCCAATACAGTGGGTGAGGGAGCCGTGCGATTTAGTCGTTCCAATTGGCTAATTTTAAGCAGTAACCGTTCTTGTTTAGCTCTTGCCGTTTTAACTCGATGTGAGGCTATACTAATTAATTGCCCTCTTATCACCGCCTTATGGGCGCACCAGAGGTTAAGGTCAGCTATGTCAGGACTATCATTCAGGGAAAAGAAATCTGATATACTAGTCATCAGCTGATTTTTAACTCCCTTATCCAAGACAACCGCATTATTAAGTCTCCATGGAGGTCTAGTAGAAAATCGATGTTTCTCTTGAAGTGCAAAGGCTACAAGGGAGTGGTCCGTCCAAGTCGTGCTATGTATTGAACAGTGAGACGTTAGGGGAATCGTATGCGGGGAGACCAGGAAAAGATCTATTCTAGAGTGTGACTTGTGATAGACTGAGTAATAAGTAAAATCCTTTAAAGTAGGGTTATGTACTCTCCACACGTCATATAAATTATGCTGCTCCAGCAATTTTGTGAACCGAAGGGATTCTTTGGTTACTGTTTTGCTATATTTTTTGGGCAGGGCTGAGGCTGGGGGGGTCCTATCCAATGCTGGGTCTAGTATATTATTGAAATCCCCTCCGATTATGACTATGCCTTGTTTGACATTTTGGACTTGATCTAATACCTGCTTCAAAAACACATTCTGGCCAGTATTTGGGGAGTAAAGGTTAACCAAAGTATAGTCCCGTTGATTAATGCGGCATATAACAATTAAACACCTGCCCTTGGAGTCAGCCAAATGCCGTATACTATCGACGGTTAAAGAGTTCCGAACGAGGATGGCTACACCTCGTTTTTTGGTATGCGAAGTCGCAGCTGCTAGCATCTTAAAATATTTATTTTCCACTTTACTTTGGTCTTTTACCCTGAAATGGGTTTCTTGAAACCAAACAATATCTGCGTGTTGCCGTCTACATTCAGCAAGTGCTAGCAATCTCTTCCGGGGGGTATTCAGCCCCCTAGCATTAACACTAACGCATTTTAGGACCATGGATACATCGTAGAATTGCTATAGTGGGCGCATTTGGCTGAAACCAAGGTGTAAGTGACACATGCAAAATAAAGACAATTGTTGCCAGTCTCCAGAGTAAGGTGGGAGGGTAAAGGGGGGGAAAGCAAGAACAAACAAAACAATAGAAATAACATATATACAGTATTGCCGAACCAATCGGCTGTTCTCTTGTTGCCTGCATGCCCTATGGGGGCAGAAAGTTCAGCAATAAAGAGCAGACAAGGGGTAGATAGGTCAGATGGTACGACCTTAAATGGCACGCTCCGGTGAGTGGAACTGTAATCTGGGCAAATGACCCAGGGTGGGGAAGACAATGCAGTAGATAATTGATCAAGCAGGTAACCAGTCAAGTATTAACTTTACTCCATTCCTGATCAACATGCATCTGCCCCTGCGAGGCGCGAGGCGGCTGTTGCACTTCAACTTGTAGGTTCCAGTGCTTGAGGGCAGATTTACCCTCGGCTGCATTGGTAATGATTTTGGTCGCATTTTGCCAGTGAACAATCAATTTGGTCGGGTAACCCCACTTATATGGTATGTCATTCTGGCGCAGGACTTGAGTCACTCCAGCTAATTCGCGCCTCTTTGCCATGGTAGCTGCTGACAGATCCGCAAAGACCTGGATGTTATCATATGGGTGTGGGATAGTTTTATGCTGTCTGGTAAACCGCATCAGATCCTCTTTAACTTGAAAGAAATGGATCCTGAGAATTGTGTCCCTTGGTGCACTACTCGGTGCAGTCTTGGGTGTGGGGATCCTATGGATCCTATCTATTATGAGGTGGTCTGCAGGGGTTTCTGGGAGCACAGCCTGTATGAGGTCACGGGCATATTGACAAAGCTGAGGTTGTAGGATATCCTCAGGAACCCCCCTTAACCGCACATTGTTCCGTCTAGACCTGTCCTCTAAGTCGGCGATCTTGTTCTGCAGCCGCTCTATCTCTGTATCCTGTGTATTAACCGTGTCAGCCATGGTGTTATGCACTTGTACCAATTCAGCCATCTTGTTTTCAAGGTGGTCAGTGCGTTCACCGATAGCTTGCATTTCTGCTTTCAAATCCTGCACAGCACGTCTAGTGTCTGAGCGGATGTCTTCCCTGAGCTGTGCGAGCAGAACTTTTAAGTTTGCCTGCGTCAAGCATTGCGGGTCGTCATACTTATCTGACTGTTGCTCTGTTACAGCTTCAGTTCGCGCTGGCGAGGATGCGTTAGAAGAGGATCGGGCGCCATCTTGGGCCTTGCTGCGCAGAGAGACTTTCGGCTGGGACCCATAGAAGTCAGTCAGTTGCAGCGGTTGCTGCTTAGGCCGTCTCCTGGTCATGTCCGCTGGTAGTCCTGAGAGTTTGCTGCCAGTTGCCACCCTTGGGATCGCTATATTAAGCTGCTTCGTGCCACACCGGATCAGAGCCACAAGGAAATGCGTGCAGCTACATGCACGCGCAAGCCACGCCCCCAGTGATGGGGGAATTTATTCGGCAGGCGTGAATTCGTGGCGAATTTCCACAAAAATTTGCCCCAAAAATTCAGCAAAATTCACAATATATATGACGCTCGCGACTATTCTGACACCGGCGATTTTAATGGGCATGGGAATTGTCACTGGCGACAATCTGTGACGTCAGTGGGCGTTTCTGAGATGACAGTGGGCGGACCTGTGATGTCAGTGGGCAGAGCTATCACGCGGCGATCAGGGATTGGTCAATCGCCATGTCAATCAAGGGAATCCCGCCCAGTTTTCCTTATTTGGAAAACCGGGCAGGAAGTATAGACCCGGGCAGCCCCTCAAAATACCGGGCTGTCCAGGTCAAAACCGGACAGGTGGCAACCCTATCAATATTACAGTGTAGTGTCCTGCAGCGGTTTGTTACCTGCGGATTATGTGCAAAAACCTGCGGTACCCTGCGGGTTGCAGTTTTGGGAGCGGGTATTGACACAGGTCTTCTCAATAGCCAGATGTATTCCTTTTTTTCTGATCACGCCTATTTCCGGTTTACAATGACAGCACTTCCTGTTTTACTCCTTTTTCTGAACACGCCTACTTCTAATGATGTCACTTCCGGTTTACAATGACAGCACTTCCTGTTTTACTCCTTTTTCTGACCACGCCTACTTCTATTGCTGTCACTTCTGGTTTACAATGACAGCACTTCCTGTTTTACTCCTTTTTCTGACCACGCCTACTTCTAATGATGTCACTTCCGGTTTACAATGACAGCACTTCCTGTTTTACTCCTTTTTCTGACCACGCCTACTTCTATTGATGTCACTTCTGGTTTACGACAGCACTTCCTGTTTCTTGATGGTCAACAGGTTGCAGATAAGGTACTTGCGGGTCGGTTAGCCGGTCCAAGCAGGTAATCTGCGGGTTGCAGTTCGGGTTCGGGTTTAACAAATTGGTTCCGCGCAGGACTCTATTACAGGGTATGGAGGCCAGAGCTAGCCTCGAGACTTATAAACTCATCACCGTAAAGTTAATTGTATGGTCTGTCTTATATATTGCTAGTACAGGTATGGGATCTGTTATCCAGAAACCGATTATCCAGAAAATTCCAAACTATGGGAAGGCCATCTCCCATAGACTCCATTTTAATCAAATAATTAAATTTTTCAAAAACGATTTGCTTTTTCTCACTGATAATAAAACAGTAATTGTACTTGGTCCCAACTAAGATATAATAAATTTTTACTGGAGGTAAAACAATCCGATTGGGTTTAATTTGTGTTTAATTTGTGTTTAAATCACTTTTTAGCAGGCATAAGTTATGAAGATCCATATTATAGGTAGACCCCCTTATCCTAAAACTCCAGGTCCCGAGCATAGTCATAGTCATAGTCCTCTACTCTGAATAGGGACGTACCATTGCTTTGGAAAGGGGTAACATTGCCCTCTCCTTCTGTGAATATGTAACCATTTCAATACTGGACAAAACCTTGTTTGCTTTTGCAGCTGCCAACTGGCCTTGCTTGTCCTTCTTTCCTTTCTCCATTTGCCTGTCCTATTCCCATTAAGTTTATCAACATCAAAGGGGTGGTTCACCTTTAATTTAACCTTTAGTATGCAACTTTTCAATTGGTCGTCATTATTTTTTTTTATAGTTTTGAATTATTTGCCTTCTTCTGACACTTTTAGGGTTTCAAATGGGGGTCACTGACCCCATCTAAAAAACAAATGCTCTGTAAGGCTACAAATGTGTTGCTACTTTTTATCACTCAGCATTCTATTCAAGCCCTCTCCTATTCATATTCCAGTCTCTTATTCCAGTCAATGCGTGGTTGCTAGGGTCATTGGCCAGATAGCAGTAATGGCAAGCTGCAGAGCTGCTGATTAAAAAGCTAAATAACTCAAAAACCACAAATTATATAAAATGATAACCAATTGCAAATTATCCCATAATATCGCTCTCTACATCATACTAAAAGGTTACATAAAGGTGAACAATCCCTTTAAATCTATCTGCCACTTAGCTGCTAATATTTTCAAGAAACCCCTGCAATGATGACACATGCTGCCTGGATGAATTCAGTTGATCTGCATAGTTTTGTGTTTTCGGCAAACACAGATACATTGCTTCCAATGCCCTCCCCCATTTACTGATCAGTACTCAGTCCAGATATGTGAAGTACAGTCATCAATCAGTTTAGATGCTTCTGGTACTGTCAGTGTCACGGTCGGCACCCTAAATTCAGAACCGATGATAAGCACCTTGTTCTCGGCTCTTGCTTCCACCTTTAACAGCCGCCTTTCACCTCGGGAGGAGCCCTCGGCTAGTCGGATGCTGCCGGTCTTATTAAGAGAGGTGCCAAGCGAACGGTTCTGAACAAGCAAAGGGGCACAACGGTAATGCAAAGTCTTTTGGGATGAAGGTCATGGTTCAAGGCGTAGGCAGAAAGCGAAGTCAGATCAGGCCGGGTCGGGGCAGGCAGAGTACAAGTGGGGTCAAACCAGGAGATCAATCGGAAGGGTTACAGGATAAGCGAAGTCAGTTACCAGGTAAGAGTCAGGATACAGAAGTCAGAATCGTCCAAAAACAGGCAGGGGTCACAACAGGATATCAGATCACAGAAGAACAGAAGTTATATAGCACAGAAGCACCTGGAACTCGCAATGAGATTACCTATAACGGACAAGGATTCACACACAGAAAAGCCCTTAAAAGTCTTTGAATTTCGCACCAAAATTAAATCTCACAGAGGAGTCCTAAGGAACGGGTGCATGAGGGGACACGGAGGAGGGGCCTGGCGGGCGTCCCCGCCGCACCACTAGGCCACCAGGGAGGTGAGTTGTTACAGTCGGTTATCAGATCAGATGATTCCGGTACAGACAGTTCAGACAAGGCTTCCACCTGAAAACCACCTTTTGCACTTGGCCCAGTATCTGTGTCCCTTGCTCTGTGTCCCCTGAGTTCAGACATCATAACCCACGGTGTGTCGGCACTTTCCAGTCCAGCAGCAACTAAACTGACTGTTAAATTGCCTTGCAACTTCTAAACTGATTGCTGGTCGAAAAAGGAACCAATTACTGAAAAGCCCTGCTGGATCGATAATGGACTGACTGGCCCTAAAGTTTCTTCATTGATTAATGACTGACCCTGCAGTGTGTGAGTGCTAATCTGTATCTAAAATTAATGTCAAGCTGCCCCTCTGCATACCAAATTAATACCAATTAACTGCCTGAACTAATTACCGACTGACCATCTAACAGCCTTACTTGATCAGCCCCTACAGAATATGAACTAATTATTGTTGTGCCCAGGGGCACATGTACCAATTACTGATCAGCCCTGTGACATCAGAACCAATCGCTGATCAAACCTGTAGCACATGTACCAATTACTGATCAGCCCTGTGATGTCAGAACCAATTGCTGATCAAACCTGCAGCAACGGAAACAAGTTTTGATCAGCCCAGCAGAACCTGAACAGATCAACCATTTTTGCTTCAGCCCTTCAGCATCTGAACTGACCGCTTGTTTGTCCCTACAGAATCTGAAGTGATCACTGAAAATAATAACTACAGTATATAACTATATAACTAATAACTATATCAGACCTGTATCAACCTGAACTCTTAATTAGACCTTCAGTAAAACAAAGCTATGATGTTTCATGTGTGCAGAACAGAAGGCTATAGAAAATCTGCAACATGCAATTAGTCATAAAGTCTGTTTCATTAATCATTAATGAGCTCTGTGCTCCAGTGAATCCCAAACCCACTGGGACACCCAACAATCCAAAAGCAACTATCCCTAGTCATCTAGTATTCGTATATAAAGAAAGACAAGTGAAGCAAAACCTCTTCAGCAGTTGCCTATCCTATGTCAGAAGGAGATGCTCCTTAATTGTATCTAAATGAGAGGATGTGCCCCAACTAAATTTTAACTGAATAAGAAAACAGAATAGAGGTAGTACGTGGAACTGTTACTTTATTTTTCCTGTGCTTGGGAAGGTAAAATTGGCACTGCAAATATCCAACAAAGTTTTCTGGGTTTAATATGGATAATAAATTGTCATTGTTTTCCTGCCATGTATTCTGGAATGTATAAAACAGGGACTATATTTTTCTTGCCGTCATGATTGGGTGAATCTGTTCCGTTGCCAAATTTGCGAAACGGCGGAATATTAACATAACGCATTAAAGTCAATGGGCGTCCAAAAAATTTTGACGTGCAACAATTTTTTTGACTCGGTGAATTCACTTGTGGTAAAACACGTGAAATTTGAATGTCTGCTGAATTTGTGTCTGGCGATTGGTTCACCCGTCACTACTTATCAGGACCACTGGGCGGAAGAGATTTGTAGAAGGTTGACCTCACCTACACCTCCCACTGGGGATGAACAGTCACCGAATTTGGAGCACAGGACTGCACCTTAGTGGAGGAGTGGCAGGAGTGCCGGAAATCTGAAAACCTCAAAGACAAGAGAATGGTCAGGCAGGCCGCGATCAGTTCAGGCAGCAAAATATCAGAGTCCAGGAAAACAGACCGAGACAAACACAGAGAATCAGAATCAAAGATCAGGAACAATGCTTGGGGGCAGATTTACTAATAGGCGAAGTGAAATTTCGAATGTAAAAACTTCGAATTTCCAATTAATTTTTGGGTACTTCGACTATCGAATAGGCCTAAATTCGACTTCAACTTCGTTGATTTTGACTTCGAAAATCGAAGTATTGTCTCTTTAAAAAAAGTTCGACTTCGACACTTTGCCACCTTAAACCTGCTGAATTGCAATGTTAGTCTATGGGGACCTTCTAGAACCTATAGCCAACATTTGGCCAAGTTTTTAGAAGTCGATGTAAAATCGTTCGATCGATCGATGAAATCGTTCGAATCGTTTGATTCGAAGGATTTCATCGTACGATCGGACGATTTGACTTCGACCGAAAACTGACAAATTCGATAAAAAAAAACTTCGACTTTGACATTCGAAGTCGAAGTAATCCAATTCGGTGGTTGAATTTCGAAGTTTTTTCCACTTCAAATTCGACCCTTGATTAATCTGCCGAAGTGAACGACGATCACTTCGCAATAGAATCAGGTTTTCACCGTCCTTTGAAGTGTATTGCGCATGCACCGAAAATGCTCCGGTGACAGACGCATGCAACGTGACGCTGAGCGTGAAACGTGATGCTGTGCGTGCGCGCCGGACCCGGATGCGCCATTTTAAGAAGGGGCAGACATGTGTCTAGACGAAAGTACCTTTCACTACTTGCCATGTGTTCTGGATTCTTATACATGGAATTTACCCCAGGGCTGATATAAAGGAATCCTCGTAGAAATCTCTAATAAATTATCCTCCATCTATAACTGATAACATACGTTAAGGCATTGCCAAGAGCTTGGGCAGCAATAGCAACTCCACAGTTTTAATACAATCTTTGTTCACCCCCTGAGACTGTAGTCGGCAGCCCTTGGAGTTTCCCACTTTCTCTGGCTGCTTGTTATTTATATAAGAACAGTGGAAGAAACAATGGAGACCTGAGCAGTCAACGTGCTTCTCCTTCCACCAGCCACCGCCTGCCTAAAATAGCTACTCCATCTGTGTTCAAACAAGATTCTTCTTTAAACCTTCCAACTGGTCATTATTCTCGGCTTTCTGAATTGATCTGGGGGTGGGGTATCCTCTGAAACAACTTTAATATCCGCTCATCAGGAGCATCACTTACTAACACTCCCTTATGATCGTAATACAGCCTGAAAGCTGAAAACATCTGTTCTCTAGTGGCTTCCTAGGGAGCTTCATAATGGCTCTACGTAAAGCTGTCGGCAAGACAGAATATTGTCAATCTACCAGTTAGAGAGAATTACTGGAAGGATGGTTTTTATTTGGTGGTTTCTGCTTTTTTTACAGGTCATGAGAGACCCTCGGCAACTTCATATAATCGTTGCTTAGTGATGTCATTTCTGTCACATGACTCACTGAAACTTGTGTATTATAATAAATAAAGTACCCCCAGTTGCAAAATATGAAGATATTAGAAGTCACCTCGGAGTTCCATGACCTGTATAAAAACACTTGGACTTGTGCTTTTATATGGTCATGGAACTCCTTGGTAACTTATAATATCCTTATATTTTACGTACTTTATTCACTATATATTTTACAATAGGAGGGATATTATTTCCTAAATACCGGTGTGTAGTGTCTGTGTGCATGTATTTATATATTCATTGATTTTCCACACGAATATACAGTTCATGTGGCTCCCAGATTCCAATCAGCAGGTTTGTAGAAGCTCCTGACTTGAAATGAAATCTACTGTCCAATAAACAGTCTTAGCTTTGCGTGATAGATTTCCTTTAACTAGTCTGGAGATTTGAGACTGCTGCTACAGGAGAATTCCCTTTTGTTTTGGTTGCTTTCTTGGAATTTGAATTTGCTTAACAGGAAGCTGTATATTCTAGGCTGGTCAACATGAGCAATTCCATTTTTTTTGCTTCCTCCTCAACCGTCTTGGAGAAAGACAACTAATCCATCTGCAATCCACATGGCGGAGAGACAACAGGTTCCTTCTCTATATCACAGGGAAATAACCAATCTCCAGTGCCTGCCCAAGGGAGAACTAATGCATCACATGCACAAAAAGAAACTGTATATGGAGATGTTTCAAGGCTTTTCAATAACCCTGGGTACAGGCCCACCACCAGAACTAAGCAGTAAGTCATGGATCCCAGCTGCCCACTATTTCTGAGCTCTAGTGGTTAGATCAAAGTATGGTGCACAATCACCAATAAGGTTATTTTAGTGCAAATAGCTGAAAAACAAATGTTTATTTTCATCAAATGGTAAAGTAAACTCGGTCACCAAAGGCATGAAGCCATAGTTTTCAAATTAATCAATGAACTTAAACTGAACCAAGCAAGTACCTAACTCAATTCTAAAATTGTCTGCTTGCTGGTTTGCACAAACAAGGTTGAGAATTGCAGCTTGTACTTATACTTCTGAATAAGAATCTCCCATTTTTTGTTGGTTGACATTGAGTGCTTGGCAGAAGTTGACCTTACGGCTCAAGCAACCGAACATGAACAGTATGTCAGACCGCTGATTGGCTTCAACAGACTATGTTACAATTCTGTTGGATCGCAGATGATCCGTCTAATCTACATCTTTCATCTGCTCATGGATAACATGGGTGCATGGCAGATGAAATAAAAAAACAACTCTTCACTTCATGAGGTTCCAACCGTTGTATCGACCTGACGAGAGAATACGGCCATTTATATTATGGTCAGTAGAGCACTATCCATCAGGTTGGTCAGATATTAGGGAAGGTCAATCCATGGCTTTGATTCTCTTAAATCTTTTATCTATTTTGCAATTTCCTTTGTTAAATCACATCTACACAAGGAGTATCAGGAATTATGATGAAGTATTATTGTCAGTCTTTTTCTCACAGCAGTTTTGGATTACACAAAGCCACAAACATGACCTCAGATCTGATCCATGACGAATCTTCTGTCCCAAGGAGATGCCTATCCGACAGACTGGCATGACAACATTTTTGGCTTATGGTGAGGAACTTTGGAGATATTTATGTTGGAGATATTTATGTTGGAGATATTTATGTTGGAGATATTTATGTTGGAGATATTTATGTTGGAGATATTTATGTTGGAGATATTTATGCCTGATGTAGCAGTGTTTGCACAAATGGTGTGTATGGAGAAGTCCATCAGGCACCAGATTCTGCTACGTTTGTGGATGACCAACGAGCGCATAATGATTTGTATAATTTAGCAAATGAAAACATAACATTTGCTAATCAGCCGTTTTTCCCAAATACAACACATTTTATGGTTCCTTTCCCCATCCAAAATGATGGATTGATCGAAACGGCACATCAGTGAGGTCCCTAATGAATATTTTCCATTTAGTTCTTTTTAATTTTAGCTTTTTTAAGCAGCAACATCTGCTGTGCCCATTATAGCCCCTGTCAAATTGTTTAGAAGAGAAACTAAAAAAAAGTCTTAATCACAAATGTCTTTTAACGGTGGGCAAAAAAATAACATCTTTTGAGCATATTCCCAATTAAACGTGGAAGCAGGTCGTGCTCCTCCTATATGTGCTCTCCATGAACTTCTGCAAAACATCACCATCCATTGTTTCAGAACTGCAATGTTACCATCAGTGGCAGGTCAAACAATATGCCAGTTCATACAAATAATAACAGTTGGCTTCAAGTGCTGTCCAATTTCAAATACATGAATATAATCACTTTAAAAATTGTAGTAAATTTTGTTCTCTAAAAGGGGTTGCTCACCTTCCAAACACTTTTATCAGTTCAGTTGTTTTCAGATTGTTCCCCAGTGATAAAGACTTTTTTAAATTTTTTCAATTACTTTCCATTTATTTACTGTGTTTCCAAAATCTAATTATAAAGTTGAATGTCCCTGTCTCTGGTGTTTGAGTCTGGCACCTCAGTAATTCGGGTGCAGACTTTAAACAATTTTGCAACATTTAGGTGCATATTTAGGTGCATATTTATCAATGGTCGAATTTCGAATTGAAAAAACGTTGAAATTCTAATTCAAAAAGACCAACCAAAATTAAGTCTAAGTTTTTTTTTTAGTCAAATAGGTCTGTCTTTGATCGAATAGGTCCGTATTCGGCCGAATTCGAATCGTATGAATCGTACAGATCGAAGGAATTGCGCATTTGATCTAATTAATTTTGCATTTGGTATAGTTCGGTTCTAGGAGGTCTCCCATAGGCTAAAACAGCAATTCGGCAGGTTTTAGATGGCAAATGGTCAAAGTATAATTTTTAAAGAGACAGTACATAATAAATTTCGATATTCAAATTTTCTAATTTTTTCCAAATTCAAATCAAATTTGGACTGTTCCCTAGTCGAAGTACACAAAAGATAGCTCGAAATTCAAATTTTTTTTCATTGAAAATTCACCTCGACCTTTTATAATTCTGCCCCTTAGTTGATCCATTTCTCAACAGCGTCTCTGGAATATTAGCAACTATTGTATCAATTCTAACAGCTGACTGTAAAAAAACCCAGAGATTCTGCTCAGCAGGGAGAAAGATAAGAAATGTATCAACTAAATGTATCAATTTAGAACAGTTTACAGAGTCGGCGACCCGTCAGTCCCAGAGCTGCTTAATAAGGTGAAAAATTACACTTTGCACTTCAATATTAGAAAAACGGTCACACATAGAAAACAGAAAGTCATTGGAAAAAGTTATTTCTGGTGATCTATCTGAAAACAACTAGTTGTTTGAAGGTGAACTACCCCTTTAAATGGGAAAATAAATTCAGCAATTCTACATTTTCACATAAAAATAAAAAGGCCCATCAAAGGCGTCTCACTTTCCTCTTCTGAATATCTCACACTGTTCCGCAGCAAAAAACTTCTCCCAAAACCATAACACCCTGGGAAAACAGTGGCTTTTTAATGTGATCTTTCTCGCTTTCAACGTAATAAAGGTCTTTCCTCTCCAGTCATACATGATCCTGTTTCAGAATGGCTTCGGGGCAATGACACACACAAAGTCAGTTGAAGAGAATAGGCTTGAATTTGTGCTAACCTATTCACCCACATAACATGTAGCCTGTTCCAATGAGAACATCTTGGAGTAATATGACAATGTAGAACACTAGTCAATGTAACTGTTACTATACTATAACCTACTGTCAGCCTGAGGGGACCCTAGAGAGAATTAAGGTTTATAGGTAGGAAATCCAATATGTAAATAATATATAAATCTCCTTTTCTTTTAGTATCCTCTTACATTGTGCAGTCATAACTTATTTACCAGTATTTTTATGACCCCTAGACACTATAAGAGTACTGTTACTTATGTCACTGTAAAGGTTCAGAATTCACATTTTACTGTATTTTAAGCTCTCTTTTCTGCACGTTACCCACATTTTTTCTATTACCTTATAAGTCATTATATGTTCCATATTTACCATAATATAAGACATAGGGGGTTATGTAATAAATGGCATTAAGTTTGCCCAGGAGCAGTAACCTATGCCAACCAATCAGCAGAATTTACCTGTTTAAAAGCAAATGTCTTATCGGTTGCTATGGGTTACTGCTCCTGGGCAAACCTTTTATTACATTTTGGGGATAGAGGCTCAAGCGCAAAAATAGATGCCGATATTGTATACATTGTCTCCAAAAATGCACCTTGCACTTCCCTATAGTTGTGCTCATTGCCAGTGAGCCCATCCCGCCTCATGCTCTAATGGGGAAAAAACTTTGTATTTTGGGTAAACCTGGAGAATTGTGCCCATGACTGCACTTTATACTTTGTACTTGCGGTTGTAAATGGTTCATATAGACCTCTGTAGCCAGCAGTGCATGTTTTTAGATGAATCGTAACTGCTTTGTCTTGTAAGACATCTTCTCTGATCCTGAGTGTGTATCTAGAATCTCTACCATATTGTAGAGATTGTTGACCATGCTGACCACGTTCCATGACTCGTATGAGAAACCTCTATGATGAGAAAGTACTTTTTTTTAAATATGTTTAAATAAAATATAAAATGTGGTTTTATCTACAGGATTCTTTCATGTAATCTCAGTTCAGAATCAACTAAAACACTGATTCAGCCTCTCATCATCTCCCGCCTTGATTACTGCAACCTACTCCTCGCAGGCTTTCACAACTCCAATCTGTTCTAAATGCGGCTGCTGGACCCATTCATCTATCTCACCGCTCAACATCAGCTGCTCCCATATGTATGTCCCTTCACTGGCTCCAGTGTCGGACTGGCCCACCGGGACACCAGGAAGGGCCCAGGTGTCTGTGGGCCCTTGTGCTGCTAAACATTTGGCCTATTTCATGGCCATTCCCTAAAAGATGCTAAATAGATGGAATAATAGGTTATAGTATGTAAATAATAGAGACTAGGAGAATAGAGGTTAAGTGAGGAGAAGAAGATTAATAGTACTGAGAGTGGGCCCCTGGTCTATGGTTCTTTGGTGGGCCCCTGGTCTAAGGTTTTTGGTCTGACACTGACTGGCTCCCAATCTCCTCTAGAATCAAATTCAAATTACTAACACTCACTTTCAAGGCCCTTAACAGGGGCGTAACTATAGAGGAAGCAGACCCTGCGGCTGCAGGGGGGCCCAGAAGATATAGGGGCCCCACGAGGCTCTAATTCATATACAAATTCAATAAAACTTGGTAAAACAGGTCAATCTCTAGACATTTTTGGGGCCTATAAAATTATTTGCTGTGGGGCCCAGTGATATTTAGTTACACCACTGGCCCTTAATAATGAAGCCCCTCCCTATATTTCATCTCTGATCTCCAAATACTCTCCTTCATAGTTACATAGTTACATAGTTACATACTTAAATTGGGTTGAAAAAAGTCCATCAAGTTCAACCCCTCCAAATGAAAACCCAGCATCCATACACACACCCCTCCCTACTTTTAATTAAATTCTATATACCCATATCTATACTAACTATAGAGTTTAGTATCACAATAGCCTTTGATATTATGTCTGTCCAAGAAATCATCCAAGCCATTCTTAAAGGCATTAACTGAATCAGCATCACAACATCACCCGGCAGTGCATTTCACAACCTCACTGTCCTGACTGTGAAGAACCCCCTACGCTGCTTCAAATGAAAGTTCTTTTCTTCTAGTCTAAAGAGGTGGCCTCTGGTACGGTGATCCTCTTTATGGGTAAAAAGGTCCCCTGCTATTTGTCTATAATGTCCTCTAATGTACTTGTAAAGTGTAATCATGTCCCCTCGCAAGCACCTTTTTTCCAGAGAAAACAACCCCAACCTTGACAGTCTCCCCTCATAATTGAAGTCTTCAGTCCCTCTAACCAGTTTAGTTGCACGTCTCTGCACTCTCTCCAGCTCATTTATATCCCTCTTAAGGACTGGAGTCCAAAACTGCACTGCATACTCCAGATGAGGCCTCACCAGGGACCTATAAAGAGGCATAATTATGTTTTCATCCCTTGAGTTAATGCCCTTTTTTATGCAAGACAGAACTTTATTTGCTTTAGTAGCCACAGAATCACACTGCCCAGAATTAGACAACTTGTTATCTACAAAGACCCTATTTCTTCTCATTTAAGGAAACTCCCAACACACTGCCATTTAGTGTATAACTTGCATTTATATTATTTTTGCCAAAGTGCATAACCTGCATTTATCAACATTGAACCTCATTTTCTAGTTTGCTGCCCAGTTTCCCAACTTAGACAAATCACTCTGCAAAGTGGCAGCATCCTGCATGCTCTAATGTCTCAATTGTACCCTAACCTTTCAGACGCATTTTTAGTTTCTGGTTAGGCAGGCGTCTGATAGGGACATAGAATTGGCTAAACTGGGTGAACGGATTGGGAGGGAATTTTCGTGGGTGAAGGGGTTGGACAATGGAATGATCTGGGAGTCTGATACTATCTGATACAATCTAGCTTCTGAAGTAATTAAGCGCCTTAGTGCTGCTGCTAACTTGTTTCTCGCTCCTCTAACCTAATACCACAAGGGAGGGATCCTCAAGTGGTTGAAGGGGTTGGCTTGGTGTGGGTAAACCTGTGATCCGTGGGTCGGATACTATTTGATACTTTGGAGCTTTTTATGAATTTAAATGCCTCAATACCGCTGCCATCTTGGCTCTCACTCCTCTAATTGAACAGCACAAGGGAGGGATCCTCAAGTGGGTGAAGGGGTTGGTTTGGTGCGGGGCAATCTTTGGCTGTATCAGATAGAAGTATAATTTGGCCCATTTACCAGGCTATTACAATTTGTGTTCCAACCATAACCTTGAAGTAACATAAGTGCAATTAGCACATTTCCCCCTTAACCCGGTGTTGTCGTGTCAATCAGCCTCCTATACCTAACCTCACTTTTTAATGTTGCTCTCTAGATTTTATTTTAACAACTCATTAAAGGTTAAGTTTTATTTGCTTGCTTCACATTAATTTCGGATTTGTGGATGGGTAGGTGCAGCTATGTGGGTCAGTTCTTTTTTCCTCTTTTTGCAATAATAATTATTTGACCCTGCACACCATCCCCTGTGCTTGATGGGCGGTGCTCCCCAATCACTAACTCTCTAATACCCTAACCTTTAGTTTGTAAACTATAATTTGTAGGGCCCTCTAATCCTATTGTACTCTGTAACCCTTGTTTGTTAACCAACATTTATTCCCTGTTTGTTATAACTGAGGTAAAGCACTGCATATCTTGTCAACGCTATATAAATAAATGATGATGATGATGTAATGTTTGATAGTGGCCAGGGCAACAGCTAAAATGGTTTTATAAATGTTATATCATTTTGTTAACCTCTAGGCTGGACAAGAGGCCATGACCAAGGCAGAAAAATCAACAAATGGGCTGCTTTCAGTTCTGGTACAATGAACAAATAACAAGAGAAATAAGACTGAGGAGATGAGGAGGATGATAAAGAATTCATGATTTGCAGAAGAAACAACATATGAAATGCTGTTGACACTACACTCATTACTAACCATGAAGATGACCTGAAGACCTTTATGAGGAAAGCTAACGCACAGAAGAAGACTTGAAGACTTCCTAAGATAATAAACACTGTAAAATGGGATTACAGATAACTAAAATGAAAGCAATGGTTATAACAACAGAAACTACAGCTAACTTGCTGGCAGACCCCCATGTACTGTATATCCTTTGTATTTGTCTACTGCAGTGATCCCCAACCAGTGGCTGCTGAGTAACGTGTTGCTCTCCAACCCATTTCATGTTACTCCCAGTGACCTCGAAGCAGGTGCTCATTTTTGCATTCCTGGCTCGAAGGCAAGCTTTAGTTGTATAACAACCATGTGCACTGCCAAACAAAGCCTCCTGTATGCTGCCAGTCCACATAAGGGCTACCAAATAGCCAACCACAGCTCATATTTGGCACCCAAAGAACTTTTTGCATGCTTATGTTTTTTTGGTTTTTTTTTAAACTTCTTTTTATTGAGTTTAACAACAGTGTATCCACAAGAAGAGATACTTATCACATGAGAAGAGAGAAAAGGAAAGGAAAGGTAGAAGAAAAGAAAGTGAGGCGGAGGGGAGCGGAGGGGGGGTCGAACGTACAGAGTAATCATACACAATAATGCAATGCATACATGCTAGACCTTAGAAAACATGCGGGCTGTTAGTTTCAGGGTTGAGCACCCAGATCATCCAAATTGCGATGAACTTGTCCACGCAGCCTCTAGCAAAGTAGGCGGCCTTATAGCATGGCAGTGCCTTGTTAACTAGTTCTTTCCAGGTTGCAAGTGTTGGTGGGTCAGGCCTGTTCCATTTCAAGACTATCTGTTTGCGTGCATAGTACAGTAACAATTGTAGCAATGTTCTGTCGGACCCATTATCAACAATACCCTTTGTCAGACCCAAAAGCGCCAATGCTGGGTCCAGGGGTATCTCGAGGACCATTATTTTAGATATAAAGGCAATTAGCTGTGTCCAGTAGGTCACTAGTTTGGGGCAAGACCATATCATATGTATCCAATTACCCGGGTGGCCGCAGCCTCGAGAACAACTGTCGTCTCTGGTTGGAGTGATGTGGTGGAGGCGCTCAGGAGTTAGATAGGATCGGTGGAGGAATTTCACCTGAATCAGCTTGTCTCTGCTGGCTATCATGGGTTGAGTCAGTAATCTGAGAATTTCTGACCATTTATCAGGGTCTAAATCCACTATGTCCTGGAGCCATTTGCCATAAGTGCCGAGCTCCTGTCTCTCTTGCCGTGATTGGAGGGTTTGGTAAATTATGGAGAGAGGTTTGGGCACATCTTGGAGTTGTAGCTTAGTCTCCAGTTCAGAAGCTTGAATCAGCGTCTGAGGACCAACAAATTGCTTTTTCGCTGCATGTTGGAGTAAGCAGCTCCGGAAATATGCCGCTTGATTAACTGGAAAAGAGGTGTGTATTTGGTCTCGGTCGAGTAATTGGCCCTGGGGGAACAAATCTTTCACAAATCTTAAACCGGCTGTGGCCCAGATATGATAGTCGGGGATGTCTAGCATAAGAGGGAGGTTCATGTTGCGCCACAGTGGGGCATGAGGGGAGTACACAGTCAATCCCTTGGGGGTGAAAATAGATTGTGCCATCTTCCAGGCTGTGATAGTGGTGGTCATGGACCTGGTTACCATTGGGTGTGCCTCCCGTCCCCTGTATACCAAGAGCCGCAGGGCCTCCCTTGACCCCAAGATGGCAGCTTCCAGCGTCACCGCCGAATTTGAGCAGTCTGACTCAAACCACCATCTACCTGTCACCAGAATTGCCGCCAAGTAATAGTGGTATAGATTGGGCAATGCCAGGCCGCCTGCCTGGGACGATCGTTGCAAGGTGGTGAGACTTATCCTCGGGTTTTTGTTGCCCCATATGAAAGAGCGGAACTGAGAATTCACCTGGGAAAAAAAATATTTAGGAAGGCAAACCGGTGTATTTCTGAAAGCATATAAGAATATAGGGAGAAATTTCATTTTGACCAGGTTGAGTCTGCCATACAGCGAGAGAGGAAGCGAAGCCCAGCTTGAGAATTTAGTTTTCATGTCAGTAAGAATAGGGTCAATGTTGAGTTTCCTATATTGGGTAACATCTCGTGTAACCTGAATCCCAAGATATGTGAATTTGTCCACCCACTGGAGAGGGGAGTCGGGGGGGTAGGTGATTTTTTGCCTCAACATCTATCGCAAATAGGATGGATTTTCCCCAGTTTACTTTTAAGCCCGAGAACTTACCGTTCTCATTAATAACACTGAGTAGGTTGGACAATGAGTGGTTGGGACTGTCTAAGAAGAGAAGGAGGTCATCTGCGTAAAGCGCAAGTTTTTCTACTAGGTTGCCCCTAATCAGGCCGCCAATGTCCGACTTAGTTCTTATAATTTCGGCCAAAGGCTCCACCGCTAGGCAAAACAGGAAGGGTGAAAGCGGGCAACCTTGCCTGGTGCCCCTGTTCAGTGCAAAGGTGGGGGATAGCATATTGTTCGCTTTAATTTGTGCTGTGGGGGAATTATACAGTGCCTGGAGCCAGCAGAGGTACCGTGGACCGAAACCAAAGCGTTTCAATGTCTGCCAAAGGAATGGCCATTCGACCGAGTCGAAGGCCTTCTCCGCGTCCAGAGCTGCTATCGCCCGAGTTCCTGTGTTATCATGCTGTAATTGGAGGTGGGTAAAGAGCCTCCTGATGTTTACGTCAGTAGCTCTAGTGGGTATGAACCCCGTCTGATCAGAGAGTACTAGATCTTTCATATACGGCTTGAGCCTGTTGGCCAGTATCTTAGCTAACATTTTAGCGTCATAGTTTATAAGGGAAATCGGGCGATAAGCGGAGCACTGAAGTGCGTCTTTCCCTTTTTTGGGTATTAAGGATATAAAGGCCTGCGACATTGACATAGGTGTGGTACCCCTGCTGGCTATTTCGTTCAGTAGGTCAGTTAGGTGGGGTCCCAACAGATGTATGTGATGTTTGTAGAACTCGGCTGGAAGCCCGTCTGGGCCAGGAGCCTTGCCTGTGGGGGAAGCTTTCACAACCTCTTCCACCTCCTCAAGAGTTATGGGCGCTTCCAAAAGTCCCTGGCTGTTGTCAGAGAGGTATGGCAACTGAGCGGCTCCCAAGTATGTAAGAATGTCCTTTTCAGTTTGCACAGATTTGGATGAATATAAGTCTTGGTAAAACTGTTTAAAAGCATCTAAGACACCGCGGGGGTGCGTAATCAAGGTGCCATTGGCATCTTTGATAATGGGAATCGTGGCTGTGGGTCTGTCTTCCCTGGCTAGCATTGTTAGGAGTTTCCCCGCCTTGTCTCTGGTCTCGAAAATCGTGTATTGTTGTCTAAAGGTGGCCATACACGGGCCGATAAAAGCTGCCGACAGACCGTGTCGGCAGCTTATTGGCCCGTGTATGGGGGCCCCCGACGGGCTTCCCCGATCGAGATCTGGCCGAAAGTCGGCCAGATCTCGATCGGATGGGTTTAAAAACCCCGTCGGATCGCGGCCGCATCTGTTAGTTGATGCGGTCCCGCGATCCGACCGTCCGTTTGTGAATGCTAGGATCCGATCGTTGGGCCCTAGGGCCCACGATCGGATCTGCCCGATATTGCCCACCTCAAGGTGGGCATATCGGAGGGAGATCCGCTCGTTTGGCGACATCGCCAAACGAGCGGATCTATCCGTGTATGGCCACCTTAAGTATGTGTGCCTGAGCACGTTCTATGGAGGCCAATGACAGGAGACGGGCGGCCTGGAGCCACTCATTCCTTGACCCTTCAGTGGGGTCCCCTAGGTAAGCCTGTTCTTTTTCGGCAGTCTCCGCTTCCAGGGAGTCTATCTTTTGGGCAAGGGATTTTTTGGCCTTGCTTATCCCCGAAATATAGGCTCCCCGAGCTGTGGCCTTAAAGGCATCCCATACCGTAAAGAGATCCGCTGTATCGGGGTTTATGTGCCAGTATTGAGAAACTGCGGGGTGTACTATAGCTTCCACAGTTGTGTGTCCCACCCAGTGAGGGGGAAGCCTCCATATCCTATCTGGCGGATCTGGGTGTAATCTAAGTGTTAGAGTAAGCGGGGCATGGTCAGATATGCCTCTCGGCAGGTATTCTACCTCTTGTATGAGCGGCAGGGAATCAGGGAGGGCAAATACCAAATTAATGCGGGTGTCAGACTTACCGAACCAGGTAGGACCACGAATATGAGGGAAGCAGGAGCAAGATAAACAAGAGGACTACCCCTACAGCTTCCCCACCAGTACACCCTTGATTTGTACTAAGGGAGACTAATGAGGACGTAGTATGGGAGCCTATGGTACTTGGTAGCTTGCACCCGTCTGTGGAGTAGTGGGTTGATGGTGAGCTTCAGCTGTAATACAGTAAGAGTAGGATTAGCTGAGAACGAACTTAGCTGGACTTATTCACAAGGAAGTTGGTACAGCAGTCACCTCTACGTCAGTCGTGGACTGGGTTGAATAGTCCGCTGGTAGAATGGTAAGCTTGAAGGTAGGAAACCGCTCACTCCTTACGTAGTAGGTTCGGTTGGTGCCTAGTTGTACCACAAGCAGGCTTCCCAGGGAATGAGATAGGTGAGAACCAGAACAACAGCTAGGTAGCAGTAAAGTTCAGTAACTTGATTGGCAGAGGTTCTTTAGACAAAACAAACACAAGTCCAGTAACAATAAACAGGTAGCAAGGACGAAGGGTTAATACTTAAGGCAAGGTGAGTAGCCAGGCAGAGGTCGGCAACGAGTAATCAAGTCCAGCAAGGTTTCAGGAGGGTTAATACTTAAGGCAAGGTGAGTAGTCAGGCAGAGGTCGGCAACAGAAGGTCCAGAAGGCAAGGCAAAGTTCCAAGGGTTACACAGAAGCGAAGTCAAGCAGTAAGCAGGGGTCAGCAACGGTAGATCAAATAAGCAAAGTTCAAATAGGAGCAGGGAATCACTTACTTAGAGTAGGTAAAACGATGTCCGAGCACTGAGAGACTTCCAGCGTGGGCAGAAATACCGGCGCCTGCGTCACCACGCAGCGCCCAACGGCGCACTTGCGCCTGCGTCACCACGCTGCGGCGCATTCGCGCCTGCGTCACCGCGCTGCGGCGCATTCGCGCCTGCGTCACCGCGCGCCTTCCTAGACGTCATTGAGGCGCATGCTGGAACGCAAGCGGAACGAACCTGACATTGCCCTCCCCTTAGGAACGGCCTCTGGACGTGAGCTTGGGAAGGTTTGCTTGGATACTTCTGATGGAAACTTCTTACCCGATCAGCAGCATGAACATGGTCAGCAGGTTCCCACGAATTCTCATCGGGACCATACCCTTTCCATTTGATGAGATACTGGAGCTTCTTATTCCTGATTCTAGAGTCCACAATCGCTTCAACCTCAAATTCTTCATGATCGGAAACAATAACCGGATCAGGAACCAAAGACCTCCGCCCCACAAATTGATTTGGAAACACAGGTTTAAGAAGGGCCGTATGGAATACAGGATGAACCCGTAAGGATTTTGGAAGTAGAAGTTTAAAAGTAACAGAATTAATTTTCTGAAGAATTTCAAAAGGGCCAATGAAACGTTGAGCCAATTTCTTCGTGGGACATTTAATCTTAAAGTTAATGGTTGAAAGCCAGACCTTATCCCCAACCTTAAATTCTGGCTCAGGAGTTCTCTTCTTGTCGGCAAAATATTTGAAGTTCAATTGAGCCTTACGTAAATTCTGACGAATAGTCACAATGTTCGAAGAAAGAAACTCAAGTCTCTCTTGGGCTGCAGGAACTGACACCAACTGAGGCACTCCTGGAATCATTGTTGGATGAAACCCAAAATTGGCAAAAAACGGGGATTGCTTGATGGAAGAATGGACGGAGTTGTTGTAAGCAAATTCTGCCATTGGAAGAAGCGAGGCCCAATCATCCTGTAGGAAAGTAGAAAAACATCGTAAATACTGCTCCAGAGTTTGGTTCGTTCTTTCCGTTTGTCCATTCGTCTGAGGATGGTAGCCTGAGGAAAAAGATAAACCGATTCGTAGCCCCTCACACAACGCACGCCAGAATCTTGAAGTGAATTGTACTCCCCTGTCTGACACAATATCTTCAGGGAGACCATGGAGGCGAACAATCTCTTGGATGAAGGTTTTGGTCAATCCGGAAGCTGAAGGAACGCGACAAAGAGGAATAAAATGAGCCATCTTTGTAAGTCTGTCCACCACCACAAATATAGTGGAAAAACCTTCAGACAACGGCAAATCCGTGATGAAGTCCATGGAAATGGAACCCCAGGGGCGCTCTGGTACTGGTAACGGGTGAAGAAGCCCTACAGGCTTAGCAGCAGCTCCCTTGCACCTCGCACAAATTTCACAGGAACGGACAAACTTAGCACAGTCACTACCCAAAGTGGGCCACCAAAAATGTCGACGAGCCAAGTCTAGAGTTTTTCTTAGACCAGAGTGTCCTGCCAGTGGGGTGTCATGAACAAAACCCAAGGCTTCCAATCTAAGTTTGGACGGAATAAAAAGTCTCTTCCCAAAATAAAAAAGACCTTCTCGTGTTTCCAACACAGGGCTGCTGGGAATAGAAGTTGGAGTAGAGAATTCTTTATCCTTTGTAAAAAAGAGGGTTGGAGAAGCAAAAAGAAATTTGGTTGAAGAACAGGATCTGCTTCAGAAGACTGTGAAGATTCTACAGAAAACATCCGAGACAAAGCATCCGCTTTTACATTCTTAGAGCCTGGACGGAAATTTATATGAAGCTGAAAGCGGCCCCCTCCAGGAGATGCCTCCATTCTTCCAAGGCCCACTTGATTGATAAAAGTTCTCTATCAGCAACATCGTAGTTCTGCTCTGACCCGGATAATTTCCTGGAAAAGAATGCCACTGGATGTAATACACCCTGAGGAGTAGAACGTTGTGAAAGAACAGCTCCAACAGCAATTTCAGAAGCGTCAACCTCTAGGACAAAGGGATGAGAAGGTTCTGGATGCATAAGAACAGGTGCAGTGGTAAAAGCTTCTTTCAGTTGATCAAAAGCTGATTGAGCTGCAACGGACCATTGAAACTTAATTTTCTGTTTGGTAAGGTCAGTAAGTGGTCTAATGATGCCAGAAAAATTGCGTATAAATTTCCGATAAAAATTAGAAAATCCAATGAACCTTTGAACCGCCTTGCGGTTATCAGGAGTAGGCCAGTCCAGGATAGCCGAGACCTTCTTAGCATCCATAACAATACCACTAGTGGAAATGACAAACCCCAAAAATTCAATTTGGTCCTTTTCAAATTCACACTTCTCCGCTTTAACAACCAAACTGTGAGAGCGTAGGCGGCGGAAGACTTCTTGCATATGGATACGATGTTCCTCTAACGAAGATGAGTAGATTAAGATGTCATCTAGGTATGCCACTACAAAGGTATCCAAAATGTCCCGAAAAATGTCATTGATGAAGTGCTGAAAAGTTGCAGGGGCGTTACATAAGCCAAATGGCATGACGAGGTATTCGTAATGCCCGTAGCGAGTACGGAAGGCAGTCTTCCACTCGTCTCCCTTCCTTACACGGATAAGATTATAAGCACCCTTCAAATCCAGTTTAGAAAAAATAGTTGCCGAACGTAACCTCTGGAATAATTCGTGAATAAGAGGAAGAGGGTACCTGTTTTTGATTGTGATTTTATTCAATTCACGATAATCAATACAAGGCCGCAAGGAATGGTCTTTTTTTTCGACAAAAAATATTCCTGCTCCTGCTGGGGACGTAGAGGATCTAATAAACCCCTTCTTGAGATTCTCGTCAATATATTCCTGTAAAACTTTAAGTTCGGGTTCTGAAAGAGGAAAAATGCGACCAAAAGGAATAGGTGCACCAGGGAGCAAGTCAATAGGACAGTTGTAAGTTCTGTGTGGCGGGAGAATGTCAGCTTGTTTTTCATTGAAGACGTCAAGGAATTCATGATACACTGTTGGAACTATGGACAACAATTCCTGGTTTCCTTCAGACACACAAACTAAGGCTTGGTGGCGGACTGGTGAACTCGTCTGTACACACTTGTCGAGACAAAAAGACGAAGAAAAGGAAATCTTTCCTGAACCCCAGTCAATAGATGGATTATGAACCCTTAACCACGGTAGCCCAATAATAATTGGAAAAAGAGGTGAAGGAACAACATCAAAATGAAGAACTTCATGATGGAATTTATTTATTGACACATTTAAAGGTTCAGTTTCAAAGGAAATAGGTCCAGAATTAAGGGGTGAACCATCCGCCATTCGGATCACCATTGGTTGTAGTTTAGGTCGTAGGGGAACACCATGTGTGCGAGCAAAAGAAAAGTCAATGAAACAGCTACTTGCCCCGGAGTCAATGATGGCCTTCACTGGTAACTGTCTTTCTTTCCACTGTAACGAGAGCAAAAGGGAAACATGGGCATTTTAGATTGTAACCCCGTTCCCAAACCACTCCCACGGGAAGAAAAATTACCGTCAGGGCGAAGAGGGCATGCCCGCAATAGATGGCCGGTCGCACCGCAATAAAGACAGAGATTCAAACGCCTCCTTCTCAATCTCTCCTCAGGAGTCAAACTGGGGCGAATGAGACCCAACTGCATTGGTTCTGACTCAGGGATGGAAACGGATGCAGAAGAGGTACCTGAAAAGGGTGCCTTAGGTACCACCCAGGAGACTGGCATGGAAGACTTCTCGGTACGTCTTTCTCTCAGGCGTCTATCAATCTGGATAGTAAGCTGGATAAGCTCGTCCAAGGGAATAGGTACCCCCACTCTGGCCAATTCATCTTTTAGCTGAGTAGATAGGCCTACCCGGTAATGATGCCTGAGAGCCGACTCATTCCAGGTTGTGTCCACAGCCCACCTTCGAAATTCTGCGGCGTAATCTTCCACAGGCCGTTTCCCTTGAGTGAGGGCCTGTAAGGCAGCTTCAGCGGTTTCTGGACGCTGTGGATCATCATACATGGAGGCCATAGCGGCAAATAAAGTCTCAACGTCCTTCAAAAGAGGGCTATTTATCTCCAATAGACGGTGAGCCCAAGTCTGAGGTTCACCCTGTAGGAAGGAAATAACAGCCCCCACTTTGACTTTTTCACCAGCATAAGTCTTAGGTTTCATAGAAAATAGGAGTCTGCAGCTGTCCCAGAAGGCCCGAAACTGTTTACGATCTCCACCAAACTTCTCAGGTAAATGAATCTTTGGCTCTATATGTCCAGAAGAGAAGTCAGCGTCATCCGCAGGAAGTTCAGTTAGTCGGGCCGAAATACTCTGGTAGCCACCTTGCAGGTCCCGCACGGCCCTTGTCAAGGAAGCCATCTGCTGGGAGAGAGTCTCAAGGATACTTGCTTCCTCATGTGGTTCCTGTAGATATGGCTCGGACATACTGTCAGACTTACCGAACCAGGTAGGACCACGAATATGAGGGAAGCAGGAGCAAGATGAACAAGAGGACTACCCCTACAGCTTCCCCACCAGTACACCCTTGATTTGTACTAAGGGAGACTAATGAGGACGTAGTATGGGAGCCTATGGTACTTGGTAGCTTGCACCCGTCTGTGGAGTAGTGGGTTGATGGTGAGCTTCAGCTGTAATACAGTAAGAGTAGGATTAGCTGGACTTATTCACAAGGAAGTTGGTACAGCAGTCACCTCTACGTCAGTCGTGGACTGGGTTGAATAGTCCGCTGGTAGAATGGTAAGCTTGAAGGTAGGAAACCGCTCACTCCTTACGTAGTAGGTTCGGTTGGTGCCTAGTTGTACCACAAGCAGGCTTCCCAGGGAATAAGATAGGTGAGAACCAGAACAACAGCTAGGTAGCAGTAAAGTTCAGTAACTTGATTGGCAGAGGTTCTTTAGACAGAACAAACACAAGTCCAGTAACAATAAACAGGTAGCAAGGACGAAGGGTTAATACTTAAGGCAAGGTGAGTAGCCAGGCAGAGGTCGGCAACGAGTAATCAAGTCCAGCAAGGTTTCAGGAGGGTTAATACTTAAGGCAAGGTGAGTAGTCAGGCAGAGGTCGGCAACAGAAGGTCCAGAAGGCAAGGCAAAGTTCCAAGGGTTACACAGAAGCGAAGTCAAGCAGTAAGCAGGGGTCAGCAACGGTAGATCAAATAAGCAAAGTTCAAATAGGAGCAGGGAATCACTTACTTAGAGTAGGTAAAACGATGTCCGAGCACTGAGAGACTTCCAGCGTGGGCAGAAATACCGGCGCCTGCGTCACCACGCAGCGCCCAACGGCGCACTTGCGCCTGCGTCACCACGCTGCGGCGCATTCGCGCCTGCGTCACCGCGCTGCGGCGCATTCGCGCCTGCGTCACCGCGCGCCTTCCTAGACGTCATTGAGGCGCATGCTGGAACGCAAGCGGAACGAACCTGACAGCGGGAGTGGGTTTTGTGCGAGGCCGAGTAGCAGGAAAATTTTTTTTTAAAAGGGTGTTTCCACCTCCAAAGCTCCGTGAGGCTGTTAGTGCTGGCCCAGGTGTCTAGGGGAAGCTTGCTATATATAGTGTGCTCCTGATAGTGTGTCAGTTGTCGGTTGCAGTACCGCATTAAAGTCCCCAAAGAGCAGAGTTGGAGCAGGGGTGAATCCCGTTAGGGCAGTAGTGATTTGGGTCAGAAGTCGAATGTCGGATGCAGGGGGGAGATAGATGGAGGCTAACGTAAGAAGGAGCCCCTTAATCTGGGCTTGCACTATAACATACCGTCCGTTGGGGTCCTGTTTGACCTGCATCACCTGAAAGTTTAGTTTTTTGTGGACCAGGATAGCCACCCCCCTGGAGTAAGTTGAGTATGTGGATTGAAAGGTTCTGCCTACCCAAGCCCGTTTTAGTGCCAAAATTTTCTGCCCAGTTAAATGGGTCTCCTGCAAAAGGAGTATATCAGGTTTATACCTCTTGACGAAATCAAAGACAAGGGTGCGTTTCAGTTTGTCACCTAGCCCTCTAACATTCTAGCTAATGATCCTTAGGTCCGTCATGTGTGTGGTGGATATATGGTCGGAGCCGCTCAGTCCCATTCCCCTGCCTGGAGTTTGGCCCTCCCCTCAAGAGTGCATAGAAAGAAAATAGTTGAAAAAGAAGGAAAAAAGAGTAGAAAGAGAAACATGTAGTGAAAGACATTTCAAAGAACATAAAATAATACATGGACACGTATCAAAACAGTAGAGATTATCCCGTGTCCTGTGAGTCCCAATCCTCTTGGCTTCTACCAAGAATCCCCCCTCCCTGACCCTTCTGGAACACGAAGAGTCCCGATACCCTAAACTGGCTGCCTAAGCGGGAGGCACCCCGTAACTATCTAGAAAGTTAGTTGTCTGTCCCTTAGCAACAGTGAACGGCTAGAGCCAAATAATCAACTTTATCCTTCTGAAAGTAGTGTTCCTTGGCGCTTGGGTTGCCTCGTGATGGCCGCCAAGGCCGATGGCAGCATCCTGGGACATTACCGTGCCACACCATGTCGGTCTTAGCGCTTTTTGAGCCACTGCCCCACCACTTCAGGGTCTGTGAAGAACCGGACCTGCTGGCCATCAACGACCCGGAGCCTGCTAGGGTACATCATACTGTATTTGATGCCTTTGTCGCGGAGCCTCTTCTTCACGTCCTGGAACGTGCGGCGTTGCCTTTGGACTTCCGCAGAGAAGTCGGGGTAGAATTGTAGAGTGGCGTTGAGGTACTTGACTTCCCCTTTCTTCCGCGCAGCCAGCAGGATGGCGTCTCTGTCGCGGTAGTTCAAGAGGCGTAGGATGAAAGGTCTGGGCGTAGCCCCTGGAACTTGCCTCGTGGGAATTCTATGGGCCCGTTCCACCGTGTAGGCCGTAGACAGGGCAATTGGTGCCAGGAGCTCTTTAAGCAGCTGTTCAGTGAAGTCGGCCGGGCTTAGGCCTTCAGCACCTTCCGGCAGGCCTATAATGCGGACATTGTTGCGACGCGTTCTGTTTTCAGCGTCTTCTGCCCTCTGCGATAGCAGCTTGACCTGGCGCTGTAGCTCCACGATGACCGGCTGTTGCTGGTGCAGAGTGTCCTCTGCCTCACTGATGTGGTGCTCAGTCTCTGTAACCCGGCTGCGGATTTTAGCCATGTCGGCCCGGAACAGGGCGATCTCCGTTTGGATCTCGACACGCAGGTCGTCCATCTTGGCCGATATCGCCGTCTGGGATTCTTTAATGGCCCCCAGCAGCATGCTGGATTCAGGGGAGATATCGGCTGGCCGGTCTGTGTCTGCGCCGGATGGTTCCGACATACCTGCGTGTGTGTCCGTGCGGGTGCAGGCCGCGCGTCTCGTCAAAATGGCATCGCCTTCGCCCCTGTGATGTTGCTTAGGGGCAGTATAGAGGGATTTTGAGCGGCGGTTGCGGCTGCGGGCACTCATAAGACAGTCTTGGCAATAGTTCCCAGGGTCTGGAGGGCGAGATGCGGGTCAAGGATGTGACAGGGTAGTCATTCAGGATGAATTCCACACGGAGCTCTACCCGAACACGTCTTCCCGCTCGCCATACATAGCCACGCCCCCTTGCATGCTTATGTTGTTCTTCAACTTCTTTTACATATAAAAATGGCTCACAGATTTCTTACATAAAGTTTATTGTTGTTGCTATATCAATGGGTTTTTTTTGCTCAGGAAGTTGAGATGTTGAACATACATGCATAACAAGGGATAGTCACATTGTAAGAAAATGATTACAATTTATGATTTGACATAACATTTATCTGTATTTACACACAATGATCTCGGCTTAGGATAACCTTAGTGAGTAACTTGTGTTGTGTTCCATTTTTCCCATATTTCCTTATAGGACTGACCATGTCCATTCTTAGTGTACATAACTTTTTCAACTTTAGCCAAGTCCTTCACCGAATTATACCATTGATCATGCTGACCAGATTCCATGACTCATATGAGAAACCTCTATGATGAGGAAGTACTTTTTTTTAAGATGTTTAAATAAAATGTAAAATGTGGTTTTATCTACAGGATTCGTTCATGTAATGTTTGATAGTGGCCATGTGGAAATGTTATATCATTTTGTTAACATCTAGGCTGGACACAAAGCCATGACCAATGCAGAAAAATGGTAGTGGTGTAGGCCTCACATGTGAGACTTTGCACGTTGCTGTTTGGGCTAAGGGGTGGCATTCCTGGCATCCAACCAGGTGTTGAGATTTTGCGACGAAGTTAAAGAAGTGGTTGGAGCCATCCACAGTTATCTGGAGTCTTGCGGGATATAGCATTGCATTCTGCAGGTTTTCGTGTTGTAGTCTCCTTTTTGGCATCTTGGAATTTGGTTCGCTGCTTCTTTACATCTGAGGAGAAATCCGCATAGATGGAGATTCTGTTGGCCTGGTATTGTAGATAATTTTTTTTCTGGGCCAGTTTCAGGATAATGTCCCTGTTCATGGCATTTATGAGTCAGGCTAGCGGAGGCCTTGGGGAAACTCCTGTGTGCAGGGAGTTTAGTTGGACTGTGGGCTCGCTCGATGGCAAAGGTCGCAGACAGCTTGCTCCTATAAAATGTAGCCAGTTAGCCACAAACTCCTCTTGCGCGCTCCCCATTACCCTCTCCGGGAATCCAACAATTCTGATATTCTTCCGGCGCAACCGCGTTTCCAAATTGTCAGATTTCTGAAGGCAGCTAGTGATATCTTTGCGTAGAGTTTGTATAGCCTGGGGGAGCGGAGCACACGAGTCCTCAAGGTCACTGTTTCTCTGTTCTGCCACAGCGGTTCGCTCCCGGAGTTACTGTAAGTCGTGTTTGATGATTGACAGATCCACTCTGATCTTGTCTGCCTTAGAGTTGATAAAGCTAGTGCAGTGTTCTTTAGATGATTTAATCTCTGCAATGGCATCAGAAAGAGTTGGCTGCAGTTCTGTGGAGGGTGCTCCTTCCCCCTCTGTACTCTCTTGGTTGGATGACCCGGCGCCATCTTAGGCACTTTTACCTTCTCTAACTTTGTGGCGGCCTTAGACACTTGTTTCGGCCCCTTGTTTTGCCCCATTAGGTGTCTCTGAGGTAGGGCTTGCCAGGGATGCTGCTGGTGATCCGTGTTGTTTCAGATGTTTCAGTGGATTCCCAAGGTTTTGTACCCTGAGAGCAGAGCCGAAGTAAAGTGTGTCTTCTCACATGGAGTTTCAGGCCACGCCCCCCTATATCAATGTTACAGTTTTTCTTGTCCACATAAGATTGTATAGTCCATTAGGTGAAGGCACCACACAATTAAGTCCAAGGTTTCTACCACCAGTACTGCAGAGAGTTCCCAAGCTTGCCTGATCACCAGAAGAAGTGTGATCTTGCTATAGAAGGCAATGTGTGAAAAGTCTTACAATGATAAATAAAAATGTCAATGATTGTTAGGTACAAATAGACAGTTTATATTTTATGTCCCTTTAAGTGGCTATTTCAGTGGGATTAGTGAGAAGACTGCATAGAGAAATATAACTGTATATTATGCTGTTCATTTATTGTTTTGCATTACTAAAACAACAGCAAAATGGCTTTCAAAGGGACTTGTTTGGAGTTATGTCAGCACAATTGGCTTAACTTTAAAGTCCGTTTAGAATACAGTGACAAAGTCGTTCCGCTTTGCTGTGCACAGAGACAGCCGTTCCGTATTAAGGAGCAATTGCATTTGGGTCAGTATAAACTGCAGCATTTATGCCAACATAAAGCTCTGTGGTGGCAGCATTCCCTTTGTGGAAAAAGCCAGCGATCTTACCAGTTCTGTACATCTACAGGCCTAATATGAGCCATTTCTTTCCTGATATACTGTAGTACCTGCCGAGGCACCTGCTATGAGTAAGTGCCCAAATAGGCACAAATTGCGTTAGGCTTTTTTCCCTCATGTCCTAATAAATGATCTTGTACTTTTAATTGATTTTCTTATTTGATTTCTGGGGGATCTCACTTCACTTTTTCATTTTTCAGCTGATAATTTAGCCCCCAGGTCAATATCAGATCATAGCAGTGGCCTGTGCTGCCCTGTCCTGAAAAGACCACATAAATAAGTGGCCCTTGCCTGACAGGATATTCAAACCTGCCCAGTAGATATCTGGCTGATCTTTTGCTTTAGTTACTGAAATCCTATGTTATGTTTTGGGTAGCCGAGGATGAGTAGAGTATAACAGTGCTTTATTAGCAGACTCATGCAGCCATTACACAACAGTAACTTCCAACTCTATCACTCTTAAGCAGTATTGATAGTACTATGTATACACAGTATAACTCATGTGCACAGTGACACCTGCAGGCCATTTGTATAAACACCACAAAGAGCTTTCACATTAACACTAAGATCAGGCCAGGTCCAATGGCCACCTTGCTGGACCTAGACAAGGATGGCTGGCAAATGTCTCTTTTTCCTTTGAATAGGGTATGCAACTTGGTAGGTAGCAGTTGAGGAGTTGGGTGCATGTTACATAGGAATAGGCCTATTCCGGTGGTCACCTTACTGGATCTATATCCTGTGCATCCCACACTTATACACTCAAGTTCTTGCCATACAGCCCTTGAACCTCAGTTATGTGAGAGTGTTTACAGGAATTGCCAGAGTAGCTGACATTAAAGGGATTCTGTCCTTTTAATGTAGCTTTTATTACAAATTACATTATGTACATTGCAAGTAATTCATTCTACCATATCAAATTTTATTCTTGAACCAACAAATTAATTTTTTAAACTGTAATATTGTTGTGTAGGCAGCCATCTTAGGTCATTGTTCCTGGTCATGTGCTTTTACAATGGAACTGCTTACAGATAAGCTAGTGTTTCTCCTACTCAATGTTACTGAAGGCATTGTGAAATTGGTTATATAGACATGGATTTTGGATATTGAATGCTATTCTCATATCTACCACTAGGGGGGGGGGGTCATGGGAGAATTTTTAGCAATGCGTGTCAGGGAGCTGTTTTCTGGTTACCTTCCCAATGTTCTGGGCTACTGGGGTAAAAGCAGTTCAAAGAGGATTTGAGGGGCACACACCTGGTTAATTTTCTCAATTGCTTGGGTGCACCTCCCGCAGTGTCCTTCCCCACTGGAACACAGGAATCAGAGACAAAATGGGCAGCACTCCAGGATAAAGTTAAAAAATTGCCTTTATTTACCAACAGCAGGGCAGCATAGCAACGTTTCGAGCCTCGCACGGCTCTTTTTCAAGCAAGCTCAAGCTTGCTTGAAAAAGAGCCGTGTGAGGCTCGAAACGTTTTATAACTTTATCCTGGAGTGCTGCCCATTTCGTCTCTGATTACTGGGGTAAAAGCAGCCAGTGAAATCACTCCAACTTGCAGTACAGCAATAAAGAGTGACTGGAGTTTATCAGAGCACAAGTCACATGACTGAGGGCACCTGGAAAACTAACAACATGTCTAGCCCCATGTCAGATTTCAAAATTAAATTTAAAAAATATAGTTTTCTCCTGGAGCCAGTGTATATTTAATTGATGCATTTTGTAAAAAAATAAAACAACATGTTTTCCCATGACAGAATCCCTTTAAGATGCTTGTATATACTCTGTGGATTTGATTGAGATGCATTTTAACTTTTCCTGGTTTTTACCAATTTCCACCCGGTGTACCTGAACATAAGACCTGATAACAAAGACCTGTTGTCTTTATACAGGTTGGTCAACAGGTAAAACCTCATCTTTGACTGACTGTAAAGGGGTTATGCGTAGCACTAGGCCCACAACTATGGCCCTAGGTGGGGTTTTTGGGTGTAATGGTGCAGGGGTTACTTGTGCAAAATCTGCCCCACTGGCATCCACTCTGTCTTGACTTAGTAGTGAAGATAAAAACACTACCTTAAAGAGGCATATCACTTTCATTTATTCCACGCAAACCCAAACTGATACAATTTCATAAATGTCTTTCAATATGGAATCTTACCAAAGGGACGGAGCAAACATTGTTTATGCTGAAATAAATACAACAGGATTCGTCAGGAACACTACACTTAAGCTGGACCCTCTGCTGTTTTCAAATAAACTTGGTATCCCGGCACAGTGTGCAGTGGGTGAATGCAGCTAGTTACTGCCGTGTGCACTGCATGATAAACGAGTTCTTCCATATCAACAGCACGTGCTGCAAGCTTCTCTTGGAGATGCCTTGATAAATGGCTGTAACCGCATGCTGAATCTCTCTGCGCTGATTAACCATTCTAAACTTGTGTTATCCAGTCAAGCTGCTTCTTGCTTGTCTTTTCTACTGGGGATTCCACTTAACAGTAATTCTGACTCCTTTTTAAATTGATTTTGTGTTCCTTCACACATAAGAATTTAGATAATATTAGGAGATTCATTTTGAAGGGAGTATGACTGAGCATACATGGTTTTTAATAATGTTGTATCATTAGTATCTCGGTTGCTCCTGCAGATGGATATGGCCTGCTTGACTTGCCTGCATAGACACCTCCTGAATTTAGAGAGGGCCCTTGTGAATCAGGCTTTACACAACCTACACAGAAGTGTTAATTATGAGAGCCCAAGATGTTTTTACCATGAGAAGAACCTTGTCTAAGCTCAGACATCACCAGGAGCACAACCACCACCTTAACAGCTTTAAGAACCAGCCACCGTGGTAGCTTTAGGAGCCAGATTACCATTTTTTAACCAGAACTTCTACATTTATGGACTTATTTGTCAAAAATCTAATGTGAGAGGTTTTAGATGTTTTTTCTTCATCAGATAAACTGACTGTAATGTAAGGTACCCCAAACCCAGAACTAGCTTCAAGGTTCCAGTCTCAGCCCACTCTTCTGCCTATAGCAGCCGCTTTTGGGTTTGGGTGGACCCCCCGCTACTCAGATGCCGCCAGGTCTTATTGTGGGAGAACCAGGGAGAGACTTCTGGACAAGCAGGGGAACCGAACAGAGGAACTGGACGGAGGAGCAATCAGAGAGGTGTCTACAGGCAAGGTCAAAACTCAGAGTGGTAACGCAGCACCAAATCAGGATTCGAAGAATGGTCAACAGGCAGGGTTCAGGTTTCAGGCAGCAGACAGACAGGTAGGAACAGGCAAGGATCAAAACTGTATAGCACAACAAGAATTACCTCCCAGGAGCTTAGGAAAGGACCTTTATGTTGGGCAATGGGAATAAGGCATTTGCTCCTTTAAATATTAGAACCCTGATGACATCATGTGGCCTGCACTAAGAAAGCTGAATCTACCCGAACGCCTGCACAAACCCAGTAGCAGCGCTAAGCTCAGCAAGGGGAGCACCAAGAGGCAGTGGGTGTCCCCGTCGCCCGACTAGACCACCAGGTATTCTTACACAGACAATTTAAAAAAACTCGAATACTTGCTTATTTATTTAAACCCAAACATAACAAACTTGATTGAATAAAATTGTAAAAAAAAAAAATCGAATACTTCGAATTTGTGAGTTTATAACTTTACAAGCTCAATGAACTCAAAACACATCAAAAAAATGTTGACTTAAAAAAATGGCTTTTTTGTCTGGGACAGCTCCCATTGACTTCTTTGTGACCTGACAAGCTTTTAGATTCCAAAAATCGACACTTGAATTTTTTGTGCTTAAAGGGATGCTGTCATGGGAAAAACATTTTTTTCAAAATGAATCAGTTAATAGTGCTGCTCCAGCAGAATTCTGCACTGAAATCCATTTCTTAAAAGAGCAAACAGATTTTTTATATTCAATTTTGAAATATGACATGGGGCTAGACATATTGTCAATTTCCCAGCTGCCCCAAGTCATGTGACTTGTGCCTGCACTTTAGGAGAGAAATGCTTTCTGGCAGGCTGCTGTTTTTCCTTCTTAATGTAACTGAATGTGTCTCAGTGGGACATGGGTTTTTACTATTGAGTGCTGTTCTTAGATCTACTAGGCAGCTGTTATCTTGTGTTAGGGAGCCATTATCTGGTTACCTTCCCATTGTTCTTTTGTTTATCTGCTGGGGGAAAAAAGGGAGGGAGGTGATATCACTCCAAATTGCAGTACAGCAGTAAAGAGTGATTGAAGTTTATCAGAGCACAAGTCACATGGCTTGGGGCAGCTGGGAAATTGACAATATGTCTAGCCTCATGTCAGATTTCAAAATTGAATATAAAAAAATCTGTTTGATCTTTTGAGAAATGGATTTCAGTGCAGAACTGATTCGTTTTTTCCCATGACAGTATCCCTTTAATAAATTCTAAACATTCACGTTTTTGAAAATATAATTTGAATTTGTGAGTTTCAGACCGTGTGTGGAGAGTCCCGACATTTTTTGTCCAGCAGAGATCGGTCGTTTGGTCGATCGGACGGGTTAAGAGATTTCTGTCGGCTGCCGATAATATCTCTGCGTGTATTGCTGATCGTATGATTTTCAGTGGGAGACTGTCACTAGCTTTTGTCGGACATAACTTTCGTACGATTGCTGTCAGGGGCAGAACATCGGCTGATCTGTTCTTTTACTACTTTATTTCATCAGAACGGTTAGTGGCAGGTCGGGAGATGGGGAAGTCCGATTGTACGATGATTAGCACGATCGGATCATTGCGTCTGTGGCCAGCTTAATTCTGGAGTGGCAAATGCTTCCTATACATGGCCATCTTAAACTGTGTAAGTGCTAGTGTGTGAACCTATGGTCACAGTCTGGTCATTGTATCAGAATAGCTTAAAGAAATGATTATTATGACATTTTGTATTTCATTGTCCACTACGAATTTTTCATTCTGGAGCAGTTCTGGATGGATGCACGTATGTGTCTGATTGTGTCTGTGCCTAGTGATGTCCTTGTATCTGGGTCAGTAAGGTTTGCCTTCCAGTTAAAAATCTGTCACCCTGCTTGTTTTCTATATTTACTGCATATACAAGATTTCATCTAACATGCTGGGTATTGTGCACAGAAAAGCCTATGTTATTGTAGAAGAAAAAATCTCGAGATAGAACGTGTATTGATCTGCTTGTTTGGCTTCCATGGCCCAATCAGACCTTCTCCCAATTTCGACAGCCTCCTAAATCATTATCTGACTGACCCCTGATCTCTCCATCATTTTGTTGTATTTATTGTATGGGCCAAGTATATGCCAATTCAGTCAAATTTGGTAAGATTAACAAGTACTATCAGCCCATTTATGGCCAGTTTATGACTTACAGCAGTGATCCCCAACCAGTAGCTCGTGAGCAACATGTTGCTCTCCAACCCCTTGGATGTTGCTCTCAGTGGCCTCAAAGCAGGCGCTTATTTTTGAATTCCAGGCTTGGAAGCACATTTTAATTGCATAAAAACAAAGTATACTGCCAAGCAGAGTCTCTTGTAGGCTGCCAGTCCACATAGGGGCTACCAAATAACCAATCACGGCCCTTATGTGGCACCCCAAGGGACTTTTTAATGCTTGTGTTGCTCCCCAACTCTTTTTACATTTGAATGTGGCTCACGGGCAAAAAAGGTTGGGGACCCCTGACTTACAGCAATCAGTGTAGCCCATAGAGTAGCCAATAAGCTGCCAACAAATCAGGAGGCTAAATGAACTGAACTTCCAATAATAAATGTAAATATTTTTTTTTTTACACAGACCATACTCTTAAGAACCATTTACTAACCAATGGCTCACAGTGTAACGCAACCCCTCCCTCGTCTTGTTCTATGTGAAATTATGAATTCTGGGACTTGAAGTCCCTCCGTCTTCTGTATTGGGCCATTCTCTGGAAAGCAGGGGGGCATTTCCTGTCTCCCTATTTAAATTGATATTTCCTCTTAATGGAACCTCCCACTTGTAGGGAACAGTGCCCTTCCAATGGTTATCGGTCATTACCACAAAATGGAACAGATTCAGTTGGATGAGAAACATTTTGCTAATGGTTTATCATGTAAAAACATAATTGAAGTCTATGGTAAAATTCTCAAAGGAATTAGGAGATGAGTTTTTCTCACTGAATCCAAGAACATACATAGTTACTTAGGAAACTGTCAGAGGTACAATCATTCCGCATTTAGAACTCTTCTTGCTCAGGTCTTCTGGGAGCTCATGTTTCTCAACCTTTGTCACTTACCAATCTAAATAACATTAATCATGTTCCACTAGACTTGTGGCAAGTATGACAACATGAGTGGCAATCAGCTGTTTCCAGCCTCACAATATAAGCCACTTTGTAGATACAGTATTCAAGATAAAACTGACTCTATGTGCAGAAAATGTGCTTAGTATAGGGCAACCAGCACAGAAACACCATGCTGAATGGTTTTTCAGGTTAATGATCGGCAATAATGTTTTTAATGTGGCTGAAATATGGTGTTTTGACCCAATGCCAATGTTTGATGTCTTATCCAGTAAAATGTATCCCTATAAAGAATTCGCTGGAAATAAGTGTTGAAAGATATATTCCTAGGGAACCAAACAAAATAAGAAAAACTGTAAAAAGAAATAAAGCAAATGATTGGTTCACTGAAGGAGGGGCACTGTAATCACACAGGGCCTCTTCTGAGTGCCACCTCGTTAATTTACTATTGATTTATTCATCGTTACACATTGACTTCAAGCAAATATTTAAGCTTCATAATTTGATGACAGCTGTCTATATACACATCAGTAAAGATACAAATACAGGCCATATGGCAATATCAATCCATAGCCATAAAGTGGCAAAGCAGTCAGACTTTTTATATTAAGCAAATCTATTTTTTTTATTGTAGCAGACGAACTAGATGCACTAAACTAGGACAAGGCACAGACCGGTCTTTCAATGCATCTCACCTAATGATTTGACTTATTGAATTCTATCTGAACCATGGCAAGCTGGCACCACACAGTGGTAGGGTGTCCACAACAAGCCATCTGTTAACTCATAGTGAGTGATTTAGTGATTGGGCTTCAAGTGGTGTGTGCTGGCTGCAAAACTATTTGCCTAGATCTCCCATAGTGTCTAATTTAGGCAAAGAGTTTTATATATACTGTATATATATATATATATATATATATATATATATAAAAATATATATATATTATTTTTTTTGTTTTTTAAATTATTACCCTTTTCTCTCTTATAATAAAATAATAATAAAAACAGTCATTTGTATTGATGGTAACTCAACTGAATGAATCCATTGGTGGCAAAACAATCTTTCGGGGTTTATTTTAGATTTAAATTACTTCTAGTAGCCTTAAGACTAAAATTACAGAGACATTTCTTAGCCAATAAAACCCAGCCCAAACATTCCAAATAAAAGATCCTATACCTGTACAGTAAAGTTATCTTTTGTCCAATCCCCTTCCCTCCATTGGCCCCCCTCCCTGCTTCCTTCCCGCATAATGCATTACATGAAAAAAGTGTCCCTGGCTGTAATGCTGACATATCCATGCAGTGTAGGGCAGTGTAGGGCAGTGGAGCTCATGAGCATCATCTTCAGTATATTCTGATCCTCTTCCTTTGGAAATTTACAGAGCTTACCAGCGCATGCAGAGGAGGCTCAAATACCAGACTGGCCTCAACTGAGCAAGCGCAAAAAATTTCAGTGTCAGCGATCCCTTACGGGAGAAATACAAAGATGTCAAAGATGGCGCCCATAAGCTCCACTGCACTACTCTGCATGGATATGTCAACATTAATGCCAGGGAAACCTTTTTCAATTAATAGACTATGCCAGTAGGAAGTAGGGAGGGAGGACAATGAAGGGTTGGGGATGGGGGCAAAGGGGGGTTTAGTTCTCCTTTACGTTTATGAATGAAAACCTTTATAGACATATCATTGTGACCTACAGATAATATTGGACTAAGGCGCCAGTGGCCCACCAAAGAACTATAGACCAAGGCTCCACTCTCCCCATTATTTTATCTCTTCCCACTCACATCTTTATTATCCTAGTCTATTCTCTTCATCATACTTATCATATTGCCTTCTACCCACTGCTACTGTTTGTTCTCATACAGAAAAGAGTAATGACCAAAATATAGTCCTATAAGGCACAATGAAGCAGAAGGGCCTGGGCCCACCGGGAGTTTTCCTGGTATCCTGGTGGGCCAGTCCGACACAGACCAATAGACAACACGCCAACAGACAATTACATGACCTCTGTGGGCCTTACACACCATAAAACCTGGGACGCCCTATAAGAATAACATGGTCAGTTGTGAAAATATATAAAGATTTTCAAGCCATCTTATCCTCACTCGACTAATTTATTTATAAAAAGTATTTGTAGAAGTCATATCATTCTCCAACATTTAATACTATGGCTTCTAGACTATGTGCCAGAAAAAGTTATCTCATGGTTTATCACGGGAAAACTCATGGACAAGATTAGAGGAGAAAAAACTTTTCTCCTAATCCTGTTCCAGTTTTTTCCCATAGACTTCAGAGTTTTCATGTGATAAACAGTAAGATATGTTTTTCCTAAATTGAATTGCATCTCAAATTGAATCTCGTCCATGAGTTTCCACGTGATAAACCTTTTTCTCGCTGAATTGAATCTGGCCCTATATTGGCAGAAACAGAAATGGGATTTATAATCTATAATGCTTGGGACCTAGGCTTTTTCAAATAAGGGGTGTTGTCCATGATTGGAAGCACCATACTATAAGGCATTTAAACATTTAAAAAAATTAGGATTGGGTCATAGATCCCATAATAATATACAGGAGATCTAAAATGCACATCAGGACCATATCGTATATGTTCTGTACAGATAAATCCTGCTAAGGAGGTCAGGAGATGCTGGAAGAGCTTATTGCATTACAAAACCCAAGCAAAGAAAAGAGAGATGCTTTGATTATAATGGAATTTGAGTTCATTTGGACAGTTCACCTTTAACTGAAAAAACAAGCTGTTTTTTTCCCCTTTCGCTTGCAATTATCTTCAAAGAAGACAGATCTTCGCTGTGGAATTTGCGTAGCCGTGATCTTTTGTATTCCACTTTCCTCTCACGTAGGCTACATGGTTGGAGAGCTGACGTGTTCCCTTGTACCAAGCCTTCAGCAGCGCTGACCTGCACATAATCCCACTGCAGCCGGGAAAGATCAGTAAAGTACACGCTACTTGCGAGCAACAGCTGTGGAAAAATCCTGCCATCAAACATCAAGTTATAGGCCCAGAGCTACACCGTATAAAATATTTAGCTTGACTTAAGATGTCGTAGGGCGGCAAATCAACAAAGGGAATTTTCCAAAAACAAGCTTTATAAAAAGCAGACAGAATATTTGTAAATCTTTGTAAAAAGATGTTATTTTCCAACTAATTTGGGTTTAAACCAAGAGACTTATTTTTATTGCCTTTCTAAGGACTTCAAAATATTTGCCTAAAGATTTTGTTTGTTCCCGATAGTCCGAAAATAAAACTTTCCCACTATTTTTGGCGATAGTGTCGGCACAGGGACAAGTTACATAATTCACCTCCAATAATACTCAAAATTGCCTGAGAAATCTGTAATTTACTATCCACAATCATTAACATATAGGGGGTTATTTATCAAAATCGGAGTATTTTATGACAACTACTCCGACCAAATTCACATGGGTTTTTTCCCCTTTTTTCCTTTCCCAAAAAAAACGAAAAAATTCAAAATGTACAAATTTTTCAGATTTTCCCCCCTTTGCCCCGAAAACCATGCAATCTTTGGATTATTCCAATAAACCCTGCGCAAGATCAGGATATTTTTGGATTCTGACTTTTTCCATCCTCGGGGTATAATAAATCCTGAAAAATTTGAGGGTTTTTTTTTCCACTAAAAATTTGGTGTTACAGTAAAAAAAGTTTTTGAGTTTTTGACATTCGAACATTAATGAATAACACCCGTAGGGTTATTTTTACGAATAGCTTTTATTCTCCATGCAGAGTGTCTACACTAGCTTCTTCTACATTTCAGACTAAAATGCAAATGAAAGGCTCTCTCAACATATCTCCAGGATTTCACTTGTTCTTCACTTCACTTTGCATGTTATGCTCTTCTACGAACCTGCTCCTCAACTCCTCTCTCATTATGTCACATTTTTGCATTGAAGGGTTTCATCCATTCTCTAGAATTCTCTCCCACGTTTGGTCCGATTTTTTCCCAATCTTTCGGCCTTTAAGTGACCTCTTAAATCATATCTACCCTAACATTCTTTCATTATATTCTACATACAAGTATGGGATCCATTATCTGGAAACTCCAGTAGACTCCATTTTATCCAAAAAACTGCAATTTTTAAAAATGATTTCCTTTTCTTTGCAATAGTAAAACAGTACCTTGTACTTGATCCAAATATAATTAATCCTTATTGGAAGCAAAACCAGCCAATATGATGTATTTAATGTTTAAATGATTTTCTAGTAGACTTAACGAATGAAGATACAAAATACAGAAAGATCTATTATCCGGGAACCCCCATGTCCCGAGCATTCTGGATAACAGGTCCCATGCCTGTGCTCTAAAGCCACTCACGTTTCTGATTCCTGATATTGTCCATCCCTACACCCTATGTCTCATACCCCTTCTCCTTTTAGAATTCCCTGCAAGACTCGGACGCTGTTAAATAACATTTCCAATTGCATTTTTTATAGGATATTGGGATTTTGAGTGTATTTAAAATACCTATAACGATTGAACGGCAAGTTATGCCAGAATCAGTCAGAGGTAGGAATATTGCATTTGGCTCCTGCAGAATCAGTTATAAAAACAGATTTGTGTTCAATGATAATATAAATGGGGGTATCATTGGTCTCCATGGCTTCTCAGAGTATTTATAGGTTTGTGTTGTGAACGGTATGAGCGATATTATGTAAGGACTCGTTCTAAACGTCCTTCGATATTCTGTTTAATAACATTGTCATTGGGCTTTTCAGGTTCAAGGATTGGAAAGAAATAGATGGTATTTACATAACAAAGTCTAATGGAACAAGGGAGGGGGGCAAGGATCAAAGCAACGACATTAAAATGATCTGGATATGTTTTTACTCACAAGCTATGGCATAGTATTATGGCTCTGTCTGTCTGTGTTTTAATATGTCACATGACATTACTCTAACTGTAATACCATGTGATAAGATATTTCTGTTACAGTAACGTCAGGCGACACTTGGCATTACTGTATGAGTAATGTCATGTTGCATTACTGTATAAATATTCAGTCCCAACGTAATGTTCTGAATGTTTGATCCTTAAAGGAGATCTAAATCCACAAAAAAAAAAAAATGAATTCATATAAATTACTCAAGGGGCTTCTGCCAACTGCTGCATTTTCTGTTTTTAATATTAGCAGTTTTAGACACTTTTATGCTGCTAGGCAGGCTTCAGCCCAACAGCTCTCTTTGAATGTCAGAATGTCAGTGACCCAACTGTCTATGCACTTCTTGTAGCCGGTTAAACCTAAGGCTGCCACCTCTCATTTCTCAGAAAGAATGAAAAATTTTAAATACATGTAAAATGTAAAGGTGCTCAGAGACGCATCCTGACTAAGTTTTGGGTTTACATCGCTTTAAAAGAAATGTATTTGATGCCTGTATTGCATTTAGGAAGTCCAGTTCTAAATACTTTGAAAAGTCCCACAGAACGTGGGTTTGCTTTCCCCTCACCTTGAAAACGTCAGTGGTGATGCCACAATGCCCGGTGATGTCACTGCTACAGTCCCTTAAAGGGGAACTAAAGTCTAAAATAGAATAATGCTAGAAATGCTGTATTTTGTATGCTATACATAAACATGAACTTACTGCACTAGAAGCAAATGATTTATGCTTTCAAAGTTGACCACAGGGGGCTGTCATCTTGTAACTATGTAACATCTTTGCAAGACCAAGACTACGCACATGCTCAGTGTGGACTGGGCTTCTGTTTGGAGGTTAAACTTTGGGATCGTCATAAATTATCAAAACAACACAAGTCAAATAACTTCTGCCATTGAAACAGATACAGCAAGACTGATTAATAATCAGAATATGCAGACTACACTGGGTCAGCAGATACAAATCTCTACACAGTCGCTGGCTGCTCCTCAGGGAAACAAACAAAGCTGCTCGAGCAGTGCCGGGCCAAGTCAGTCGGGCGCCCATGGCAACCTGACCGAATACATTGCCCCCTTCTGAAGTGCGATCACGGGCGATCAAGTGCAGAAGCCGATCATGCGCACGAGCAGGCGCAGAAGAGTGCGCGTCTAGGAAGGGTGCGCGTCTGTGCGCGCCTAGGATTACATCGATTGCTGCTACAGGTGGGGAAAGAAGCGGCCGAACTAGGGGCAAGGCGCAGAAGAGGTACGGTGCCTGGCGCCCCTCCACATTTGCGCCCTAGGCTCGTGCCTCTTCTGCCTACCCCTAGTTCCGGCCCTGTGCTCGAGTTCTGGGAAGCAAGGTGGGGGGGGGGGGCTCCCCCTGCCATTTGAACGTATGATCGTTTCCCTTCAGAGTAGCTAGGTAGCTAGTCAGAGCAAGTAAAACGAAGGGAGAATTTCACTGCACAGTCTGGTTTCTTTTAAAAACGGTACACATTTTTTAATTGAAATATATTGCAAACAGATTTCTTTTTCATTAAAGAATATAAAAATTGGATTTTATTTTTTTGCCTTTACATCCCCTTTAAAGCTCAGAAATAAAGCTCCTATAAAAGCAATAATAAAAGAGTAAACAAGGTGTCAAGATTCATCCAAAAACTTGTGTTTCTTTTCCTATACTTTCAAGTGCATTATAGATTTCCCATCTAAACTAATGACTGTCAGAATATCTGACATGAATTGAAAGCTAGATATAAATACAAACACAAAATACTTTGCATACATAACAGAACAGTTGTATTTATTTACATTTTAAAGGAAAACTATACCCCAGAATGAATACAAAAAAAAAAAAAGATAGTTTATATCAAATTAAGGGGCATATTAAAGAATCTTACAAAAATGGAATATATATATTTAAGTAAATATTGTCCTTTGACATATTTTCCCTTGAACCACCATTTTGTGATGGTCTGTGTGCTGCCTCAGAGATCACCTGACCAGAAATACTGCAGCTCTAACTGTAACAGGAAGAAGTGTGGGATTAAAAGACACAACTCTGTCCATAAATTGGATCACGTGACCCAACGTATGTGTGCCCTTGGTTTGTTTGTGTGCAAACACAAACAGGCAATGGTCCTAAGTTCTTAAAAATCGCAATTTACTATTTATGATTACTAGGGCTGCACCGAATCCACTATTTTGGATTCAGCCGAACCTTCGAATCCTCTGTGAAAGATTTGGCCGAATACCAAACTGAATCATAATTTGCATATGCAAAATAGGGAAGGGGAAAAAAATGTTTACTTCCTTGTTTTGTGCCAAAAAGTCACACGATTTCCCTCCCCCCCTCTAATTTGAATATGCAAATTAGGATTTGGATTCGGTTCGGCCGGGCAGAAGGATTCGGCCGAATCCGAATCCTGCTGAAAAAGGCCACCCTGGCCGAATCCCAAACCGAATCCTGGATTCGGTGCATCCCTAATGATTACCCAATGGCATATTCTACTAAAAAAGTATATTATTATGAAAATGGTTTATTTAGATGAAACAACTTTTATCTTAAATACTATAATGGTAGCCCCTACCTGTTTCCATATCAAAATGGGTTCCTGTTTTATTCTATATAGTCCATTTCTTAAATGTTGTAGGTGTTTTTATTAGGGATGCACCAAATCCACTATTTTGGATTGGGCCGAACCCCCGAATCCTTCGCGAAAGATTCAGCCGAATTCCGAACCAAATCCGAATCCTAATCTGCATATGCAAATTAGCCATGGGAAGGGGAAACTTTTTTACTACCTTGTTTTGTTGCAAAAAGTCACACGATTTACCTCCCGCCCCTAATTTGCATATGCAAAATAGGATTCCGATTCGGTTCAGCCTTGCAGAAGGATTCTGCCGAATCCGAATCCTGCCGAAAAAGGCAGAATCCTGGCTGAATCCCGAACTGAATCCTGAATTTGGTGCATTCCTAGTTTTTGTGCGATAGCATCTTGGGCACCATGCTTGATGCACAAAGAACATGTGGGTCAGTCCAGCAGTTTGAGCAGGTCAAATTGCAGGCCCCCAAAGAAATGTTTGTGGTTTGATAAAATATGGGATTATGAAAATTGGAATAATGCAAGTGTAATGGTCAGCCTCAAACAGATCAAGCATAGAGCCTTGGTATGAACATTTAATAAGATATAGCTAGAACCAAAGTATTGGTCCAATGAATTTATACTACAGGAGTGTAAACCCTTCTTCAGTTTTTTTACTAGCTTGTGTTGCCAGCTGGAGTGACTGCTTGCTTATTTGCTTTAGGAAGAAGTGGCCACCAGAGCTTCTCTTTGACACTTATTGCCACTAGTCGGCTCTCCATTATATCTATTGCCATCTGTTGGGATTTATATGATCTGGTAACCTGCTACTGGCCAATACAAATTATGCAATTTGTGGAGAAATTGTTTCCTATATCCATAAATGTGTTTTTTTGCTACAAGTCACAAACATACCTCCCAAATGTCCGGTTTTTAGAGGGACAGTCCCTCTTTTGATAGCTCAACCTGCAGTCCCTCATTTGTACTGGAAAGTCCCGTTTTTCTCTGCACTGAACAGCCAGAAAAAGAAACAAATTTTCTAACCTAATTGGCTTTTGGCAGAGAGCCCAGAACAGCCACAACAGAAGATAAGATACATTTGTAATAATTCAAATGTATCTAGATAAGCAATCAATATAAAATAACAGGTCCCTTGGGAAGAGTTAGACTCACAGCTTAAAGGGCTATTCATTAGTAAAACTGTAATAACTGGAAAAAAACACTGAAATATGTTCAAACTTTTATAACCTGCTAAATGTTTTAAAATGAATATGGTAATTATGGGGTGTGGCCACAAAAATGAGCGTGGTCAAAAAAATTCTCCACGCTACGCGCGGCAACTTTTTTGTCCCTCTTTTTATTTCCAAAATGTGGGAAGGTATGCACAAGGTCTATTATCCGGAATCCCTTTATCCAGAAATTCAGAAACAGCAGCTGCATTGGTGAATATATGTTCGTTTTTTGACAGATTGGCTTTTTTCTGTTAATATAACACAGTATCCTGTACAAGATGATAACCTAAGTGGCATGATTCACACTGATAAGAAACAGTACAAAGGTTTTTTTTCTATGTAGTCTTAAGGCATGATGATCCTTATTGCAATAGGACCCCCCTATCTATAAACCCCAGGTCCCAAGGATTCCATATAACAGAGTCCATACCTGTATTTCTGCTCTTGCCAATAGCTTGAAAATGAATTAGACTGATCTGAGAAGATGATTTCTGGCAGTACAGCTGCTCTCTTTCCCCAAACAACATTGGAATCTCTGATCTGCATAGTTATTCATTCTGTGCTTGTTTTTTAGTCTTCTGCTCATGTGATCAAATCTTTCCCTGGTTGGTGAGTAGCAACGTCTAGAAGGCAAATTGATTCATCGCAGTTGAGCTGTTGATTAGAAATAGGAATTGATGTATAAAGTTTTTCATTACCATTCCTACATACATTTATATTTTTCATAATATTTACATTTAGGCTGTCACAACTCTTTATATAATTGTTTTGCCGTTAGCATGTCAACAATTCTTCATTCATGATCACAATACAAAGTCAAGTTAAGTGGTTAATGGAGATGTTTGCAGTTGAGACATTTTTAAGTTGTGATGGCCAGCTGATGTTTTGATTTTCAAAGGAGTTTTCAAGGAGTCCTTGCTGAAAGCAAGGGGCGGATTCACTAAAGGGCAAAGTGGCCGACGCTAGTGACAATTCGCCAGAAATCTCATCCGCAGGGACATCGGCAATTCACTAACAGGTGTAGAGGACAATTCACTAGTGAACAAGACGTCGCTAGCATTCGTTTTCATTCTGGCGAACGGTCGTTACTCCGTATATTCACTAAAATATGAATTTTACTGAACGTTACCTCTTTCGCCAGAGTTTACTTCACCACCTCAGACCAGGCGACTGATAAAACAAAGCTACATCTTCCTCAATCTTATGTCAGTGACATCATATCCTGTATGGCTTAAATGCATTAAAGTTGTAAAAAACATGCTGGCAACTTTTACTTTTTTAAAGTGTGATTGCCTTCAAAAGTCCAAACTATTAAAGATTTTTGTGTTGACATTTATTCCCACACATTTGAGGGGCATAGCACATTTGTTTTAGGGTGGGCTCATGTGTAGGGCATTAGATGACCTGTTCTGTCTTTATTATGGTTCTTTGGACATTTGTAAAAAAAAGTGGCCACTTTGCACCAATATCTTTGTTGGCACTAGCGAAAATCCGCCAATGTTCGGCTGCTGAGACGCAACTGACAGTTTAGTGACTTAGCATAGTGGTAACGAATTTGCGCCTGGCGAAAAGTAGCACAAAGTGTGACGAAGCCCCCAAGTCTTTGGCCTATTATGAAACCTTGGATTCTGCCTTTCTGAGACCCCCTGGGCTGAATTCAACACAATAATATCAAGATAATATGAAGTAATAAATAGTAAAGAATTTTGTGTAGTCTCTGGAAGAAGACTGGTACCCTCGTTGACAAGAATGAAGAAAAACTCATCATTCTGAGAAGGTGAAAGGTTTCAAGTTCAAATCAGTTTCATGGTCTGGAGATAGGAGTGTTCCATTCATCCACTTAAATCATCTGTATCAATGGAAAAAAAAAAAAGACTTATTTTGCTATCACAAAAACCAGCCGTAGATCCTCCTCATCATGCGCCCCATAAACATCAGCATAGCGCTCTGCAATTTCATGTGTGGTTTGATCGGTTTCTGCTTTGGCAGGGATTTACCTGCCTTGAATTTAGTCGTTATGTGTTTTACCAAATCATTTTACAAATCTGTAACAGCAGTGGGACATTGAATTTGAGAATAAAAAGTACTTTATTTCTACCAAAATATGAATGAATAACAAGCACATTTCCCAACACGTTCACAATATTAAATTCAATTGGATTTCATCTAGCTTAGTGAATAGACTAAGCTGAGTTTTCTGATAAAGGTGGCATAATATGAAGCCCACCCATACCTTAAATTATCCTTTGGTGAGTCTACAGTGGAATGCATTTAACTTTAAGAGTCAAATGTCCTGTTTTAAATGGTATGTTTCACATCTAGCTTCAGTGGGTCTCCATAACGTTGGATCCTGATGTGGAAGAGAGTTATGTAGGGCACCATCAGCGTCTATTGAATTCTTTGGTATAATGATATTATTTACCCCTGTGATGGAGGTCAGTTCACTTAGTCAACATACAGAGTGTGCGCCTTCACTTTAAGCAAAGACACAATAAAAATGTATTCTGAGGAGTACCTTCATTTCAAAGCGTCCCTTTTAGCTCTTTATGTTAAAAAGGTCATTGCTATAAGTATTTGACCAAAGCAATCTCTGTTTTCCTTTTTCCTGCCTTGTGTTGCCAAGTGATTGGCGGTTTAACCATCATCATTTACTTGGATAAAAAAAAAGGTTTTAAAGTGGACCAGCCACCCAGACACAAAAATTTGTATAATAAAAGTCCTTTTCAAATTAAACATGAAATCCAATTTCTATTTTTTATTAAAGCATTCATGGCTGTTGTAAGCTCATTTAAAATTCTCAGCTGTCAATCAAATATTGTCTGCCCCGCCTCTATGCCTAGGCATAGAGGCGGGGCAGACAATTGCTTTCACTTTCCATTCAGCACTTCCTAGATGTCACTGCTCTCCCCACATTCCCCTGTTCTCTTCACAGTTTAATTGTGTAACCAGTGCATGGGGATGGACATCAGGTCCCCCATTCTGGTGCACAAACAAGATTCTGAGATGATACAAGGCTTGTCTTAATAACAGTGTCCACAAAATGGCTCCTGTCTGCTTGTTATAATTATGAATTCCCAGACTGAAGGAAACAAGATTCAAATAATTTATATAGTGTAATTAAAGTTCATTTTGCTTGACTAATGTGATAAAATAGGATTTTGAATAATTTGTTTGGGTGACGGGTCCCCTTTAAACTGTAACTATTAAACTTAGCCCTATAAATCCAAGGTGGAACCTCTAGATGGCTACTTAGCTGAAGATTAATTGTACTCACAGTTGTTGGGAGACGCAACGCTTTATCGCCTTATTTTATAAATTTCTCTCTACAAAATGGTTCTTAGTGTAATTCTTCATCAAGCTTTTAAATTGAGATAGACAACTGTTTTTGTTTTACAGAGCTGTACAGGACCTGTACCATGAAATCCCATCATTTAAGTACCAGTAGATGAAAGTTCTTGAAGTATCTAGAAGATCTAGAAGCATCTAGTATAGTAACTAGTCGTGAACATTAAAGCACTTGAACATCAAAGGTACTCCGATACTATACATTTAGGGGCAGATTTACTTAGGGTCGAATATCGAGGGTTAATTAACCCTCGATATTCGACTGTCAAAGTTAAATCCTTCGACTTCGAATATTGAAGTTGAAGGATTTAACACAATTCGTTCGATTTTAATCCATCAATCAAACGATTTTTCTTCGACCAAAAAAAGCTTAGAAAGCCTATGGGGCCCTTCCCCATAGGCTAACATTGAGGTTTGGTAGGTTTTAGGTGGCGAAGTAGGGGGTCGAAAATTGTTTTAAAGAGACAGTACTTCAACTATCGAATGGTCGAATAGTCGAACGATTTTTAGTTCGATTCAAAGTCGTAATCAAAGGTCGAAGTAGCCAATTCGATGGTCGAAGTAGCCAAAAAAAACATTTGAAATTCAAAGTTTTTTTTATTCTATTCCTTCACTCAAGCTAAGTAAATGTGCCCCTTACTGTTCATTTATCAGAATGACTGGCAACTGTAGAAGAGATCCCCTGTAATTTTATACAAAAAGATGCCTGTGCCAGGTACAGTCCCAGTGCAAAGTTGTAAACTTGTTTTCAATCCATAAATTGCAGTTGGGATATGCTTGGTTTTATAAGGGTAGGCAATGAGTGTGTGTTTACAGTCCCTGTTCCATTATATGACACAGCTCCAGTCAGGATAATAATCTAAAAAGCCTTTATTTGCACATGGCTTCAAGATCTGCAACAAACATAACGTTTTGGGCTCACCTGTAGCCCTTTTTCAAATACAGGTGAGCCCAAAACGTTATGTTGTTGCAGATCTTGAAGCCATGTGCAAATAAAGGCTTTTTAGATTATTATCCTGACTGGAGCTGTGTCATATATTGGAATACTTGGTGAAGTCGGTTGGACAGTGGGCCACTGGACACGTGCACCGCTAGAATCATAAAGAGGTTAATAAGTGGGTGAGTGCTGACTAAAAAACCTATATAGTCGCTGTTCCCCAATTATGGTGGATGTCAGAGGATGAATTTAATAGCACCATGTCGAACAATGTTCAGACAAAGAAACCCCTTGACAATGGCTGGTATCAAGTCCAGAAGGCCCTTATACCTCAGTACATTGTCTTGTTCACCCCCACATTTATAATAATAGGAGCAACCCTCACCTACAAATTCAAGTAATGTGAACTGACTTAGTAGGTTATAGAAGGACAAGATGAAAACACCATTGCAAGATGTTGACCAACCTTCTGTTACATCTATACTGAACTGTCTCTAGTCACTCAGGCATAAGACTACTTATGCTTTAAAAAGTTAAATTTATTGAAAACTAATAAGGGAGTGGTACTATTTGGAAATGACTATATCCTTTAATTTTAACTATTAATAACAATATTGCTTGGACTTTCTTTGGACATATGTTGTATAAACCTCATATTTATAACGTGTAAATCTTCAAAAATGTCCTGTAAATAACAACGCCCTGTTTTTTTTCTCCCTTCTGTGCAATTATCAAGGGAAGAAACTCAATAATTAGAAAATATATTTTAAAAAATAGATTCTCCTCACATTTATTAGTATTTCGTTGAAAAAAATAATGCTTTTTTTTTTCAACATGTTTGAATTGAGCAATTTGCTGAAGATCAAAGAGGTTTATAAACTAGAGTACGGAGTCTCTCTCTGCCCCATTGCTCTTGATGTGATACATATTAAAGGATAAAGAACTGAGAACAAAGAACACCCAAACAAACACTCTCCTCTGCTGGAAATTGAATCCAATAAAACATAACTTTTATTAAATTACAGTAAAATAAATGTATCACATCAAACAAGACACAGTCAATTAAGGGTTTTATGTCCTACAGGAAATGTGGAAATGATAAAAGACCCACAAGCCTTTTATATCTTAATCAACCGAGCATTGAAGAGAACCGTATTTTTATTAGAGAAAACAATATACGGAAAAAATGAAATTACAAATCTTGTTTTTGCTTGTTTGCATCACAGAATTCGGGAGAGTGCCGCCATACCTGCTGTACATGTGCACAATGCGATCTCTTAGCAGTAGCGGATAATGTTGAAGCCCCCTGAGAGCCGGTGAATGGAAATACAAATGAAGATGGTGAAATACAATATAATGGTTTAGTATACATCATAAAAGCATTTGCTAGTTGTTCAGTTTAGAGGAAGGTGCTCCTCAAAAGCTTGAAGACCATCACCACAACTGCAACCCCAATAAAAAGCCCACCACTATATTTAGCCTCATAAGAGTGAATGTTGAGTTTTGATAGCCTTTGCTGATTTAAAGTTTCAAAACAAATTTCTTATTGGCTGCTATCGGTTACTAGACCTTTCACACCTGTTCTTTTATTACCCCCCCCCCATATGTTCTGTAGATAGCAACCATTATCAGTCAATTTCCTTGTATGGAAAACAATGATCTTTGCTTTTGATGAAATAACTTCTGTTTGTTGAATATTCTGTATACACAGTAGCTGTGCCAATGCCAAGTTTATAGGGCTTGCTTATACATACTGCAATGCTTACATAGTTTTAAACTCACTGACAATGCGTGCTTTGATAAATGAAGGGTATTGCAGCTTTGCACTGGTTGTGACAGAATAATTGGGCTTTAAATACATATTTTTTTCCTTCATTCTTAAAGAGATACTGACACCAGAAATGAAAAATTTTAATCCGTAGGGACCCATAGGGTTAATGTATCCCTATGGCTTCAAATCTTGTTTCCTTATTATTCCTTGATACATTTTGCTTATTAACATCCTTGTCATTGGCCATTAGGCTTATAAGCATTTCCTGCCACACTATAATATTAGTGTTTGGTAAGGGGTGGTCCTGCCTATTTGGCCTTCAGTTACTGACCCAGCTGGATGTGCTCCACTGAGCCTGCGATCAAATAGACCCCAGTAAAACTGTGCTGTCCTAGAGGGACCCTACCTCTAGTGAAAGTCAGAGAGCAGGGACCCAGTGAACGAAGCTTTATTCAGGCATAGGTGGAAATTCACTAAAGGGCGAAGTGACTAACGTTAGCGAAAATTCGCCAGCGTGACGTCATTTTGGGACTTTGCCAATTTAGTAACTGGCGCAGGCGTAAATTCGCTAGCAAAGGAGATAGACTGTAGGGCTACTTCGCACTCTAACAGCAGGCAAATTTTTGCTCTGGCGAATGGACGTAACTACACAAATTCACTAAGATGCGGATTTTAATGAGCTTTACCTTTTGTGCCAGACTTGCCTTCCCCACCTCAGCCCAGGCGAAGTGCAATAGAGTAGATAGGACTTCCTCAAAAAAAATCTGAACATTTTTCTAAGTCTCAAAAAACACTGGCTACTTTTCATTTTTCAGGGTGATAGGCTGCAAAAGATCTTAAATTGTTTTTTAGGGTACCCGGCTTCCCCCCTACATTTCCTAACATATGGCACATAAACTATACACTGGGCTCATGTGTAGGGCAATATAACAACTTTATTTTATTTTATTAAGCTTCCCTGGACTTGTGTAATGTCATGTATTTGCTGCAACATATACATCCATTGTACTTTAACTTCCCGCCTTATGCAAATTAGCCAACCCTAGCGAAACTTCGCCATCGTTCGGCGCCCTCGACGCACCTTCACATTTTAGTGAATTAGCGTCGGAGCGGGCCAAAGGGGGGCAGCATCGCTAGTACATTGATCACAATAGTGCTCTCTGCACTAGCGGAGCTGTATTTCCGGAATAAAACCCCGAAAATTCGTCTCTTAATTCGTCTCTTAAAGTTAAAGAAGGAGGCTTTTTGCCGCACCTTGTAACTGGCTGCTCACTGCCACCTGAGGCAACATTTTCTTGCTGTCACAGTGTCTCATCCTTTGACTGTACTGACATTTATCATCTAACAAATATTTCTGCCCTCATGCGAGTATGAACTTCAAGGACACATTTCTTACAAAAGCAGATCTATCAGGGAAAAATTATCAACTATAGGTAAGTAGGGCCTGTGGAGGCCTATTTTTTAGTCCTTATCTTAGTTGTTTTAAGAGGTTTTTGAAACCACAACTAAACTCACTTTCTCTAAGACCATGAATGTCATGAAATTACTAAAAAAAATCATATTTAAAAAGCAGTATTTGAAAAAGTGCTGAAAGAGTTTTTCAATTTCTAGTGGGAAAAAAATGGAGATAACCTCTAAAAGCCCAAATTGATTAAAAATGGTCCAAGAGGATCAGCGCCGCTCCCACTGGGGCTAATTTGTAAACTTTGCGCAGGGCAGTTCGGTTCGCACAGAGAATATATTTATTACATTTATAAAGTTGAATAAGAGTGTGCAAACAGAATTGCGATTTTTTTTCACAATGCGAATGTCTATAAGAGCTTTTTAAACATGTCAAAAATCGCAAATTGGGAATTTAAGTTACGGTCAATGCTATTTTCGCACACAACAACCACACACAGTGGGCACACTCACGCAAACACGCAAACTCTTTTGCGAGCCATTTGCAAAAACTCATTCGCAACTCATTAACTTTAAGACCTACAGTAAAGCACTGGGGGCAGCATGAAACTAAAATTTAGACTGAATTTAGACTTTTAGAGGCATTGGTTTTCAAATATTGTTTTTTTGCGTTTCACTGATTTTTTTCTTTTAAAACTTGGTTTGTGAGTCTTAATGCAAAATTTAAATATAAACCCTTGATTTGTGGTAAAAACTTGACGCCGATAAATCTGACCTGTGAAGTTAAAAATTCTGCCTTTTGACTTTTCATCGCAAAGTTTTGACTTGGTAAAGTCAGAATATTGAGATCAAAACTTAAAAGTTTGCCTTTAAAAAGTCGAAATGTATTGAATTGTTTTTTGGTGGCTGCAGTGCCCTTCTGTAATGATGAGCTCTGCAAGTGAGTATATTTTTTTTTCTAAATTTAAGTTAATTAATCTTTGCCCCAAAAAAGTGCTCTATAATGCACGTACAGGTTTGGAACCTGTTATCCAGAATGCTTGGGACCTAGGGTTTTCCCGACAATGGATCTTTCTGTAATTTGAATCTTCATACCTCTACTAGAAAATCATGTAAACATTAAATAAACCCAATAGGCTGTAACAAAATAGGTTTTGCTTCCAATAAAGATTAATTATCTCTTAGTCTGGAACAAGTACAAGTGACTGTTTTATTATTACTAGGGATGCACCGAATCCAGGATTCGGTTCAGGATTTGGCCTTTTTCAGCAGGATTCGGATTTGGCCGAATCCTTGTTCCTGGCTAAACCGAATACTAATTTGCATATGTAAATTAGGGACAGGTAGGGAAAAAGCGTGACTTTTCATCACAAAAGAAAAAAAAAAAGATTTTTTTCCACTTTTTCCTATCCCTGATTTTCATATGCAAATTAAGATTCAGATTCGGTATTCGGCCGAATCTTTCACCAAGGATCCGGCCGAATCCCAAATAGTTGATTCGATGCATCCCTAATTATTGCATTAAAAAAAGGAAATTAATTTCAACATTTTGGATTATTTGGATAAAATGGAGTCTATGGGAGCTGGCCTTTGCATAATTCTGAACTTTCTGGATAATGGGTTTCAGTATAATGGATCCCATACATATGAAAACAGAGAGCAATGTTTAGGGAAATATGTTTTAGTGTCCCTTTAATATAAGAAGAAAGCAACAGAACTGCTTGTGTTTTGGGTAGTTTTTTCTGTTTGGCCATGAACTAAGTTTTCAGGGGATATACAGCGTATGTTGTAAAGATGCCGGCTCAAGACACAATACTAATATTTTACTTGTGCACCTATGTGTGGAACAGCATATACAACACAACTGCAAAGATGTTCCCATGTGATTTATTTCAACTGTGTGTTTTTTTTTTGCAGCAGCAGAAGAACATTAAGAAAAATCAAACTGTGATTTGTCCATAAAGTTGTGTCTCCAAGGAAAGGAGCCTGTGAGTATGATGCATTATTTCACTTCAAATTTCTTCATTCTTCGTAAGTGCCCTTGGGCTTCCCCAGGCAGATTTGTGTCAAGATAACGTAAACTCTGAGTGACAAGTGAACTAATGTGCAGAAAGCACGGGCGCTGGCTAACATTCATTAAAAGAACCATGTAGTTAGAGCTGAGGAAAAGGAATAACAATATGTTGCTAATAACATACTAATGGTCCATTCAAGAGTAATTCATGAAGACTAGGAACAAACCAGTCCACCTAAACACCCAAATGTAAATTGTACTGGTGTTATTAGCAATGATTTTTTTTCAGGTGTGTATATTAATATTTTAAAATGGTATGTATTTTTCTCTTGAATTCTTTCTTCTATTGAGTCAACTGAGATTGTCTGACCACATGTCTATCACCTAGTCACAATACCGATATACACATAAATGCATCATGTCTATCACCTAGTCACAATACCGATATACACATAAATGCATCATGTCTATCACCTAGTCACAATACCGATATACACATAAATGCATCCACTTTTGTAAATAACTCATCAGTATAAGGCAGTGGCACAGGTGCTTCAGCCCCAGGCTCTCAGCTCAGTGTAGCGGATTAAAAGTGTATATAGAGACAAACAGGAGGTGTTGGTCACTACGGGAGTCCACAGACAAATCAGGCAAAAGAGTTTAAAAGTTGAAAAAGTCTTTATTAAATAATCTAAAAAAAAAAAAAGTCTTACGCATTTTGTGTCTGACACTTAATCATCTCCCATAGTTCTCCTGTTGTGCTATGATCTTCCTGGTAAAACAAGTCAGCATGGTGCTGTTGAGTAATCATTTAGAAACAGTCAAAGATGGCATTCTTCATGTTTAGCATTCACCGGAATAAACTGGTATACTGTATGTTATGTATGCTCCTATGTATAGAAAGATGCAGCCGTATATACTAGATATTCCCTTGCACTGAGCACAATTCATCAAAAAAATGTAAGTGCAATGATTAACACACCAGCAACCGCTGCAAAGGTTTTAGGGCTTTCATTAATTCATTGTCTAGACCAGTAATCCCCAACCAGTGGCTCATGAGCAACATGTTTCTCACCAACCCATTGAATGTCGCTCCCAGTGGTCTCAAAGCAGGTGTTTATTTTTCAATTCCAGGCTTGGAGGCAAATTTTGGTTGCATAAAAACCAGGTGTACTGCCAAACAGTCTCCCGTAGGCTGCCAATCCACATAAGGCTACCAAATAGCCAATCACAGCCCTTATTTGGCACACCTGGGACTTCCTTTATTCTTGCGTTGCTCACCAACTTTTTCACATTTGAATGTGGCTCATGGGTAAGAAAAAAAAAAGGTTGGGGACCCCTGATCTAGAGATATAGTATAAAAAGTACGATTGCCATTGTGATCCGTGCTCACACTTGAATTTGCACCTTACTGACACATGTGTGCAGGGGCACTGGGCCAATGAGGAGAGTTGAGAAACGAGGGGCTTTTCGTTTTTTCAACTGCAATTGCACTCTCTGCACTTGCATCCTGGACCCCATCCGGCAGCATTGTGGTCCCCCCGCTTGCTACCAATAAGGTAAGCATGGGGGGCGGCAGCAGCAAGCCACCTCAGGATGCAAGAGAAGATAATTTGTTGGACCCTTTTTGTTTTAGACAGTAAAATACCAGAGGACAATGCAATAAAAGTGGCAGTGTATGCACCAGGTGTAGCAAAAGACAGCTTTTACTGGTCATTTATTTTGAACAAACAATTGATTGGTTGCTCTGGATTACTATACATAGTATGTATGTTTTATTATCCTCCCAGTGTCAGAGAAAGCATTTGTGATCCTCATTCCTGAAATGAGGTCAGCCCCTCCGAGAGGAAGAATAGTCATATAATACACAAAAGCCATGAATATCCTGTAAATTATATCCTTATAAACAGTGAGTTCTGATGTCATCAGTTATAAACGGTGAGTTCTGATGTCATTTCTGTCACATGACTCATTGAAATTTGTGTATTATAATAAATAAAGTACCCCCAGTTGTAAAATATGAGGATATTAGAAGTTACCTCGGAGTTCCATGACCTGTATAAAAACACTTGGCCTTCGGCCTCGTGTTTTTATATGGTCATGAAACTCCTCGGTAACTTATAATATCCTTATATTTTACAAAAGGGGGTACTTTATTCACTATATATGTTATTGGTCTTGTAGCTTTGTTGGGAAGTACGTTTTCATCTCTTTGGTCAGCAGTGATCTTTATGGAGTTTTGTGGGGAATGCAACACCTAGCAAGTCATTTCCAACACTAAATTATGGACCAATGGCAGGTAATGACCATTGACTCTTCTCGTCGTTAATGGAATCTTAGCTAGGAAGGCTATAATGGACAAAATGCTCTTTATATGCTCCTCTCTAACTGCACACTGCCTGCATTGTTTATGTGTTTGCCGTGACATCTCTTAGCTACAGCTACAAGTTCTAAAAGCAGCCCTTAGAGCTCAGAGGTGCGATTCATTATTAATGCCCCTTTTGGATTTGCTTATGACTGTGCATTAACTTCTCCACTCTGAGTTCAATAAATAATACTTTTCCTAAAGGTCTGTCTTTAGCCTCAGTTTTTAACTTCCCATTTCTATTGGTCCTCTGGGCCACTTTCTAGAAGCACAGATTTTAGTACTTTTTAATGGCATCTTATCAGCAGCGATAACTACCATAGTAGCTGGAAAACAAGTGCTCGTGTCCCTGGGATATTTCAGAATTTGTTTGTTTATGTTTACCAAGCGTTATAGTTGGAAATTAGTGTAGACCCTCCGAATATTGCTTTTTTAAAGGAGGTCTCTCCATGTACAATGGCCATTTTGTAGCCAGACGAACACATTTATTTACGCAGTCCGTAACTAATTGCAAAGAAGAAGGATTAATATTGTGAACCAGCGCTCAAGTATTGCCTAAAACATTTACTAAATAAAGAGACTATGGTACCTGCATTTCCGTTTGCTTCCAGGTGTCCAAAAAGAGCCTACTAATGAATATTTAGACCCTTCTTAATAGGTGAACAGTGACATTCCAAATCAGTGGTGACATAACAAAGCTGAAATAAAACACAGGGCTCATTTAATAACTGAAATGTAAATTGGTCCTAACACATTATTATTACCCAATCAGCTTGGCATCATATAGTGCCGTTAGAATAATTAAAGTAAAATTCAGGCTTATTGCTATGGGTTATTGCACTGGAGCACTCTTTTATTACATGAACTAATGTGTTTAGGCTTGCTGTGCAAAAGGTATCACTAGAAGTAATATCACAGACACTGATATGCTATGTTTATCTTTTACCCTCCAACATGTGGAGGCCAATTAATCAAAGGGTTTTGAAACCATGACTAAACGCACAAACTCTAAAATTACTCATGTTTTGAGATTTATTAAAAAATCCAAATTTAAAAAAGGATAAAAGGAAAACAGATATTAATATTCTAACATATGTTTACACCACAGCCAAACTGGATCCTATTGGCCAAAGATGGTTAGCAGCCTTATCTAACTATCAGTTCACACTTAAGTATAAACCAGGTCCCAAGATGCCCCATCTAGAATACCTGACCTACCTATGACTTCTGATAACGAAGAGTTGAATGAAATTGCAACATCAGGGGTAAATGCATTTCACCTAGCTTATGCTGTAAACAGAAGGAAACTCAACTTCTCAGACTTAAGAGAAGTGGATTTACTGGGTGCCAACCCCCATTGTATTCTAGATGCTTACAGCTGGTTTGCATTGCAAGGGATTCTTCAGTTGCACCTTTTAAAGAAAAGGGATTTGATCAGAGCTCAGCAAGCTGATCCGATCGTTGGGCCCCTGAGGAAAGCTGTTCCACATAAAGACCAGGGGAACCGTAAGAAGTTTCTGCCTTCTGATAGTACTACCCTTTTGAAAGAATGGGAGAAGTTTCAGATAGACAATGCTCTCCTGTATAGGGTACTACTATACCATGAACACCCTGATTGATGCCAATTAGTTCCACCCAAGAGGTATCGGCAGTTTGTGCTCAGAAACCTGCATTACAAGCTTGGGCATTTAGGTACTGAGAAAACCTATGCCTTAATTCAAGAAAGTTCTACTGGCCTGAAATGAGAGAAACTATTGACTATTGCTAAAGATGTCTGACATGTCTGCAAAGACATTGAAGATAAAAGCTGCATATCTGGAATACCTGAAGAGTTAAGGGTCCTTAGACCTAGTCATGCATGGACTTTCTGTCAGTTTGCACTCAGATCAAGGACGTGATTTTAATAGTAAATTGATCAAAGAGCTTCTGTAGCTACTTAATATCAGCAAAAAACAGAACATATCATCCTCAAGGATATGCACAACCAGAAAGATTCAACCACCCCTTGCTAAACATGCTTGGCACACTTTCTGTAAAAGAAAAAATATTTTTGTTGCCATGCTAGTACCATGGTTCATGTTTACGACTGCACTCAACATGAGACTACTAAATATTCTCTCTACTTCATCATATTTAGCGAAGAAGCATGACTACCTATAGATGCCAAAGTACGGCACAGTAAACATCTTCCAGGAGACAGAGTGTTAATGAGAAACCTAGGAAACAAGGCTCCACATAAACTAGCTGATTGTTGGCGTACAGACTTTTATGTTGTAGTTGATGAACTACCTGGTATCCCTGTTTATCGCATCAAAGGTCCAAAGCAGTATTTAAAAGCCTGGCACTGCAATCATCTCTTACCCATCCCTCAGGTATCTCTCAGAGAAAATAAAACAGACTCTGCTATTGATGATCCCTCTTATACTGGGAATTAACAAATGACTTTAATCTTTCATTAAAGTCACCTGCATCACTTATTATGGATGATTATGTACAGCCAATAGTTGCACCCAGAGCCGGGCCAACCCGGCCAGGCACCCTAGGCAACCTGGCCGGCCACGGCGCCGGCTTAGTGTGTGCTCAATCGTGAATGTGCGAAAGTACGTGGCAGTGCACATGCGTGAAAGTACGCACCAGCGCGCATGCACGCAAGTGCATTTAAACGCAAATTACGGCAGCCTGGGAGACACAGGACCGGACATGGGGTAGGCGAAAAAGAGCAGGTACGTGCCTGGCACCCCCTCAGCTTTGCGCCCTAGGCACGTGCCTACTCTGCCTACCCCTAGTTCCGGCCCTGGTTGCACCTTATAATTCACATGATGACCAATCTCCTCCTGCAAGAGGATATTTGAGCCCACACACCCCAGACTTTGTTCCTGCTACCCAGTGTGGACTGAATCAAACTCAAAATTCAGTTAATCCAGCATCAGGACTGCCTGCTATGGATTTGCGGGGGGGGGGGAAGGAAGGACAAGGATGCCTCCTAGTGCCCTCAGCTATGATTCTCTAGGAGCACCTAGCCATACTTCTCAACCTTTTGTTGGATATGCTTTACGGTATCAAAATGGTTTGAATGTGCCCTGTGTTACTGATGTTTAATCTTTGCTAAGGGAAATGTACCAAATGATGGGTAGTTTATCATCTCTGATGTCTGTTGCATACTACTAATTTCATTTCTCTTGCAGCAACCATTGTGACTTAATAGATCTCAGGAGAAGTTGATGGTGTTACTGTTTATAACACATTGCCTATTGCTTGTTTATAATGTTTGTACCCTTGCTGGGCTAGAAGGGATTTTCCAGGGGGAAAGTGTTATTTACCCCTTTCCTTAAATGCATAACCCCTGTGATTTTGCATCTGGGAGAACCAAAAACATGGCTGCTGCTTGCACTGACAATTATCAGCTATAGCCTGACCAATCAGCAAGATGGATTTGCTTCCCACTGAAGGAGGTTTTGTAGCCAAAACGAAAGTGAGGCAGATCTTTTTCCAGGAAAAAGAGAAGTAAGGAAAGCATGGACTCTGCACATAATACTGGGTGCCAGCCTGGGATTACTTCTGCTGATCTGTTTGAGCAGGGAGCTAGGGGTGTCACCTGTAGAATATTTAGCTATATAGGGAACCCCAAATGTTAATTGTTAATAAATGACCCTCTTAGTCACATAGATGTCCCTTGTTACACTATCACACTCTATGGAGCTGGTGGGAGAGGTGGAAGAAGGCCTCAGGACTGCACAATAGCTAACCTTATGGTAACCAGTAACCTGAATTTAACCTGAATTTAACGATAGGGAACACTGTGAATGAGGCAAATGTAGTAGTAGGTAGCTCATGTTACAGAAAGCTCTAGGAGTACTAGATAGGCAGTATGAGCTAATAAGAGTTCCCCAGGTGACATACACCATATTTTAGGGACTCAACGGACTATTAAAAATCTTGGTGTAATCCGTCTGAGCTCTTCTTGAGGATTATGGTACACTGGAAGTAAACACCTGTGGTTTAAATAATGGCCTTTGTGAACTCAGTATGGTTGCCACCTTTGCTGGTATAGAAAAAAGACAAGGGTGGACAGGTGACATCACAGGCAGAAAAGTGACGTTAGGGATGTGTCTGGTGACATTGGGATGAGTCTGATTGCAGCAGATTGTAAAGTTTTGCCCATTTTTAAAAAATAAATTATAAACTATAAAATATAAACACCGGGTTCTACCCTTGGGACCAACTGGTGTTAATTTATTAATAAAGGTTACATGATAATTTGTCTGAAATTTCTTCCAAAAATTTGATTACAAAAATTACTCTGTGTAAGATAACACTTGGGAGGTACTAGTACAAGCTGTTTATAATGGTACTTGGGGGGGGTACTAGTACAAGCTGTTTATAATGGTACTTGGGGGGGTACTAGTACAAGCTGTTTATAATGGTACTTGAGGGGTTCTAGTACAAGCTGTTGATAATAGTAATTTGGGGTTCAAGTACACGTTGTTGATAATGGTACTTGGGGGTACTAATACAAGTTTTTATAATGGTACTTGGGGGGTTCTAGTACAAGCTGTTTATAATGGTACTTGAGAGGTACTTGGGAGGTACTAGTACAAGTACTAATGGGTTTGGCTATAATGATATTCTTTTCAACTTTTATTTTGAATTCGTCAATACGGAAACATGGGACATCAGCAGTCACAAGGGGTGGCGGGGATGTCATTGAGTTCTTGACATATATCTTAATATTGAGACATTGTTGCATCAAGGACTCAAAGGGAAAGGAGAGTAGGGCATTTTCAACTTTTTCTAACAAAATTCTTCATGCGCTTGTGTTACTTGGCTTGCAATATTTATGTTTTACACTGAATCACTTCTACGAGACATATTCCCTTTAATTTATCCCTAATAAATAACTTGATATACATGCATTATTTGTGAACAAATCTAATTTTCCTTCCAGAAAGGCTATCAAGTTGACACATGATCTCCAGGAAAGAAGTGTATGATTTTCCGAGATGAATGCTCTATTCGCTTCACAGTGTGTCCTTCTACTTCATAAATATGGATGTTTTCATTACATTATTTAACCAGAACATTGATAACACAGTGTTCCCTTATCCACTCCTCAAACAAGCGGCTCTACTTGAGAACACCTGACAAGACTCTTTAGAAGACAAATGATATTTTCCCTATCTGCAAACTTACAATACCAGGCCATTCTTTATTCTAAAAATAATCCATGAAATATTTATTATCAGCAGAGGGGAAAACACGCCGGGGTGGGGTGATTTATTAATGCCGGTCTGCACACAATCAGAATTGCCTGCATATGACATCATGAAGGAGGAGTGGTTTGTGGGGGGCATATTCATTTTCCAGTTTATCGATATCTAAAAGAGCCATGATTAATTAATGAATGAAGACCTCTGTTGCTAAAAAACAAATGGACTTTAAAGTAGGTTTGAAAAAAAATGTGGTCCCTTTACTAAGTAAGAACTTATTGCCAGAACGTTTGTAGGATGTTCCTTCCATTACTCACTGGATTTCTGGGCGAGGAGTTAATTCTTGTGAACCTTATGGGTTCTCTACTGCCCCCTCTACCCCTCTCTTTACAGAGTTGTAGAGGTCAAAGTAACCTAGGAAAACTTCAACTTTTCACAATCATTTACCAGTGAGTAAAATGGTTAATTTAATTGCTTCTCATAGTACTTCTTACCTCTACCATACAAAGGAGAAAATCATCCTGGAGGATGTCCCCTAGATCATCTCCCTCCTAAGAAATACAGCCAAATTTATTGGAAGGTCTACAATCACGAGCAAATAGGCTCATCTCAAGGGTGCTGCTGCCCAAGTTGTCTGCCAGCTGAGCACTCACACTGAGAGAGGGGCCTGGGGTTTTCTGAATAAGGGATCTTTCCATAATTTGGATCTCCGTACCTTAAAGGAGAACCAAACACTTGCTAATAAAAACCCCTACCCTACATTGACCCCTCTCCCTGCTCCCCTCCCCAGCCTAGGTGGAACCTTTGGCAAATGCCCCTAACTCTTTACTTACCCCTCGGTGCAGATTCAGGGCATCGGAGTTCATGGGCGTCATCTTCTTATCTTCAGTAATCTTTGGGTCTTCTTCCGGAGCTTCTGCAATTTCCGTGGCTTTCGTTGCATGCTCCAACTGCTCATGCGTTTTTATGCCGCTCTATTTCTGAAGATTACTGGAGAGAAGCAGATGGCACTCGTGAACTCTGATGCCCTGAATCTGCACCGAGGGTTAAGAAAAGAATTAGGGGCATTTACCAAAGGTACCACCTAGGCTGTGGGGGGGAGCAGGGAGGGGGTCTATGTAGGGTAGGGGGGTAGGGGTTTTTTATTAGCAAGGGTTTGGTCTACAAAAATACATTAAAACATAAATTAAACCCAATAGGATTGTTTTGCCTCCAATAAGGATTAATTATATCTTAGCTGGGATCAAGTACAAGGTACTGTGTTATTTTTACAGAGAAAAAGGAAATCATTTTTTAAAATGTCAATTATTTTATTGAAATGGACTCTATGGGAGATTCTTAAGGGATTCGTGTAATTTAGATCTTTGTGGATAATGGGTTTCCCTGATAATGGATCCCATACCTGTATTAATAGGCTCAGTGCTTGACAAGGGGCAACCAACCTAATTTACTGCCCACCGCCATGGTGGTGGTATGGTTTGGTACAACACGAGGTACAACACAAGGGACAGCCTTATGTTGGACATAAATTGTGTCCCTACTATGGCCTAAAATATAGTATTTTGCTTAATTATAAAAATATATAGTTGTATTATGTTTGTATGCAAATATAGTGAACCTGAAGAATGCTTTTTTTTTATACTTTGCCCCACCTCAGTGTGAAAGTAAAGTCTAAGATTCTCTAACTTGGTCATCTCCCTTGAGGTGCTTGGAGCAATGGTGGTGGGGCTCATCCTGAAGTAGAATATAGGGAGAACGCATACCTCTAGATACCTCTGAAGGTTCAGCTTGAAGGTCAGTGACGGTGAGATTTTGGATGATAAACATAATTGGTGTAATCAGCAGTGCCGTAACTAGAGGGGGGCGGGCCCTGGTGAGTGACTCGCAGCCGGGCCCCGCCCCCCTCCATACACGATGGATTTCACTGGCGAGCGGGCTGCTGGGGGGCCCTGAGGAGGTGTGGGCCCTGGTCCGTTCACACCCCCTGCTCCCCCGGTAGTTCCGCCACTGGTTCTCAGTGTTCTAGAACTATTTCTAAGCAATGTATTCCAATATCTGTAACCAAATTGTACAATAAAGGGGGCCTTGCCATGGGTTAGACCTCCAAGAGGAAATTTCACTGAAAACATCCATGGCTTTAGAGCTATAGCTATTCTTGCACTGACTTTAGGAGTAGTAGTATTTACATAATCCAACCATACTGAAAAATGCAAAACTAAAATGTAAAGGATTGGCAGAATACACTTTAACAGTCATTCTACAGTGCATTCAGGACAATACAACAGGAAAACATAAAATTGAGTGGAGTTATATCATAATCAAGGCATTTTTTTTTTAGGCAATGGCACAGATTTCTCTCAGTTGATGCAGCCATGATGGGTAGAGACTGTGAGAGACTGGCAGCAATGACAGGTGACAATAATTCAGGTGATCATAATGTAAGGGTATTGGCTACATATCTGTCACAGAGACAAGGTCACAGATGACAGACAGTGATTGCAACAGTGCTTCAGGAGGGAGAATTGAAGTAAAAGCTTTTTAGTAGTCACTGCAAGTGGCTAAAACTATAGGAAGCCAGGATATTACTTAACTGTCTTTACTATCCTTCAAAAACTATTGATCGGTGGTGACAAGACCATAACAAAGTGGGATCTAGTTTCAGTGAAGAATTGACATCAGGGTCTACAGCTCAAATCTTACACTGCTAGTGAAAAGCTAAAACTCGAATTAATCTCAGTTTTTTAGAATACCAAACTCCCTTCCACGAATTGAATTCATTTATCAATACATTTTCTAGAAAAAAAAGGGTGCAACAAAACGTTGTGACAAAATCGTGCGTCCCTTTGTATTGTACGATTGACGCTTCGTAAAACTTGGCTTTATCGAATTTATGGTGCAAAGACTTTTTTGGATCATAGGACAAAATCATCGACTTTATCGGATTATCCAGTGAATATCACGATATCAAGAAACAATTTAAGGGACATCTCCCATTGACTTTTACATGACCTCGACAGGTCTGTGATGGAGTATTTTCAGATTCTGTAAAAATTCTAGTTTTCTTTTCCACAAAAAATTTAAGTTTTCCCCTTAAAAAGCTTGACCAGATCCATTTAAAGCACTTTTATGTATGTATGTATGTATGAAAAATGGGATAGACCCACAAGGAAGGTCAGAGGAAATGGTTCTACTGGTAGACCACAATCTTGTTTGAGAACCCCTGCTGTAGATATTAATAATAATAATTAATAATAATACAGATATTATTGAAAAATACTATTTTCTTTGAGTAACTCCATGAAGCTTTATGTTAAGTAATATAGAGTCAATTATTGGAGCTTTGTATGGAAAATAATATTGACTTATTTGGCCACAGATCATTCTGATGATTAATGACATCTGCCACCAGGGAATAACACTCAATTAACCTATAAACAATGCTTGTATTGAAATGTGTGTTGGCTTATACATGTAAATGTGTGTTGTCCTACATGTGTGTACACCACAGTTTGCTTGTTGTTTCATAGTTTGGATATCATCCATCATTACCCCAGCTTGAGTTTTCTGTTGAACCATGAATATCCTAATATGACAATGAGAAGTCAGATCATTAAGCCAGTTTGTGTGATGGAATAGACATTGTGACTGTAAGAGCACAAGGTTCTTTAAGGTCCCCATAGATGAAAAGATTTTGCTTGCCGAACGACCGATTTTAGGGAAGTCCGACCAATCCTTCTAAATTATCATGCGGTTAGTGGGATTCGAACGATCGAACATCTTACGATTTTTCAGCCAACATCTGTCAGGAAATTGATCGGCCAGGTTAAAAAAATCTTTGTCGGTCACAGTGAAATCTATCTTTGTTTGCAGGGCCAAGCAGGCAGCTACCCCTTGTTTTCCTGGCAAATTGGTCTTTTTAGTTGATGGACAATTCGTATGATCATTCCGAGATAATCGTGGTCTCACAATGACTAGCGGATCTTTTAAAAATCTCAACATCTATGGCCAGCTTTAGAGATCACAATATTTGTTATTTAGCTTAGTAACCGTCAAACACACACATAGAGATTAGAATTCACTAGTAATGAATTGCTTCTCTTTCTTGGATCTTCCCTCCCCCCCCCAAAAAAAAAACAAGGTTCTTGGTGCCACACTGAGGGTTGCTTGACCAGTTTAAATATATTGCAATGTGTGGACAAACAATCCCTCTTTTGTTTAAAGGGTAAGAGGAACTCTTGTATTTGTCTTTATGAATTGTGTGGTTACAGCCTCATTAGACTCCCGCTTAATGGTTTTAAAAAAAAATTAGTGGTGAGCACAACTTTCCTTTGTTTGTTACTGTATAATAATGAATATTCCGGGAGTAGCACTGTGCTGATATCTAACTCATGGCATGATAAACAAGGGATGCATAGTATCTGATGGGTTTGTTTATTGCTTATTAATGTATTTCTTGGTATCTAGAATACAGTTTTTGTCTCTCAGATGAAGAATGTTAAATAAACCCTTCTGCAGTGGTCCCCAACTAGTCGCTCTCCAACCCCTTTATTTATTAAATTCCTGTCTTATAGATAAATTTTGAAGGCATAAAGACAAAATACTACTTCCAAACAGAGCCTTATGCAGACTGGCACTCCATAGGGGCTACCAAATGGCCAATCACAACATTTATTTCACAACTCGCATGGGATGTTCTCATGCTGTTATGGTTTGTCAAATCTTTTTACATTTGAATGTCGCTCACAGGTAGAAAAAGTTGGGGACCCCTACCCTGCTGGGTAACTGAACAGATTTCTCCACAAACCCCCAAGAGCCTCATGCTAACCCTGAAACTTACAAGAAAGCACCAGAACAGAAGAATTAGTAGAACAGAACATCATCTCTACTACAGTTAATAAAGGAGCACAGAAATATGGCACCCATTCATATATTGAAACTTAGATGTGTTGGGGCAACTTAAGCAGATAACTTAGAGTGACTTAGATCCATATGGCTCAGTAATTTAACCTCCTGGAGTTAGTCACCATTTACTCTAGACCAGTGCTAGAGGAACCAACTGCCCTCTGGGGAATTGTTATTGTCTTCTTTTAGCTCTAGGGTTCATAGATTCTTTAAATGGAATCATCATTTTCATATACAGTATGTGCCTCCCAGACAACATGTGATACGTTGGTTAATTGGCTCAATATATGGCTGGTTTGCACAGCACTACTCGAAAACCTTCAGCATTCAGCAGCTGAGGGATTCTTCCTTTTTGTCTCTATGTATTTACATGTGCGCTCAGAGCTCAAAGCTCCAGCAGCTTAAATGAATATGTAATGTGGCACAAGCCGACTGATTAAAGCGATTTTTCATTTTGAAAATACAAATTGAGATAATATAAAATGAGATTTTCTTTTTGCAAACCGTTTAACAAACCCTGATATAAAAAATGGGGATTGCATTCTGTTTAAGAAGAGCCCAGGGCTATGGAATAAATATTACTCCCGCCAATCTCCTGGTACAAGAATGCAGAACACAGTATATGTGTCTGTACGTCGGGGTTGGAGGGTCAGTGTTTTCTGTTCTGGACAAGAGCTGGTTTTAGGGTACAGCAAAGGTTCCATTTAATACTATTCAATACTATTATTAGCCCATGAGTAGCAGGGGTCTATTGCTACAGGGTTTATTATTTTGGTTATGTCAGTGTGGTTTACACACAACCAGCTTCATAGGGAGCTGAGAACTTGGGCAATATTAAAATCAATAAATTACAGGTGGCTTCCCTTCTTAAACCTTTTTAGAACAAAAACAGTTTGACCTGTGTTATTTTCACAATCTCGTCGGAGCACAGTAAACCATGCCAAGAGTGGGCGTTTCATTAACACATTCCTATTTCGTCCATTTCCCAGAATAATTCTCAACTTCTCTTAACTTCACAGAATTTATCTCCAAGTCAATATTGGATAAATCTATGACATAAGCAGCTTTAGTATCAGTCCATCAGTTGAGGGCTGTGATCAATGAGAACTGTTCTACTTGAAAAGGATCAGAATATAGAGGATGATCTCAACAGGAAAGAGTGAACTTTTGCTTGTAGATTGGATCCCCAACCTGGAATGATAGAGAAGGAGTGACAACTGCAGGTGCTCTGGAAATATTGACCTGAGTCATCTTGTGTCCTTGCTGAAGATTTCTAAGGAGGCTGTACAAACTGTCAGCAGTTGGAAGCGGTTGTGTACTAATGGTGCTCCCAGTAGTTGCAGTAAGTTTACGGAGCTGGGTCTTTAGAGACCATTGGCTTGCTCAGCAATGCCACTTGATATCAGTACAATTTACAAACGTTCACAAAGATGGCTTTTAAAGTGACTCCCATTGTCCAAGACAATAGAATGGAGAAGATCTCAGGATACAAACTGTCAAATACAACTTGTGCGGTTTTCTTATTACAAGGAATCACTTCCATCTACTAGTACTGATCAATCATAACTAGGAGATACCTGTAATGAATCCCTTCTTGTGCCACTTTACACTATTAGCATGAACGAGAAGTGACAAATTCAGTATACAGTATTAGTCATTGCTATCCAAAAGCTGAAAACTTTCAAAGCAGCAGCTATTTTTTGCAAATTGGTGAATATTAGGAGGTAACATGTACAGGCCTTTCTAGCTAATTACTCCAGTATTAGGGTCTATTTGGCAAAGCCAGAACATGTTATTTCTTTCTCCGCGCGGGAACGCATGCCCAGTAGCAAGAAAAGCCGAACTTTAATGAAAAAGTCTGCCCCAGGAAAATTTGAAGAAAGAAGAAAGAAGAAGGAAGCTGGTTGCTCCGTGGTGCTCGCTGCATGAACCCCCCCACTGGTGCAGTTTTCTCCTGATAGGAGCACCAGCCCGGGCTGTGAGGTAAGTACCACTTGGGGATGCCTAACATTTGAAAGATACATGACTTGGTAGGAGCACCGTTATGCATTGTCCTACATTGCAGGCGGGTAGGTGCAGTTTTCTGCTAATTGGGGCACCGACCTGGGGTGTGAGGTCAGAATATACAATCACTTGGGGGTGCCTAACTTTTGTAGAGTAAATAGAGCCTTTCCTTCTTCTTTAATAGATTTACTGTTGATCTCAGCTGATAACCATGACTGCTCTTGAAATGAGAACGTGAAGGAAGGTCCCTTTGGGAACCATTCCAGTTACTGATTTGCCACAGTCAAAACTGGAATCTTTTTTGACGGTTCATTATGCATTGTCCTACATTGCAGGCACAAAAATAGTAACATGGATGTACAATTTTTCTATTGCTTTGGCACAGGCCCATGGACTGAAAGCTTGTTCAATTTGGGAAAAAGTACTAGCAACAGGACTCACAATCCCCCCTCTTGTTTGGTTGCGTCTGTAGCAGCAGGAGCAACAGCATATTAACTGACTGGATAAGGGGGAATAGAAGAGAAGGGAGAATAGAAGACAAAGTAATGGTGAGAATATATGAGGAAGAAGTGAGGGAAAGTATAAAGAGCTGATCAGATCAAGAGGTAAAGGAGAGATAATGAAAATATTATAAAGATAATGGAGAAAGCAGGGGAGGAAAGGGGAAATGGTAATACAAAGGAGGGGAAAGATAACAGAATAGAAAAGAGAAAAGAGGAGAAAGAAAGGGGGAAAATGAAATCATTAAAATGGAGAAAAAGTAGAGGATAAAAAAGAAAAATATACAGAAATATGGGAAAATTAGAACTGATAACTTTTGAATAAAAGAAAGGTAAGTAAAGTCATCGAGCAGGCAAAGAATGAAAACGGAAAAAATGGGAAACAGATGGTAAAAGAGGGAGAGAAAGAAGAGAAGGGTAAATGTTAATACAAAAATGAAGTAGAAGAGAACAGAAGAGTGAGGCAAATAAGAAATAAGAGGGGGGTACAGTAGTGTGTGAATGTGTATATGACAAAAGCCAGAAAAGAGAATTAAAGAAGAGAGACAAGACAATTTGGGACACATTACATGTTGGAGATAATGGGCTTGACTTAATTCAAGAAGAAAAACGTATCTTGTATTTTATCTCAGAAAAACCCAACAGAAGCCTATGGACACATTTGGAATTTAATAAGGGGATATGTTTTTCTCATTTAATTAATCTGGCCCATTATATCAGAGGTTATTTATAAAATAAAACATTCTAAAATAATGAATGCCCTAAAATACAAGGGTATTTAAAGTCACTTTGGCCTCTCAAAGCACTCGGCCTGTAGGAACGCTATGCGTCTTCAGAATGTGATGAAACTCCTAAGTGGACAAAATTCACTTTGCTTTTTACCCAAATTAAAAACAAGGTAAATAAAAGTTAAAATTGGGGATAAATGTTAAATGGGTAAGGTATCATATTTTTTTTGGGGGGGGTAGGATACAGCAAGGGAAGTTGGAATACATGTCTGCTACAAGACTTCAGCATTTCTGGTCTCTGCATGGGAATTTCCATTTGAATGTAATTGTATCATCACCAGGCCTATTATATCAGTAGGTTTTTCTTTATGTAAAGAACAAAGGAGAATAAGCCAGGAGGCGTCTAAGTGTATCTAAGTCATTCTTTGTTTCCCTGTACACAGTTTGGGGGGTTTAATGATGACCACGCGACAAACTCTTTCCCTCTTCACTATCCACCATGATGCTCATTAAAAACATCAGGGGTTCTGTTTGGATTGGGAAAAAGATGACTCTATATCAAAGCAGTATCAAACAGAAGAGCCGCAATTACATCTGGCCTTACTGCAGCTTACAAACATCAGTAGGAGAGAGGTGAGTTCACATTTATTTGTATTATTTAGTAAATACAACTAATAAGCCTCCAGTCCACTGTTTGTAGTGAGATACATTTATCACAGTAACATAGGCTTACTGGCACGTTTATGTTTAAAGCAATAATATTATTACTATTTATAACCCTAATTTGGTTACTGTCTCTTTAAATAGCAATTTACCCTTGGCAATCCAGGGGCCCTGGGTCCATTTTGCATATGAAAAGTACCGGGTACTGGGAATTACAGTGCAATGCCTCCAACTAGAGAACACTGAGGAGCACACCTCAGGGGGATTCCACTAGGAGTAATAAATCACACACAGTTTGCAAATGAAACAAATTTTATTTTACTTTATGTAAACTGCAGAAACTAATACTCCATGCACTCCTACACTGGGGACACTACCTAAATCACTATTAGGTACTTAACTGTTGCTCCAACACAGTCCTTTTTAAATATCAAAGTCCCAATCCTCCGGAAGTGGTTAATAACCACACAGTTCAAATGAAATGTCCCTACCCTAGAGCTTTTATTCCCCAGGTAGAGCTACCATTTCCCAAAAGTACCTCTCCCTTTGGAATTTAGCAGCAGCTCCCACATAGCAGGTAAATACACAAGACTCGTCTTCACTCTGGGGCCCCACGCTTGTATCCATGCCAGTATCCTTCCTTGGGTGGCTCACTCACCAGGGTGCTCTCAGAGGCAATCACATTGGAGATTATAGGCAGCTCTGCAACAGGATCAATCTCAACAGTGGCACCTTTCTCCTTCTGAGTCTCTAGCAGCTTGGCAGGGGACAGGCTGGGCTCAGTCTGTACCTCCACAGAGTCCACAGATTTAACAGCTTCTCTGTACTTGACAGTCTTACAGCTACTTGTGCTGGCTCTGTTCAGCTCTCTGGGAGACCACGTACATTTGGCTCCAAAGTCAGGCACACCCTCTCTCCCAAGGATTCACTGGGGTGCCCAGCCAATCGGATCACTCTCCAGCCTGTAACTGGGCTGGATGATGTCACAGGCAGAAAAACATTGGAAGGATTCCTCTTGTCCCCTACATTTTCTTACAATAATCCTGTGTAGGGATATGGCTAAAGGTCAGGCCTGTACAATCTGCTCTTAGTCTACCTTGAGTTTACCCCCCCCCCAATTGTAAAGTAAGGATGGAATGTGCCTCACGCAATGCTATCTCCCTGGGGTAGCTATATGACACCACTAGTTATATAGGCCTTGTTGGAAAGTACCATGTATTTGACAAGGTTGGGCAAAATCCTCCCTAGTATAAAAGGCTATGGGATAGTAAAATTTATTATTTTGCATCTTCCTTAGAGTAGATGGAAGATGCAAAACAAGAGGCTTGGTTAAATAACACAGTAACAGATGAGATGCATAACCAATGTTTGGGTTACTAGTCCTGTGATAAGTGCTGTAGCATCAAGCTTTGTGTTAAAGGAGCCCCAATGAGGATAGTCCATGGTGTGTGTAATCCATGGGACACACCACTGCAGTGACCTTGAGTGGATAAACACAGAGGAAAAGTCTATTTTTACCCAGTAATACTATTTTTAGAAATAATTCTTCTAATATGGAGTATGGCAATATACTTTAACGATCTGAGTTAAATGCGACACAAATGAGTTTTAGATGGCCTCCAGTGTGTTCTTTGGCCAGGGCTAATCAAGCTCTTAAAGTGACAACAATTCTACGCCCTTCTACAGCAGAATGGGATCTTACTGTGGGTAAAAGCGTAATTCTTAAATTTAATACCAACATGCTAGAAAAATTTCAACCTTTTAAAAAAAGTGCAGAAGTGCTACTTCCTCACAGTCAAGTCTGGTAGGGAACTCCTGCACAAGGTACAGAACGCAATGATTGTAGACGCAAGTGTTCCATGTAGTTAAAGCCTGTCCTAAGCATCCATAGTGCTTTGTGTCCTCTTTCTTGCACTTCTTGAATAATGCTGAAGGAAGGGGCATGCCAGGAGATGTCCAAGTCCTGCCCATGGTCTACCTCTGCACCATGCAGGCCTAGCTATAATGCTTTATACACAATTCCAGGTGCACAAATAATTGCATCCCGAGAAATGCAGGCAAACTCCTAGGGGGCAGGTAAACTGTTGACAAACACAGCACTTTCCCTGCAGTAAATTTAATTTCATCTGCTACTTTGCAAAATGAACTGTTATAAGAAGAATGCATTACCAGCCCACAATAATCAGAATCCCTGCTGTTCCAGCATACAGCTCAGCATCTTAACAGATCACCAGCCCCCTTTTATCAGCAGCATTTTACCAACGCAAACCTCCACTCTGCAATTATCCTCTCAGTGCATGCCACACAATAGTTTCTTCTGAAAGATCATAGCTCCGTCATAATAGCTCTTACTTAGCCTTGACAAGGCTTTTTGCAAACCAACAATTTTTCTAACATTGATAATACCTTGCCTGGCACCAGTGAAAGCCTGAATACCCAGGCATTTGTATTATTTATTCATTTTGTACTATGGCACAGGCCAACAAAGGAAACAGACATTTCAGGGTGAAGGTTGGGGGTTTAAGGATCTCTATATTGAAGTAAGATAACAACTGTGAAAATTATTATTATTATTATATCTGTGTGCATAACACATTGGCTTAATCTTTACTGGTGTAACATTAATGGTGTATGGCCCACTTTGATCACCACTGTCCCCTTAAGAGGATGGCAAGTGTCAAAGTACCATTCCCTTTCTGAAAAAGCTTCCTGTTCTTTTGAATGGGAAACTGGTGTTGTCAGACAGGACTTAATCTGGAATATTCATGGCTGTGTTCCAGAGAGATCCATGTCTGATTGGAACCCGATCAGCAGGCAGCATTTACTGGATTGGCTACTATGGGTTGCTAGAAAATTAGCATTAGTGTGACATAGATGCTGATAACTTAACAGGCATGCAACCCACTGGCTACATATTCAGTATCATATTAGTGAATGTGAAGATCTTTCCCTTCTAGTGTGCCATGTGTAAGTGTCTTATTGCATTGTGTATGGAGACAATAGGATGCCCTCCCTGATCAGTGTGTAAGGGCTTGGACAAAATCGATCAGAAAGTCTGGAAAATTCCTTTGTGGAAGGAGGACATAAGGTCATGTACATGGTCCTCTACAACAGTGTGAATGTCTGCATGTGCCCACCATTTGGGTGCCCAAATCAGACAAATATCCATTCTTCTGTGACATGTTTATACTTAATCTGAGACAGGATCAATACTATGACTTTCAAGCACCCAGTCCAAGCCAACAGATGGAATCCCTGGGAGATAGTAGAATTTAAAGAGCTGTGCTCCCCTACCCTAGTACCCAAGGTCAGTCTATTTTCTAGAGAAGTGACACATCACCCTAGATAGGGTTGCTGAAAAACTTTTAGTGGCTTGTAGGGGAGGGGGGTGATAGATGATGTCATGGAGTGGGGAATAGGCAGACCAGTGATGTCACAAGGGTGACAACAGGGGTGGTAAAATGGGTGGATCTGGGAAATTTAAGTAGTTGCAGAAGGAAAAGAGGTTTTAATTGTGAAATGCTTAGAGAGGGGATGATATGATGATCAATTATCAACTTACTGGCAACTGCATTGCTAGTGATTTACTGGCAACTACATAGCTTGTGATTTACCAACTAGGACAAATACTGGCTCGGCGGCAACCTTAATCCCAGACAGGGCTAGAATTAGGGGTTGGTAGAAGAGGCACCTGCCTAGGGCTCAACGGTGGGGGGGAGCTGGGCACACACCTCTTCTACCTGCCTTCCCCTTGTTCAGCTCACCTGTCAGGAATCGAGTGCATGAGTTGCATGTACACATGCTCAGAAGGGAGGACAGGTGGGTCAAGTTTGGCTGAGGCGATCAAATTCCTCAACTTTAGGCCCAGCATTGATTATAGGGGAAAAGGCGGTTATACTCACTGTGGTGTGCCTAACAAACTGGCTCCAGTGTAGTGATGGGCGAATTTGCGATGTGTGCTTCGCTGAAAAATTTGCGAATTTCGCACAAAATTCGCAAAACTGTGAAAAATCTGGGGAATGGCGCCGGAGTCTTGTTTTTGATGCTGGCGTCCATTTTTTCCGTTTTCCATTTTTTTTGGTGAAAATGCGCCCGGCGTCCAATAAACGTCGTCGGTGAATCGCGCAAATTCGCCGCGAATTCACGCCTGCCGAATAAATTTGCCCATCACTACTCCAGTGTCATTATTGCTCTTTATCGTCTTATATTTGTTGAATAACCCTAATTTGTGTTGACTATGAGATGTATGTCCAGCAGTATGAGCTCACAGGTCCTTTGAGTTTACAATAGTCTTAAAATGTGCTGATCTCTTGCTTCACCAACTAATCAGTGATGAACCTTACATTTCCTTCACTATAAATCAGATATGCATTATAACTTGCTATACAAAGAGTGCGGGATAACCCAACTGCAGGGTGTTGCAGTTCTTCTGCCTATCAAACAAAACATTTCACTAAACCCCATTCAGTACCTTGAATCATTATGCTTCAAAGTAGCACAGGTTTTAAAATAAAAAAGATTCTAACAAGGATGGATTTAATATGAGCTGGAAAGTGGGCCAGTGTTGTAACAGCATAAAATAAGATTCCTGTGGATATTTTGTGACTACACAAAGGATGTTGCTCTATTCTGACCATTTATACTCACACGTGTGGAACAATGTACATGGATACGTCTGGACGGTTGTACCAGCATCCCCAGTTCTAAAGGAAAAAAAGCAAAATCCAGTCCCATTAAAGAAAACCATTCAGCAGTCCGTGCGGTTGCTTTATGTTCTGTGAATTAAGAGAGAGATGGGGAAATAAACTCAGCAGGAATTTTCCAAAGGCAGAATAAAATACAATTATGGCCCAGACCAATCTATTGAACACAATGTTTGTTTACAGAACACAAGGAGAATATTTATTGTTAATTTAAATGTACCTTCTAAGCACATTATTGAATAGATGTGTACAAGGAATTTGCTCTTCCCTTTTCACGTTGCCGCCATCAATTATTTGTTGCATAAAACTTTTACTGAAATTTATTTCAATAAATCCTTGGTAAGCGCTCACCTTGAACAGGGAAAGAAGTTTTTAATCTTGAGCTTATGAAAGAACAGACTCTGCGCAGCTGGTTGTATTGTTCCGTATAAACAGGTATTTGATAAGGGAATTAAAAACATTCATTAGGAATGATTCACTTCAAGCGTTGTAATATTTTTGCTATTTATGGAGGAGAACCTTATAAATAAACGTTTTCTTTTGTGTGCATCTTAGACCCCATGCTCCCTGGATTTTAGGGGTCTGAACCTTCACCCAAAGGCAAAGAGTTGGGGGTCACAGGTAATGAGTACATTTTTACTTTAAGGAATCCACTGCCAAGGTAAGTATGAGTGTTTCTATTAGAAATCATATTAGAAACCACCAATAGGGTAAAAAAGGTTAGAAACATAGACTGGGCTGAGGTTAATATTTGCTTTTGATCCCCATTACACACATATAACAGAGGCCATGGATGTTAAAGGTGGAAATGGAGCCACTCATGATACAATTAGGTAGGGATTCAATTCTTTCTGGGTAAAAAGCAAAGCTCTAAGACACTATTGACCAAGTCTTCTCTATTTATACCCCCTACTGCCTACTCTGTCAAGCTTGATGAGTTAAAAAAAAAAAGGCCATAAAGGTTTGGTCTACCCTAGTGGTAGACTTTGTCGAATAGAAACATGAGCGAAAAATTAGCGAAATGCAAATTTTGATGCCCGCGTCAATTCTGACGCTCATGTCAATTTTGACGCTTGACGTCTGAATAATAATGCGCAACGGTTTTGGTGCGAACAACTTTTCCATCTCAAGTCCAACATTTTTTGACTTTGCCGGAGAATTTTCATGGCAATTGCAGGGAAATTCGTCGCGAGTTTGCGTCTGACAAATTTATTCGCCCATCACTAGTTGTGACTCTTTCCCACAATAGAAAATCAAGTTGTATCCTAAGGCCCAACACACAATCCCGCATATAGGGCATGAGGTGTGATTCAGAAACTGACAATGATTTGGTTATTTAGGAAATGGAACCCTGCACTAAGCTCTAACTGTGGCTCCTAAATATCTAGTATCTATAACCTGATAGAGAATAAGCTTTGTCTTCCAACTCAAGTTGTCTCTGGTTCCTAAAAGCTCCACGACAATCCCTAGCCTTAAAACAAGACATGATTAATCCATTTTGGCAGAAAGAAAATATAAACAGTGACAAGAATCAAGTATACATCTACAGTTTATAGATCTTGTAATTATACATATATATTTTAGAACTAATCTGGGGGTACCACCATCTTGGATTGTTTAACATAGTTTGTAATTGAACACACACACACAGTGGGGGTCATTGGCAGTGACCAATGGCAACCAATCAAATTGTTGTATTCATTGTTCTACTTGCAGCTGACTTTAAAAAGCTAATCACTGATTGGTTGCTATAGGTAACTGCCCATGGGCAAATTTGCCCAGTGTCAATAAATGAGCCCTAGTATATCACTTCTTATTTATTTGTCTGTAACAGCTGCCAACAAGGGCACAGACACATGCTCAGATTCGGGGAGATTAGTCGCCCAGCGACAAATCTCCTCATCTTCGGGTGAATAATCTCCCCGAACTGCCTCCTGCCGGCTAGAATGTAAATCGCTGGCGGGATGGCAATCAGTGCATTTCGTTTTCCGAAGTCACCCAAAGTTGCCTCACCAGGAACTAATCGCTCCGAGTGCCATCCCGCCGGCAATTTAGATTCTAGCCAGCGGGAAGGCAGGGGAGGCAGTTCGTAGAGATTAGTCGCCCCAAAGAAGAGGTGATTTATCGCTGGGAGACTTAATCTCCCCGAATCTGAGCGTGTGCCTCTGCCCTTAATATGAATAATACGATTGAGCTCTGGCAATATCTTATTTTGTTTCAATTAAAAAGCTCAGCCTTCTTCATCTGCATAATATTTGCTGTCATAATGTTATTACTTGTTTAATATGAAAATCAAATAAAACATTTTCAAAATAAATAAAAAGCTCAGCCAGGTCCTTTTTATGGTCATGGTAGCATCTCTTTAAATTGTCAAATTGAACAAAGTCTTTAAGATATGATAGTAGATGTTGCAAACTGCTTTGTCATATGGGAAAAGAAACATTTATTTTCCTATAACGAGATTTTTTTTCCCCTTCAAACCCATGTAATTTAACCCAATCTGCCTCTAACACAGCAGTGCTGCTACTCCAATCATTCCCAAATTTTGCTTTAATGCCTTACCCCAGAGGCAGATATGGATATCAGCTCCTCGAGTTATTTATAACCATTAGGCTGATTTTTTTTTTTTTCTTTATTGAATTAAAGAGCTCAGGGTGAATGACACAATATGTGGTTTATACAATTTAATACAGAGGAAGAACCAGATTGTTATGAATTCAATAAAGATACTCCCTGAGCGCAGAAAGATGTATGAACGTAGGCTTGCAGTCTGCTATATCAGGAATCTGGAAAATGCTGGCGAATTGAGCATAAAACATTAGTAATGAAATCCTGAGATGAAAAATGAGAGCAGACTCGCCAAGGAAAGGATTTGCGCTTTTGATAAATACCCTTTCCCACTGCATAGAAAAAAAGTCCACCCAATAACATCTGATAACTTTTTTTTCCCCTTAACTGTGTATTTCATTTTCTAGAACAAATTTTTAAAAGCCTTCCTATAAATTCCTTCCCTTTTATTGGAAGAGTTCTCAAATGAAAAACTGGCAGATAAAATACAAAAATATTAGCCGTCATTTTCTAAATGCCTAAATGTATCATTGTAATTTAGAACGGCCCATAACGGCGGCAATAAATAGCCCACTGGTCATAAAAAGGGGAAATGATGATGTAATATTAAGTGTATGTATGGATAGGGTCGGAGATATCACAACATAAAACCCACGCCCAGAAACAGTAACTATATACATATTGCATGCCAGTGATAGATAGGATACTTGATTCTTTTAACTCCATCTTATATTTGCAAGAGTTTAAAAGTGTCAGTTTATTATTTTGGTTTTAATTCAGATGCATTGGATGGTGCTCTAAATTGACCCATTAGAGAGAGTCAATAAATGGTTAAAGGGGGTCTCCCCCCCCAAAAAAAAATAATGTAAAATTGCTCAGAGGATTCTCCTGAGCACTCTTGCAAACTGACAATTTTCTATTTATTATCCCCAGCATCACTGTGCTGATATGCTTGCAAGCTGCCCACCACAGGGTTAAATGACTGAAAATATATCCCTGAATATTGCAGGGTTAAATAACTGCTCTGCACACATCTCTCGCTTCTACTGAGTTGTCTGCTTTTACCATAACATTATAATTTTCTCCTTATCCTTTTATATCCTGACATATCAAATCTGGAAGATGAACAAACAATTAGCAATTCTTGGAAAAAATATATCTCTGAATATTGAGGGTTAAATGACTGACACTGGCAGCGCCTTCGGAGGCTACTCTGCACACTTCTCTCCCTTCTACTCAGCTTTTACCATAAAAGTAAGAGTTGTGCATCACCCTTTCAAAGTCAGACATATCAAATCTGAAAGATGATTGAGCAATTAGAAATTCATTTAAAGGAGAACTAAAGCCTCACTAAAGTAGTAGCTAGAAATGTTGTACATTATGTTGGGCTTCTGTACCAGCCCAAGGCAACCACAGCCCTTTAGCAGTAAAGATCTGTGTCTCCAAAGATGCCCCAGTAGCTCCCCATCTTCTTTTCTGCTGATTCACTGCTATTATTCAATATAAGGCTGATTAGTAATTAATACAGATAATTACTACATGGCAGCACAGAAACCAGTGCAATTAGCATCAGAATTTAATAATCAGACCTGTAGCATCAGCTTGTATTACAGACCAAACTCATTCTCTGCTTGATAATTTGCAACGACCCCTAAGCTTAGCTTCTCAACAGCTGCTCAGAGCCCACTGAGCATGTGAGTGTCGCAGACACTTTCCAAGATGGTGACCCCCTGTGACAAGTTTGAAGTCCTGGATCATTGCTGCTATTGACAAGCTGAAACTTTAGGCTGGTGCAAGAAGTTCATTATATAATATAAGGCATTTTTATCCAAATACATTTTTAGGGTTTAGTTCTCCTTTAAAGACACATTATATCCCCAAATATTGCCTTCCTAAAATACATAATATTAAATATTATTCCCCTTCGGTCAAGCCTGATTTTTGAAAAATATATCTGCTGTCCAAACAAATAAAAAGTTCTCTTTGCTCCCCTATCTGCTTCACATATGCTGAAAAGTTAAGCCATAAAAGCTAATGGCACGCGGGTCAGTTTCTCCATTGGAGGGTCGATCCACTGCCTGCTCTATCTGTGTACACTGACAGGCATGGGATCTGCCTGAATACCCTGTAAATGATATCATTATAAACAGTGCTTAATTATGTCATTTGTGTCACATGAACTTGTGTATTATAATAAATAATGTACAACTTGTTGGAAAATATGAGGATATTAGAAGTCACTTTAGAGTTCCACAACCTTTATAAAAGCACTTCAGCCTTTCTATGGTCATGGAGCTTCTTTTAATAACCTTATATTTTACAATAGGGGCTACATTATTCGCTATATATAGATATACTATAAGGCAGGTACAGTCACATCCATTTTTCTATTCAAATTACTGGTGTGTTGTGTTCATTGTGTATGTCAAATTCATCAATATAGAGTATTCCATGTCTCTCACTCTCCCATATTGTTTGGGTAAAATGTTTAAAAAGAAGAGCAGACAGTTAACCACAATACACAAAAGAGAATTCCACAGCTCTATGTTCACTTGTATAGGAATTATAGAGTTTTCTTTTTACATCCAGTCTGTTCACCCTTTGATAAATACGTCCCATTTGTGTATAACCCATATAGTACAAGCCATTTGCTTTTATTCCACAGAAATATCACAAACCGCTTCTTATTCAAAGTCATAAAGTTTTTGACTTTTTTATCATTCTTTCTTAAATGTCCTACTGTTCCTGTAGGCTAAAAGCAGAAATAGAGAGAAAAGGCAGATAAAAAACACCCATGACCATGATCAAAACATCAGAAATAAAACTGGTAATGTTAAAAAAGTTTTCCCACATAAAACAAAATATTCACCATATAAAAGTGGCTCTACATCTCGATAGTCCTCACTTACCTTTTCTTCGGCTTATAAAAATGGTCTCTTTTTGTACTAAAAAGTTCTCCAGAGCAGGATAAAACATTACTTATATGATGTAAAATGCATAGCAAATTAGGACATTTACAAGCTAAGTTTACAGTTGAATAAAGTGATTAAGCAGAATTCAACTGTGTTTTTAATGACTTGGGGTAGAAACCAGGGTCAAACTGGGATACTGGTAGAAAACCCAGTGGGCCCTAGTCACCATGGGCCCCACCAGCCCAGGTCAATGGACTCGATCAGCCACCCCCCTCAAAGTTTAGGAGAAGGAAGGCGGTACTCAATACCTGAAGTAACACTGCACACACGTGGGGGGGGGAAATTATGACCCTTATTACCGCAGCCCCAGTGGGCCCTCAGTGCCCCAGTGATATATTTTTAAATTTCCCACTATGGACATGGACAGCCCAGAAGTGATGTCACATCCATCTATGACATCAGCTCAATCAGATATGATGTCATGTCAAACTGTCCCATTTTCACCCAGAATGCTGCCTGTCTGGATTTCCGAATTGGGAAATCCAGACAGGACTTGAAGTGAATAATGTGGCAATTAGCACCAATTGCTGCATAATCACCCTGTCCCTCACTGACTCCCATCACTGACCTGCCTACAGACCCTCACGCCCCTGATATCACTGACATGCCCCCCCATCCAATGAGCCAAAAGGTAGCAATCTTAATTCAAACAGATATGACATAGGCTCAAATGTGATATGACATCAAAACATGTCAGAATTACCAGACAGGAGTCAATATGTGTGAGTAAAACATACTGATTTTAAAAAAAACTCAGTTTTAACAAAAAAACTAACAACAAGGACCCAGCAGAGATGAGTAAAAGGAACAGAAGTTAAACAATAGAGATGTCGCGAACTGTTCGCCGGCGAACTTGTTCGCGCGAACATCGGGTGTTCGCGCTCGCCGGAAGTTCGCGAACGTCGCTTTTTTTTGCCCTCTCACCCCAGACCAGCAGGTACATGGCAGCCAATCAGGAAGCTCTCCCCTGGACCACTCCCCTTCCCTATAAAAACCGAAGCCCTGCAGCGTTTTTTCACTCTGCCTGTGTGTGCTGAAGAGATAGTGTAGGGAGAGAGCTGCTGCCTGTTAGTGATTTCAGGGACAGTTGAAAGTTTGCTGGCTAGTAATCGTTTTGATACTGCTCTGTTATTGGAGGGACAGAAGTCTGCAGGGGTTTGAGGGACATTTTAGCTTAGGTAGCTTTGCTGGCTAGTAATCTACCTTCTACTGCAGTGCTCTGTATGTAGCTGCAGTGGGCAGCTGTCCTGCTTCTGATCTCATCTGCTGACTGCTGCAATAACAGTAGTCCTTGTAAGGACTGCTTTTATTTATTTTTTTGTTGTTTTACTACTACTACTACTACTACTACTATAAGAGCCCAGTGCTATTAGTCTAGCAGTGTTGGGGAGTGGGACTGGTGTGCTAATCTGCTGCTCCTAGTAGTTCAGCAGCACCAACTTTAATTTTTTTTTTTAATATTCATTTTTTTTTATTTTACTTTTTTTTATTTTACTACCGCTGTAGTAGTGTATAAGTTGACCTTTTAGGCATTATTTGCCCTGTAGGCATTATTTGCACACTGTTTTCTTCAACCCGCCATCGAGCTGTGTGACCTTGTTCCCATTCTGTCTAAATATCCATAATATTACCGTCTCCAGAAAAAACACCGGAGTCACTTTTTTCAAGCAGCATTCATATATTTTACGTAATCCGTATCCACCGCTGTAGTAGTGTATACGTTGGCCTTGTAGGCATTATTTGCACACTGTTTTCTTCAACCCGCCATCGAGCTGTGTGACCTTGTTCCCATTCTGTCTAAATATCCATAATATTACCGTCTCCAGAAAAAACACCGGAGTCACTTTTTTCAAGCAGCATTCATATATTTTACGTAATCCGTATCCACCGCTGTAGTAGTGTATACGTTGGCCTTGTAGGCATTATTTGCACACTGTTTTCTTCAACCCGCCATCGAGCTGTGTGACCTTGTTCCCATTCTGTCTAAATATCCATAATATTACCGTCTCCAGAAAAAACACCGGAGTCACTTTTTTCAAGCAGCCATAATATATTTTACGTAATCCGTATCCACCGCTGTAGTAGTGTATACGTTGGCCTTGTAGGCATTATTTGCACACTGTTTTCTTCAACCCGCCATCGAGCTGTGTGACCTTGTTCCCATTCTGTCTAAATATCCATAATATTACCGTCTCCAGAAAAAACACCGGAGTCACTTTTTTCAAGCAGCCATAATATATTTTACGTAATCCGTATCCACCGCTGTAGTAGTGTATACGTTGGCCTTGTAGGCATTATTTGCACACTGTTTTCTTCAACCCGCCATCGAGCTGTGTGACCTTGTTCCCATTCTGTCTAAATATCCATAATATTACCGTCTCCAGAAAAAAACACCGGAGTCACTTTTTTCAAGCAGCCATAATATATTTTACGTAATCCGTATCCACCGCTGTAGTAGTGTATACGTTGGCCTTGTAGGCATTATTTGCACACTGTTTTCTTCAACCCGCCATCGAGCTGTGTGACCTTGTTCCCATTCTGTCTAAATATCCATAATATTACCGTCTCCAGAAAAAACACCGGAGTCACTTTTTTCAAGCAGCCATAATATATTTTACGTAATCCGTATCCACCGCTGTAGTAGTGTATACGTTGGCCTTGTAGGCATTATTTGCACACTGTTTTCTTCAACCCGCCATCGAGCTGTGTGACCTTGTTCCCATTCTGTCTAAATATCCATAATATTACCGTCTCCAGAAAAAACACCGGAGTCACTTTTTTCAAGCAGCCATAATATATTTTACGTAATCCGTATCCACCGCTGTAGTAGTGTATACGTTGGCCTTGTAGGCATTATTTGCACACTGTTTTCTTCAACCCGCCATCGAGCTGTGTGACCTTGTTCCCATTCTGTCTAAATATCCATAATATTACCGTCTCCAGAAAAAACACCGGAGTCACTTTTTTCAAGCAGCCATAATATATTTTACGTAATCCGTATCCACCGCTGTAGTAGTGTATACGTTGGCCTTGTAGGCATTATTTGCACACTGTTTTCTTCAACCCGCCATCGAGCTGTGTGACCTTGTTCACATTTTGTCTAAATATTGATAATATTATCGTCTCTAGAAAAACCACTTGAGTTACTTTTTTCAAGCAGCATTCATATATTTTACGTAATCCGTATCCACCGCTGTAGTAGTGTATACGTTGACCTTGTAGGCATTATTTGCACAGTGTTTTCTTCAACCCGCCATCGAGCTGTGTGACCTTGTTCACATTTTGTCTAAATATTGATAATATTATCGTCTCTAGAAAAACCACTTGAGTTACTTTTTTTCAAGCAGCATTCATATATTTTACGTAATCCGTATCCACCGCTGTAGTAGTGTATACGTTGACTTTGTAGGCATTATTTGCACAGTGTTTTCTTCAACCCGCCATCTAGCTGTGTGTATTATCGTTTCCAGAAAAACCAACTGAGTTTTTGTTGTTGTTGACCCTGAACTCCCAAAATGCTGAAGAGGTAGTTGACTGGCTTACACAGCACACCCCATCCTCTACCGTTTCTAACTTTACCACAACATCCTCCTCATCCTCCACTGCTATGGCCACCCCACGTAACACTTCCTCCACCACCGGTGCCCCTTCTTCACTGGGGTCAGAGGAGTTATTTTCCAATGAGTTTCTTGAACTGAGTAATGCGCAACCATTATTGCCAGAAGAAGATGAAGGAGATGAGGACCTTACACCAGATTTAATTCTGGCAGAGAACACGATAGAGATGGACATAATGAGTGATGAGGAGGAGGTCCCCGCTGCTGCTTCCTTCTGTGATGTGTCAGAAGAAATTGATGCATCTGAGGAGAATGATGATGAGGAGATTGATGTTTTGTGGGTGCCTAGTAGAAGAGAGCAAGAGGAGGGTAGTTCAGATGGAGAGACGGAGAGTCAGAGAGGCAGTAGGAGAATAAGACTTAGAAGAAGCAGGGAGGACAGCCCGCAGGGATCAGTAGGGCAACAACATGTATCGGCACCTGTGTTCAGCCGGCCAACGCACCCGCCATTGCCGCCAATACCGCAAACTCCGCCAACTTCTACTGTTACCGCCAGATCGCACACTTCCAAAAAGTCAGCAGTGTGGGATTTTTTTAATGTGTGTGCCTCTGACAAAAGCATTGTAATTTGCAATGAGTGCAGTCAGAAACTGAGCCTTGGTAAGCCCAACAGCCACATAGGTACAACTTCTATGCGAAGGCACATGAGCGGCAAGCACAAAGCACTTTGGGAGCAACACCTCAAAGGCAACAGGCAAACTAAAAGCCACACTCCTTCTGGTCCAGCATCTTACTGCTCTACCTCTGCTCTCCTTGACCCGTCTGAACCACCCTCCACTCCGCCTTCCACCTTGACCACCTGTTCCCATTCCCAGTCATCTGCCACCAGCCAAGTTTCTGTGAAGGCCATGTTTGAGCGTAAGAAGCCAATGTCTGACTGTCACCCCCTTGCCCGGCGTCTGACAGCTGGCTTGTCTGCACTCTTAGCCCGCCAGCTTTTACCATACCAGCTGGTGGACTCTGAGGCCTTCCGCAAATTTGTAGCAATTGGGACACCGCAGTGGAAGGTACCCAGCCGCAATTTTTTTTCTAAAAAGGGAATACCACACCTGTACCAACATGTGCAGAGCCAAGTTACCGCATCTCTGTCACTTAGTGTTGGGCCAAAGGTCCATATGACTACTGACGCATGGTCCTCCAAGCATGGTCAGGGCAGGTATGTCACCTACACTGCCCACTGGGTGAACTTGGTAATGGCTGGGAAGCAGGGAATGGGTAGCTCAACAACAACAGTGGAGTTGGTGTCACCGCCACGGATTGCACGCGGTTCTGCCACCACCTCTACTCCTCCATCGCTCTCTACCTCGTCTTCTTCTTCTTCTTACTCTGCTGCTGGGTCCTCCTTCTCCTCCTCCACACCTGTGCACCCCCAGCTCCCCCTAGGCTATTCGACGTGCCAGGTACGCCGTTGTCACGCTGTCTTGGGGATGACGTGCCTGGAAAGCAAAAACCATACCGGATCTGTACTCCTGTCATCTCTGCAGTCACAGGCCGATCGGTGGCTGACCCCACACCAACTGCAGATCGGAAAAGTGGTGTGTGACAATGGAAGCAATCTGTTGGCAGCGTTGAGACTAGGCAATTTAACACATGTGCCCTGCATGGCACATGTGTTAAATTTAATAGTCCAACGTTTTGTCTCCAAGTACCCAGGATTCCAGGACGTTCTCACCCAGTCCAGAAAGGTGTCGGCCCATTTCAGACGTTCCTACACAGCCATGGCACGCCTTGCTGACATTCAGCAGCGCTACAACATGCCAGTCAGGCGTTTGATTTCTGACAGCCAGACTCGCTGGAATTCAACGCTCCTTATGTTGGAACGTCTGCTGCAACAACAAAGGGCCGTCAACGAGTACCTTTTTGAACTGGGTGGTAGGACTGGATCTGCACAGCTGGGGATTTTTTCCCCCGTTACTGGGTGCTTATGCGCGATGCCTGCAGGCTCATGCGACCTTTTGAAGAGGTGACAAATATGGTCAGTCGCACCGAAGGCACCATCAGCGACCTAATACCCTTCGCTTTCTTCCTGGAGCGTGCCGTGCGACGAGTGACAGATGAGGCTGTAGACCAGCGTGACGAGGAGCTGGAAGCGCGCGATTTCTGGTCGGAATCACCAGAACGAACCCAGGCACCTGCTGCAACGCAGGGAGAGGTGCCAGAAGTGGAGTCAGAGGAGGAAGGTGGCTTTGTGGAGGAGGAGGAGGAGGACCAACAGGAGCAGGCTTCCCAGGGGCTAGTGGTGACCTTTTGGGGACCCCTGGTCTTGTACGTGGCTGGGGGGAGGAGACCGTGGATGATGCAGTCCTTGATAATGAGGAAGCGGAGATGGATAGCTCTGCATCCAACCTTGTGAGAATGGGGTCTTTCATGCTGTCATGCCTGTTGAAGGACCCCCGTATCAAGAGGCTTAAGGAGAAGGACCTGTACTGGGTCGCAACGCTACTAGACCCTCGGTACAAGCATAAAGTGTCAGAAATGTTACCAACATACCACAAGTCCGAAAAGATGCGGCATTTACAAACCAGCCTGCAAAACATGTTGTACAATGCTTTTAAGGGTGATGTCACTTCAGGAACTCATCAACATTCCAGGGGCAGAGGTGCCAGTAATCCTGCCACGAGCACACCTGCAAGGACAAAGCCCTTTGGCCAGTCTGTAACGTCAGACATGCAAATGTTTTTCTGTCCAAGGCAGCGCCACAACCCTTCTGGATCCACCCTCAAAGAACGCCTCGACCGGCAGGTAGCGGACTACCTGGCATTAACTGCAGATATCGACACTCTGAGGAGCGATGAACCCCTGGACTACTGGGTGCGCAGGCTTGATCTGTGGCCAGAGCTGTCACAATTTGCCATGAACCTCTTGTCTTGCCCAGCCTCAAGTGTGCTCTCAGAAAGGACCTTCAGTGCAGCAGGAGGGATTGTAACTGAGAAGAGAACTCGCCTAGGTCACAAAAGTGTCGATTACCTGACCTTTATTAAAATGAATGAGGGGTGGATCTCGGAGGGTTACTGCACGCCGGAAGACTTGTTCTGACTTCTATGCAGCTGTCCTTCTCTTCAAGCCTCATGACTCCACACACAGCTGTCCTTTAGCGTCCTCCTCCTCCCTCCGCCACCGTTACAAACTAGGGTGCAAACCCTACTGGTTTAATTTTTTCTGGCCTCTGTGCTTCAGTGGCTGCGACCAAAAAAATGCCTATTTTCTGCATTTATATGACATAATTTTTCTGGCCTCTGTGCTTCAGTGGCTGCAACCAAAAAAATTTATATTTTCAGCATTTATATGGCATAATTTTTCTGTCAACTGTGCTTCAGTGGCTGCGACCAAACAAATGCATATTTTCTGCATTTATATGGCATAATTTTTCTGGCCTCTGTGCTTCAGTGGCTGCAACCAAAAAAATTACTATTTTCAGCATTTATATGGCATATTTTTTCTGGCAACTGTGCTTCAGTGGCTGCGACCAAAAAAATGCATATTTTCTGCATTTATATGGCATAATTTTTCTGGCCTCTGTGCTTCAGTGGCTGCAACCAAAAAAATTTATATTTTCAGCATTTATATGGCATAATTTTTCTGTCAACTGTGCTTCAGTGGCTGCGACCAAAAAAATGCATATGTTCTGCATTTATATGGCATAATTTTTCTGGCCTCTGTGCTTCAGTGGCTGCAACCAAAAAAATTTATATTTTCAGCATTTATATGGCATAATTTTTCTGGCAACTGTGCTTCAGTGGCTGCGACCAAAAAAATGACTATTTTCAGCATTTATATGGCATATTTTTTCTGGCCTCTGTGCTTCAGTGGCTGTGGCCAAAAAAACTGGGCAAACAATGCCTACAAGGTCAACGACGTTGACCTTGTAGGCATTGTTTGCCCAGTTTTTTTGGCCACAGCCACTGAAGCACAGAGGCCAGAAAAAATATGCCATATAAATGCTGAAAATAGTCATTTTTTGCCATACGTTGACTCAACGTATATGGCAAAAAATGACTATTTTCAGCATTTATGTGGCATATTTTTTCTGGCAACTGTGCTTCAGTGGCTGCAACCAAAAAAACTGGGCAAACAATGTCTACAAGGTCAACGTATGGCGAAAAATTACTATTTTCAGCATTTATATGGCATATTTTTTCTGGCAACTGTGCTTCAGTGGCTGCGTCCAAAAAAACTGGGCAAACAATGTCTACAAGGTCAACGTATGGCGAAAAATGACTATTTTCAGCATTTATATGGCATATTTTTTCTGGCAACTGTGCTTCAGTGGCTGCGTCCAAAAAAACTGGGCAAACAATGCCTACAAGGTCAACGTATGGCAGTTGTTTAAAGAGAACAGTAGATTACTAGCCAGCAAAGCTACCTAAGCTAAAATGTCCCTCAAATCCCTGCAGACTTCTGTCCCTCCAATACAGAGCAGTATCAAGCAGATTACTAGCCAGCAAACTTACTATCATCTGTCCCTGAAATCACTAACAGCTCTCCCCCTACACTATCTCTTCCAAGCACACACAGGCAGATTTTTCAGATACATTTTTGCCCTTGATCCCCCTCTGGCATGCCACTGTCCAGGTCGTTGCACCCTTTAAACAACTTTAAAATCATTTTTCTGGCCAGAAATGTCTTTTCTAGATGTTAAAGTTCGCCTTCCCATTGAAGTCTATGGGGTTCGCGAACCGTTCGCGAACCGCTCGCATTTTTGCGCAAGTTCGCGAATATGTTCGCGAACTTTTTTTCCGACGTTCGCTACATCCCTATTAAACAAGTTCAAATACAGGCAGTCTGGACAGGAGTCAGGCAAATCATAGTCTGTATAGCAAGCAGAAAGCAGAGCAGGCAGCAGACAAGTAGATCCTAAATTTCAAGCCACAGTCAAAACCAGAATAAGGAAATGAGAGTAGGGCAGGAACCAACTTAACTAAAAAAAGGAACTTAAGACAGAAATGTAGGGACAGACAAATCTTTTCCCTGTTTTTCTGACTTTGACATCATCCAGCCTAGTTACAGGCTGGAGAGCCATCCGATTGGCTGAGCGCCCCAGTGCATCCTTGGGAGAGGGGGTGTGCCTGACTTTGAAGCTAATGTGCAGGGTTTCTCACAGAGCTTAGAAAGGAAAATCCCTTCTGCAGCAGCTAGAGAGAGAATCAGATCTGTGGAGAGTGACACGGATAATTAAAAGGTGTTTCCAGGAAGAAGGAGAAGGAAAGGCTGTGTTTTGCTCTGCTTGAGAAACTATTTGAGCATTAAGGAGAGCCAGTTTTTATCTCCTGCCTACTGTGTGATTCCCCTGTGTGAGGACAGGTCTTGCTCGTGTACCTGCAATGTGGGAGTGGCTACTACTTTCAAAGGGAAAGGTACCTTGGGGCAGGTAGCGCTACCTGGGGACATAAGAGTTCTTGGGGAAGGGACATTGAACTGACCGGAGTGATTCTACATTTATCCACCCAGGGTGGGACTGTGGCATTGAGAGATTGTGCCAGGGGTTAATAGTCCACACAGGTTCCCCAGAGTAAAAGCTATATTGTGTGATTTGCATTTACAATTTACATAAAGTTTATATTTATTTTATTGCAAAATGTTGTGTTTTGTTTTTCCTAGTGCAACTCCCCTGAGGTGTGCTCCTCAGTGTTCCCTAGGTGGAAGCACTGCACTGTTAAATGCCAGTTCCCAGTACTTTTCATAAGCAAAGGGGACTCAGGGCCCTGGATTGCCAAGGGTTAATTGTTATTTAAAGAGACGGTAACCAAATTAGGGTTATAGAAACTTGGATGGCTTGGTCTAAGCACACACTTCAGGTTCCAAAGTTGAAGCCCTAACCCAGTGAATGAAACTGGTGCACAGCAGGGTATGGGAGAGGTGGGCCTAAATGGCCCCTTAATTGGGCTATTGCCTGCAGCTAAAACATAGCAGGGAACCCAGGTGGAAGACACATTTAGATAAACTGTGAGGAAAGCATAAACACATAGATATGGTCCTCAATACAATGGGAGGATCAAACCTGCCCGATTGACATTTAGCTGAATTCCAGCCAGAGAGTATAGGTCAGAGGGGCTCTCGGAGGGCCCCATATACAGGTCAATAATCTGCTAACACAGTCTGTCGACAGCTTTTATTGGCCTGTATATGGACAACTTTATTCCAGTGATTTACTTGCTAAAAGTTCCATTCACTAGGTCAAGGCTTCCATTTTGGAACCGGAAGTGTGCATCAGTTCTATATGCTAGATCAGGGTTCATACCTGTAGGGACCTATAGGATCTGTTAGACTCCTAAAGAGTTAAATCCCTACCCTTTTTCTTATATCTTTTGTTATTGGGTATAAGACCCTGTAACTTGTCATTTAGTACACCACTAGTTATTGGTCAAAGGGTGTAATACCACTTCCTGCCGCACTGTTATATAGTGTGTTTATGGAGTGGCCTCTTCCTCTTTGGCTCCTGGTGTCTGTGCAGCTAGGTGTTTCCTATTGAGCCTGGGATCACCAAGGCCCCAGTAAAGCTATTCGCCCCAAAGGGACCTGTACCTTTGGTGATTAAGTCAGGGACCAGGAAACCCTGTGAACAAGGTTAGCTATCATTAGGGCAGATCTTTAATAGACTCTCTAGGAGAGTGAGATAGTCAGCTTTATATAGCATGAGCAGCTGTGTGCTCCATCAAGGATAGTAGCAGGGAGTAGCTTCCCAAAGGCTTCTTGTTTGCTTTTAGTGCAGGGACTCAGTGGATAGGGTATGAGGCTTTAGACTCCCTAACTACTCCACTGGTGATCCCGATCAGGTATATCTGTCTTCTGGGAATTGATGTACACTTGACTACTATGCCTTACAGTAGTGACAGTCTTCATTGTGCTGTATCATCTTCTGCTATCCTCCCTCCTCTGTAATATGCTACACCTGCAAACCAACTGTGAGTAAACCCATCGTCACTTGCATTTTGCATTTGTACAATAAACCATCCACTTTATTTTCACCTCCTGGCGTCCAATTCATATTTTTATATATAGTAGCCTGTGTTTTGTAGTTCTACTACACCTTAAAGGGAACGTTTCCACTTGGCGAAGGCCCTGACCCTGTTGTGTAAGTCGCAGTATTACACCATGCTCATACCAATAGCTGGACACTTTAACTCCTTGTGGTCTGGATAGCCCAGATTAGCGTTACATACCATTTTAGGAATTTCATAAACTCCATCAGATTGAACTGGAATTTGGGGCATCTTACCAATGGAAATTTTAAGCATGGTTTCAAATTACTTGTCCAAGTTTGGCCTGGAAAATGCACAATTATTTTATTTGCTTTGAAACATTTTATTGCATTTTCTTTTATTATATTCATGCTTTTGCTGCAGCAATGTATTGGGGTGTATATTAGTATATGGGGAGCTCCATATTTACTTAAGATACATTTGAAAGCAAACTATAAATATTCCTGGGAAATGAGGGGCACTAAGGACATACAGTTCACAAGCTTTGTTTTGGATATTACAGATTGGACATACTGTACAGATAAATGTTAATTCAGGTAATATATTTGACTGTTATACATTGTAAAGTCATTTTCTTTTTGTCCCAATCGAAGGCAATCAAACTAAAAGCAGATAAATTGGGACGAGGCTGGCTTTAAGGTCTAGTTTGTTCTATGCAAGTAGAAATACAGAGACATCAAAGGAATGAACTGCTCCCTTCTTGTACTTTTAAACACAAAATTAGAGAAAAGCCAATTAATATCTCTAACAACCGCATTATAACAGAATCCCACAAACTATTGAAAATGTATCGTTTATAGTCAAAAAGGTTGTTATGGCAACGGAACTACACATGAAACAGTAGCATGTAAAACCAAATTATTGCAAACGATCGTCATAGCAACAAAGCTACGCATATGGGCTTTTAATTCCATATCTCTCAAACACCCCCTGATTTAAAATGGATCAGGAGGAACAGAAAGGGATTTGAAAAAAAAAACTAAACCAAAAATCTTGCATCGTGCTTTTTGTATTTCTGAATATTATTTGTAAAACAAATTCCCATTAACGTTCAATGTATTGTCCGCAGTGAATAGATTAGTGCTTGGTCCTAGCAAGGAGATGCACACAGTCTAGCCAATGAGCTTTATATAGTGGATAATGTACCCCCTACTGTCATTTATAAAGATATTATAAAAATATTAATTTCTTTTTATGAGAATGTAAGTAGAGACCTCGATTCTGGGATGGCAGTGGATGTGATTTACTTAGACTTTGCTAAAGCATTTGATACAGTGCCACACAAAAGGTTACTGGTAAATTTAAGGAATGTTGGCCTGGAACATAGTATTTGTACCTGGATAGAGAACTGGCTAAAAGATAGACTACAAAGAGTGGTGGTAAATGGAACATTTTCTAATTGGACCAGTGTTGTTAGTGGAGTACCGCAGGGCTCTGTACTAGGTCCCTTGCTTTTCAACTTGTTTATTAATGACCTGGAGGTGGGCATTGAAAGTACTGTTTCTATTTTTGCAGATGATACTAAATTGTGCAGAACTATAGGTTCCATGCAGGATACTGCCACTTTGCAGAGTGATTTGTCTAAACTGGAAAACTGGGCAGCAAACTGGAAAATGAGGTTCAATGTTGATAAATGCAGGTTATGCACTTTGGCAAAAATAATATAAATGCAAGTTATACACTAAATGGCAGTGTGTTGGGAGTTTCCTTAAATGAGAAGGATCTAGGGGTCTTTGTAGATAACACGTTGTCTAATTCTGGGCAGTGTCATTCTGTGGCTACTAAAGCTAATAAAGTTCTGTCTTGCATAAAAAAGGGCATTAACTCAAGGGTAGGGATGTAGCGAACCGCCGCCGATGTGTTCGCGAACGCCGTTCGCGAACACCGGCAAAATTTGCGAACAGTTCGCGAACTGTTCGCGAACTTCGATCATCCGAAAATCGTGCGATTCGAACGATCGAAGGATTGTAATCGTTCGATCGAAGGATTTTCGTTCGAGTCGAACGATCGAAGCCATTGGATCGAATGATTTCATTCGATCCAATGCTTCGATCGTTCGATTCGAACGAAAATCCTTCGATTTTAGCGCTCCAATGGTCGAATGGTCGAACGATTTTGACGCGAACGCCTATTGGCGAACGTCGCGCGACGTTCGCGAACTTGCGGCGGACGCGAACAGCCGATGTTCGCGCGAACAAGTTCGCCGCAGAACAGTTCGCTACATCCCTACTCAAGGGATGAAAACATAATTATGCCTCTTTATAGGTCCCTGGTGAGGCCTCATCTGGAGTATGCAGTTCAGTTTTGGACTCCAGTCCTTAAGAGGGATATAAATGAGCTGGAGAGAGTGCAGAGACTAAGTGCAACTAAATTGGTTAGAGGGACGGAAGACTTAAATTATGAGGGTAGACTGTCAAGGTTGGGGTTGTTTTCTCTGGAAAAAAGGCGCTTGCGAGGGGACATGATTACACTTTACAAGTACATTAGAGGACATTATAGACAAATAGCAGGGGACCTTTTTACCCATAAAGAGGATCACCGTACCAGAGGCCACCCCTTTAGACTAGAAGAAAAGAACTTTCATTTGAAGCAACGTAGGGGGTTCTTCACAGTCAGGACAGTGAGGTTGTGGAATGCACTGCCGGGTGATGTTGTGATGCTGATTCAGTTAATGACTATAAGAATGTCTTGGATGATTTTTTGGACAGACATAATATCAAAGGCTATTGTGATACTAAGCTCTATAGTTAATATAGATATGGGTATATAGAATTTAATTAAAAGTAGGGATGGGTGTGTGTATAGATGCTGGGTTTTCATTTGGAGGGGTTGAACTTGATGGACTTTGTCTTTTTTCAACCCAATTTAACTATGTAACTATAAGTCATCGAGGAGTTATGGTGACTTCTGATATCTTTATAAATTTCTAGTAGGGGGTACATTATGATCTCCATTTTGTGGGGGTGTCGGAGGGGTCAGAGTCTAAATTTTGATTGCCGGGTCCGTTTGGGTCGCGCCGGCGTCAAATTCCGACACGCTGCATCAAATTCGGCGGCCTGGGGTCCCCTGTTATAAACAGCACGTTCTGACGTCAGAACGCGCCGTTTATAAGGATATAATTTACAGTCTGGTCCCATAGGGAAATGACCAGACTGTACATTATATAACAATAAGCAACACTATTAGCATCAGGTCACTGTAGGATCTTGCATGGCCTGGAATGATAGAGGCCCACCAGAAAACCTTAGACCAAAAGCCCACTCTCCACACTCAGTATCTTTATTCTCCCAATCTCTATCTCTCTATCTCTAGCCCAGTTTTCTTTATCATACATATCTATGCTATCATCTAGCCTTCTCTCCATTACCACGCTTTGTTCTCATACAGAAAAGAGAAATGACCAAGTTGCAAGGGACAATCAAGCAGGTGGTTCTACTGAAACCTGGGTCCACTGAGAGTGTTCCTGCTATCCCGATGGCAGCTAGTTCTCTTTCTTTCTTGATAATAATTTTTCCAGGTTGTTCCTATTTAAGTGGGACACTCTTGCTTGTGACACATTAAAATTAAAAGGGGGTTTACCAAAATTAGACTGGGTTTAATGTGGATTGAGTGGGTGTGGGCAATTCTTGGTTTGAAGGGATGTGGCCCTTCAATTTTGGGAGGTATAAATAAATGTCTAAACTGAAATGTTGGTAGCTCAATAGCAATGCCCTTAAAGGGGACCTGTCATCCAAATTTTTTTTTCCAAATGCTATTTTATCATGTTAGTCAAGCAAAATGAACTTTAATTACACTGTATAAATTATTTGAATTTTCTTTCCTTCAGTCTGGGATGTCCTAATTATAGCAAGTAGGTAGGAGCCATTTTTTTCGGACACTGTTATTAAGACAAGCCTTGTTTGTGCACCAGAATGGGCGACCTGATGTCCATCCCCATGCCCTAGCTACACAATTAATGGCTAAATAAAATGGTGGGGAATGTGGGGAGAGCAGCTATGAATGCTCTTAAAAAAATACAATCTGGATGTCATGTATAAATGTATAAATTGAAAAGGACTTTTATTATATATGTAGGGGATCAGAGAAATCCTTCTCCTGTTTTTCTGTCTGTGACATCATCCAGCCCAGTTACAGGCTGGAGAGTCGTCTGATTGGCTGGGCGCCTGACTGACTTTAGAGCCGTTTGTACAGAGTTTAACAGGGGTTGTTTGTTGAAAGATCCAGCCAAAACCAAGTCCTGTGAAACTGTCCAAGCTGTTGAATCTGTGGAAGAACAGAGAGTGAGCCCATCCTGTTCCCTGCCAAACTGCTAGAGACTCAGGGGCAAATTCACTAAGCGCCGAAGCGCCGAACGCTAGCGTTACTTCGCTAGCGTTTGGCATTTTCGTTACTGCGCAAATTCACTAACGAACGCTGGCGTAGATTTGCTAGTGTTACTTCGCACCCTTACGCCTGGCGAAGTTTCGCTAGCGACGTAACTACGCAAATTCACTAATGCGCACAGTGTACTGAACGCTACCTTTTACGCTAGACTTCCTTCGCAACCTCAGACCAGGCGAAGCGCAATAGAGTAGATAGGGATTGCTTCAAAAAAAGTCAAAATTTTTTCTAAGTCCCAAAAAACGCTGGCGTGTTTTCTACATTATGGGTGATAGGCTGAAAAAGATCGAAATTTTTTTTGGGGCTCCCCTCCTTCCCCCCTTCATCTCCTGACTCATGGCAACTTACCTAGACAGTGGGCACATGTGTAGGGCAAAATAAAAATTGTATTTGATGTTTTCAAGCTTTTCTAGCCATTTGTAGTGCTGATACGTATTCCTCCATTGAAATTTGAATTTGGCGCCGTATGCAAATTAGCCTTCGCTAGCGTAACTTCGCTTTACTTAGCAAATCAACGCTAGCGCAACTTCGCAACCTTACGCTACCCCTGAGCGCAACTTCGGATTTTAGTGAATATTCGAAGCACTGGCGAAACTACGCCTGGCGAAGTGTGGCGAAGTGCGGCGAAGTTACGCCTGGCGCAACTACGAATCTTAGTGAATTTGCCCCACAGAAGGAGAAAGGTGCCACTGGTAAGATTTATCCTGCTGCTGAGCTGCCTGCGATCTCCAGTGTGACTGCCTCTCAGAGCACCCCGGTGAGTAAACCACCCAAGGGAGGATACTGGCAAGGATACAAACTTGGGGCCCCAATTTGAAGAAAGGTCTTGTGCATTTACCTGCTACGTGGGAGCAGCTGCTAAGTTCCAAAGGGAGAGATACTTTTGGGAAAGGTAGCGCTACCTGGGGTATAAGAGCTCTGGGGAAGGGACATTCTATTTGAACTGTGTGGTTATTAACCCCTTCCAAAGGACTGTGTTGGAGAAACAGACAGGTACCTAATAGTGAGTTAGGTAGGTCCCACATGTCCCCAGTGCAGGAGTGTATTGTGTATTAGATTGCCAAAGTTATTTTACTAATGATTATATAAAGTTTACATCTGTTTCAATTGCAAACTGTGTGTTTATTTGTCCTAGTGGAAATCCTCTGAGGTGTCCCTAGGTGGAGGCACTGCACTATAAATCCCAGTTCCCAGTACTATGCAAAAGGGACTCAGGGTCCCTGGATTGCCAAGGGTTAATTGTGATTTAAAGAGATAGTAACCAAATTAGGGTTACATACATTTTTTTATGTCTGGATGACAGGTCCACTTTAAGATGCTCTTGAGTTCTGCTATTCACCAAGGTACTTTCATCTATAAGCTTGCATTTATAATTGCACCTTGCAGAATTGGGCGCAAAGTGTAATGCAGAGCACAGGTACAAAGGAACATTGAGAAGGTGTAACTTCCTGGGCTTCCATTTGCATGTTACACACACAACTGATAAGCACCTATTGAATCTATGGGTACAGTAAGGGTGTGCTCTTGCGCACTTGACTGCTCTAGAATTTGTGCCCTGGTGAAATATAAGTGATCCCTAACTTGCATTCTGAGAGAAATTAGCAACTGCACTTTACTTTGTTGTACCCACAGTTATGATTACATTCTGGGAAATTGTGCTGCATTGTTGGTTTAAAAAAATGGCAGAATGGGAGACAATTTCTTAAAGAATATGCTATGAACTTGCTGTATGGTGGTAAAAAAAAGTCTCTGTGTACTTGAAATGCCTGGGCCTATTTTGACTCCCAATACAAACCTGACCCCCACAGTATATATTAACCATGTTCAATATCACTGATTTAGAATCAACAATACACTCATGAGCACACACTTCTCTGGCGTACGGTTCAGCACGTTAAAAGAGAAAAAAACAGAGAACGATTCAGAAAAATACATATTAATTTCAGACTCCTATCTAACTGATCCAGCTTGTGAGCAGAAAATTGTCCCATTATTATTGCTAAGGAAAAATAATTCAGTTCAATTTCTTTTCTTAACAAAAATAAGAGCTGATGCTGTATCCCGGAGTTCCAATAAGGACTTTGTTCATATTCAGTACTCAAATAGCTATTCCATCTTATATGCCCATTATAGCAATTAGGGCTTTAAAGAAGATCTTGCATGCTTTATACAGCAGTAAAGGTGGCCATAGAAGTAGAGATCCGCTCGTTTGGCAATGTCGCCAAATGAGCGGAACTCTCCCCGATATGCCCACATTGAAGTGGGTGATATCGGGCTGATCCAATCGTTGAGCCGTAGGGATGGATCCGATACGGGCGGACGGATCGCAGGACGGGATTTTTTAACCTGCTCGATCAGCCCATGTATGGGGGCCTTAAGGCTAGGCTGAACACAGCTTGTTCAATGGCTTTGAGTTGGTTGAGCTTGGTTGTAGCAGCTGCACTCAAAGAATGGTATTAAACTCTAAATAGCCATTGGTAGCACAGTTACAGCAGTATAGTATGGTGCATTTAGATACATCATGGAACCTTTTAGCACTGATTCTGGTGATGCCAAAGATGGGGATTCGCTTACAACTGAGTTAAAAAGTGCATTGTTTTTTAGCAATGATCTTCTAACCAAACTGTTCAATTCAAAGTTAACAGAGGGTCTGTGTGGAATGTCTTGTTACCTGCCCAAGGAGATACAAAACAAAGGCGTAACTAAAAGCTCCAAATCACCCCATGGGCCATTGTCCTATATAAGAAACTGACCTTTCTATGTGACAATGCGGTCAGAAGTTAGGCTAAGCCATTGATCCCCAACCAGTGGCTCATGAGCAACAAGTTGCTCTCCAACCCCTTGGATGTTGCTCTCGGTGGCCTTAAAGCAGGTGCTTCTTTTTGAAATTAAAGACAAACATTAGTTGCATAAAAACAATGTGTACTGCAATCTGTAGGCTGCAAGCCACATAGGGCCATATATGGGCTACCAATAGCCAATCACAGCCCATATTTGGCACCCACAGGAGCATTTGCATGCTTCTGTTTCTCTCCAACTTTTTTTCATTTGAATGTGGCTCATGGGTAAAAAAAAGTTGGGCACCTCTGGACTAAGGGATCTACAGCACACATATGATGAATGCCAGCAACAGTGGATTGACAAATGGCTGTAACTCGGCACAGAGTTATTGTACAAAAAAAAAGAGATTGCTTCCATAATGTGTTTCAATAAAGATTTGTAAAAAAAAATCAGTCTCACGTACTTTAAAGTCTCTCTATATCCATGATGTGTATCTAGTCCTCAAAAAGCACTACATGCTACTCAAACTTTGTTGCCTTCCACAATGGAATAATCCCAATATTCGCCAAGAAATTCCCATGCTGTATCCCCAGGCTAAATGCTCTACTCTAATCCCTGCCTCTTATCATTTACAATTACTGTAATTCAACCAGACACCTCTTCTCAAAACATAGGACCAAAGACTTTTCCTAAAAAAATGGGCCATTCCCTACAAACACAAGACCAGAGACATTTCTTACAAACAAGATCTTTCCTACAAACACAAGGTTTGTGACCTCTTCTCCAAACAAAGACCCAGAGCCCATCTACAAACAGGGAGCCAGATACCTCTCCTTTAAACAGAACCAGAGACTGCTAAACATGTTATTGAAGCCTTTAAAACTTACAAAAAATGTTTTTCAAGTCTATCGCAACAAGTGCCCAGGTGCTCAATTTTAAGGTGTGGTCTTAAGGGTGGACCAACTGAAGTTTCTTGATTCCTTTAAAGATCCTTCTTTATGTCATTGTCCTGAAAGATGATTTTGTGAATAACTAAGAAACTGCTGAGTTAAACTGCAGTAGTATTAATTCATATCTGCATCAGATACAAAAAAAATGCAAGATCAACAAATTTCTTCTCTAGGGAAGACCAGGGAAGAGATGCAAAGAATACTAATAATATTAAGACCAATACATGCATATATTTGATGCATAAACCATTTATACACTTCAAGACACTAAGGCCACCCAGAAACATTAATAACTACTAAAATGTCACTCTGGCAATACTAATTAATGTAGATCACGATATTTGGTGTAGGCTTGGGATATGTAAAGGATCTAAGAGGTACTATGCAAGTATACAGAGAACTGCCTGTGAACCTTGGGTGCTAATGTCTGTTGTGAATATAATGTTAGTACTGATGTCATGTCATGTATCTTCATTAGTTGAAGTTGAAGTAATGTGCTTATACCTTCAATGTAATCCTTATATATGTCATCAGAGAGTTTAAGTTATTCATCAGACATTCACACATATAGATAAAAGATGCAACCAGGGTTATCCCAACATATATATATATATATATATATATATATATATATATATATATATATATATATATATATATATATATATATATATATATATATATATATATATATATATATATATATATATATATATATATATATATATATATATATATATATATATATATATATATATATATATATATAGGCCAGTCTTTAGACTTCAGAGCCTGGTCACTTGTCCACATTATGCTGACAAAGTGTGGGTCAGAAATCATTATCTACTTGTCTTTGTATAGATTAGAAATCTGCAGTGCAGCCTGAGGTGTGGGCTGCAAAGCATCAGGACAAAGCAATATTGACATAATGAAACACAAATAAATCTCTCAGCCCACGGGAGAGCAATTTATGCCCTAGGTAATCCATCAAGAAGTTAGCATGTGCAGGGCTCAGGAGACCTCGAAGGTTTCCAATTTGAAGTATCAATCTTTCCGTAGTGAAACTGAACTTGCTAAATGTCCGCATCAAATAATAGCAATATTAGAAGTTGCATTGGTCTATGTGATTGTGAACATGACATTGCAAAGGAAGAAATACTGTCTCTCTTCTGCCCATGGGTGTATTAGCCTGCATAGCAGCAAAGCTATAGGAAAAGTGGGACAATGGGGCATTTAAAACTGAAGATTATTGGGAAGGTATGTAGAGATATTTAGGAGAGTAAACCCAAGAGTTTTGTGGTTCAGTCTGGTTCACGCACCTCTAGTCTATAGCCTTTCTATTGTGTTATGACCCACTCTTGAAAAGAAATAAAGGGAGTGCCCTAGAAGCCATGCTGTGACAAGACTTCATTAGAGGTATGGCCAGTGCAACAGAATACTCTATTGAGGAGTGAAGTACAACATCCTATGTCAGCCATTAGAGATGTCGCGAACTGTTCGCCGGCGAACTTGTTCGCGCGAACATCGGGTGTTCGCGCTCGCCGGAAGTTCGCGAACGTCGCGCGACGTTCGCCATTTTGGGTTCGCCATTGTTGGCGCTTTTTTTTGCCCTCTCACCCCAGACCAGCAGGTACATGGCAGCCAATCAGGAAGCTCTCCCCTGGACCACTCCCCTTCCCTATAAAAACCGAAGCCCTGCAGCGTTTTTTCACTCTGCCTGTGTGTGCTGAAGAGATAGTGTAGGGAGAGAGCTGCTGCCTGTTAGTGATTTCAGGGACAGTTGAAAGTTTGCTGGCTAGTAATCGTTTTGATACTGCTCTGTTATTGGAGGGACAGAAGTCTGCAGGGGTTTGAGGGACATTTAAGCTTAGGTAGCTTTGCTGGCTAGTAATCTACCTTCTACTGCAGTGCTCTGTATGTAGCTGCAGTGGGCAGCTGTCCTGCTTCTGATCTCATCTGCTGACTGCTGCAATAACAGTAGTCCTTGTAAGGACTGCTTTTATTTATTTTTTTGTTGTTTTACTACTACTACTACTACTACTACTACTACTACTACTACTATAAGAGCCCAGTGCTATTAGTCTAGCAGTGTTGGGGAGTGGGACTGGTGTGCTAATCTGCTGCTCCTAGTAGTTCAGCAGCACCAACTTTAATTTTTTTTTTTAATATTCATTTTTTTTTTATTTTACTTTTTTTTATTTTACTACCGCTGTAGAAGTGTATAAGTTGACCTTTTAGGCATTATTTGCCCTGTAGGCATTATTTGCACACTGTTTTCTTCAACCCGCCATCGAGCTGTGTGACCTTGTTCACATTCTGTCTAAATATCCATAATATTACCGTCTCCAGAAAAAACACCGGAGTCACTTTTTTCAAGCAGCCATAATATATTTTACGTAATCCGTATCCACCGCTGTAGTAGTGTATACGTTGGCCTTGTAGGCATTATTTGCACACTGTTTTCTTCAACCCGCCATCGAGCTGTGTGACCTTGTTCCCATTCTGTCTAAATATCCATAATATTACCGTCTCCAGAAAAAACACCGGAGTCACTTTTTTCAAGCAGCATTCATATATTTTACGTAATCCGTATCCACCGCTGTAGTAGTGTATACGTTGGCCTTGTAGGCATTATTTGCACACTGTTTTCTTCAACCCGCCATCGAGCTGTGTGACCTTGTTCACATTCTGTCTAAATATCCATAATATTACCGTCTCCAGAAAAAACACCGGAGTCACTTTTTTCAAGCAGCATTCATATATTTTACGTAATCCGTATCCACCGCTGTAGTAGTGTATACGTTGGCCTTGTAGGCATTATTTGCACACTGTTTTCTTCAACCCGCCATCGAGCTGTGTGACCTTGTTCCCATTCTGTCTAAATATCCATAATATTACCGTCTCCAGAAAAAACACCGGAGTCACTTTTTTCAAGCAGCATTCATATATTTTACGTAATCCGTATCCACCGCTGTAGTAGTGAATACGTTGGCCTTGTAGGCATTATTTGCACACTGTTTTCTTCAACCCGCCATCGAGCTGTGTGACCTTGTTCCCATTCTGTCTAAATATCCATAATATTACCGTCTCCAGAAAAAACACCGGAGTCACTTTTTTCAAGCAGCATTCATATATTTTACGTAATCCGTATCCACCGCTGTAGTAGTGTATACGTTGACTTTGTAGGCATTATTTGCACAGTGTTTTCTTCAACCCGCCATCTAGCTGTGTGTATTATCGTTTCCAGAAAAACCAACTGAGTTTTTGTTGTTGTTGTTGTTTTTTTAAAAATAATGCCAGGCAAAGGCAGGCTGCCACGCAGAGGCCGTGCTAGGGGCCGTGCTGCTATGCAATCCTGTGGCCCTAGCAAATTGCCCAGTTTTAAAAAGCCAATGACCCTGAACTCCCAAAATGCTGAAGAGGTAGTTGACTGGCTTACACAGCACACCCCATCCTCTACCGTTTCTAACTTTACCACAACATCCTCCTCATCCTCCACTGCTATGGCCACCCCACGTAACACTTCCTCCACCACCGGTGCCCCTTCTTCACTGGGGTCAGAGGAGTTATTTTCCAATGAGTTTCTTGAACTGAGTAATGCGCAACCATTATTGCCAGAAGAAGATGAAGGAGATGAGGACCTTACACCAGATTTAATTCTGGCAGAGAACACGATAGAGATGGACATAATGAGTGATGAGGAGGAGGTCCCCGCTGCTGCTTCCTTCTGTGATGTGTCAGAAGAAATTGATGCATCTGAGGAGAATGATGATGAGGAGATTGATGTTTTGTGGGTGCCTAGTAGAAGAGAGCAAGAGGAGGGTAGTTCAGATGGAGAGACGGAGAGTCAGAGAGGCAGTAGGAGAATAAGACTTAGAAGAAGCAGGGAGGACAGCCCGCAGGGATCAGCAGGGCAACAACATGTATCGGCACCTGTGTTCAGCCGGCCAACGCACCCGCCATTGCCGCCAATACCGCCAACTCCGCCAACTTCTACTGTTACCGCCAGATCGCACACTTCCAAAAAGTCAGCAGTGTGGGATTTTTTTAATGTGTGTGCCTCTGACAAAAGCATTGTAATTTGCAATGAGTGCAGTCAGAAACTGAGCCTTGGTAAGCCCAACAGCCACATAGGTACAACTTCTATGCGAAGGCACATGAGCGGCAAGCATAAAGCACTTTGGGAGCAACACCTCAAAGGCAACAGGCAAACTAAAAGCCACACTCCTTCTGGTCCAGCATCTTACTGCTCTACCTCTGCTCTCCTTGACCCGTCTGAACCACCCTCCACTCCGCCTTCCACCTTGACCACCTGTTCCCATTCCCAGTCATCTGCCACCAGCCAAGTTTCTGTGAAGGCCATGTTTGAGCGTAAGAAGCCAATGTCTGACTGTCACCCCCTTGCCCGGCGTCTGACAGCTGGCTTGTCTGCACTCTTAGCCCGCCAGCTTTTACCATACCAGCTGGTGGACTCTGAGGCCTTCCGCAAATTTGTAGCAATTGGGACACCGCAGTGGAAGGTACCCAGCCGCAATTTTTTTTCTAAAAAGGGAATACCACACCTGTACCAACATGTGCAGAGCCAAGTTACCGCATCTCTGTCACTTAGTGTTGGGCCAAAGGTCCATATGACTACTGACGCATGGTCCTCCAAGCATGGTCAGGGCAGGTATGTCACCTACACTGCCCACTGGGTGAACTTGGTAATGGCTGGGAAGCAGGGAATGGGTAGCTCAACAACAACAGTGGAGTTGGTGTCACCGCCACGGATTGCACGCGGTTCTGCCACCACCTCTACTCCTCCATCGCTCTCTACCTCGTCTTCTTCTTCTTCTTACTCTGCTGCTGGGTCCTCCTTCTCCTCCTCCACACCTGTGCACCCCCAGCTCCCCCTAGGCTATTCGACGTGCCAGGTACGCCGTTGTCACGCTGTCTTGGGGATGACGTGCCTGGAAAGCAAAAACCATACCGGATCTGTACTCCTGTCATCTCTGCAGTCACAGGCCGATCGGTGGCTGACCCCACACCAACTGCAGATCGGAAAAGTGGTGTGTGACAATGGAAGCAATCTGTTGGCAGCGTTGAGACTAGGCAATTTAACACATGTGCCCTGCATGGCACATGTGTTAAATTTAATAGTCCAACGTTTTGTCTCCAAGTACCCAGGATTCCAGGACGTTCTCACCCAGTCCAGAAAGGTGTCGGCCCATTTCAGACGTTCCTACACAGCCATGGCACGCCTTGCTGACATTCAGCAGCGCTACAACATGCCAGTCAGGCGTTTGATTTCTGACAGCCAGACTCGCTGGAATTCAACGCTCCTTATGTTGGAACGTCTGCTGCAACAACAAAGGGCCGTCAACGAGTACCTTTTTGAACTGGGTGGTAGGACTGGATCTGCACAGCTGGGGATTTTTTCCCCCGTTACTGGGTGCTTATGCGCGATGCCTGCAGGCTCATGCGACCTTTTGAAGAGGTGACAAATATGGTCAGTCGCACCGAAGGCACCATCAGCGACCTAATACCCTTCGCTTTCTTCCTGGAGCGTGCCGTGCGACGAGTGACAGATGAGGCTGTAGACCAGCGTGACGAGGAGCTGGAAGCGCGCGATTTCTGGTCGGAATCACCAGAACGAACCCAGGCACCTGCTGCAACGCAGGGAGAGGTGCCAGAAGTGGAGTCAGAGGAGGAAGGTGGCTTTGTGGAGGAGGAGGAGGAGGACCAACAGGAGCAGGCTTCCCAGGGGGCTAGTGGTGACCTTTTGGGGACCCCTGGTCTTGTACGTGGCTGGGGGGAGGAGACCGTGGATGATGCAGTCCTTGATAATGAGGAAGCGGAGATGGATAGCTCTGCATCCAACCTTGTGAGAATGGGGTCTTTCATGCTGTCATGCCTGTTGAAGGACCCCCGTATCAAGAGGCTTAAGGAGAAGGACCTGTACTGGGTCGCAACGCTACTAGACCCTCGGTACAAGCATAAAGTGTCAGAAATGTTACCAACATACCACAAGTCCGAAAAGATGCGGCATTTACAAACCAGCCTGCAAAACATGTTGTACAATGCTTTTAAGGGTGATGTCACTTCAGGAACTCATCAACATTCCAGGGGCAGAGGTGCCAGTAATCCTGCCACGAGCACACCTGCAAGGACAAAGCCCTTTGGCCAGTCTGTAACGTCAGACATGCAAATGTTTTTCTGTCCAAGGCAGCGCCACAACCCTTCTGGATCCACCCTCAAAGAACGCCTCGACCGGCAGGTAGCGGACTACCTGGCATTAACTGCAGATATCGACACTCTGAGGAGCGATGAACCCCTGGACTACTGGGTGCGCAGGCTTGATCTGTGGCCAGAGCTGTCACAATTTGCCATGAACCTCTTGTCTTGCCCAGCCTCAAGTGTGCTCTCAGAAAGGACCTTCAGTGCAGCAGGAGGGATTGTAACTGAGAAGAGAACTCGCCTAGGTCACAAAAGTGTCGATTACCTGACCTTTATTAAAATGAATGAGGGGTGGATCTCGGAGGGTTACTGCACGCCGGAAGACTTGTTCTGACTTCTATGCAGCTGTCCTTCTCTTCAAGCCTCATGACTCCACACACAGCTGTCCTTTAGCGTCCTCCTCCTCCCTCCGCCACCGTTACAAACTAGGGTGCAAACCCTACTGGTTTAATTTTTTCTGGCCTCTGTGCTTCAGTGGCTGCAACCAAAAAAACTGGGCAAACAATGTCTACAAGGTCAACGTATGGCAAAAAATGACTATTTTCAGCATTTATATGGCATATTTTTTCTGGCAACTGTGCTTCAGTGGCTGCATCCAAAAAAATGCATATTTTCTGCATTTATATGGCATAATTTTTCTGGCCTCTGTGCTTCAGTGGCTGCAACCAAAAAAATGCATATTTTCTGCATTTATATGGCATAATTTTTCTGGCCTCTGTGCTTCAGTGGCTGCAACCAAAAAAATTTATATTTTCAGCATTTATATGGCATAATTTTTCTGGCAACTGTGCTTCAGTGGCTGCGACCAAAAAAATGACTATTTTCAGCATTTATATGGCATATTTTTTCTGGCCTCTGTGCTTCAGTGGCTGCGGCCAAAAAAACTGGGCAAACAATGCCTACAAGGTCAACGACGTTGACCTTGTAGGCATTGTTTGCCCAGTTTTTTTGGCCGCAGCCACTGAAGCACAGAGGCCAGAAAAAATATGCCATATAAATGCTGAAAATAGTCATTTTTTGCCATACGTTGACTCAACGTATATGGCAAAAAATGACTATTTTCAGCATTTATATGGCATATTTTTTCTGGCAACTGTGCTTCAGTGGCTGCGACCAAAAAAATGCATATTTTCTGCATTTATATGGCATAATTTTTCTGGCCTCTGTGCTTCAGTGGCTGCAACCAAAAAAATTTATATTTTCAGCATTTATATGGCATAATTTTTCTGTCAACTGTGCTTCAGTGGCTGCGACCAAAAAAATGCATGTTTTCTGCATTTATATGGCATAATTTTTCTGGCCTCTGTGCTTCAGTGGCTGCAACCAAAAAAGTTTATATTTTCAGCATTTATATGGCATAATTTTTCTGTCAACTGTGCTTCAGTGGCTGCGACCAAAAAAATGCATATTTTCTGCATTTATATGGCGTAATTTTTCTGGCCTCTGTGCTTCAGTGGCTGCAACCAAAAAAATTTATATTTTCAGCATTTATATGGCATAATTTTTCTGGCAACTGTGCTTCAGTGGCTGCGTCCAAAAAAACTGGGCAAACAATGTCTACAAGGTCAACGTATGGCGAAAAATGACTATTTTCAGCATTTATATGGCATATTTTTTCTGGCAACTGTGCTTCAGTGGCTGCGTCCAAAAAAACTGGGCAAACAATGCCTACAAGGTCAACGTATGGCAGTTGTTTAAAGAGAACAGTAGATTACTAGCCAGCAAAGCTACCTAAGCTAAAATGTCCCTCAAATCCCTGCAGACTTCTGTCCCTCCAATACAGAGCAGTATCAAGCAGATTACTAGCCAGCAAACTTACTATCATCTGTCCCTGAAATCACTAACAGCTCTCCCCCTACACTATCTCTTCCAAGCACACACAGGCAGATTTTTCAGATACATTTTTGCCCTTGATCCCCCTCTGGCATGCCACTGTCCAGGTCGTTGCACCCTTTAAACAACTTTAAAATCATTTTTCTGGCCAGAAATGTCTTTTCTAGATGTTAAAGTTCGCCTTCCCATTGAAGTCTATGGGGTTCGCGAACCGTTCGCGAACCGCTCGCGTTTTTGCGCAAGTTCGCGAATATGTTCGCGAACTTTTTTTCCGACGTTCGCTACATCCCTATCAGCCATTATACCCTGCCATCTAGGGGTCAACTATATGGACTACCTTCTAGTATTTAGAGGGTTTTACATAATTGATAAGAGACAAGGACAAACCATTTTTACTCTGTGCTGATTCACTGAGATTTGCTATAATATTTAATATACCTTATTGCAACTTGTTTCACCCTTTAAGATGCAAAAACCCTCATTTTAATCAGTATCTGAAACAATTTAAATATATATATTGACAATGACTAATTAGTTGACTTATTTGTGGCATTGGGTCAGATTAAATTTGATGAGAAGACATTACCTTGTGGTTTATCTCATGGAAACTCTGTTGATGACCAGTGTTAGTGTCTTTAAAAAAAGAAGAGAGTCATCTTTAGTACTGGTGTAGACTGAAGCAAAATAAGCTGTAAAGGGCTCCATTTGCACTATCCAACCCCCGGCCTTAGCTACAAAAGTACAGTTAGGTCTATAAATATATGGACAGAGACAACTTTTTTCTAATTTTGGTTCAGATGCAGTTGAACTGCAGACTTTCAGCTTTTATTCAGTGGGTTGAACAAAAAGATTGTATAAAATGTGAGGAACTAAAGCCTTTTTTCAACACAATCACTTCATTTCAGGGGCTCAAAAGTAATTGGACAATTGACTCAAAGGCTATTTCATGGGCAGGTGTGGGCAATTCCTTCATCATGTCATTATCAATGAAGCAGATAAAAGCCCTGGAGAAGACTGAATGAAAGTAAATACAGAGGGTGCACTGCAAGGTACAAGCCACTCATAAGCATCAAGAGTAGAAAGGCTAGATTGGACTTGAAAAAAAAAAGCCAGCACAGTTCTGGAAAAACATTCTTTGGACAGATGAAACCAAGATCAACCTCTACCAGAATGATGGCAAGAAAAAAGTATGAGGAAAGCGTGGAACAGCTCATGATCCAAAGCATACCACATCATCTATAAAACATGGTGGAGGCAGTGTGATGGCTTAGGGTGCATGGCTGCCAGTGGCACTGGGACACTAGTGTTTATCCATCATGTGACACAGGACAGAAGCAGCCGAATAAATTGTGAGATGTTTAGAGACATACTGTCTGCTCAAATCCAGCTAAATGCAGTCACATTGATTGGGAGGTGTTTCATAATGACCCAAAACATACAGCCAAATCAACCTAGGGTTTATTAAAGCAAAGAAGTGGAATATTCTTGAATAGCCAAGTCAGTCAACTGATCTGAACCCAATTGAGCTGCATTTCACTTGTTGAAGACTAAACTTCGGACAGAAAGGCCCACAAACAAACAGCAACTGAAAGCCGCTGCAGTAAAGGCCTGGCAGAGCATTGAAAAGGAGGAAACCCAGAATCTCCTGATGTCCATGAGTTCAAGACTTCAGGCTGTCATTGCCAGCAAAGGGTTTTCAACCAATTCTTAGAAATGAACATTTTATTTTCAGTTTTTTTATTTGTCCAATTACTTTTGAGCCCCTGAAATGAATTGTGATTGTGTTTAAATAGGCTTTAGTTCCTCACATTTTTATGCAATCTTTTTGTTCAACCCACTGAATTAAAGTTGAAAGTCTGATGTTCAACTGCATCTGAGTTGTTTCATTTAAAATTCATTGTGGTAATGTACAGAACCAAAATTAAAAAAAAAGTTGTCTCAAATATTTATGGACCTAACTGTGGCTCTTCTTAACAGAATTAGTAACTCAAGTTTCAATTTGATTTTCTCATCAAATATAATTTGGCCCACTGTTACCAAAACTTATTTCCTAATTCAATTCAGATTTCCAGAGTCAGATGCAATACAATGAGAAAATCTTATCTCACTTTCCACATGAAAACTGTCTATGGGGAGAACTGAATCTAAATTAGGAGAAACATTTTTTCTTCTAAAAAAACTGGAACTAAATAAGGAGAAATATTTTCTTCTCAAAAAACTGGAACTAAATTAGAAGAAACATTTTTTGTTGCTTGAATTGAATCTCGAGGTAAAAAACTGAAAATAATATTTTCTGATGGAACTGAATCTGGCCCAGTGTCTTAAAAAAGGGAAATGAGGGGAAAAGAACAAGAAATTCTATCATTTTGATCATGTAAAAATAGCAAAAAAAGTGAATTATGAATTGTATTTAATGCAATTGAAGATTGACACATCCAGTCTGGATTGCAGTTGCATTATCATATAACTTAATTATGAGGGACCAAGAATACATAATTTTTAGAATCTTACGGAGAGTAAAATGTAATAAAACCCCTCCATCTGTCAGTTGTCGCAGAGCAGAATGTAAATAAACACTCACAGGCTGCTTGCCTAAATTTAGCTTCATCCATTAAACATGGCTGAGAGTTCCGCTTGCCAGATCCAATGCCTTGAAACAGAGGGACCATTTCCAGCTAATTAATTATTGGGCTGCTTCATCTCAGCCAAATGATTCTGCTACTCAGCAATTATGTGTTAGTCAATTGTACAGCTATAGCATCAATTTGAGTCCTCATAAAAACATACAGCATCAAATGCTTAATGTCCCACTATATAAACTAAATTAAGCCACCCACGTTGTTTTTTTTACAGAGACATCTCTGAAGTTGAGGAATTCTCTCCCTGAATCATTTGTACTGGCAGAAACATTAGATAGTTTTAAGGAAGGGTTGGGTACTTTAGTAAAAAGAAAATAAAAGCCTACTGGTATTGATACTCTTAGTACAATGTGGATCCAAGCATTGGTCTGTTTATGGAGACAGGGGGGACTTTTCCCAGTCTGAAGGAAATTGGTTGAGGTTTTCTGGATCTGCTGAAAGTTGACCAGGATTCACTGAGACAAAAGTTTTTAACTGAAACATATGCATTGCATATCCTCTGCTACCCTCATTCACAGAGAGGAATCTATTAAGGTATTTCCATACAAAATTAGAATGTGCTCACATCCATTGTCTGAATTTCCACGTGTGTAATTGTCTGATATAGAAGTATCATGTTGCAACCTAATAATATTTTGGATCATCCATTGAACATTACACACACCTGGGGGCACACTTACTAAGGGTCGAATATCGAGGGTTAATTAACCCTCGATATTCGACCGTCGAAGTAAAATCCTTTGACTTTGAATATCGAAGTCGAAGGATTTACCGCATTTCCTTCGTTCATACGATCAAAGGAAAAATCCTTCAAATCGAATGATTCGAAGGATTTTAATCCATCGTTCGAACGATTTTCCTTCGATCAAAAAAACCTAGGAAAGCCTATGGGGACCTTCCCCATAGGCTAACGTTGATGCTCGGTAGGTTTTAGGTGGCGAAGTAGGGGGTCAAAGTTTTTTTTAAAGAGACAGTACTTCGACTATCGAATAGTCGAATGATTTTAAGTTCGAATTGTTCAATTCGAAGTCATAGTCGAAGGTCGAAGTAACCAATTCGATGGTCGAAGTAGCCAAAAAAAACATTCGAAATTCGAAGTATTTTTTCTATTCCTTCACTCGAGCTAAGTAAATGTGCCCTTCAATGTTTAGTGTAACTAGGAATAGTCATCAGTCTACAACAGTGAGCAGTGTTTCTATCAGTATACATCCTTAAACCCATTAAAATGAAATCACTAGCTTTTAAATGCTTAGTAGTATATAAATATATGACAATAGAATCAACAATGGGTCCTTAACCCCAAAAGCAAAGCTTATAATAACCAACACCTAACAATACAGTGTAATACAAGCCCATTGATTTGACAAGAGAGAGCATTATCAATGGCATAAAATGCTGACTGCTTTTAAGCCTTCCACTTACTTACTAATAGAGTCTTTACACATCCCCAGCATTAAAACACATAAGAGGCTGCATGATAAATACTGGTGCTTAAAAGCAATCTCTCACACTCGATATATGCAGGTAGGACAGGCAGAGTGTATGAAGTCACTGCATTCTCTGAACCAATGGAGGTTTCATTGAAACATGAATATTTCTACCAATCAATACATGGCATTAAATGTAACTTGCAGAAGAGCTTGTAGATTTTACTGATTCATCACATCATGATCTGGGAATGCTATTATTATGGATGTATTATCTACAATATACAGTAAGGTTTATTTCTGCATCCTGCTTTTGTTCGTGTGGCCTTCGTTTATGAAAGTCTACCGTGCCAGTGTGGTTCATGCATTTCATTTAAAGCCTCCTTCGAAGGTCCAACATGTATTTGGGCCTCACATTAAAGGTTACAGATACAAGAAAACACTGCCTTTCAGTTGTCATTCACATCTATACCAGCAAGTAAGCACTAACCAAGAAATGTATTTTAAGTGACCTTCAAGCTGGGCTTCCAAAAGTATCTAGGACAGCAAACAGGCATTTCGAATGGACCCCCCCCCCCTTGTGGCCATCCCTAAAATTTGAAAACTTTCGCCACTTGCTGGATAAGCCCCCACACCTTTTATTTATCCTTTTACCATTTACTTATTACAGGCTCTAATGGACAGAGTAACTGTTACAGTTTATATTGGTCAGTCAGTATATAATAACCCCTATTTTCCAACCCAGGACTAGCTCCACTCAGATACTGTAAAGCACCAGTTACACTGAGACTCTCTTTCTTTGCAGGTGCTTGCTATGTTGTGTGGAGGAAGAACAGGGTGTAGTATACCTACACTTCTCTGCTGTACAAGTTAAATAGATAGGACACTTGGGGTTCTTGAACATGAACAAAAGGTTTACCTGCAACACTCTACAGGGTTAATAATTACAGCATTAGTTCAAACAGATGAAGGGCAACAATAAATCTCATGTACTTGCACCACTGGGTAGATAGTTAGGCAGGTTTCAAGACACACGTTCAAAATTCCCAGCAAGTGATCCAAATTCCTCCCAGTAGAAATATTCAGGGAGTAAATACTAGCCTGAATTCCCTTCTTCTCACTGTGGTCCCTTCACACAAGATTTCTAAGGGAGGGCTATTAATCCTACAGTGGAGCTCAAAGCTGTTATTACTAGCTACTTCTACCTAACCTGTACTCCTAGAGTATCTATCTCCTAGAGTATCTATAATAAAGCTACTCCTATTTCCCCAACTTCTCTAAAGGGTTGTCCCTTTAGGGAATTCTCTTTTCTGTCCCAGAAAGATATTCACCCTAGTCCGCAGATGGAATCCAAAGAGGAAGAGACTTAAGTTTACAGTCAGTATCCTCAATTTTAACTGTAACTGTAAGTGGTCACCACTCCCTACACTGCCTAATCTGTATATAGTGATATACTGTAATGCTCACCATGTAAATGGCAGCAAAGTCAAAAGATTTGCAGCATTGCCATTGGCACAGACATGCATCAAGAATGTACCTTGAGAAACCCACAACATGCAAAAGAAAGTGCAAGATTTGTACATGCAACTTGTTGATGCCAATATTTTCACAGTTTTACTGTCCATTGAGACGTAAAAGAACTAGTAAGTAAGTAACTAGTAAGTATGCAAGCACCTGCCATATGCACTTTTATAAATAGACACCCCAGAGATTTTGCATACAATATTTATGGGATTTTTTTCCCTGCTAAAAAAAGAGAATTGACTTTGCATTTTAACACACGCTAATTAACATTTGAGCTCGCTCTATACTTCCCCCTTATAAAGGCAACAGGGTGAGGTACATTATTATGTTGTACAAGCAGGTGACCTTGACTTACTGCAGAACATTGGATATTGCAGAGCAACAACACTTAGATACATTGTATATTATTCATTACAATACATTATGTAGCGCCAAGTTCTATTTGTAACTGTACCTGTGCTATTGATAAAGTTGTATCTTCTTAACATCAAAGTGAACTATTTTATTGTTTGGGAAAACCAATGGAAATTACATGCACACCCATTGCTACCACATTGAACTTGGGTAGGTGTTAGATAGTGCTCAGAACTCACACGTTGGTCAAAAAATATGATAAAATGGTAAATGGCTTGATTTTCTAGTTAAACCCAGTGAAACTGGATCCTATAGAACCCACTGAACACAGTTGTGTTCCATGTTTCCTATTATCTCCCATTACAACTGCTGAGAGTTTCAAGGTTTGATTATTTGCCACATACTGTATACAGTAAGCACCCTGAATATAATGGAATATGTTTGACTGTCAACCACATGCAAGTGTCCTGAGTATCTTGGAATGTGCTTCACTTTCTACTCCACAGAGTCCAAAGTCTCTTGGAATGTATTTGACTGTCTGCCAGATGTAAGAGCCAAGAGTATGTTGGAAATGTAACCTAACTATCCACCACATGTAAGAACTCTAAATATTTTGGTACATATTTGATCAAACACATGTAAGTGCCCTGAGTCACTTGGACTGTGATTGGCTGCCCAATGCGTGTAGCTACCCTCAGTTTCTTGGAATGGGTTTCACTATCTACCAATGTAAGGAGCCCTGAGTATCTTGGAATGTACTTGACTGTCAAATATAACAGTATAATTCCCATGAGTATCTTGGAAATGTGCTTTAATATGCACCACATGTAAAAATTGTTGGAAAGTGCTTGACTATCAAACACATGTAAGTGCCCTGAGTCTCTTGGAATGTGCTTCACTTTCTACCCCATAGTCGAGTCCTAAGTATCTTGGAATGTACATTTACCCATCAGTATCTTGGAAATGTGATTATCAATTTCCCCATGTCTATCATTTTGGGTCATGCTTGACTATCAAAAATATGTAAGTGCCCTCAGTACCTTGGACTGTCCATTGATGTAGCTACCCTCGGTATATTGGAATGTGCGTCACTGTCTACCAAAGTTGGGAGCCCTGAGTAGCTTAGAATGTACTTGACTGTCTGCCAGATATAAGAGCCACGAGTATGTTGGAAATGTAACCTAACTATCCACCACATGTAAGAACTCTATTGGACCTAGTTGACTATCAAGCACATCTAAATGCTACAAGTCACTTGGATTGTACTTGACAGCCCATTGCATGTAGCTACCATTAGTTTCTTGGAATGTGCTTCACTATCTAATAAACTTGGGAGCCGTGAATATCTTGGAATGTACTTGACTGTCTGCCAGATGTAAGAGACATGAGTATTTTCCAAATGTAACTTAACTATCCACCACATGTAAGAACTCTAAATATTTTGGGGCATACTTGACTATCAAGCACATGTAAGTGCACCTGAGTAACTTGGATTGCACTTGACAGCCCATTGAATGTAGCTACCCTCAGTTTCTTGGAAAGTGCTTCACTATCTGCCGGATGTAAGTCCAATGAGTATCTTGGAAATGAGCTTGAATATGCACCACATGTAAGAATAATAATAATCTGTTACATCTAAGTACACTTAGCATCATGGACTGTTATATTAGAAGATAGCAGTATCAAAACATTTTTCCAAGTCTCCACTTAGGATGCAGAGATTAGTTGCAACACAATAATAACTAGAATTCTGTGGCAAGAACAAGCTCAGGACTTCTAGGTATTACTTCTCACACTGTGTTCAGCACTGTTGGAAAATAATAGTGCTTTATAAGTATACTATTAATCATGCCTAAATTCTTCCTAAGAAGACATTATTAGATGAGGGTGGATTGTGTCTGATTCTTTCTACCATTTTTAAACATTTCATTGACGTTTTAACAATAAATTTATAGCTTTCTTTATCTCTGCCAAGACACCGGCTTTGAAATATTTCTTTATTATTTTTTTCCTGAGTTAAGATCTAATCACATTTTTAGGCAGTTTATCAGATCTGTGCAGAAGGATGACAAATCTCCCTTAGCCAGTTCCTTCTGTAAAGAATAAAAGTGCTTTCGGTCAGAGAGATCTGTCATCTGGTGTCTCAGAGGAGGAATCATCCTTTATAGCAATAATATTCCGGGCCAGTGTTTTGATCTTTGGTACCTCTGCTCCTAAAAGCTCTTCAGTGCCCTTAACGTCTAATGATTTTTCCTGTCACACGTCTGTGGTCTATTTAGAGTGTTTTATCATTGGACGCGTGAGGGTTTTAAGCTCTGACTGATATGCGGTGTGTGTTCCATGGCGTGACTGATGGTAGTGTGAAGGTCTAATGGCTCAAGAACCTACAGAATACACACAGAGAAAGCAGAATGTAATGAAAATGTACCCATGGTAGGAGCTTGGAACATGAGTCTAGGGTACAGCCAGTCCAAGAGGAAAGTATTTTGCATGGGACCCCATTATTTATTTCAAACCCAAGTACTATAGTTGGAGTTATAAGACAACAAAAGCAGGAGGTTACAGATTGGATAACCCTGTTATGATTCCCTTGGGGGACAATGTCAATTATTTACATCTAAATATTTGTTGCAAAGTTTGTGGTTTTGCTATAACTTAAGTTTCCCGTTATTAGCATGCATTGTGGGTAGGGTTGCCACCTTTTCTCAATGTTTTTACCAATAGGTGGGGGGGTGGAAAGAAAAGGGCCGTTCCATGACGCAAAAAGAGCTACATCGTGCGATGGCAAGAAGACTGGAAAAAAGGTACATTCTAAGTGAATTGGGGACGGGAAGGGTATTACAAATTTACCGGCAACTACATTTCCGATAAATTTGGATTACCGTCCTCAGCCTGGGCAGGTGTTTTAAAATACCAGCCGGTTGGCAACCCTAATTGTGGGTAATAAAATTTGTTGATTTGCCATATTTTGCACTTGAATCCTTAAGTCTTTTAAAAATATTCAGGCGGTACTCAAGAAAGTGTGGTTTGATCCAAAGTGCCCATCTCTTAGATATCCTAGAGATCATAGCAGAATCCCCAATCTTTTTTACTTGTGTGCCACATTCAGTTGTAAAAAGAGTTGGGGAGCAAAATAAGCATGGAAAAGGTTCTTGCAGGTGCCACATAAGAGCTGTGATTGGCTATTTAGTAGACCCTATGTGGACACAAAGTCTAAAGGTGGCTCTGGTTTCATGTAATCAAAGCTTGCCTCCAAGCCTGGAATTCAAAAATAATCACCTGCGTTGCGGCCACTGGGAGCAATATCCAAAGGGTTGTCCATGAACCACTGGTTGGGGTATCACTGGGTTATAGGTACAATCTGATCAGCAAGACTCATTGCTGGGTAAAATGTTTACCCAGTGTCAAAATGGGGCCCACTGAAGTCCTGAGTTATAGGCTCACCATAGGCTCACCACCTGTGCACTGCCCCCCACTGCCACCATATGATATAAATGGAGGTGCAGTCAATAATAATTATTTTTTATTATTATCAAATATTTATAAAGTGCAAACATATGCCACAGCACTGCACAATAAATACATTAAACATACGGATTTTCATACAAAAACAAGCAATGACCAATAAAAGACATAAAGGCGGATTTCAATAATAGCCTCAGTCCATAGCAGTGGCAATTCCTTAGGCTGGTCCATAGCCTAGATAACTATGCCAGTGCAGGTATTACTGGTCTTTTATAGAAACTTCACAGATAAACGAACGTTGCTCTTATTCTTTCTTCCCGTTTCATAGATTTCATTGAGGATTTAACAGAAATATTATTGCTATCTTTATCTCTGTCAAGGCGCCAGCTATGAAATGTTTCTTCTTTTGGGTGTGAAGGTCTCATCACCATTTTCAAATAGTTTATCAGAGAGTCGACATATCTACCCATTCGGAGCAATAAAAAATGTTTTAGGTCAGAGAAATCTGTCATCTGATATCTCTGTGGAAGAATCCTCTGTTATAGGTACATTGTTGTGGAGCCTGCCTTCTGATCTTTTGCTTCTTCTGCTCCTTTAAGCTCTCCGATGCCCCACCACCTGATCTGATATTCCAGGCTTGACCTTTCCCAGAGACCTATTTCCATATCTTGACAATGTTGACAATGAAAGGGTTTTATCATGTTGCTTCCTTTTTAGAAAAAGAAGAATTCTGTTTAAAGTGACACTGACATATAAATAGCCATACTTTTTGCAATTATATTTGGCAGCTGTCAGAGGTACTGGTACTCCCTCGCACAACTGAGTGGAGAAGTTTCTATATATTAGGGCTGTCTGTAGGCATCTCCTTCATGTAGGAGAGAAAGCAACCCACAGATCTCGTTAAATTAGGCTCACCAATGGAAAATGAGCAAATACAACCTCTTGATGCATCTCTATATGGGATACTGCAAGAAACATAAATAGCAAAAATTGCTTCCAATAGAAATATAAAATAAATTCATATATTACATATTACAGTATGGCACAGCTCCTACGACATATTAAACTTAGACTGGGTCGAACTGGGCCATCTTCCCAATCACCCCAATCTTCATCTGTCTTCAGGTGTCAATCACCCACTGCCCTCCCTCCCAGGCAAAAGTAAATATAAGGTGTGCAAACAGAAGAAAAGGGGCTGGGCTGGCGGAAGGGGCTCCTGGGGTAGCGGCCCTGAACTGAGAGGTGTCGCTTTTCAGGGTTTTGCTTCACTCAAAATGTATTGAGTCCCCTTTCTTAGAGAGTCAAGGAAAATACCCCTTTAGCCTGTGTATTAAAGTCTTTCAACTGTTAATATACTGCACTGTTCTTAAGGATGTCGCTCAGCCCTTCCAAAGCCGAATGCTGTACTGGAAACGAGGGTTCTTTTAACTGGAGCTGCTTAGGAACCACTGGACTACTGTTTCTATGGGTAGGTGGAGTTAAAACAGGCTTTAATTGTTATCAGCCTTAAATTGCTATTCGAACCTCCCCATGCACAGTGTGCTTTCTGTTCTGTAGTGTATCAGCAGGTGAAGCTTTTTCTGTCGGCTCTGACTGGTAAGACCATACTCCTGCCATGGATGATTTACTCTTTAAGAAGACATGAATTGTGTCTTTATTCCAGCCACAAGCACATTGCCAGATTTCTTTCAGCCAAGGCACCAACAACGCAATGCCTTATATGTTTATTTCCCTGCAGTTAAGATCTAATCACATTTTAGAATAGTTTTCAGTCTGTGCTGAAAGTTGACAAATCTCCCTCAGCCAATTCCCTTCATGAAGTATAAAAGTGCTCTAGGTCAGCAAAATCTGTTATCTGGAAAAACAGATTTCTTCGATGAAAACTGTTGGCCTGAGCGCAGTGCTACAGACCAGGGCCAGACGATGGTGGATCTCCCCCTCCGCAGGTGAAGAATCCACTGCCCGCTGCGCTTCTGCTCCTCCTCTCCCTGCACCAAGAAGCATTGTTTTGGTGGATTTTAGTGCCAAAATGCAACATTTTGCGCCGAAAATCTGCTTGCACTTGAACAATCAAGGGGAAGTAGCAGATTCTCCTCCTGCAGAGAATCGACATTCATAGAATTGTCTGGTGCCTAGCCATATAGTAATACTGACTGTACTATTCTTTTGAAAATGCCCCACCCGACCCATACATTATAGCAGCTGCCTGGGACTATGGTCTCATACTTTATCCTGGTAAAGGTGTGGTGTTTGTGCAGATGGCCTGTAGATGTCACTGTGCTCAGACTTATACTGTGCATACTTCCTGGACAGCTTAAAAGTGAAAGTGACTGTTGTGTAATGGCTGCAAGACTCTACTAATAAAGCACTGTTATACTCTACTCATCCTCGGCTACCCAAAACATAGCAACAGGTAAACTACATGCAGAATGCAGCTTATATCTCATGTTACTTCAGGTAGACCACCTAACTATAATAACTTCACCTTCAATAAATCTGTCGCACCTAGACTTTCTTCATATCAGTAGTCTGGCCCTCCAAGCACTCGCTGACCTTCTCCCCCTCCTGTATCCGCTCCTCGGTGAACCACAGGAGTTCTATGGACAGTTTGCCCGCTGGGAGAATAAACAAACCTACGCAATTATTCCATTGCAGAAATCATTTTGTTTTGGGAGGCTTAGGTACACAAGAACACGAATGCCATCATCAGGCTTTACTGCATCTATTCTGCGCAGAGCAGTGGAAAATGTCATTGTATTATAAATAAAGCAATAGCAATGCCTAAATTCTTCCCGCAAATATACTCTTTAAGAAGACATGAATTGTGTCTTTATTCCAGCCACAAGCACATTGCCAGATTTCTTTCAGCCAAGGCACCAACGACGCAATGCCTTTATATCTTTATTTCCCTGCAGTTAAGATCTAATCACATTTTAGAATAGTTTTCAGTCTGTGCCGAAAGTTGACAAATCTCCCTCAGCCAATTCCCTTCATGAAGTATAAAAGTGCTCTAGGTCAGAAAAATCTGTCATCTGTTATCTGGAAAAAACAGATTTCTTTGAGCGATATTTTTCTGGGGCCGGGGCTGTTTGATGTGTGATATGCCTGCTCCTAAAACCTTTTCAGTGCCCTTACAGTGGTGCTTGATCCTGCCACGTATCTCAGAGGGGACATTTCTTCAAGGCAAAGCTTTGTTTTTATTCTTATTTCCCTCTCTTGTTGGATTATTTAGTTAAATAAGTACATGGAAAGGAAATGGTGCAACTGAAGAGTTCTTAGTGTATATGTGTGTTTTTGCAGGACTGGTTTGGGGTGGGGCAGATGATAGTTTCATCCAGTGTGACCAGCAGCCCAAATTTTACCCCTGCTAAAGGAAGTCACACTGAGAATAAAAAATGTGTCATCCCCAAGACAATAGGTGGAACAACATCTACATTAATCATTGTTCCTTTAATGGAGAACAAATGGTCTGCTCCGGTGGAGTAACTAGAGTCTGCTGGGCCCCTCCAGCAAAATATTCTTCAGAGGGGCCTGGTCCCAGGTCCCCCACCCCCCACCCATGGGGTAGATTTACTAAAGTGAAGCGAATTGGCTAATGCTAGCTACTTTTCACCAGAAATCACATCAGCAATTCTCTAGTGAAAGAGACCATCACTAGCGTTTGTTCGCACTCTATCGGCAAGCGACTTTTCGCTGTGGCAAATGGTCGTAACTCCGCAAATTCAGTAAAGTGTGGATTTTACTGAACATTACCTCTTTTGCCAGATTTGACTTTGCCACCTCAGACCAGGCAAAGTGCTAAAATGAAGCTAGATCTTCCTCAATCTCCGGTCACTTACATCATATCCTGTGTGCTGAAAATGCATTAACGTTCCAAAAACATATGGAACATTCATTTTACAGTGGGCTCATGTGTAGGGCATTATATTCACTCTCTTGTCTTTATTAATGTTCCCTGGACATGTGTAATACAAAGTGGTAACTTTAACCATTTGCAGCAACACTAGCGAAACGTTGCCAGCGTTCACCACCCAGTGCACAACTTTGCATATTAGTGAATTAGCGTAGTGGTAGCAGGCCTGGCGATGTGTGCGAAGCAGTTGCTGGTGACAATTCATCCTTTAGTGAATCTGCTCCCATGAGTCTCCCAGCCACCTGCATCCCCCTTCCTTATCACAGGTAAAGGTGGCTATACATGTAGAGATCCGCTCATTTGGTGATTTCACCAAACAAGCGGATCTCTCCTTGATATGCCCAGGCCCGGATTTGTGGAAAGGCCACCTAGGCCCGGGCCTAGGGCGGCAGGATTTTAGGGGGGCGGCATGCTGCTCAACCACACCCACATTGGTTCAAAAACACTGGGGAAGCACAGGAGATACAATCTCCATGAAAATTTGCACGAATAAAGGGAATGGGACAGGGGCGACGAACGCCAGGGGACCTAGGGGCGCCCGCTATGTAAATCCGGCCCTGGATATGCCCACATTGAGGTGGGCGATATTGGGCTGATCCGATTTTGGGCCATAGGGCCCAACGATTGGATCATAATGTAGGCAATACGGGTGGTCGGATTGCATCAACGAGAAGATGCGGCCGCGATCCGGTGGGATTTTTAACCCAGGTCGATCGACATCGGGCCAACTTTCGGCCAGATATCGATCAGGGAAGCCCGTCGGAGGGCCCCACACACGGGCCAATAAGTTGCCGACTCAGTCTGTCAGCAGCTTATATCGGCCGTGTATGTCCAGCTTTAGTGAGCAGCTGGGGAGGAGGGTATTCTTTTCAGCTTAGAGAAAGCAGACCCCACAGTCAGTTCATTATTTCCCCCATTTTTTTAAATAGAGGGGCCCTGGACCATGGTAGGAGGTAAGCAACTAGAATCAAAGGGGGTTTCTCGCAACTTGGCACATCCTCCCCAATCAATCTACTTTTAATCCTACTTAAAACTTAACAAAAACTGTAGACTAGAGAAGCTGCACATTATGTTTAGGGGATCTAAAAAAACACTGCTCTTTAGCCGTGTAGATCAGTGCCTCCAAAGATACCCCTAGTACATTGCAGTTTTTCATATTATTTTCTGCTGGCTCACAACTCATGCTCCGTGCTGCTGTCATTTACCTGAGCTAAGGGACCAACAATAGATTGGCTATATGGAATATAAAATTGAGGCTGATTAATCTAGTAATTAATTTAGATTCTCATTACATGGCAGCTCAGAAACAAGTGCAATTGGCATCCAAATGAATTAATCAGCCATGTAGCATATACAGTATAATAGACAAACCTCATTTTCTGTTTGAAGATTTGTGAGGACCCCTAAGCTTAGCTTCTCAACAGCTGCTCAGACCACACTGAGTATGTGTAGTATCACCGACACTCAAAAGATGAAGGCCTAAAAAAATCCAAGATGGTGAGCTCCTGGGCACTAGTTTAAGGCCTGGATTACTACTGTTATAGGGATGATGAATCTCTAGGCTGGTGCTGTAAGTTCAATATATAAAAAATAGCATTTCTAGCCTTGTTAGTTTTTAGGGTTTAGATTTCTTTTAAGAGACATAAATTTGAAAACGTGGTACACTGGGGTTGCTACTAATGTAAATCTAAAAGCAGGTTAATCCCAGAGGTCTCACAGATTTAAGGGAAGGAAAGTGAAGATGCTGATAGTCAGGGCGTTGAAGGAAAAAAGCCTCATTAATAGACAAATAAGTATTAATGAAGTAATATAATAAAAGGTACAAAGTCTAGGAATCCATAGGGAACCAATCAGCAAGTAGCATTTGCTGGTCAGTTGACTGGTGGTTATAGGTGGCATCTTACTTATTAAATTACCCCATACATTTCTTTTTATGGTAAAGAGTGTTGGTAAATGTTTGCCAAAAAGTAGCATGTGGTATTATATCTATGATGCAATTAGTATCAAAACTTTACATAGGGGAGTGGGGAATGGATTGTAAAAAGGTGACGAATGAAGATGTTTCCATAAGCAGTTAGGTGGCTCCACCATGGGATTCAGTAGAGTAGTGGATGTGTCCCCTGGAATGGAGGGCTAGACAATGCATTCCCTAGCTATGATAGGGTTTACTTAAGGTTTACTTATCCTTTAAGCCTCATGTGTATACAATGTCCAAAGAGGCTAAAAGAGTCTAAAGAGTTTGAACTGTCCATTGCTTGGCACGTACAATTTAGGCTTTGCCTATAAAGCTGAGCATCTCCCAACCAATCAGAACTCCAAGCTCATTGCTTTATGTAACGACCATAGCAGACCTGTAAAACTATACCAGCATCAATATAGCAAATACTGTTTAGGGGGAAACATATTCTCCCATATTCTAGCTTTATCGTGCCTTTCTATACTGTTCTTCTGCTTCCTCTATGTTAACAATGATTGGAACCCACCATCCAAAAGCTAAAGGTGAGTATGATGAAGAGTAACTTCCCTTTCTTCTTCTTATCCTATCGTTTGTGACCAAACATATATTTAAAAAATCCATCTCTGAAATAGTCTTAGTTTTAGAATTCCAGAGCCTTACATGATATGATGATATTCAATACACACACACATCTGCTCCGGCACAAGCCATCAGCATGTAAAATAAACACCAGATACACTGCTCTGCAACTAATAGCCATAAAGATGATCACACTGGATATTGTTGCAACCCCTGGTGTGAAGAAAACTCAGCCATTTGGACACATTTTAATTACTTTTAATTACTTTGATGGATGGACTCCAGAGACGGAGGAAGCAAGTTTAATTCCCTTTACCGCCGGAGGGGACAGCACTGCTCCATGTCTGTCGGAGGAAGAGTTCTTGCTTCCTACAGAGCTTCTCTCCCTGATGTTCTCCGTCCATGGCACAAAATCATTTGCACGTAAACAGATATACTAATGTGCCTTCACACAATGATGCTTAAATTAATGGGTATTGTAGTCTAAATATGGATTTGCTGATGCATGCAATTATACTTATCCACTGAATCTCAATTACTAACTTGTGCATGTGCAGAGCCAAAGCTGTCAACCTTTTTGGTGTGAGTTTTTGGTGTGACAAACCCACTGCTTGGAAATGGTGTACGTGTTCAGAATTGTGTTTTATATGGAGCTGTCAGATGCCTTTGTCTTGGAACAAATGTAGAATACACGAGAATCCGAACAATACGAGATGGGTTGGGGTAAAGGAGGGAGAGCGTGAATACATTTCTCATGCTTAGCCGTAAACCCATCTGCTCATGTCATTGCATCTGGGCACCATATCTTAGCAATGGGCACGCAGCCATCTGGTAGTTAATAAGATCCCAACACAAGTGAGTTTATCACAATGACAAGTGCGGCGCCGTTAGCAAATAGGAGGAACCAATTTAGATTTTCAAGTCTCTGTTAGAAGACAGAAGCAACAGGGACAAACAATAGGATATTAAATTCACTTTTATTTCCTCAATACGGGAAATAAATCGTAATACCCTTGAGTATTATTCTCTTTAGTGCTAATGGAAAATTTCTCATCATTCTGCAAAATGTCCTATTGCTTTTGAACATATGGTTTTTTGTTGGGGGGGGTGTAATTTTATCATTGTTCTAGAGAAGATCTGTATTTTTAGTTTTACAAAGTTAGTCTGTTCATAGTCAGCTCTGTGATGCCCACAAGAAACATCGATGCTTAAAAGGGGGGCCGAGACAAAGGGACTGTGTTGCTGCTATTGGGAAACTCTTGCCAATGACAGATATTAAGATATATAAAAAATGGTTGGTTTCCGCACCTTCTAAGCATCTGCAACCACTAGTTCAGAGTCCAAAATAGCAAAATAGATCTGCTGACAACTCTATAAATGAAAAAAAACACAGAAGAAAAGAACTGCTAAAGAGAGTTATTATGTCGCACAATCTACAACAATTTGAGTGTCAAATGAATGGTGTTGTGCTGGAATAAAGTGTGAACAAGAAAATCACATCTTGGTGTAATTAAATATTGGTTACTTCAATTAATAATTAAATTCATACAGGTATGGGACCTTTTATCCAGAATGCTCAGGACCTGGGGTCTTCCGGATAACGGATCTTTTCATAATTTGGATCTTCATACCTTAAGTCTACTAGAAAATCCTTTAAACATTAAACAAACCCAGAAGGCTGGTTTTGCTTCCAATAAGGATTAATTATATCTTGTTGGGATCAAGTACAAGCTACTGTTTTATTATTACAGAGAAAAAGGAAATCATTTTTTCTCAAATAGCTGTTTATTATTTTCCAAAAATAGCAGAAGGGGTACAGAAAAAAGAAAAGGGGTACATTGAGCAACATGTTATCTGTACATATTCAGAAACAAAATATAACTTGTCCAAAGATACAATCATAATAGAATGAGCCCCTGGGTAGAAGAAGGTGGGGGGGGGAAGAGAAACAAAGAGACCCTTGGATGGAGGCATTGGAGTTATACTACAGGGCAGTAGTCCTATAAAAGTCAGTTTCTTTAAACGAAACCCACCGAAACCACATAGAAATATGTTCCTGAGAACGTTCAGCCCCGAACAAAGAAAGTTCTTCGAACCTGTGGAGTTCATCCACTTTTTTATACCATTCTCTTAACGTCGGGGTCGCGGTTTGTTTCCATTTTAACGGGATTAAAAGTTTTGCAGCATTTAAAAGATGTGGTTCTATGGTAGACAGAAAGACCTTGAGAGTTGTATCAGAATGAAAAAGAAGCACGTACGCAGGATCGTCAGGTATATCGTATGTTAGTATAAGTTTCATGGCGTGCCTGATATCTTCCCAAAACACTTTTATAAGCGGGCATGTCCAAAAAATGTGCAATAGAGAACCAGCTTCTACTCCACATCTCCAGCACAAACCATTAGTACTTTTATATATCAACTTTAATCGTGTAGGGGTAAGATACCACCTAGTGGCTAACTTATAATTAGTCTCCTGAATTCGGCAGCATCTGCTGCTTTTGAAAAGTTTTAGCATAAATTTGTTGAAGTGGTCATCATCAAAGTATGTATGTAAATCAGCTGCCCAAGAATCTAAAAAGGCAGGTCTGCGAAATTGTTGGTGTTTACGTAAAAGGTTGTAAATTTGCGATATGGCATGCCTTGGTGGGAAACTAGCCGCACATAAGGCCTCAAATGGAAAAAGAAGTCTACCCATCGTAGCCTGGCCCCCTAAGCTGGAGAAAAAGTGTTTTATCTGAACATATTTAAGATGGTCCAACTGGGTAAAAGGTGTGACCTTTTGCAGATCAGATTTAGAGACAAGATCATTATTAGAAATGAAGTGTAGCATCTGAAGATTCCCTTCTATGAGCCAATTAGAAAAATAATTTAACTGTTGACCAGCCGGGAAGGCCGGGTTATTAATCACGGGTGTAAGAGGGGATGGGAATTGAGTGAGTTCAAATTTGGTCCCGTATTAATCCCATAATGCAAGGGTATGTCCTATCAGTGGGTGGTCGCTATGCCTAAGACGTCGATGCCGCTTGTCTAGCCAAGGTAGATGCATCAGATAACTGTAAGTTGACTGTTGTTCTATGTTGACCCAAAGTTTAGTCTCTGCATGATGTGACCAATCTATAATACGAGTAAGTATAGCTGTTATAAAGTACAATTTGCAGTCCGGTAGCTTCACACCCCCTTGTTCCCTCTCCCTGGTCAGTATCCTGTGACTTATCCTGGCTTTTTTATTTTGCCATATAAATTTTTGAAGGATTGATTGAAAGGACTGTAAGATGCTATCAGAGGTATGCAATGGAAGTGTTTGAAAGATGTATAGTATGCGTGGGATAATATTCATCTTGACCACATTCATACGGCCAAACCACGAGAGTGGTTTACCAAGCCAATTACCAAGATCTTTCTTTATTGCTGTTAGTAGACTTTTTAGATTTAGTTGTGCCCACTCCTCATATGACTTCGTGATTTGAACTCCTAAATAAGTGAGATGATGGGGAGACCATCTGTATGGGAAATCATGGGAGAGTGATTGTAATGTTTCAGCCGACAGCGATATGTTCAACGCTGAGGATTTTGTAAAATTGATTTTAAAGTTACAGAGGTATCTAAACTGTGTAAGAAGGCGGTTGAGGGCTGGTATAGTTAAACACGGTTGGGTAATAAAGAAAAGCAGGTCGTCTGCATACGCTGCCGTTTTATGATGTCGGTCTGCTATTTGCACCCCTGATATATCATTTCGCAACCTAATATGGCATAGCAAAGGCTCAAGTGCCAGGACAAATAAGGTAGGTGAGAGCGGGCAACCTTGTCGGGTACCATTACAGATATTAATACGATTCGAGGAAATCATTTTTTAACAGTCGGATTATTTGGATAAGATAGAGTCTATGGGAGACAGCCATTCCGTAATTCAGAGCTTTCTGGATAACGGGTTTCCAAATAATGGATCCCGTACCTGTATTGTGAAAGACAGTAATGAGTGTCATTATTGAGTATTGTGAAAACCAAAAATAATTAATTCATAGTTAAAGTGCTGATTTAATCGAATAAAAATCCTTCGATCGAACGATAAAATCGTTTGAATGTGACGATTTGAACGATTTTAAGCAATCGATCGAAGGACTTTTATTCAACCAAAAAAAGCTTAGAAAAGTGCTGGGGAAGGTCCCCATAGGCTAACATTGGACATCGGTAGGTTTAAAGTTGCGAAGTATGAAGTCAAAGTTTTTTTAGAGACTGTACTTTGATTATCGAATGGTCGAATAGTCGAACGATTTTTACTTCGAATCGTTCGAATCATTCGATTAGATCGAATTCGATCGAATTTGACCAATTCGATGGTCGAAGTACCCAAAAAATTACTTAGAAATTCGAATATTTTTGCATTCGAAATATTCACTCGAGCTTAGTAAATCTGCCCCTTAAACACTTAAAATTGATAGATCTCAGAGGCACCTAAATAGATTTGGCCTATTCCCTATCACTAGTTATATTGCAACATCTGGTATTGGAAAGGAGCAATTGCCCATGTGAGGAGTCTGTATAATTGTGATGAGGATATGGCAGGTCCGTCCGTTAGAACAAGAAAGGATTTTCCACCATTCAGCCTCCCCCCACCGCAATAATCGTTATTGCTGCTAATCAGTACTGTAACTAGAGGGGGGCGGGCCCTGGTGCCTGACGCGCAGCCGGGTCGCACCCCCTGCTCCCCCAGTAGTTCCGCCACTGCTGCTAATCTTCTGAAGGATTAGCCCCCTAAACCACAGGTTCATCCACTGGAGATTGAAAAGTGGGTTTAAGGGGGTTATTAACTAAAATGTAAATCTATCTCATTTTTTTATTAAACCAAGCTTGACCAAACTCCAATCCAAGATTTTATCTTATTTATCAATAAAATAACTGGAAAAATTTGGATCGGGAAAAAACTTGATAAAATAGAGCGAAAACCCGAATCTTGTGAATTTTTCAGATTTGACGGCCAAATCGCTCAATCTTTTTTGGGTTGTTGCCCCGAAAATCCCATATTTTTTAGGACTATCGGACAAAACCCAACGCAGATCCTGATATCTTCAAATTGTAAAAGGGACATCTCCCTTTGACTTATCCATAACCTCGACAGGTGGACTTTTTGCAGCTTCAGGGTATAATAAATTCAAGTTTGTTTTTTTTTTCCTCTAAAAATTCGAGTTTTTGCCAAACAAACCAGAAAAACTCGAGTTTAGTAAATAACCCCCTAAGTGCCCCGTTTCAGTAACATAGCAGGCCCGGACTGGCAATCTGTGGGTTCTGGCAAATGCCAGAGGGGCTGCTGTACGGCTCCATAGAAAGTTACCATATAGTGGGCCGGTAGGAGGCTGTTTGGGCCTCTGTGTACATGAATTGGAAATTAAATGGAAAATAGAGCCTTTTTAAAGTGTTTCTGACTGCTGATTCCATTGCTTTCACAACATTTTGCTGGAACTGGAGCAGGAACCTTTTGCTTCTTTGTGTAGTGTTTTGTCAGTTGCAGAATACGCAGCTAACTTGCTATTCTACCAGTGTTCCTTGCTGTCAGAGAAATGATGCTTCTCCTCCGACACAGGCGCAATACCATTTTAATCGACCGTGCTCTATTCCTTTCTGCAATGTTCTTGCCCTGTAATACCATATTTGTGAATGGGTGAATGATTGCTGTGCTTCCTCTATCATTTAAGCAGGTGCTATATTATTATTTGATGTCCAAGCTGAGAGCACGAGCCTTGATTCCCCTTTGTGTTTCTCTCTGTACCACACAGTTATAGGTACAGTAAATGGGGCTTGTGCTGAACATACTTTTTGCCTATTGTTTTAATTGTAAGCAATCTATGGTTTTCATTACTTGTTGAGCTAAACAGGGAACCAGTGGCGTAACTGGATGTTACTGGGCCCCACAGAAAATTATTTTTCAGGCCCCCAAAATGTCTAGAAGTTGACTTGTTTTGCCAATATGTATTGAAATTGTATATGAATTTGGTCTCATGGGGCCCCTATAACTCCTGGACCCCCCTGCAGACGCAGGGTCTGCTTCCTCTGTAGTTACACCCCTGCAGGGAACTGAAGTTCCATGTTTGGTCCTTGAAAGATAGATATTTAGATTACCAATATATAGAAACCAATGGTTTAACGTAGGGACTTATTCTGCATTGGAGAATGTATGCATGTTATACAGTATAAGGCTCTGGTACAGGACTAGCCAGATCACATATGTGTTTGAGTTGATACCAAATAAAGGAGAAATACCACAAAAATTAACATTAAGGGACAGATTTATCAAGGGTCGAATTTCGAGGTGATTTGGGAGTTTTTTTAAGGTCCCATTAACTCAAAATTCGAATAAAAAAAGACCAACCAAAATGTATTTTAAAAAAAATCAAATTATTTTAAATTCGAGTGAATAGGCTGTATTTGATTGTTCAAATCGAATTCGGATCATATTTTAACGATACATGATAAATTTCAATATTCAGGGGCAGATTTATCAAGGGTCAAATTGAAAAATATAATTTTTACATTTGAATTTTGAGTTAATTTTAGGGGCAGATTTATCAAGGGTTGAATTTCGAAGTAATGGAAGTTTTTTTGAACTCCCACAACTACGAAATTCGAAGAAAAAAAGACCAACCGAAATGTATAAAATATAATCTAAAAAATTTTCTGCGGGTGAATAGACATTACTTTGATTGTTCGATCTAATTCGATTCAAAATATTTAAAAAAAAAACTTTGATTTCTCAAAGTCAACCAATTTACTCCAAATGGGTTCTAGGAGGTCCCCCATATGCTAAAATAGCAATTCGGCAGGTTTTAGATGGGGAATGGTCAAAGTCGAAGTTTTAAAGAGACAGTATATGATAAATTTCGATAGACTCATTTTTTTCAAATTCGAATACAATTTGGCCTATTCAATAGTCGAAGTACACATAAATAGCTTGAAATTTGGAATAGTCCAAGTTCGATTAGAATATTAAAAATAATCAGAAAATTTGAGGGGGTTATTTATCAAAGTCCGAATTTATCTCAATAGCTTCTGCTACAAACGCTCAGAATTTTACGCTTATTTATTATTAAATTTTTCCGAAAATTTGCTTTGCGGGGAAAAAATCCGGTTTTTGCAATTTTTTCATACGAATTTCACAAATTTTCAACCCGAAAAGTTTAGTAAATAACCCCCTTAAACTGACATGCATACTGGGTGTGTGGCAAATTTTTACTGTTGTATAAGGTTTGGATCCCATTTGGCCAGGCTCTTGGATTCGAGCAAATCCTTCTAAAAAGGCTCCGATTCAGCTGAATCCAGAACCGAATCCAGGATTTGGTGCATCCCTACTGAAAATCATATTACTCTTTACTTACCCCCATTCAGCATCTGCCTCTCTTCATTCTCTCTTCATGCAGGAGTTCATTTCAGTAGGGTGAAGCTAGGGGTTGCCACCTGGCCGGTAAACATTTTGGCTGTTCCTAATGTTATTAATAGGAAAAAAAGATAAATATATAAGAAGGCTGGTATTTTTTTCCAGAAAAGGTGACAACACTAGATGAAGTTTATCTTAAATTTTCATTTTTGTGATAGTTCCCCATATAACAGTTAACTGACACCTATTTTATAAGGCAATGCACCCCTAACCAAGGTCAACAAAGGATTTAGCTGGAACTCAAGGGGCAGACTTGGTCATGCAGTTTGTAGGTAGATAAGGTTTGAGCCTTAAGCTGGCCATAGATGTTGAGATTGTTGAAAGATCAGATCCTCATCGTGAGACCACGATTATCTCAGAACGATCGTACGAATTCACCATCAACTAAAAAGACCAATTTGCCAGGAAAACAAAGGGGAGCTGCCTGCTTGGCCCTGCAAACATAGATAGATTGCACTGGGACAGACAAAGATTTTTTGACCTGGCCGATCAATTTCCTGACAGATGTCGGCCAAAAAATCGTAAGATGTTCGATCGTTCGAATCCCACTAACCACACGATAATTTCGAAGGATTGGTCAGACTTCCCTAAAATCGGTCGTTCGGCAAGAAGAATCGTCACGTCTATGGGGAGCTTTAGCTAATGTCTATGGAAGAGTAAAGTATTAGGGAAAAATATAGGGATGGCTTATATGTATTGGTATAATAGAAGGAGTCTGATGGGATGTGGAAGTTTAATCCTAGGAAGCCAAAATCTGAATATCAGAGTAGATTTTTCCCAAGCCTCCCTGTGCTCTGATACCCATGTTCCTACTGCAACTGATATAGTGTATTAGTATCAAACAACGTCTTTTATAATATTTGAAAATATAGAGATAACAAAGCCCAGCAAAGGATAAAACTTCACAACAATATTGCATTAAACTTTATAAAACCTGGAGATACAGCCACAAAAAACTGCCCCACACTTATTAGAAGTGCATGAAATATGAAACATATCACATAGGGAAATACAGAACATGATGCCTGTCAGCTATATGGGGAATGGGGATATGGAAGGTACCTGATACCCTCCAAAACCCTACCTGATGCCCAGGACTGGCCTTTAAAACAAAGAGCTCAATTGTGATGATAAAGTAGAAATGAACATTGGAAGAAGGGTTTTTTTCTCCTGTTAAGACTTCATACTGTAAACTCTTTTATGTTGGCAGCTTAAATGATTTCCCAACCATCAAAAGAACTGCTTGTAATTCAAAAGGAATCCGTCATCCCGTTTTCATCTGGAAAGCAAGATTTCAGCGCGCCGAGCAGGCAGTATGACTTTAGCAAAAGTGATTATATCACAGAGAGAGATTGGAAGCAGGGCCCTTGAATAAAACATCAGCGATCTAGTAAAGCCATTAAAACTATCGTGTAATTTAAGCAATGACTTATTGTATGGAACTCCTAGGAAGGAACAGATGATATCAAATGTGTATAATGCATGAAAAGGCAAGATATTAATAATAGTAACAAAGCATTCATACTAGTAAAGTTGCAGGAGGGACAGACTCATCAGAAATATTTGGCCAATACAGAAATAAGGAGATCAATAGTTGTTTTAAGATTTTTTTTAGACAAAACACAAGTAATGTAACCTGGGCAAAATCTCTTTAACGGGATACTGTCATCGGAAAACGTTTTTTTTTACAAAACACATCAGTTAATAGTGTTGCTCCAGCAGAATTCTGGTGTGGTTCAGCTTTAAGTTAACTTTTTAGTTATTAATTAATTCATTCTAAGCAACATTTCAATTGGTCTTCATTATTTATTTTTAATAGTTTAATATTTTTTATTTTTTAATAGTTTGTTTTAATTGTTTGTCTTCTTCAAATGGGAGTCACTGGCCCCATCTAAGAGAACAAATGCTCTGTAAGGCTACACATTAATTGTAATTGCTATTTTTTATTACGCAACTTTCTATTCAGGCCTCTCCTATTCATATTCCAGTCTCTTATTTAAATCAATGTATGGTTGCTAGGGTAATTTGGACCCTAGCAACTGGATTGCTGAAATTGCAAACTGGAGAGCTGCTGAATAAAATGCTAAATAACTCAAAAACCACACATAATAACAGCTTAAATGTTTTAAAATATTACTCTATCATACTAAAAGTTAATTTAACGGTGAACAAGCCCTTTAAAGCTCTCTTCTTTGTTTTAACGCTCAGAATCCAACAATAAAGTCCCTCTTTATACAGTAAGTTTCTACTATACATGGTAACACGGTTTACTGTAGCCTTATCTGATCTCAGCTATTTAAGAGGTTTTTATTGGTCATGTCTTAAATGAGAGGGTTTTTTGGTTGATGATGTGTGTCCAGTAGACTAACATATCGGCATCCCATTAGCAACTGTCACATTATCAGAAAATGTATCTTTTGGTGAAAACCAGAAGAGATCTCTTCCCATCTCCAGTATAGACAACTCTTAGGGGGTTATTTACTAAACTCTGAATACCCGAAAATACCCGAAATCCGAAAAATTCGTGATTTTATTGTGTTATAATAGGCTTTTTAAAAAATCACGAATTTTTCGGAATTTATTAAACCACGAGGGCTAAAAAGCCTAAATATAAAAACACGGCAACTCAAACCTGTCGAGGTTGCAAAAAAGTCCCATTGATTTTTGGTTGTATCGGGGGTTTCGGGCAATTTCACAATGTTTTTGGAGCTTTCGGGTGAAAACTCTGAAAAATTCGGAGTTTTCGGGGAAAATTCATGAAAAAATCTTGAAAATCTGAGCTTTTCCCGCAAAGGTAATTTTCAGGAAAATGTAATAATAAATAAGCATCAAAAACCCGAGCGGCTTAGATCGGAGTTTGTAGCAGCCGATATTGAGATACATTCGGACCTTGATAAATAACCCCTTTAGACTCCTAAGCCTTCCCAGCACTTTTAAAAAACATGTTTTTTATTGTCTGACTTGTTAAGTCGCACAAAAGCAAAAAGCCTGCTAATCCATAGTTTATTTACGCTATACCAACATGTACAGGATTTTAAACAAAAAGGCTCAGTAGCTGTCACTATAGAAATAAAAATGTCCTCTCTACACATCCATGAGTCCCCTTTTTTTTTTTTATTACAGCCGGTAATACAGATGGCGGATGACAAGATGCCTAGCCAAAGCCAAAATGAATGATGACAGTATAGATGAGTGATGGATGAATGCTGAAGAATGGAGGAAAGGGCGACATCCATATAAGTCTGAATTCTATGACCTTGTAACGGAGTGATGGGAACCCACCTCGAATATTGTTATCTACAGTGATACAAACCTTAAGCATGCATTTATAATATAACAATAATTTTTATATTTACAGGTGTCCTTGAAGGTTTGGGTGAGAAGCCTGGGTTATGCTCTTTGTTGGTTGCAGCTGCACAAAAGATTTATAGTTCTTTCTCCTGCGGGGAGGGGACCATGTAGCTTTTATTGACTTGATGTCCACATTACTAGAGTTCAAGGCCTATTATCATTTCTCTAAGGCAGCACCTGTTCTCTGGAATAGACTCCCGTGTTCCATTAAACTCTCCTAGCCTTTGTACCTTTAAATAATCCTGCTTTCTGAAGGATGTTTTCCTTTATTGTTGTTAGGATTCTGTTTTCTCTGCTTATAATGCAACGGGCAGACAGTCTTATCTTGGCACATGCAGTGCTCTCCATTATCACTCCGCTAAGCGTGCACCTGTTCTCAGGGATTCAATTCCGCCTTCTATTAAATTCCTCTCGATGTCACCTATATGATTACTATGATAGGCAGCATTATCCCTGGGGCTGGGGTGCGCTCTCAAGTATTATATTAAACATTGCGTATCCTGTTATTATACATATATAAATGTATGTGCTGCTACTTTACCCTTTGTTTCCTAGTGGTACCAACTAAGGTGTATCCCAGGATGCACTGCACTAATACTAAACATAGGCTTCCCAGTGTCTCCTGACTTTTCAGCAGGGGATGTTGCCATTTTCCAGAGAAATAAAAGCTGCCAACTTGGTCAGGGTCGGACTGGGCTGGCGGGAAACCGGGCAAAAACCCAGTGGGCCCCGGCCCAGACCCGAACCCGCAGGCGCTCCTGATTTCCCTCCCCCAACATGCTGAAGGGCGGGCGGTGGCAGGCACTGTAGGGGGGGGATGTGGGGCCAGGTGGGCACTGCACCTACCAGTCCGACCCTTCCGAGGTAAATAGGAAGCTTTATGGCCAAATTATGGGGCCTGTTGACTCTCCAGCATTGTACATTGATAAGAACGTCTCGTGACAGCATTGCCAGCCATTATGATCTGATCATTGGCTGTTGATCAGTGTGAAGTACAACCTGTGAATCACATAGTTGTGCAAACCTTTTCATGTATGTATATGCATGTAATTCTTTTGGCACAAGACTGCTGCACCTACTGACACAACTGACTGCTGTGGGAACCCTGGGATTACTAACATGTCCAAGATGGCATTAGCTCCATGGCAGTAGCTCCATTTTAACTTAGCCTTGGAGTGCACCCACAACCCCCTTTTTTGTATTTTGTATTGTAGCCATATCATGGAGAAAACATGCTTTTGCTATACTTTATTTTTCATTACTATATTATTATTATTTAAACTGTATTTTTTTTTCATCATGTATTTTATTTTGTCATCAAGTTCCAAAGAGAAAATGTTCCTGCCATGTTGGAACCTCAGAGCAGCAGCTGGTTGTTGCCCTCTGTAGCTTTCATCATCTGTTGCTCCATAGAATTAAAGGGGTTGCTCACCTTTCGAGTTATTTTTAGTATGATGTAGAGAGTGATATTCTGAGACAATTTGCAATTGGTTTTAATTTTTTATTGTTTGTGGTTTTTAAGTTATTTAGCTTTTTTTTTCAGCAGCTCTCCAGTTTGTAATTTCAGCAATCTGATTGCCAGGGTCCGAATTTTCCCAGCAGTCATGGATGCATTTGCTTAAGAGACTGGACTATGAATAGGCGAGGGCCTGAATAGAAAGATGAGTAATAAAACAATACATTTGTAGCCTTATAGAGCATATGTCTTTTAAAAGAGGTCACTGACCCCCATCTGCAAATTGGAAAGCTTCAGAAGGAGAAGACAAATAATTCAAAAAAATATTTACAAAATGAAGACCAAGTGAAAAGTTGCTTAGAATTGGCCACGCTATAACATACTAAAAGTTACCTTAAAGGTGAACCACCCTTTTAACTTCATATTATACATTGCATATGTCTCTATGGCTTTAAAAGAGTTGTTCACCTTTAAATTAACTTTTAGTATGATGTAGACAGTGATATTCTGAGACAGTTAGAAATTGTTTTTCATCTTTTATTATTTATGGTTTTTGAGTTATTTAGCTTTTTATTCAGCAACTTTGTTTGCAATTTCAGCAGTCTGGTTGCTAGGAAACAAATTAGGAGCAATTCATGCATTGTATTGTGAGCTAGGGTCCAAATTACCCTAGAAACCATGGATTGGTTTGAATTAGAAACTGGATAGAAAGATGAGTAATAAAAAGCAGCAATAACAATATATTTGTAGCCTTACAGAGCGTTATTTTTTTTAGATGGGGTCAGTGACCCATATTTGAAAGCTGAAAAGAGAGCGAAGAAGAAGGCTAATAATTTAAAAACTATAAGAAAAAGGAAAAATGAAGGTCAATTGAAAAGTTGCTTAGAATTAGCCATTCTATAACATACTGAAAGTTAACTTGAAGGTGAACCAGCCCTGAAATATATATGCATGTTATACATTTAATTTCCAAAATTCCATTCAGGGCACTCAGTGTTATAAAAAACTACAAACAATCCATTCCTTGCTGGACTTATGTAACAGAAATGGCCAGAATAAATTGTGCATTCTCAATAGGAGCGTGAGGCTTTGTGTGAGTGAGAGGCAAGCTAATGATTACATTATTTGTTTATAAAAATGGAGACGCCGGATCATAGAAGAGAACACAATGCTGTAATAGGCTCTCTCTGCCCTGCCGTGCCTCTCTATTATTCACACAGCAGTGTAACACAAAGTACACCTTTAATGTAGGCGATCCTCCTATTGTTCAGCCCTGCAATTTCTCCTCTCGTTGTTCTGGGAGCTATCTCTATTGCATAAAAAAAGAACCCTGAACAGTCTGGTTCCTTGCAGGCAGGATATGGCAAAAATGAAAGCAAAAAGTAGGACAAAAGTCGGAAAAAGGTCTGACTTATACTGCACTCCAGCATCTAATATCTTTAATAAGTTATCGGCCGGTTTATGGCAATTTGCATCCTCTCTCCTGCACAAAGATATATACGGGTGCAAGATAAAGTGACATTCTGAGACAATTTGCAATTGGTTTTCATTTTGTATTATTTGTGGCTTTTGAGATATTTAGCTTTTTATTCAGCAGCTCTCCAGTTTGCAATTTCAGCAATCTGATTGATAGGCTCCAAAAAATCTTAGCAACCATGCATTGAGTTGATTAACAGACTAGAATTTGAACAGGAGAGACCTGAATAGAAAGATGAGTAATAAAAAGTTGCAATAACAATAAGGGGCAGATTTATCAAAGGTCGAATTGAAATTTTTAAATTTTAAATTCGAATTTCGAGGTTTATTTTAGTGTAATTCGACTCGAGAATAGTCCAAATTCGATTCAAGTTTAAAAAAATTCGAAATTTATCTTGTACTGTCCCTTTAAGAATTCAAATTTGACTATTCGCCATCTAAAACCTGCCAAATTGGTTTTTTTAGCCTATGGGGAACCTCCTACAATTAATTTGGAGTCATTTGGTGGACTTATGAAAAAAAAAATTATTGAAAAAAATTTAATTTGGTTCAAGTTTGCGGGTCAATCCTATTCACCCAAATTTAAAAAATTCACATTTTTTAATAAATTTTGATTGTTTTTTTTTTTTCAAATCTCGATATTATGGGAGTTTATGGGACTTTTTATAAACTCCCATAAACTCTAAATTCGACCCTTGATAAAAATGCCCCTTAGTAAATGGATAGCTTTACAGAGCATTTACTTTATAGGTGGGGTCAGCGAGCCCCATTTGAAAGCTGGAAAGAGGTAGAAGACAAAGGCAAATCAAAAAACGATATAAAAAAATAGTAATTAGGACCAATTGAGGTGATTAGAATTGGCCATTCTATAACATACTAAAAGTTAACTTAAAGGTAAACCATCCCTTTAAATTAAGAATCTCATTTCTTGTCGGCAACTCAAGTAATCGGTATTAAAGTGGTGCCCCTTTAAGTTTATTATTAAAGTGATGGCTAATGCAATGGTGGATCACTGGGCCATTCACCATGTGCACTAGGGGTCTCTCATATTACAGGTAAAGGACCTGTTATCCAGAATGCTCAGGAACTGGGGATTTCCAGATAAGGGAACTTTCCATGAGTTGGATCACAATATTTTGTCTACTAAAAAATTATTAAATAAACCCAATAGGATTGTTTTGCCTCCAATTAGGATTTGTTATATCTTAGTTTGGATCAAGTTTAAGGTACTGTTTAATCATTACAGAGAAAGAGGAAAAACATTTTTAAATATCAATAATTTGTTTAAAATGGACTCTATGGGAGATGGCCTTCTCGTAATTTGGAGCTTTCTGAACAACAGGGTTTCCGGATAATGGGCCCCATACCTGTATATACCTATTGCAGATATTTACATCTGGGGAGACATTATATTGCAAATACAATATATATAGTAAATTATAAGGATATTATAAGTTACTGAGGAGTTTCATGACCATATAAAAACAAGAGGCCAAAGGCCGAGTACTTTTATACAGGTCATGGAACTCCGAGGTGACTTCTAATATCCTCATATTTTGCAACTGTGGTACTTTATTTATTATAATACACAAGTTTAAGTGAGTCATGTGACATAAATGACATCAGAACTCACCATTTATAAGGATTTAATTTAAACAAGATATTCATGGTTTTTGTGTAATATATATATATAATACACAAAAGCCATGAATATCCTGTAAATTATATCCTTATAAACGGTGAGTTCTGATGTCATCAGTTATAAACGGTGAGTTCTGATGTCATTTCTGTCACATGACTCACTGAAATTTGTGTATTATAATAAATAAAGTACCCCCGGTTGTAAAATATGAGGATATTAGACGTTACCTCGGAGTTCCATGACCTGTATAAAAACACTCGGCCTTCGGCCTCGTGTTTTTATATGGTCATGAAACTCCTCGATAACTTATAATATCCTTATATTTTACAAGAGGGGGTACTTTATTCACTATATATATATATAATGAATAAAGTACCCCCACTGTAAAATAGAAGGATATTATAAGTTACCGAGGAGTTCCATGACCATATTAAAGCACGAGGCCGAAGGCCATGGAACTTTAAGATGACTTCTAATATCCTCATATTTTGCAACAAGGGTATTTTATTTATTATAATACACAAGTTTTGGTCTCCATCACTCAAACAGGACATTATTGTATTAGAGAGGGTACAGAGAAGGGCAACTAAGCTGGTAAAAGGTATTGAAAATCTTAGCTATGAGGAAAGACTGGCCAAATTGGGGATGTTCACACTGGAGAAGAGGCGCTTAAGGGGTGATATGATAACTATGTATAAATATATAAGGGGATCATTCATTAATCTCTCTGATGCTTTATTCACCAGTAGGTCCTTCCAGCTGACGCAAGGTCGCCCATTCCGATTAGAAGAAAGGAGATTCCATGTAAATATTCGGAAGGGGTTTTTTACAGTGAGAGCTGTGAAGATGTGGAATTGTCTCCCTGAATCAGTTGTACAGGCTGATACATTAGATAGCTTTAAGAAGGGGTTGGATGGTGTTTAGCAAGTGAGAGAATACAGGGTTATGGGAGATAGCTCATAGTACAAGTTGATCCAGGGACTGGAAGGAAATTTTCCCCCTCTGAGGCTTCAAATGGGTTTTTGCCCCAACTGGCAGTTAGGTTATACATAGACTCAAGGTTGAACTTGATGGACGTGTGTCTTTTTTCAACCTAACTTACTATGTTACTTAAGGTACAGTATGAAGTTCCAAATAAGAAAAGATCCATTATCTGAAAAGCCCCAGGTCCCAAGCATTCTGGATAACAGGTTCCATACCTGTAACTGCCTTTTGTCTACTAAAATGTTCTCTGTAAATCATGAAGCAGGTGAATATCTATATGGTGACTGTCAGAAGCAGGCACAGTATATTTATTATAGGAAATGTGCAAACTGTGAGCAAAGCTCCTCTCTCTCGCCTGCCAAGCTGAATCCCTGGAAAGAAATATCTGGCTTTATTTCCAAGCCTTCACGGCCGGTCTCCTGTCATTTATGGTGTTCAAGTGCACGTGCTTAACAGGGAAACCGTTCTTGACATTTTTGAAGGAAATACAAACAGACAGTTATCCACACATATGTCAATGTGCTTCCAACAGAACAGATGGTTCAGCAAACATACAAGAGGTGTAGAAAAGGGTGTTTTCTCTCTCATTATTTTTGACATCACTACAAGAAACTCAGGCTTTGTGCACAATATTTTCAAATCTTGATATCACCAGCACAATTTATTAATTTTCTTAATGACCCTTAAAGGAGAAGGAAACCCCCTGGACGCAAAACCCCTCCCCCCCTGTGTTGTCCCCCCTCCCTCCTCCCCCCTGGCCTACCTGTCCCCCTGGGCAAATGCCCCTAACTTGTTACTCACCCCTCTGCGCAGGTCCTGTCCACGGATTTCACAGTCGCCATCTTATCCCACGCGTGTCTTCTTCCTGCTTTGACCGGCGTCTTCTGGCGCATGCGCAGTAGGAACATTTATCGGTACGGATCTACTGCGCATGCGCCGAATGTCACGAAGTGAAATCGGAAAACTTGGGACATTCGGCAGTAGATCCGTACCGGTAAATGTTCCTACGAAGGAAAATCGTTCGATCGATGGATTAAAATCCTTCGAATCGTTCGATTCAAACGATTTAATCATTCGCTCAAACGATTTTTACTTCGATCGAACGAAATGCAGTAAATCCTTCGACTTTGATATTCAAAGTCGAAGGATTTAACTTTGATGGTCGAATATCGAGGGTTTATTAACCCTCGATATTCGACCCATAGTAAATGTGCCCCGTAATGTCCATATTCAAAAAATAATAGTTGAGAAACCAATTATGCAAATGATGCAAACAGTTTTCAGGATAAATATAACAAATAACTCTCCCTAATAATGGGAAAAAGAAGGTTTTTACCTCACCCTGGATGCAATTCTTGTATTTTTCATATTAATATCTGTAAAGTAAAGGAGAATTGTTTAATACAAAGGTATAAAAAAACCACTTACAGATAACATGTTAAACTGAATTCTTCATTAAGTCCTTTTGGGCTCTGTGTTTGTAAGGCCCATATCCAATAAATTTCATGGTGCAACAATTTTTGTTTAAAATCCTGTCCCTGTTTCATATTCACCTTTTCCAGGATTTGCCAACGAATTTGTGAAATACTATGTTTATTGTCAAAAAAATGTTTTGCTAGGGTTGTTTCTTGTTCAATTTATCATGATTCCCTGGTTGGTAATTTCGTATTACTGATTTACCGTATATACTCAAGTATAAGCCGTCCCGAGTATAAACCGAGGGGTTTATTGGGAAAGCTTATTGACTCGAGTATAAGCCTAGGGTGAGAAATGCAGCAGCTTCTGGTAAGTTTCAATAAAAAAATTGAGGGTTTCTGCTCCCATTGGAGGTGCCGGCGTCTCGTTTTTGGATGCTGGCGACCATTCTTGGACGCCGGCGAATATTCTTGGAGACTATTCTTGGACGCCGGCGACTATTCTTAGACGCCGGCGACCGTTTTTGCGTTTGACCCAAGTATAAGCCGAGGCAGAGTTTTTCAGCATATTTTGGGGGCTAAAACACTCGGCTTATACTCGAGTATATACGGTTGTTAAGGCGAACTTTTATTGTTCTTTGTGTCTGGCCCACATATGCCATGCCGCATGGGCACTTAATACAATAGATTACCCCTTTTGAATTACATGTATGAAAACCTTTGCCGTTATGTGGGGTTCCTTTAGTGGGTGCATCATACGCTCACCTTTGATAATGCCATAACAGTGGCCTCAGTTATGGCAAGGATAAGTTCCTGTAGGAATTTTTTTCAATGTAGTATTTGTACTTTTTTGCTTGATCATTGGGAGTGCCGTCCCCCACCAGGCGGAATCTATTCCGAAGGGCCCGATTGTGATTTCCTTCTACAGTTCCATCTGGAAACTGGCTTCTCTAGGATGGTCCATTGATCTGTCACAGCTCCTTAGCTTATTGCTCCCTGGCAGTATATACATACACATGCAGTTATCTCTCTATAAATCTGCTAGATCTCTGTCTATAAAGGGTGCTGATCCCCCCCACACTAGCACAAATCCCCCCAGTTCCTCTTTGGGGAGCGTTTCCCAGCCTCTGAGCTATTCAAACCTTTCCATAACTCGGTATCACTGTTAATGCAGAGAAAATCTGTTAAAAGCCAGGACTACATTGAGATTGATGATCTCCCGGATGACATTGAGTTAATTGATTCTGGTGGGAAAGGGGAAACATAACTGATCTATAACTGCGACCTACTTTCACTGTGTTATCCGATTCATGTGCAGAAAGACATATGTACAGGCATAGGTTATTCTGCAGAGAAAGCAAAAGAGACTTTGAAGCACCCAGTCATGTCAATACAGCAGAAATATTTGAAACCCACCTTGCCTGGTGTTGGGTACTGATGCCCAACCCTAACCCACCCTTCAGTATGGCATGACCCTTACATGCCCAGACTGGCAATCTGTGGATTCTGGCAAATGCCAAAGGAAATGTGGGGGTTGGTTTGTGTGTCTGTGTACTTAAAATGCCAGGGCTTATTTGGAATCCCAATTTGGACCTAAGCATTTATATAATCATGCTTGAGCCATAAATCTCTGACTTCAGCAGAGGGGAAAGGGCAGCCGTTAGGCTACAGTATAAATGTAAGTGGCAAGGGGCACACTGGATGGGGCAGGGGAAGGTCCTGGAGACGCAGTTAGGCCCACCACCTACCAGAAACCTGTTGAAAATGCAAATCGTGAGTCCAAACTCACCTGAACCTCGGTTTTAGGTTGGCGTGTGCACTACTAGTGTAGGCATGAGTGTTGGGGAACACTGATGTAAAGAGTTAATCATTTGTCAGAGGGTGAAAATTAAGTTGTCACTACATTCCCTCTTTGATAAATGTTCCCCCGATAATCCAATACATGTGAATACAGAACCGTGAAATCTGGGTGAGACCTATTTTGATTTTTTTTATAAACATGTCCCAAAAATGTGAAAATAAAGTTAACCACAGTTTGCCAGAACAGAACTCTCTGACTCTCTATTGACTTTGTGGATTTTTGAAGCACATTTATCAAAAGAAGGTTTGTGTTAAGCCTTTGGCAAATATGCCACTAACATACTGTTCAAGCGAATAGAGAGCAGTAACATTTCTCACTATAAAAAGCTCTATTTCCACCACTGTATAAAAATACCCCAGCTGCTGTCCTCTTGGGCCCCATTATACATAGTGCCCAATGCATTCACTGTATAAACAACTTATTACCATAAAAAAAATTTGTTATTTAGAGAGTGAATGTTTGCTTGCAACATTACAACATTCAATAGAGAGCAAGAGCATCTGTGCCAGTCACCTCTCAAACATGGGATTACCCTTGGTTTTCTCAACAAAAGAGCCTTTGTCTATTGTTTACAAAGAGAATGAGAATACTGTCTCTTTAAACGTGCACTTCACTCTATAAACTCTCTGAATTTGGCTTAGTCCAGGCAAACTTTAAATCCTAGTTCAGCAAATTTGGGTAACTTGACCACTCCTCCCACACCTCACACCTATTTTGCTTCTTTTTAGGGGATTATAACACAACAGGAGGGTTAGGCAAATTCATTAGGATAGGGATGTCTGAAAAGCAACTGTACCTTGGACAAGCTAGGCCAGTAACACCTTTTAGGGATGCACTGAATCCACTTTTTTGGACTCAGCCGAACCCAGAATCCTTCGCGAAAGATTTGGCCGAATACCGAACCAAATCCGAATCTGGTGGGAAAGGGAAAACATTTTTTACTTCCTTGTTTTGTGAGAAAAAGTCACGAGATTTTCCTCCTTGTCCCTAATTTGCATATACAAATTAGGATTCGGATTCAGTTCGGCCGGGAAGAATGATTTGCCCGAATCCGAATCCTGCTGAAAAAGGCCAAATCCCGAAACTGAATTCTGGATTCGGTGCATCCCTAACATATTTTAAAGCAAAATAATTATATATTAATGTCTGAATATTGCATTTATTTAAATCCAAAGACAATATAATAAGAGGCAAAGCACTGAGACATTTTACTTACTATAGGGACGACTAAAGGTGCAGGATGGAAGCCTGGTTTAGGGTTTAGATACAATATGGTATACGAAAGAGCTAGGGATACTCTGCACTGAAGGGGGATGCTCATTGTAGTTGGCTTCCTGAAAGCCTCCATATTAATGATAGAAAAATCCAAAAACAGGGCACTCTAATACAGGGGTGCCCAAAAGGCGGATCGGGATCTACCAGTAGACCTTTAACTGTGATCACTAGATCTCAAGACACTGTCAACAAACAGCTTGTCTATATCACCCTCCTGTTTCATGCTTTTCATTCAGATATTTATTATGTTAAGGTTACATAGGAAATAGTTGTTGGTTAAATGAAGCAAGATTCGTTTTCTCATCAATCAACATTTAAGTAATATTTTCCAAGCAACAGAATGCTAACAATGATTTTATGGATGTAGATCATAATGGGACAACATGACTAATAGTAAACCTCACATTGGTCAAGTATGGCCACTCCTGCTCTAATGCAATAAAATTAAAGGGGAACTGCAAAAAAACATAATTTATGCTATTTGAAAAGTAAACATAATTTCAAGCAACATTGCAATATACATCACTTAATAAATATGCAGACTTTTTATGATTTTTAATGGTTTCTGAGAGTTCCCTAAGCCTAGCCCCCTGCTCTTCTGCTGATCTGTCTGACTACTTTGCTGAGCTGGCTGACTACTGTTACTTTGTATCAACAGCCCTCTGTCCTCAGCCTTCATCCTCCAAACCCCACAATTCCCTGCACATGTGATTTCAATAAGGAAAGGAACATCACAGTGCAATGCATTGTGGGTTATGTAGTTCCTGCATGCTGCCTGTAAGCTGTGGAGCAGTTGTTACAATCAGTGTTAAGTCCCTCCTTCCCTGCCAGGATTTCAAATGATGCAGAAAGAGAAGAACTGTTAAACAGCTGGACTTCAGCATAGAAAATGGCATTTATTCATTCTTTTTGAAGAAACAGGTAACTGTGATGGGTATGTTAGGGGTTTCTGTGTTATGTGGGCCTCTTTATCAAATTTTGGTTTGGAAGCCGGAGTTTCCCTTGAAGATTTATTCATAGCACATTACAGAAAAAACCCCAACGTATTTTGACCCATACAGGCAGGGGTCTTTGTCAGGGGCACATGCAAATAAAGAAAGGCTCGAAACGTGTGGGTTTTTATTCTGTAATGTGTTATGAATAAATCCCAACTTTATTGCATCCAAGTGTTTTCGGATCTTTCCATCATGAATACTATTATCTGAGCTTTTTAAATAAGGATAAAAATATGCAGTGGGTAGATAGTCCAGTCGAGTATTATCTGCCGTCACATTATATTTTCCTTTGAAAAACAACATATCAGCCAGAATGGGAAGAACTATCATTTTCTTTTAGCGGGATGGGAGCCTGATGGTGCCTATTCTATCTCCCCTCTCTGCACTTTATGTATGAAAATTGGTCATAAGGAATCAGCGACACATAACTTCTCTTGCCAAGTCTCATTCCGAGCGGCATCATCTAAATTGAGAGCAATAACCGTACCAGCCTACTGAAGGAACCTCAGACACGGCTTGTACTCTCATAGCTGAACAAATACTGCCCCCTGCAGGTTCTTCCTTGCATTTCTACCTAAATTCTTATCATTAAAAAGTGTCAGACACAAGCCAAACAACACATCACGGTGGAGACTGGTTTTCCTACCTACTGAAAGGCATGGAATATTAGGGGGACCTTTTTACCCATAAAGTGGATCACCGTACCAGAGGCCACCCCTTTAGACTAGAAGAAAAGAACTTTCATTTGAAGCAACGTAGAGGGTTCTTCACAGTCAGGACAGTGAGGTTGTGGAATGCACTGCCGGGTGATGTTGTGATGGCTGATTCAGTTAATGCCTTTAAGAATGGCTTGGATGATTTTTTGGACAGACATAATATTAAAGGCTATTGTGATACTAAACTCTATAGTTAATATAGGTATGGGTATATAGAATTTTAATTAAAAGTAGGGAGGGGTGTGTGTATGGATGCTGGGTTTTCATTTGGAGGGGTTGAACTTGATGGACTTTGTCTTTTTTCAACCCAATTTAACTATGTAACTATAACTTTATTTATCATGCCTATTTTTGTTTAACAAAATATAAATATCATTAACAATTGACATCTAAACACAAAAATGTGCTTTGACAAGGAAGAAATATTGACTGCAATGTGATGGTGACCAGAAGGGATCTCCAATGGTCTGTCTTCACTTGTATAGGATTCTTAGGGACTCATTTATAAAAAAGGTGAACATAGAGTTAACCCTTTGTTACACATATCCTTGTCTATCCAAACAGAAATTTTAATGTATGACAGTGTGTGCAGGTGTGGTCTACAATGGACACAAAGGTAGTTGCATCTACCACGCTCCTTGCACTTCCACACAGTTGTGCCATGGTGTTCATCCAGTTTGCCCTGATAAACTGAGTGTCTTTTAACGTTTTAGAAAACCTGGTAATTCCTGGGTTCCCACAGCAGGTGTCATCTATAGCCTCAAAAGACGTGTCAAATGTGAAAACACACACACATGGGCAATTGCATTTAGTTTGATGCATGGGGGACCAAGACCTGCTGTAAGGAATTCCCTCTCCCCAGCCCTTTCTGCTGCTTTAAAGGTTTGTGTTTGTTGTTTGTGGTGGGCGGTTAAAAGAGAACTAAAGCCTAACAAAGAAGTAGTCTAGAAATGGTGTACATTCTGTACTTCTCTTTACTTAGCAGTAAAGATCTGTGTCTCCAAAGATGCCCCAGTAGCTCCCCATCTTCTTTTCTGCTGATTCACTGCACATGCTCTGTGCTGCTGTCACTTACTGAGCTTAGGGACCTACTCACAATATACAGTACACATAGAATAGAAATGTCACAATATAGTTGTTACTTATGATTAAGGGAGTTACTCCCAGAACGCATCAAGTGATGTTGGTCAGTGACCTGTTGGAATAAACCACCTTTTTTATCTTACCGGAGTGCCGCCTTTTCATCTTTTGAGCAATTGTCACAATATAAGGCTGATTAGTAATTAATACAGAAAATGACTACATGGCAGCACAGAAACCAGTGCAATTAGCATCAGAATTTAATAATCAGCCCTGTAGCATCAGCTTATATTACAGACAAACCTCATTTTCTGCTGGATAATTAGTGACGACCCCTAAGCTTAGCTTCTCAACAGCTGCTCAGAGCCCACTGAGCATGTGAGTGTCACAGACACTTTCCAAGATGGTGACCCCCTGTGACAAGTTTGAAGTCCTGGATCATTGCTGCTATTGACAAGCTGAAACTTTATGCTGGTACAGATAAGATCAGTACATAAAACATGACATTTTTAGCCACATTCATTCTTAGGGTTTAGTTCTCCTTTAAGTGGAAGGGGCAATGGAATGGAGGGACTGTGCATTCCGGACTCTACAGAGACTTTTTTGCAGGGGACCCAGCCACTGGTATGTACCCCAGCACATTTATTAAGAGATATGGAGCTGCCAGGGTCGGACTAAGGGGTCTGGTGCCCACTGGGGCTGTCACCTCAGGGCCCCCCACACCTTCTTAGGGACCCCCTCCCTGTCTTGAACTATCCAGAGGCTGCAAACCCACCTCCACCCTGTCTCATGTAACAATTTACTTCTGTTACTTGCTGCGTGATTTGAGGGGGATCAGGGAGAGCATAACAAACATCCACATTTTTCAGCGAGGATGCCAGGGAGCGGGTCTGGATCAGGAGGACCACGAGGGCCGGGAGTTTTCCTGCTGTCCTCCAGGCCCAGACTGACCCTGGGAGTGGGGCTTCTTGTTACCATAGTAGTGGAAAGATGTGTGCAATGTCTAGTTGCCCTTTATTATTTGTAGTTTGTTTTATTTCAACTGTGTGTGTTGTTTTTTTTCCCTGGAGGGCCATACACCTTATAGAAACAGTACAGGTAAGGGACTTGTTATCGAGAATGCTTGGGACCTGGTAAGGGGTCTTTCTGTAATTTGGGTCTCTATGCCTTAAATCTACTAAAAACTAATTTAAACATGAATTAAACGCAATAGAATTAGTTTGCCTCCAATAAGGATGAATTATATCCTAGTTGGGATCAAGCACAAGGTACTGTTTTATTATAACAGAGAAAAAGGAAATCATTTTTAAATATTTTAATTAATTCATGAAAGTGGAGTCTATGGGAGATGGCCTTCCCGTAATTCTGAACTTTCTGGATAATGGGTTTCTGGATAATAAAACCCATACCTGTACCAGGGATCTTTACTCTCATTCAAGAGTGTCTCAGGTTTATGTCATGCCAACAGCTAAGTGTTGTAGATTTGAAGACAGTGTCAGATTCAAACAGTAATTTATTAAGCAATATCAGAATGCACCTACAGGATGGGATTATATAGCCCACTGCATTTACTGTCATTATTATCTCGTTATTGATATATTTTCTTTTATTTTTTGTAATTTTAGATTTTAGCATATACATGTGTTTAAGGGTAAATGCCCAGTCCTGTTCATTGGTGAGTATGGGTAGATTTGTTTGGCAAAGCTGCAATTGTCTGGCTATTTTCCCAGTCATTAAGGGGCACTGATGAAGCTGCTCCATCTCACAGAGAGGTATCATTTACTTCCCAAGGGTTCTTCAGTGACAAGTAATTGAGCAATCAAAGGGATCTTTGCTGATTTGAGACGCGGCAGTGTTCTGAGTTTAGATATACCTGTTGTTGATTAACTGTATTGGTCCCTCCAGGCAAAGGAAAGCCGGCCAAACAGCTATTCTGGGGAGGTGAAACACAAGCTGCTATTTAATTAAAAATATATATATTTATATATAACTGAGCACAAAATAAAGAAACATGTATGCATTTCTGGATTAACGGGACAAGAGTATAATATTTTTTATTAAAAATGTCATCCATGAAATGTATTCAGATTCTTCCTTATTGTACACATAACTACTCAGGTCAATAAGAGACCCCTTATGGGTAAGTATTTGTTGTTGTATAATAAGTGGAATGCTGATGTCAGAACAATTCTCAGGGTGAGGTTTTAATGTGCCCACAAACAAGAAGACTATAGGGGTCATTTCAAGCTGCAACCATAGTTGTGGTTGCAGGAAAAAGGCGCAGTCACTGCATGACTTGTCTGCATTTATTAAAGGTACCTGTGCCCAAAGCCATTCCTTGCACTTCCGCATAGGTAGAATATATCATTGGCTGGGGACAACATCAGGGCATAGATGTGACCTATAGTAGTAATGAACACCTACTTTTCCTTTACCTACAAGTTTTGCTCTTTTCCTGCTTAAGGAGCTGTGTCCAGTGTATCATTCCCCCTAAAGACATTGCCTCCAATTGAGGGTTGGGGTTTGAAACTTCACCATAAATTCTGTAGTTGGATTTCATATCCAGATGCTTCTACTAATTTCGATGGACTGCCTAAATCAAATTTTTTCCCATGTTTCAGCTAGTATATATTTCATTTTTTTGCACTGTTAGATAGAGTGTTTATAAAGAAAGGTGAGACTGAGAATACCTCATAAACAAAGAGAAGTGGAGACTAGGTCACAAGGATAATTTTCCTCCCCTTCATGCTTTGCAGATCTCTTTTATATTTCTCCCTTTCCTTACACAGAAATCTCTCCCAACCTGAACCGCACTGTGATGACATAATTCATGTTGGTTTGAACAATGACTTGTTTTATGGATCCATTTAGTGAAATAATTAATTTTCTATAATATCTGTTTACTGATTGCTTCTCTGCCTTTTGGCTAAGATCAAGTGCAGTACTGGGCCTTTTAGCTAGGTACCCCTTCTTATGATCCTATGTGAAGAAAGAGAAACACTTGGTCCGCTGGCTGGCTAAGATCAAGAGGCAAATTTACTAAAGGGCGAAGTGACTAACACTGGCGAAAATTCGCCAGCGTGACGTAATTTCAGTACTTTGCCGATTAACTAACGGTCGCTGTCTTAAAGGAGAAGGAAAGCTACTGAGGCATTTTATTGCCAATAGATTAGCTGCAATAGTGCAAGCTAGAAGGCTATATTTATTCTTTAGAATGTTTTACCATATCTGAGTAACTCAGATATGGTAAACTAGAAAACTCTCTGTTTGTATAGGATTGGAGCTGCAGTATTAACATGGTGTGACATCACTTCCTGCCTGAGTCTCTCCCTGCTCTTGCCCAGGGCAATGAGGTTTAAGCTGAAGGCAGGAAGTCTGATACAGAAGCCCATGTGTGCACAATAGAAGGAAAGAAATGCAGTGTTTCTTTTGACAGGGGACTCAGAGCAGCACTACTTTGGGGGTTTACTGGTATATTTAGATGGACCTTTCTGATAAGGCTTACTTAGTTTTAACCTTTCCTTCTCCTTTAAGGAGATAGACTCTAGCGGTACTTCGCTCCCTAAGGCCAGGAGAATTTGCGAAAGGACGTAACTACCCAAATTCACTAAGAGGCAGATTTTACTGAACGTTACCTCTTGCGCCAGACTTGCCTTCACCACCTCAGACCAGGCAAAGTGCAATAGAGTAGATAGGACTTCCTCAAAAAATAGTTAAAAAAATTTAAGTCCCAAAAAACGCTGGCGTCTTTTCCTTTTATCAGGGTGATAGGCTGCAAAAGAGCATAACATTTTTTGGGGCAACCGTCTTCCCCGCTACATTTCCTAACATATGGCACATAAACTATACACTGGGCTCATGTGTTGGGCATTATAACAACTCTATTTTCTTTTATTAAGGTTTCCCAGGCTTGTGTAGTGTAATGTATTTGCTGCAACATATACGTCCATTGAACTTTAACTTCCCGCTGTAGGCAAATTAGGCAACGCTAGCGCAACTTTGCTTTGCTTGACGCAGTAACGCTAGCACAACTTTGTCAGCGTTCAGCGCCCTGGACGCAACTTCAGATTTTAGTGAGTTAGCGTTGTCCTATCGATTCTACGCCTGGAGAAGTGTTGCGCTGTGAGCGAAGCCGTCGCTGGCGAATTTTCGGAGGTTAGTAAATTTGCCCCCAAGTGTTGTCCCACTGGGCCTTTTGGCTAGGTATCTGTTCTTATGATCTGATGTGAAGACTGAGACACACTTGGTCCTCTGGTCTATGCCGGGATGGTGGAAGCTTGATGAAAGCAGAGGTGCTGTGCTCCCGGGAGGGGTGCTTTTTTCACTTTTTTGGGTCTTGCACAATTCTTTTTTTCTTTTTCCGGCCGCCAGCTGGAGCCTTACCAAGGCAATTAATGGCATTGCTCCAGCACAGTCCAGCACCTTTTTTCTGCTTGATTTGGACACTGGATGGGTGTCATAGTCCCTTTGGCTGGACCCGAGGCGACGGGACTCCAGGAAACATCAAAGGAGGCTAGACAGGACTCCCCCTAGCCACAAGACGGAGGGGAGTCCAAATGGCCCTAAACCCCTTCAGGGGGCGGGGCTTACCCTAGCTTGGTGAAGGTAGGTTCCTTTGGGGACATCGGAGCCCATGCCTTCGGGTAGGACTCGGAAAGGATGATTCAATATCATCTGTTACAGACATCTCATAAATACCCTTTTTACAGACTTTCTAACATTAAAAAAAACTTTTAGACTTTGTAATAATAAAATTTTAGGGATGGTCCTTAAACTCCAGATGAATTGTCCATGAGCAAAGCTGCTCTGTCCCTTATTGGGGACCCCTATAAACTTTGTTTTGCTTGTGCTGTCCCCACATTTTTTTTATTTTTTTACATAGTTAAATGTGGCTCATGGGTAAAACAAATGTTGCGGACCCCTGTCCGAGAACATAGGTTCGAAAAATATGGGGCTATTCAAACTAAAAGGGCTCTAAGCAGGGGCAAAGAGTTCAGCTTCAAAATCAGTTAGGTTAAGATTAGAGAAGAATAGCTATCTTCACTCCTGTACAGTATATAGCCCAGCTTGAAGGTCAGTTAGGATAGGATTTAGGGTGAAAACTTGTTTGATCCCCTAGGTATTCCTGCAACTATGGCTGAATGATTGATACACCCAAATGTTCCTATATCTGTAAACTTGTTATGATCTAAGGGTGGCTTTGAACTAAAAAAAGTCCGACAACCGCTGCCCTAGGATAAAGGGCTTGCTTGGCAATTCAGTTGCTGATAAGCAGTGACATCAGACACAAGGTTAGAACATAAAGCAAGCTGATATAATAGGAAGCTCACCCTATAAAACTTGTGTATTTTGTTTTTAGTATATATTATCTTTAATTTCCAATTGAGTTCAGGTTTCAAGTACATCTGAATCATCAAAATAATAATAGATAATAGAGAAATATCACAGACAGGCACCTGAATTAACAACAGAAACTGGAGATTTGAGTTAGGTTGGAGAAACTTTATTATATATATATATATATATATATATATATATATATATATATATATATATATATATATATATATATATATATATATATATATATATATATATACAGTATATATCCAAATGTGGCGTCCTTGAAATCTGATTACTGAACTACATTCAAAGTCAAAGGGAAGAATCACTCCGCACAAATTCTCATTTCCCTAGGGGTCACGCAGAGGATGTAGGATTTCCCTTACTTTAGAAGAAAGAAAATGTTATCGACAGTTAAAGCCAAGAATATGTAGCACTTCAGTGTCAAGGGAAGGTGTGTTGTCAGAAGTAATATATAATCCTATACTGGAACCCTCATTTCAGCAAGGGAAGAATAGTTGAGATGGTGGACAAGCAGGTGACTCCCTTTTAGAGTCAGAGAAGGACTTTCTGTTTCCTTGAAAGGTTTTAGAAAATTGTGTCAGTGTGGATTTTATTAGCATTGTTTAAAGGGACTATAAAGGCTTGCAGCAGCACATAATTACATACAACTGGTCTTTGTGTTCTATGCTTTAGACAAAAACAACAAATAGTATTAAACAAGTAAAATATTGCTTCTATAATATTGTATATTATATTATATTGTCTTGCAATACATGTGCTCTGAGCCTGAATGTATACCTAGAATCCCTGCCATAAGGAAACCCAGGATCACGGATTTTGCCAGTAAGGAAATAGAAACTGTTACATAAGTGACACTGCTAGTAGCTCTGTTGGCCAATTAGTGCTTACACATTGTCATAACAAGGCAGAACAATGGAATCTTATATATATATATATATATATATATATATATATATATATATATATATATATATATAAGTCGATTTGGTGAGCGCAATCTTACAGGATTTTTTAAGAGGTGGGTGCGTTAAATAAATACAGCACAAAAGGGGGTGCAGGTGGATCAATGTTAAGGACTATTTAAGAGGCTCTAAATAAAAACTAATATAGAAAGTCCATTTGAACCCAAAAAACTCAATACTTCAGGTAAGAAGTAGCCGATAACAAAGTCTAGATCTTAAAGGATTATTGCCAATAGATTAGCTGCAATAGTGCAAGCTAGAATGCTATATTAATTCTGTAGAATGCTTTACCATACCTGAGTAAAAAGCTCTAGACGCTTTCTGTTTGTTTAGTATAGCAGCTGCAGTATTAGCTTTCTGTGACATCACTTCCTGCCTGAGTCTCTCCCTGCTCACTTATAGCTCTGGGCTCAGATTACAGCAGAGAAGAGAGGAGGGGAAGAGGAGCAAACTGAGCATGCTCACACCCGGGGCAAGGAGGTTTAAGCTGAAGGCAGGAAGTCTGATACAGAAGCCAATGTGTATACAAAAAAAGGAAAGAAATGCTGTTTCTTTTGACAGTGGACCTTTCTGATAAAGCTTACTTAGTTTTAACCTTTCCTTCTCCTTTAAGAATAATGACTCCCGGGAATTTATCAGGTCGCAGCCTCCTTGTAAGAGATCATCAGTCTTCAGTCATTTATTGATAGAAAGTGATACATCAAGTTTTTCCAGAATCTCAAGGCACTGATCTCCAAATTGCACCAGTAGTATGGCCTGTACTCCAGATCTAGCAAAACGCATTGGTTCTAAGTTCAAATTGGCCACAACATCCCTCAAGGAGAAGTGCTGTGGAACTACAACTCACCTGCATGAAGTATAGGCCATACTACTTGTATATATTGAGATACTTGGGGCCTTATTTGTCAAAATCCAAATATTTTAATTTAAAATTTTAATTAAAAAGCTTATTTATTATTAAAAAAGCATGATTCAATCGTGTTTTTTCCTGAATCGCCAGATTTTTTCAGACTTCTTCCTGAAATTTTTCAGATTTTTGCCCGAAAAGTCAGAAATAGTTGGATTTTCAGGCTAATTCCAGTGCAGACCACAGAAACTTCCAAATAGGATAGAAACCTCTCCCATTGATTTATATACAACCTCCTTAGGTCTGAGATGCCGAATTTTCGGATTCAGACTTTTTCCATCCTCGAGGTATAATAAATCTCTAAAAATTCGAGGTTTTTTTTCCACCAAAAATTTGGATTATATTGTTAAAAAAAACTTGCATTTTGATAAATAACCCCTTTGATGTGCCTTTTTTAACAAATTAATATTGCACCTATATAATCATAGTCAGCCTAATACAGGTTCTACACACAGTATAAGGATGTGGCCAATATGAGAAGGACAAAGCTCATCAGCAGGTTAACTGTAAGTATAGGCTTCCCAATAAAATTACACATATGGGTGTGATCATTATGGATTATAGACCAATAACTCATTTTTATAATAAGCAAGGCTCCTTCTAATGAACCGTTGAGTCCTGCTGACTAGTTATGGGTGATAAATTCGGCTGGCACAAATTGGCGGCGAATTTCTGATTTTCACGATTTTTTCGTGAAAACTTTCGAATTGCTCGATTTTTTCATGAAAACTTTAGAATTGCTCAAATTTTTTTAGTGTACACGTTCGAATTGCTAAATTTTTTAGTGAAACCATTTGAATTGCTCGATTTTAGTGAAGACATTCAAATTGCTCAATTTTTGAGTGAAGACATTCGAATTGCTCGCTTTTTAAGTGAAAACTTTCAAATTGCTCGTTTTTTAAGTGGAAATGTTCGAATCGCACAATTTTTTCGTGAAACGTTCGAATTTCATGATTTTTTCGTGAAAACTTTCAAATTTTGGGGTTTTTTTCGTGAACTTTCCACTTTCACGCAATTTTACGAATTTTTCGCCATTTCGAGAATTATGCGGGAAATTCACAAATCTTTCGGAGAAACCAAATGGGAGAAATTCGCCCATCACTGCTGCTGACACATGGGGAAATTTTGGGTGGGGATATAGTAATCAGTACCAGGTCAGACCCACAAACTTCTTTGTGCACACACACAAGGCCAATGGTCAAAGAGAATTGAGACTGTTATCTCCAAGAAGATTAATGGTTATTACTTTTACTTGAACAGCAATAGGTTTTCTTATTTTCTATAAGTTTAATTATTTCTTATGCCCTCCATAGAAGCTACTGACCTCTAAGTTCATCCGTGACGCCTTTCACCATCGGTTCAGGCAGTTTTTTTGGCCAAAGGCTGCCTGTAACAGCAGCAACAGACACTTGCCTCCAAACTCACAGAAAGATACGTCAGTTTCTCAGAACAAGGTGGTATTCAAATCCAATAAGACGTATTTATGGGTTTCCCTGCATATTTTTAATCTCAATAAAATGCATATTCCAGTTTATTGCCACGATATTAAACTCTTTATAAACAAGAGTCCTACTGCTTAGCTCCCGCACCAATAATTATCCCTGTATCTGAGAGTAATTGCATCTCTCTGTAACTCCTTAATGAGATTTCATTTTTCTACAAATCATCCCATAAACATAAAGATCAGCATCTGGAACAGCATCTACAAATTAACAGTAACCAATAACAGTTCCAAAGGGGTATCGATTTCTAAGGGGGGATAGATACAAAGACCTTTTGCACATAAAGGAGACGGCAAAGCATACATATGCATGACTCTTTGTTCAAAAGTATTAAACCTCCAAAGAAATGTGCATTGGAAATGAAATTGTATCATCATGATTTATTTATAATGGAGTAATATATTCAGCATCCATGCATCATTTTAATGAGATTCAATAAAAAAAAGTAAAAGAAAATACTTTAAACAACATTCCAAGGCATCATTCCTTATTGCTTATTGTTATTTGGATTTTTCTAGGGCACCTCTTTGTGGTTTTTTTGTGGGTCCCTGTCAGCTGGGGGAGTGCAAAGCTGTGAGCCCTGTAATCTCTGCATTGTAGTGAATAAAACGAGTAGCATTGCATAAATGTGTGTTTAATTGTGTAATAATTGTTTAATAACTTATGTTATAATATATGTCAATGTCACCTGACCAGAAAGAATTATCTGTGTTTGGTTACTATTGGTTACTGGACTAGAAGTGAAGTATCCTATATTACTAGGTACAGGTATGGGACCTGTTATCCAGAATTCTCAGGGTTTTCTGGATAACAGATCTTTCCATAATTTGGATCTTCATACCTTAAAGAAATACTGACACAAGAAAGTAAACAATTTTTACATCTTTCATAGTATTGGATTTGTTTGCCATAAAGTATTTGCTCAAAGCTTTTACATTAACCATCTTAATCCCCGTACTCGTCTGTGAGTGGGCTGCCATATTTGTGTCCATTAGCATTAGAAACTTTAACTGCCAGGCTGAGATGGGACAGTCAGGTTGGCAAAACAGTCAGGTTTAGGAACATAAACTAAAAAATATTTACAAAAACGACCTATAGTTAATTTATAATGTACATTCATATTTTAAAAAGTAGTTTTTTAGCGTCAGTATCACTTTAAAGGGATAACGTTATGGGAAACATTTTTTTTCCCAAATGCATCAGTTAATAGTGCTGCTCCAGCAGAATCCTACACTGAAATCCATTTCTCAAAAAAGCATTTTATATTTAATTTTAAAATCTGTCATGGGGCTAGACATATTGTCAGTTTCCCAGCTGCCCCCAGTCATGTGACTTGTGCTCTGATAAACTTCAGTCACTTTTTACTGCTGTACTGCAAGTTGGAGTGATATCACCCCCCACCCCACCCCCCCCCCAGCAGCCCATCAGCAGAGCAATGGGAAGCTAACCAGATAAGATATCACTAAGGGCAGGGGCACACAGGCAGATTTGGGTAGATTTAGTCGCCTGGCGACTAATCGCCTCTTCTGCTGGGCAACAATCCCCCCAAACTGCCTTCCCCCTGCTATAATGAGAAAACGGCAGCGCCAGGGGACATGATTACACTTTACAAGTACATTAGAGGACATTATAGACAAATAGCAGAGGACCTTTTTACCCATAAAGTGGATCACCGTACCAGAGGCCACCCCTTTAGACTAGAAGAAAAGAACTTTCATTTGAAGCAACGTAGGGGGTTCTTCACAGTCAGGACAGTGAGGTTGTGGAATGCACTGCCAGGTGATGTTGTGATGCTGATTCAGTTAATGACTATAAGAATGGCTTGGATGATTTTTTGGACAGACATAATATCAAAGGCTATTGTGATACTAAACTCTATAGTTAGTATAGGTATGGGTATATAGTATTTATTTGAAAGTAGGGAGGGGTGTGTGTATGGATGCTGGGTTTTCATTTGGAGGGGTTGAACTTGATGGACTTTGTCTATTTTCAACCCAATTTAACTATGTAACTATGTAATGCACTCGCGGCACTTTGATTTCCAAAGTTGCCCGAAGTTTCCTCGTGTGGCAACTTCGGGTGACTTCGGAAATCGAAGTGCCGCAAGTGCATTGGCGCTGGCGTTTTCTCATTATAGCAGGCGGAAGGTAGTTTGGGGAGATAGTCGCCCCGCAGAAGAGGCGATTAGTCGCCAGGCGACTAAATCTCCACAAATCTGACGTGTGCCCCTGCCCAAACACAAGATAACAGCTGCCTGGTAGATCTAAGAACAGCACTCAATAGTAAAATCCAGTTCCCACTGCGACACATTCAATTACATTGAGTAGGAGAAACAACAGCCTGCTTTCTGAAAACACATGACCAGGCAAAGTGACCTGAGATGGCTGCCTACACACCAATATTACAAATTAAAAAAATACACTTGTTGTTTAAGGAATTCAATTTTACATGGTAGAGTGAATTATTTGCAGTGTAAACAGTACAATTTAAAAATAAAAACTGCATCATAAAAATCATGACAGAATCCCTTTAAGTCTACTAGAAAATCATATAAAAATTAAATAAACCCAACTGGTTGGTTTTGCTTCCAATAAGGATTAATTACATCTTAGTTTGGATCAAGTACAAAGTACAGTTTTATTATTACAGAGAAAACGGAAATCATTTTTAAAAATGTGCATTATTTGGATAAAATGGAGTCTATGGAAGACGTCCTTCCTGTAGTTCCGAGCTATAAAATACAGTGCCAGAGCTATTTTTTTGGTATTTAGTGGTATAAAAGCAAAGCTAGCCTTATAGACATACTATAAACATGCCATTTCTATTCGTTCAGTTGATAAATTGCTTTTGGAGTCCTCTAAAGTAATGGTTTGGGGGCACAGGCTTTAGTATGGTTGGATTATGAAAAAGTCTATTCTAAACTTCTTACAAATATATTTTGAGGGGTTGAGTTTGTAGCTGGTTTTTGTTTTCCCCCACAAAAAAAAAAAATATATTGTCACTATGAAAACATACTACACAATATTCGAGTGTTCTCTCCAATTAATAATCTACAGGTGCTACCAGCTTATCCCATTAGTTCATTAACGGCTTGGTTGCTATAGCTCATTATTATAGTTACAGCTATATTTAAAAATTACTGTTCAAGCGCTCACCAAGCCGGCCCTGTGGTTCGGGTGTCTCTACCCCGAACCCGTCGCTTAATCAAATACACTTTGTAAGGATCAAAAGCACTCACCGCTCGTCGTCTGAGGCCCGGATGCTGTGCCCCAAACCCGTAGCTTAAGGGTGGAGACACACGAAACGGGTTGGGTGTTATTAATGTGAAGACTTACCTTTTTGATCTTACGCTTCGTTTGAGAAGTTGTTGGAGTGCGTGCCTATGGTGGAGTCGATTACAATATTCGAGTGTTCTACCTGTTACCAATGTAACTTTTCAGGTGCTAAACAGTCTATAAGGCCCTCTGCTCCGGGTCAGAACAAGGAATTAGAAAATCCTTAGCCATTGTAGCACACTCATCTCTTTTTGTGGTTGCAAAGGTGATTTATTGGCTCAAAAGGTAAGTTAAATATTTGCCATTGTCCTGCATTAAATTTGCTAAGGCATCAGCCAAAAGCAGATTTCCTATATACTGAGACTGCTGGTGGACCAGTCTCTTCTGGTTTTCAGATGAACGAACAACAAAATTAGGTTGTTGCTTATGTTGAAAAGTACCTTATTTTGAGCAAACCCCACACTGTAAAACACAGGGGAACACCTGCTTTAAGTCACACTGGAAGTCACTTTCTAGTATAAGTCATTTTAAAACAACTGGATTTACTGAGTAATCATTGAAGATGTTTCACTACTCATCCAAGCAGCTGCTTCAGTTCTACTGACTGGTATGGGAAGTTCTCTTCCACTAATCCAATCACAATGGCAACTGTAACTCTTCAGAGAGGTGACATCTGAAACTCACAGAGGTGTGATTCTGTGGGCTTACTGTGATAAGATTACCAAACTATCATGCAACTCCTAGAAACAGGAGTTAAGGTGGCCATACATGGATATATCCGCTCGTTTGGCGATGTCGCCAAACGAGTGGATCTCCCTCCGATATGCCCACCTAGGGCCCAACGATCGGATCCTAGCGTTCGCAGACGGGCTGTCGGATCGCGGGACCGCATCAACGAACAGATGCGGCCGCAATCCGACGGGACTTTCGGCCAGATCTCGATCGGGGAAGCCCGTCGGGGGCCCCCATACACGGGCCAATAAGCTGCCGACTCGGTCTGTCGGCAGCTTTTATCGGCCCGTGTATGGCCACCTTTACTTGCGAGAGTTGCATGAATGGATGTGTGAAGTGTTACAATAGTAAATTAGATTGAAAAAAGACACACGTCCATCAAGTTCAACCTTTTAACTTTTTTCAACCTGCCTAACTGCCAGTTGACCAAGAGGAAGGCAAAAAAAACCATCAGAAAAGTTCTGTTTTCTGTGTTCTGAAAAGTTTGTTTTCGTGGACAGCTTCCCTTGTGAACTTGATGTTATTGTCCACTGAGTTAATGTGTTCTGTAAAGGCCACCACTTTAATTGGATCTGATTTTAATCTAAGTGTCATCTACATACCTGAACCAGTCACTGGAAGTCTCTTTACTTTGAAAAAGGTATTGATTGCCACTCTTTCAGTAAATTCCAACATCTGTGAAAGCAATTGTAGGAAAATTCTCTCTAGTTTCGTTCCAGATAAGTTAAAGGATAAGACTATGACAACAACAGTAATTTCCCCGTTCTAAGAACAATTCTGCAGGAAATCGTATGGTTATTGTCAAAGGGAAAATTCCCCCCTATTCCAGGAAAGCCTTATATTTAGGTTTTGTAATGAGGGATAGGGCCGCAGCAGTACTGGCAGAGGCAATTGCAGATAGATACATCATGGAAGGAGTTCAAGTGGGAGATTACAACATCTGATGCTAGTGATTTCCCACGATACTTGTAGAAAAATGATAGAGTTTCCTCCCTAACAGAGAATCACATCAGCACTGTTAGATTTCTGAGCTCCCCCTGAATGAAGCAGGATTCTAACTGGGAAGATAATGGCCTGGTAATATCATTTTTAAGAAAGCGCCTTTGTGCCTGCTCATTCAAAGCGTGACTGGTAGGCGCTCTTCGTAGGTGATAAAGAGTCTAATATGTTCAGGTATACAGTGGGTGTATTAATCATCGCTATGATTTACTAACATGGATTAGTCAACCACAGCTGTGGGATGAAATAGCCCCATGAAACGCGTGTTATACACAAGCCCATCCACTTCAGAAATTTTCATTATCCATATTTAAACATGACATTATTGTAACGTAAGAGTTGAGTTATTTTTGTTCAATACATTTAACACTTTATACGAGAGGGTCGTGCCATAAAAAGCCTTCAGTTTTCCAAACTCAAGCAACCAATCAAATGTTTGCTTTCAAACATTTTGACCAGTAACTGCTTAAGATGCAATTGCAATGCAAAGGCAACATTGATGCTAGATGCTAAAAGTGTTTCTTGTTTGATGCTTTTAGGGGTCATTTACTGTTCGCAGTCTTTGCAAATGAGCTCCATAATCTGTATCTATCTGTCTAGCATATGCATTCCCCTGTGGTAGATTCACTTATGCAAATATAATATTGTTCATTAATAAACTGTAACTTTAAAGGAGGAGAAGGAAAGGCTAAAACTTAGTAAGCTTTGTCAGAAAGATCTATATAAAAACACCAGTTAACCCTCGAAGTAATGCTGCTCTGAGTCCTCTGTCAAAAAAAACACCGCATTTCTTTCCTTCTATTGTGTACACATGGGCTTCTGTATCAGACTTCCTGTTTTCAGCATAAACCTTCAGGGCTAGCGCTTGAGCATGCTCAGTTTGCTCCTCTTTCTCCCCTACCTGCTATAATCTCAGCCCAGAGCTATGAGTGAGCAGGGAGAGACTCAGGTAGGAAGTGATGTCACACCAAGCTAATATGGCAGCTGCTATCCTAAAATAACAGAGAAACTGAGAAACAGAGTTTCTAGAGATGTTTACTCGGGTATGGTAAAGCATTCTGCAGAATAAACATAGTGTTATAGCTTGCACTATTGTGGCTAATCTATTGGCAATAAACTGCTTTCCTAGCTTTCAGTCTCCTTTAAAGGAGAAGGAAAGGCTAAAATTAAGTAAGCTTTATTAGAAAGGTCTATATAAATACACCAGTAAACCCTGGTCAGAATGCTACTATGAGTCCTCTGTCAAAAGAAACACAGCATTTCTTTCCTTTTATTGTGCACACATGGGCTTCTGTATCAGACTTTCTGATTTCAGCATAAACCTCCAGGGCAGGGCTTGAGCATGCTCAGTTTGCGCCTCTCCCCCTCCCTCCTCCCATCCCTGCTGTAATCTGAGCTCAGAGCTGTAAGTGAGCAGGGAGAGACTCAGGCAGGAAGTGATGTCACACCAAGCTTAAATGGCAGGTTCTATCCTAAACAAATAGAGACAGTGTCTAGAGCTGTTTACTCGGGTATGGTAAAGAATTCTGCAGAATAAATATTGTGTTATAGCTTGCACTATTGTGGCTAATCTGTTGCCAATAAACTGTCTTGGAGCTTTCCTTCTCCTTTAAATACGGAAAATAGACATTTTTCACAATTCCACAATAGAATTTTGTGGATTATAGTCCCCGTCTCTCGAGGTGCAGTGTTTGGAAGAAATTGACCTGGACCCTTTTTGTTATATGAAGAACAGGTGTTGCATATTGGAAAGGAGCTTCTCTAACAAAGAAGGCAATGTATCTGCTATTGTAGAGCTAAAAATTCCTTAAAGGGGTTGTTCAACTTTTTATACTTTTCTCATTTCAGATTGTTCACCAGAAAAAAATAACTATATTTATATACTGTACTTTCTATTTTTTATATATGACAATTTTTCCAATACTGAAGCATAACATTTAATTTTCCACCTTCTTATGTGTTTCTAAAGCAGCTCTGGGAGGGGGGTGGTCAGAGACTGTTCAACTGTTACCTGATACATTACTTAAAGGGGTGGTTCACCTTGATGTTAACTTTTAGTATGCTATGGAATGGTCAATTCTAAGCACCTTTTCAATTGGTCTTTATCATTTATTTTGTATAGTTTTTGAATTATTTGCCATTTTCTACTGACTCTTTCCAGCTGTCAAAAACAAATGCTCTGTTAGGCTAGCAATTTATTTCTATTGTGACTTTTTGGGGCAGATTTACTAAGGGTCAAATTTCGAAGTACAAAAAACTTCGAAATTCGACCATCAAATTGAAAAACTTCGAATTTGAATACCGAGAAATGTAACATGTTGAGCATTCATCTTCACTGTTTGCCACTGCAGAGAAATGTTTCATGTATGTGTTATTAAAGGGGTACTTCTTATTCCAAACACTTTTTTAAAGCAGAAGTAAAGCTTAACTAAAGAAGTAGGTTTGAAATGTTATACATTACATTCTGGACTTCTGTACCAGCCCAAGGCAACCACATCCCTTTAGCAGTGTCTCCAAAGATGCCCCAGTAGCTCCCCATCTTCTTTTCTGCTGATTCACTGCACATGCTCTGTGCTGCTGTCACTTACTGAGTTTAGGGACTCACTCACAAATTATATACAGTACACATAGAATAGAAATGTCACAATATAAGGCTGATTAGTAATTAATACGGATAATTACTACATGGCAACACAGAAACCAGTGCAATTAGCATCACAATTTAATTATCAGCCCTGTAGCATCAGCTTATATTACAGGGGAACCTCATTTTCTGCTGGAAAATTAGTGACGACCCCTAAGCTTAGCTTCTCAACAGCTGCTCAGAGCCCACTGAGCATGTGAGTGTCACAGACACTTTCCAAGATGGTGAACCCCTGTGACACGTTTTAAGTCTGGGATCATTGCTGCTATTGAGAAACTGAAACTTTAGGCTGGTGCAATAAGCCAGTATATGGCATTTTTAGCCACATTCATTTTTAGGGTTTAATTCTTCTTTAAGTGCAATTGTTTCAGATTGTTCAGCAGAAATAAAGACTTTTTTCAACTGCTTTCCATTTTTTTTATTTTTTACCGTTTAAAGTCGAATGTTCCTCTCTCAGTCTGGCAGCTCAGTAATCCAGGTGCAGACTCGGAAGTGTTTCAATTTGCTATGTTAGTTGATACATTTCTCAGCAGCATCTGTGGAATATTAGCAACTGTTGTATACAGCTGCCTTTAATGAAACTCACTACCATTAACCAAACTAATTAGCAATATATTAAATGCTATACCTAAAGGTAACAGTGTAGGTTAGCTGATTTCAGTGTTGGACTGGCTCACAGGGATTCCAGGAAAACTCCCGGTGGGCCCAGGTGTCAGTGGGCCCTCATGCTGCTAAACATTTGGCCTATTTCATGGTCATTCCCTATTTCTATGAGAACGAAGAGGCTTAATAGATGGAATAATAGATTATAGTATGTAAAGAAAAGAGACTAGGAGAATAGAGGTTGAGTGAGCAGAGGAAGAAAATAGTACTAAGAGTGAACCCCTATTCTGAAGTTTTTTGGTGGGCCCCTGGTCTAAGGTTTTTGTGGGTGGGCCCCTGGTGTCCCAGTCCGACACTGGCTAATTTACTCTACTAATCTGATTTACTCCCCTTCTATTCTATTTACTATTATTGCACAGGATAAAGTGCTTACAGAAATGGTGAGGCATCTAACAGAAGTGCCCACTGTCCATGGTGCTGAAGAGAGACCTTTGCTACACTGCATCACTAAGCTCTAAAGAATATGGTCCAACATTCCTAGATGCTCAGTATGAAATATGTTTCTGATAAAAAAAAAAAAGTGTGTGTGGGCATTTATTGATCTTTCAGACTTGACCCTATACATTTCCCTGGTTTATGAGGTAATACAGGTAATATAGAGGTAATAAAATTTGGAGACCCTTAGGAGTAAGCATCCTCTCCTTGAACCTGAGAAGAATGGGAACTGTACACTGCCATCCCTTTATCTAGTATGCTGAACTGTGAAACAGTGAAAATAGAAAAGTTATCCCCATTATCCAGAAAGCTCCAAATGACAGTAAGGCAGTCTAACATAGATTCTGTTTTAATCAAATAATTAAAAAATTTTAAAATGATTTCCTTTTTTTTTTTTTTTTACATTACATTGTAATTGATCTTAAATAACATATCATTAATCCTTATTAGAAACCAAACAAGCCAAACAGATTTGTTTAAATTTGAATGTTTAAATTATTTCTAATAGAATGACTATTTTGGTGATCCAAGTTTTGGAAGTACCCCTTATTTGGAAAGCCCCAGGTCCTACCAATCTGGATAACAGGTCCCATACTTATATAACTATTTCTGAAGGGCAACCTTAGACTCTCTTTGTAAACCGGCTGGGCTCAAGCCGATTACAGCTTCTATATTGGTAGCGAAGTTGCTGGATATGATGAGCTAACGAGGCCCAGGTAAATAAAAAATTAAAGAGATGTGCGTGTCTACCAGCTCAATGTGAGAGGATGTGCTCGGGCCCCTATTTGTGATACCAAAAATCTAAAACTTGCCATCATGGACCCCACACCTTAGCTCTGGCAACCTCTGCCCCAAAGATCACTAATGGGGCAAAATAAAGTTCAACAGTGGGCAGCAGAAGTGGCAGCAAAGCTGGAAAGATATGCTCAGGAAGGAAAACTAAATGGCTCTCACTCTCCTACCTCGCGACAGGGAGATGGGCCATCAGCCTCCAACTCAGATACTGCAATGGAACCAACACTAGCCAACCATGTCAGAAAGTTAATTTCTTCACCACCCTGCAAGCATAGCTACACGCTCATAGGCCCCAACTAGGACAAGAATGAAGCAGCCTACTCTGCAAAAGATCAAAACCCCAGTATCTTAAAGTAGTCTAACATCTATTACTGAACAACGCCAAAAGTACTGTTTATGATCCATTGGGTGTGACTGTGCTGTGCTGGATCCCTGCAACCAGCCAAACACCGCTGTTACTAATAAAGTCCTCACTACTAACCCTAAGGGGTCCTATGCTGTGGAGCCACTAACATGGGCTGCTACAAATTCTAGCCTACTCTCTACAGAGGTCCTAAGGGCCAAGATGGAACTTAATCTACCCACACCCTGCTACGCTCCTACAAGAGTGCATTTTGGTTTGGTTTTTCAGTTTACTTATTGTCAATGTTGATACTGTTTGGGACAAATCTGCTTTCATGTTTCCTGGAAGGCAGAATAGGAGGGAAGGGAAAGAGGGTAGGCGAACATGCACGGTTAATTGATTTACATATTACACTGTGATCTGCCTATCTGGGTTTGGGATGGTTAATTGTTTAAAAATTCAATAGTTGCTCAGGTATACTTAATGTTGAGTGATCTTGTGACAATAGTAACTCTACTCCAATGGGAGTCTCTATACTGAGTTGGAATTGACAGGGACTAAATGGCTCAATTAAAAGGAGACTTGTGTTATAGACTATGTTAAAAAACAATGTGCAGATCTTACGTTTCAACAAGAAATGCACCTGACTGGAGCAGATTAGCTGCATTGCAAAAGTCCTGGGTAGGCTGGAGTTATCACTCATCATTCTCAACCTACACCGCAGCTACATCAATCCTAGTCAGGAAACCAGCTGTCTTTCAGCCTCTCCCGATATAATCTGATCCCCGAGGCAGGTTTGTGTTTGTTCACTGTATGCTAAATGCGACTGAAACCATTTTTGGCTAACATATATATTTCCCCCCTCCATTTATTGATTATTGTTTGCAAAAAAAAGTTGATTTCATTTGTAAAATCGCATCCTCAGTCGCAAGTTACATGTGCCGAGGACTTTAACTCAACTATCCATCCACAATTGGATAGACTCAATCCACAAGCCACAATTCCTTCCCCCACCAATTTGCGAGCTTTAACATCTGAAATGGGCTTAACAGCTGGAGACCTTCACCCCAACGGCTTTTTAGCAAGTGAGATAGAGCAGTACAGCTCAACTCATTGAAAGAGGAGGAGGAACTAGCACAGCAGGTGCAAATATGCAAGAACAGGGCCTCACAAAATCACCTTCCCCAGCATCTAATCGCTTTACAAACAGCCCAACAAAACTATGCTACTTACATAACAAAAAAGGAAGCAACTATTTTCCAAAGCATCGTTCTTTGAGCAAGAGGAAGGGGCTGGAAAACTATTAACATACCTGTCATGGAACAACTTCTCTCCCCCAATAATTACAGAGCTAGTAAACTCAGCAAGCTCTCGCAATACAAAACCTGAGTCAATAACTGCACTCATTACAGACTTCTACACTGAACTCTTCCACTCTAAGATGACTCAGAGGTAGAAACAGAGTTCTTATCAAATGTAAAAGGAGGAGTATATCATTTATATGAGAGCATTACACTAACTGAGTTAAATGTTGCATTTCCAGCCTGCAAGGCATCAGGCCCAGATGGTCGCAGATGGTGGCAATTACGGGTTTCCTCCTACAAACCCCTCTATGGCGCAATTATTGGTTCCCAGGTGTCACAAAACCAGTATGGGAAAAATGTGGCATAGGCACCAATGGAGATGTATGACAGGAGGGGCCAAGAGTCACACTAAACAAACAAATCTTCCATCACCCAACAATCAATGGCTGCAATACTTACTGGTGAAAAGAAGTCTAACATCACAACATCATAGACGGGCTATCCAGACATCTCAAAGTGAATTAATAGGGCAAGTGATGCATGGGTTGTCCAGAGGCCTTATATCATTACTGTATGTCAGTATACACAATAAGGAACAGTAACACCAAAAAGTAAAAGTATACTAAAGTAATGAAAATAAAATGTACTGCTGCCCTGCACTGGTGTGTTTGCTTCAGAAGCTCTACTATAGTTTATATAAACATGCTGCTGTGTAGCCTTGGGGGCAGCCATTCAAAGCTGAAAAAGGAGAAAAGGCACAAGATACTCAGCAGATAACAGATAAGCTCTGTAGTATACAATGGGATTCTTCAGAACTTATCTGTTATCTACTGTGTATCCTGTGCTTGAATGGCTGCCCCCATGGCTACACAGCAACTTGTTTATATAAACTATAGTTGTGTTTTTATAGCAACTGCTCCAGTTTTACCAGTGGATAGCAATAAGACATTATATAGTCATTCCTTTAAAACACTTTCTTTTTTTGTTGTTACTGTTCCTTTAACAAAATCTTGGAAAAACTGAGGGACAAATGGGAAAGTGATCTGAGTCCCCTAAATGATGGCAACTGGGATTAACTGCTATATTTCCTGCTTAGAGTATCCCTCAACTATAGAGACAGAATAATACAACTATACTTTGTTCACAGAGCCTATTATCCACCTGCTAAGTGTGTAAGATATTCCCAGGAACCTCCTCTGAGCCCCCTAGATGGCACATAGAAAACCCACACCAATACACATGGTATGGGATTGTGCAACACTTCCCCGTACTCGGCAAATCTCCTAGATAAACTGGACCCCTCTGTCTTGCCCATTGTCTGTTGTTCTTAAACAACTGCTCACACACCATCAAAGTCTGTTTATCAGTGACTGTATATTTATTGCCAAAAAGTTAATAACAAGGAAGTGGAAAGAACCACTCCCACCAACATATGTACAATGGTTGGCTGAGGTTAATCACCTATGTACAATGAAGAGTTTAATATATAAATCCAGAGGAACCAACAAAAAATAGATAAAAATCTGGGGCACATGGCTAGAGTTAGCTACCTAGGGCATTAACCACTGGTAATAGCGCTGCATATTCAAAAAGGAAGGGAAAATGTGAGAATAATGCTGGTTAACCTGTGTGTTGTAAGTCACATTCACTAATGTCATATAACATGAATCATTTACCTGTACATACCACCTGTATAATATGCAATGTGTATTTTATGCTCCTGTATATAAATGCTGATATGTCTTTGTGCTAGGGTTGCCACCTGTCCGGTTTTGACCCGGACAGCCCGGTATTTTGAGGGGCTGCCCGGGTCTATACTTCCTGCCCGGTTTTCCAAATAAGGAAAACTGGGCAGGATTCCCTTGATTGACACGGCGATCGGCCAATTGCTGATCGCCGTATCATAGCCCCGCCCACTGACGTCACGGGTCCGCCTACTGACGTCATAGCCCAGTCCACTGACGTCACAGGCCCGCCCACTGACGTCGCAGGGCAAATTCACTAAGATCCAAAGGAGGTGAACGGTAGCAAAGTTGCACTAGCGTTAATTCGTCAAGCGAAGCGTAGTTACGCTAGCGATGCCTAATTTGCATAAGGTGCCAAGTTAAAGTACAATGGACATATGTGTAGCACCAAATACATTACACTACACAAGCCTGGGAAAGCTTCATAAAATAAAATAGAGTTGTCATTTTGCCCTATACATGTGCCCACTGTATAATTTAGGTGCCATATGTAGGAAATGTAGGGGGGAAGGAGGGTACCCCCAAAAAAATGTACGATCTTTTTCAGCCTATAACCCTTTAAAAAGGAAAAGACGCCAGCGCTTTTTGGGACTTTAGGCTTGCTTCCAAAAAAGTTGAAATTTTTTCTATCTACTATATTGCACTTCGCGAAGGTAAGTCTGGCGCAAGAGGTAACGTTCAGTAAAATGCTCAAGTTAGTGAATTAGCGTAGTTACGTCCCATTCGCCATAGAGCAACTTCGCCTGGCGTAAGGGTGCGAAGTAGCGCTAGAGTAGGTCCACTTCGCTAGCGAATTTACGCCAGCGCCCGTTAGTAAATCGGCGAAGCCATTTCACGCTTTAGTGAATCTGCCCTTAAGTGTACAGACCTAGGGTAGAGAGTATTCCCCTCAGGTTCCACTTAGGGAAAAGGCTGAAAGCTGGGTGTACCTCCTCAAAGCTGCTGGTATTGTTCTTGTTCACGAGAAGAATCATATTGACCAAAAGGTGCTGTGAGTATTGCCTATCCAATGTTGATCCTGTAAGTGCTGATTGTACAACCCACTGAGGATTGTATATTGTGTCTAATAAATCTGTTCTATGGTTAAGTTATAAGAACCACTGGTGCCCAATTATTTGCCCCCTAAATACAGTTACAGCCTGCTTCCACATCGCTGCGAAGGCTCACTCCCTAAGATTTTAAGGTCTAATCCGGAGCATATGTACTGGGAGTGGAGCTTATAGTAGAGTAAGGTGCACTCAATTTACTATAGCGCTACAATACTAATATCAATAAACATGCCTAAGGAAAAAAATAAATAAATGAAAAGGTAAAAAGAGAATTACTACTCCGCAACCCAAGGTGATTGCACAGGCCCTGCTCTGCTGGTATATGATCCTGTGCATACATGTAAGCTGTACAGAGTATACTTTCCCTTTAAAGGGTTTGTTTGGCTCAGTGTAAGAACATAAATTTTTTTTTCCTTTTTTTCCCCCCTTGTTTTTAATATAAATAGTAAAGTTACTCTGCAGAACAAAAACATTACAGCTGTTATCAGAGACAAGCTGGAAACAATTCAAGGCAACAAATTATATTTATGACGTTTAAATGCACCAAAATAAAATGAATCGGGCAAAATTATACAGCAATATGGATTTAGCAATTTATGGCATCTTGTATTAAACTGCAACCATGTTCATTCGATTATTATTTTTTAAACATTAATCTCCGAAGGCGTTTATTAGCATAGCAATCTGGGGCTTTAGTGTTTATTTGCTTATTTCTGTCTGCCTTCCTTTCCTCTGTCCAGATTTAAAGAGAACATCGCCTTGAGAAATTTAAAAGAGGAATTTTAAACAAAGCTTTTTTTATCTTTGCCAATCCTACGACACGCCTGGATATACCCCCTGATCCAATCACCTGCGGTGACAGCCTAGTTTCTTGCAAAAATCCATATATTCTCTTATTTTGGATGATTGTTTTGATTTAATCCTTGCCTACTAACTCCCTATCCCACTCACCAGGATTTTAAAAGAAATAGTTTTAAAATAAATACAGAGCCCTGCACAATGGAGGGAAAATCCATTAACTAACCTTTCCCACAATGGGCCAGATTCAATTCAGTGAGCAAAAATGATCTCCTGGTTTATCACGTGAAGACCACTCTCTGTCTTTTCTCAAGGCATGAGAAAAGACCGAGAGTGGTCTGAAACGTTGCCGGGTGTTTGGGGTCAGAGCCTATGTCCCAATAAAGGCATTTTAAGAACATAAATCACTGACTGGTGCCGTCATTTAGTAAATGTGGTCTGATTGAACGGATTGAAGGTGGAAACCGTTGGACGTTCATCGCATTAAAACAATTCGGAGGTGAGGGTGCTGACTGTGAAACTTGTGAAAATGAATAACCACTAGAAAAATAAAAAACATAGATACAGTTAAGGTTGGGCTCTGATTCTTTATGAATTCACTGAAAACTGGTAATCTACAACCTAAGGCAGCGGTCCCCAGCCAGGGACTTGCGAGCAACATTTCGCTCAGCAGGAGCTTATTTTTGAATTCCAGGCTTGGAGGCAAGTTTTGGTTATATAAAAAAATGTGTACTGGCAAACAGTCTCCTGAAGGCTGCCAGTTCACTTAGGGGCTACCAGATAGCCAACCACTGCCCTTATTTGGCACCCCCAGGAACTTTTTTCATGCTTGTGTTGCTCCCCAATTCTTTTCACAATTGATTGTGGCTCATGGGTAAAAAGGTCGGGGACCTCTGGCCTAAGGTTTGCTAGACCAAAGGTGGAAAACATTTCTATGGTTCCCCTATTTGTTATGTCCTGCAATACAGGTGCAAATTCCTCAGTTTCATGGTGGTCACAGCGAAGGTTATTGGAGCCATCCACTAGGAAAATAGAAATAATGATTATTATGGCTACATTTATAAAAGATAGAAGGACAGTGTCACCATCAGAGGAACATGCAGGACTTGATGGGTCCCTTTGAATTAAGGTTGCCACCTTTTTTGGAAAAATTATTATTATGAAAATATTTAGATTTTTTCCTTATTAATAACATTGGGGTCAAGTATCATTTTTACTGGTCAGGCCGGTAAAATAGTGGCCAGTTGGCAACCCTACTTTGAATGCATGAGTATCGCACCCCACTGTAAATTACTACTCCTCTGTCTATGAAGTTTCATGGTTAATGAAAAGATAGGTGATAAGTCAGGTGGGTTCAACTTCTGTAAACAAAAATCAGCTATATTCTTTCTATTGGATCTCTTTCAGATGGAATGTGTCTCCAGGGCCAGGGGTAGGAGCATCTCGGAGGGTGGCCTGTGGTCACAAACTGTGAATATTTTTATTCATATTGATTGTTTACTCATTGTGCTCTATTTCTGTACTTGCCCATGTTCACACATTTTTGTAGTTATACATTATTTTTTTAAAATGTAAATCTCCTGGATGGTCTAGCAAACAGAAGACAATATTTGCTAGGTCATTTAGAATGACACACAAGTACAGGTATGGATCCTGTTATCCAGAATGCTCGGGACCTAGGGTTTTCTGGATAATAGATCTTTCCATAATGTGAATCTTCATTCAAGTCAAATAGAAAACATGTAAACATTAAATAAACCCAAAAGGCTGGTTTTGCCTCCAATAAGGATTAATTATATCTAAAGGTGGCCATACATGGATAGATCCGCTCGTTTGGCGATGTCGCCAAACAAGCGGATCTCCCTCCGATATGCCCACCTTGAGGTGGGCAATATCGCGCTGATCCGATCGTGGGCCCTAGGGATCCTAGCGTTCGCAAACGGACGGGCGGTCGGATTGCGGAACCGCATCAACGAACAGATGTGGCCGCGATCCGACAGGATTTTTAATCCCATCCGATCGAGATCTGGCCGACTTTCGGCCAGATCTTGATCGGGGAAGTCCGTCGGGGGCCCCCATACACGGGCCAATAAGCTGCCGACTCGGTCTGTCAGCAGCTTTTATCGGCCCGTGTATGGTCACCTTTAGTTGGGATCAAGTTCAAGGTACTGTTTTATTATTACAGAGAAAAGAAAATTGAATTATTTGGAAAAAATGAAGGCTATGGGAGACAGCCTTATTGAAATTCAGAGCTTTCTGGATAGTGGGTTTACAGATAACGGATGCCATACCCGTAAATAAGGTGCTTGCCCGTAGCAATGTGGCATCTGGATGGTAAGCCTCATACCTTCAGCTACGGTTGCTGACCACCGGATATATCTTGCATGAGGATAGCACTCCAGAATAAAACCACAAACAGCCTGAAGTAAAGCAAACAGAATTTATTCCAAAACATGTCTACAAATGTCATGCCTACTGGTACTTAATTATAGGCCAGAGGTCGGCCTACAGTGTTCATGTAAAGCAAAGGTTTATATAAGAATATACCTCATTTTCATCTGAAGTGAGCAAGGAATATAGAAACCTCAAGCTTGTGTTACAGATAGATGTGATACAGATAGATAGATAGATAGATAGATAGATAGATAGATAGATAGATAGATAGATAGATAGATAGATAGATAGCTAGATAGATAGATAGATAGATAGATCATAATTGTGCCTCTGATATCAGCCAGTAAATCTGTTCATCTGTCTGTCTCTAGTTTATCTCATACTAACGGAATCAATCCAGATGTGCAAGTAATTCATTGTTTGCTTTCCCCCAGCTTTATAACTATGCCAGACATTCCATGTGCGCATACACACAGACAGAAAGGCAAGAGGGATGGCTGAAGGCATGTTTAAAAATGGCTCTGTGAAGCACAGCAAGATTAATAGGTTAGAGGCCCTGCATACTAATGCTGATTAATTTCAAATTAAAAGCAAATCATTTAAAGACAAAATGAAATTCCTGTCTCGGCAATAGTAAAACAAAAAATAGTGATGGCAGCAAACGTAAAAGCTAATTGCAGAACCTCTTCAATCATGAGCCAGTTGGACTACAGCATTTCTATAATATAATAACGAAATATAATAACGGAGAGGGAAATATATAGAATGTAATAAGGGCAATCACATAAAGGGAAACAGATCTATAAAAAGACAAATAAAAGAAATTGCAGTTAATTGTCTTAAAATGCCCCAGGAAGGTAACTATTGTAGGCCTGACATGGAACTGATTGTTTATTCAAAGTACATGTGTTTCAAGAAGTAATCCTTCCCATAAAGCAAGCAGAGGCAATCCCTAAGGAGAAGAAAAGATAATATCAAGGTGAACTAGGCACCTCCAGTGATTCCAGTTGCTTACCTGCTACCCTGTCCTGGCACACCAACCTGGGGTACCGTTTGCACCAATTCTTTTAGGGTGCATGCATAATACAGAAATCTCAGAAAAGATTCCATACCTTGCATGCACTTGCCCAAGCCTTGGAGGAGCAGAAAGATATAGAGTAACAACAATGAATACTGGCTGGTGCATTTTTGTGAAGAGGAGGATTGCAGGTAAATGACTTAATCACCAGAGGGCTAATAGCAACTTTGCACTCGCCAGTGATTTTACAATTCCTTCTCCTTTAAAGGTAAATTAAACCCTAAAAATGAACATGGCTAGAAACGCCCAATACCAGCATAAAGGTTCAGCATCTCTTCAACAATAATGATTTGGGCATTCAAAGTAGGTGCAGGAACCACCATGGCTTTTGTTAGGAGTGTCAGTGACACTGCACATGCTCATTGTGTTCTGGGAAGCTGCTGAGAAGCTGAGCTTATAGGGTTTTCGCACGACATTAAGCAGAAGATGAGGTTCACATGTCAACAAAACTTATGCTACAGTGATACATTACATTCTGAACTAACTAATTAGCCTTTTATTATGACATTATTCTGACATCCCAAAGCTCAGGTAACTGACAGCAGCCCAGAGCAAAAGCTGTTGTGCCATGGGCTGGTACAGAACCCCAAAACACAATGTGCAGCATTTTTACCCACTTTCTTTAAGCTTTAATTCTCCTTTAATTTTCTGTTGACCTAGAGCAAGTCATTTAATTCACCTGCTTCTCAAACATGAATATTAGCATGTAAGCTCTGGGGGTTAGAGAATCAATGTTTCTGAAACATGCTGTGTATAATGTATAATATCATATTAGAAAAACAGTGAAATGTTTATTTGCATTGTCATGACCACAAACTGGAATTTTGACTACCCACGTGTCACTCTTTAGGGTAAGGTCACACCTGGAGATTCGGGGAGATTTAGTCGCCCGCCGACTAATTGCCTCTTCTTTGGGGCAACTAATCTCCCCGAATTGCTTCCTCCTGTCTTCCGCCTGCTAGAAAGAAAAAACGCGTGTGGCATGGCACTTCGTTTTCAGAAGTCGCCCAAAGTTGCCTCACAAGGAAACTTTGGGCGACTTTGGAAAATGAAGCGCGAGAGTGCCATCCCGCAGGCGTTTTTTCATTGTTAGCCAACGTTAGCGCAACTTCGCTCTGGTTGCTGAATTAACGCTAGCGCAACTTCGCCAGTGTTCGGTGCCCTGGACACAACTTTGCATGTTAGTAAATTTCGCTCTGCCTGCAAGGCCGTCACTGCCGAATTTTCGCTGCTTAGTAAATTTGCCTCTTAGGGTCCCAATTCTTGTTTTAATATCTACTGAAATGACACAATAGGGCCAATTTAAATTCTGTTATTTTATAATCTGACATATGCAATGCAAATCAGAATTCTATTGAGTATGGCCTGACCTATTTTTTGTCTTTGTATACAGCTTGGACCACAGTAATTCCACCTTCATACTGCTTATTACTTCACATGGACAGCAACACCTCATTGTCTCTTGGAACGTACAGTATATGTAGTTAAGGGGTCACTATACTGACAAATATTTTGACATATTTGTGTGTTTATGGTATCTCTACATTCATAAGAAAGCCCAAGGATTTTTTTTTCTCCTATAGAGAGATCCATTTACAGCCCCTTTGATCTGGCCACACAACTTGATTGCCATACAATGCCAGCTGATGGCTATTATAAAGGGATTGTAACACAGTAGGAGGCCTAATAAGAGAGGTGATATGGAATCTTTGATTTGCTGCACTGGCGATTCGGCCAGAATGGAACAGCTTTAGAAAAATTAGACAAAGTAAATCAAATAAAGATCCCTTTCTTGATATTTCTTACTATTTCTAAATAGAAATCGAAAGGCTTGGATATCTACCCTGCCCTGTTTTTGTATTCCTGTTCTGTCTGCTATCAGTGTCAACTTTGCCTATGTCATATAAAGAGCATTGTGCATCCTGCTTGTACAGTACCTGCTTCATTCTTCAAGCTTTTACACCAATCCTGAAAACCATTTGCCATTCTTTTCAAGCTCTCCTGTCAAACACTTACACCCACTTGTTGAGCAGTGAGATCAGATAAACTCCATGCAGGTATATTTCATTTTTATAGTCAGCATGCATAAATCAGATCTGCCCCAAAAGAAAAAAAAAAAACACTTGAACAGCATTTTAGACATATGAATGCCCAAAGTTAAATGTATAATGAACAAAAATACCAAGGGGACAAAATACAAAAGGAAGCCTTTAATTAGTTTATTCCATAGCAGGAAGTCCTTGTGTTCTGCTGATAGGTGTTCCTGAGCATTCCTACTTATTTAGCACTAGATGTTATTGTGATATTTTGACCTTCAAACACTGGTTTTGAATCATTTTTGTTCCACACAGGCATTTTGTAGAAATAAATAAATAAAAGAGAAACTCCTGCTATCATTGCTGTGTCCCAAAAGGCCTTTCCCCCCATCAAAACTAATGCAGTATCAACCTTTTCAATTTTTCAATAATTTCACGCGTAGCTTTGTTGCTTTCAGATAAAGAAGGAAGAATAAAAACCGCTGGGAAATGCACAGACTGTTGAAGACGAAGGAAACACTAGCAACTAAATATGCAGAATAAATGGGAAATTGGAAAATGTAGCAAAAAGGTATTTTTAGAGTTTGATAAAGTGTAGTATCTAGTCATGGAGATTGGGGATGTTTAGAAATATTATTTAGGAAAGAAGAAAGTTAATTATGTAATATATATATATATATATATATATATATATATATATATATATATATATATATATATATCTATATATATATATCTATATATATATATATATATATATATATAAAATTAATTATTTTAATATATATATAATAATATATATGGTGTTTAACTTCATAGGATTTAAAGCTTTATAGCATTTCTCAATAGTATGGAGTATGAAACTATATATTTTGAGCAAGGACACCTAGAACATTATTTCAAAATGGTGGCACCTAAGCACTGGCGATTATTGCAACTACATCTTTCAGAATTCCTACCAAGACTGTGCAACTAGCTGGTTTGAAAAAGAGCTCCCAGAACCTCTAAGTCAAGTTTGTTCAACTGGTCTGATCTACATTTCCCAGAACCCCTCAATCAAGGCTGTGCAATTACATAGTCCCAGGTTCTCTAAGCCAGGCTGTGCAACTGGTTTGATCTACAAATACCAGAATCCCTCAACCAAAGCTATGCAACTAGCTGGTCTGATGAAGCGTACCCAGAAACTCTAAGTCAATGTTGTGCAACTAGTTTGATATACATATTCCAGAATCCCTCAACCAAGGCTGTGCAACTAGCTGGTCTGATGAATCGTACCCAGAAACTCTAAGTTATGGTTGTGCAACTAGTTTGATATACATATTCCAGAACCCCTCAACTATGGCTGTGCAACTAGCTGGTCTAATGAAGAGCCTCAGGCTGTGCAACTGGTCTGAACTATAATTTGCAGAATCCATCAGCCAAGGCTGTGAAATTTGTTCGATCCACAGATTCCAGAATCCCATAACCAAGGCTGCACATTAAGATGGTGCAAATGATGCCATTTATAAAGGAACTTGCAGTCAGTGCAGCTCCTTGAGGCTCTGTGCTGCTCCATCCATCCTGCCTTTTATTGCGAATTGTCAATTTATGCTAAGGAGCCCTTGAGCTGTGGTGGTAGCTTCAGGGTTCCCACAGCAGCCTGTGCCAATAGATGCAGTGTACCAAGCTACACTTCGCACTACTTCTTCCATTGTACCTCCTGTTATATATTGTGTGCAATTGCTTATATTGACACCTAAAAGGTGTCCAGGGTTCCAAGGTTAACATTCCCCAACATGGTTGCCCTTGTAATGGCCACCAGTGGGATCACCTGACTATAGCTGGAAAGGGTGAGAGCTACAACATGGAGATGGCCATTGCTCCTGTATTAACTATAACAAACAAGGGAAAGTTGTGCTCACCATTAATTTTTAAAACCATTAGGCGGGGGTGCAATGAGGCCGTGACCACAAAATTCATATAGACAAATACAAGGTTCTCTGCACTGAACCCATTTGAAGTATATTGAAACATTTTGTGCATTAAGCTACAATAAAAGTCTTACCCTTTAAACAAAACAGGGATTGTTTATCCATACATTGCAATATATTTAAGATGGCCAACTACGTCAAATCAAGTTGAGTGTAGGACTGGCCATACCAGGGATGACTTTGAAGTAGTTGGCCAGCTTAAATATATTAAGGGTATCATGAATGTTTCTTAATAGATGGCCAACTATTTTCTCCTGTGGTTCTAGATTAGTGACCAATGGCTCTTAAAAACTTGCCATTCTGTGTAAAAGAACATCCTCTGTATTCTCATCATCCTACTTTAGTTTCTCCTCAATCATTCAATGGGACAAGAAATTGCTGAGTAGCTGTAATTGTTTGCTTAACATTATGTATCTTATTGCTTTGACTATCACCGTTTAAATCCCCTAAATTTCTGAGCATCCCACACCCTGTGATTGTAGACTCCACACCCCTTCCCAACTGCATTTGACTCAACAAAGGCCCAGTGGAGAGTTGGTAACACTACTCATCAAAGAGACACCTACCATATCCACTGTAAATGCTAATTTCAGCATACAACTGACTCAATTTTGTTGTTTTGTATCCGTTTTAACTGGAAATAGGGGGAACATTGCTGGATCTTAATTCTGTATGGTGCCAGATTTCCAAGAGAATTCAAAATTTAAACCAGAACTGTGAGTGTACCATTTTCTGTACTATCTTTTATTTCTGATCACAATCTCTATTCTCTCTATTGACAGAGGGGTGCAGAGAATGACAGTATGTGAATTTAGAGAGTTATACTGGGGATCCATGGGTGGCTGTGACATGAAATGTAGGGGCAGCTGGAGCAATTTTGCCATTAATTGCTGGTTTAAATGGGTAACTGTATCATGAAATGCAGGAGTAGGATGGTGCAACTATGTCATGAACTGCTGTAGTCACTGCTTCATGAAATTATGGGGCTTCTGTGTCATGAAATACTGGGACCATTGCATTATAAATTGCTGGGCCACCATGGGACATACTGCTGGGAGCAATATGCAATGAAATGGTTTGCAACTGTCATAAAGGGCAACTTTGTCATGAATGCTGAATTCAATGGGTATATTTATCAAAAAGTGAAGTTAGATATTGCACAGTCCTCTTGAGTGAAATTCCGCCACTCTTCATTCATTTCTATGGGATTTTTAAAAGAGCATTTATCATTGGGTGAAAGTTCATCCTTTGATAAATATGTCTTTCAAATTCCCATAGAAATCAATGGAGAGTGGTGCAATTTCACTCAAGCGGACTGTGATGATCTCTAAATTCACTCTTTGATAAATATACCCCAAAGTGTCATGGGGGGTATATTTATCAAAAAGTGAAATTAGAGACTGCCAAATTCCTCTAGAGTGAAATTCCGCCATTCTCCATTCTTTTCTATGGGATTTTTAAAAGAGTACTTTTCAATGGGTGAAAGTTCATCCTTTTCATAAACACGCCTTTCAAATCCCTGAGCAGTTTTAGGTATAAAATGTTCTCTTTGCAATTTTTTAAAACGTGTTTGCAGTTTGGCAGGTGGGTGTGTGAAACAGCTGTATGATAGAAACTTGTTTGGTAACATCGCAGGATGAATATAAATGTTTTTATTAATCTGAAGTGGCAGTGTAATTTTTAAAGTTAGGCGTTATAACGGACAAAATAGCCTTTTTGTGTCATGTGATGTCAGGACAGAACGTGTAACAAATGTTAATGTAAGAGGGATAAGGCTAAGCATTTATTCATTTTTGAATATTAAAGACTACAGGAAGAGGTGTCCGTTTGTGGCATCTAAAGGGAAAGGGGTTAATGTCCTGTATTTAAAGGAGTATAGAAAGTATTCATTATAAAGCCCTTGCTTGTCTTCAATATATTGTTCTGTTTCAGACCAGTTGATAACATAATTCAGAATGCCTCTCAATAAGGTTATGAAACATTACAGAAACATAATTCATGCTGCTGTGCTCATATGTAGCCACTGTAAAGCTGTTAAGGCCTATGGACCATGGTTGTTTTCTGACCAAAAACAATTTTAGTAAATGACAGGATAGATAACCAAATTCAGGTCCTTCCATGCTGGCTGGAAAATTCCAGTAATGCCCCCATGTGCCACAGGCCTTTATTTGTTGTACTTAACACAAAGGCCTTGGTCAGAGGTCTTCAGACTTTTCATATCACTAGTGACCTGCAAAAAGTGAAAAATCCTGTGCTACCCTCTACCCCTCTGTTCCATTTGGCCATACCAGGCCCCCCAGCAGTGGCAGGGTCTGAGCCCATGGCTGTCACAGTTAAAGGGCATGTAAAGGCAAAAACATAAAATAACATTTTTACGTTCTTCAATGAAAAAGAAACCTATCTCCAATATACTTTATTTTAAAAAAAGTGTACCGTTTTTATAAGAAACCTGACTGTATGCAGTGAAATTCTCCTTTCATTTACTGCTGTGGATAGGAATTGTCAGACAGTCCCTTCCCAGTCATGCAGAACTCAAGCAGCTTTGTTTGTTTCTCTGTAGAGCAGTGGGCGACTGTGTAGAGATTTACCTTTACTGTTTCCAACTCCAGCTGCAGGGACAAAGATCATGGAGCCAGATTTAAACAGATAAACTGGGATTCTATTTGGAGGATTTTTTTGCTGCAGCCACTGGTTCTGCAGAGTTGGAGAAAGTTTGTATTAAACAATACAAAAACTATAAAATCCACATTACATTACATGACAACACAGGACCCAGTGCAGTCTGCCTATTCTGATTATTAATCAGTCTAAATTTGATAATTTATGACGATCCCTAAGCAGCTCAGACCACACTGAGCATGTGCACAGTCTTGGTCTTGTAAAGATGTTTAACAAGATTGTTACAAGATGTGGCCAACTTTGAAAGCATAAATCATTTGTTTGATTAGCCTTGTGGTGCAGTAAGTTCATGTTTATGTTTAGTATACAAAATACAGCATTTCTAGCATTATTTTATCTTAGACTTCACATCCACTTTAATCTTTACAGTTCAATGATATCCAAAGCAGTACATAAAAACTCACCCTCCAATTTCACCTTTTTTGTCCTTCGGGGCAGTACCACTTTAAAATGGTTTAAGGTCCTCTAGGATGGCCAGTCTATCCTAGGATCTTGAGGCTGTACATAAGAATGGTTAATAATGGAATTTAGACTCCTGTACGTTATAGAACATAAATTACTATACTGTAATGTACTGTACTTGTGGCAATTCCAGTTGTCCCCATGGAAAGTATGGAGACATTTCTCCATACTTTTTTTAATCCTGCTTTTTTATAGAAATAATATGTCGTCAATCCTCCTAGTGTGTCATTAGGCTAATGAACAACAATACAGGAAGTTGACCAGAACCCCAATATAGTAAGTTCATATTTATTTTTGGGGAAAATATGGATGTAAAGTTGGTGTTCAGATGACTGTTTATCTAGTGCAAAAAGGAGAGTTAAAGGAAAAGTATACCGGCTTGCTCTACATGAATGCAATGAATAGGGATTGTGCTGACCATTATCTTTTTATGTAGCATTTTTATAATAACAATACAGTAGGTAACATAATCTACTGTAGGTAACATAATCCCTTTTCTCTGTAATAATAAAACCATACCTTGTACTTGATCCCAACTAAGATATAATTAATCCTTATTGGAAGCAAAACCAGCCTATTGGGTTTATTTAATGTTTACATGATTTTCTAATATACGTAAGGTAGTTAGATCTAATTTTCTATTAGTCTTAAGGTGTGAAGACCCAAATTACAGTAAGATCCGTTATCAAAAAAACCCCAGGTCCCGAGCATTCTGGATAATAGGTCCCATACCTGTATAACAATAGCTAGAACTACATGAGTTTCACCATGTTTGAATGTAAGAAAGCAAGAGATCTGCTATGAAAAAACTGGATGATCAGATCTTGTGTCTTGGTTTGTTCTGTTTTTATGACTTATGTGAAGTCTACAAATAATACTTCCTTACAAAGAGGAGACAGGCCGAGTGCTGTGCTACCAATGGGCCTGCAAAAGCACAGTTGTTATTTTTTAATCCCAGAATCCAACCTGTGCTTGCTTATGCCAGTTAGTTCTGTTTGCATTCAGTTAATCATTAATCATAAGCAGATGGGACTAAAGTATAATATAGAAGAGATGAAAAGTATGTTTGGGCAATTTGTTGCATGTTTTACAGTACAAGTATGGGACCTTTTATCCAGAATGCTCGGGACCTGGGGTTCTCCCGCATAAGGGATCTTTCTGCAATATGGATCTTTATACCTTAAGGGCAGGGGAACATGGGCAGATTCGGGGACATTTAGTCGCATGGCGATTAATCGCCTCTTATTAGGGGCAACAATCTCCCCGAACTGCCTTCCCCCTGCTATAATGAGAAAACGCCAGCGCAATGGCACTCGCAACACTTCAATTCCCGAAGTTGCCTCACAAGGAGTGGGCCTCTGGGGGTGGGGAGTGGGTATCTGGGGACTGGGTAGGGATCGCTGTGTGCTGGGGGAGATATCCTACTGGGTAACCCTGGAATTAAGGCTGGCGGTAGATCCAAGGTTTCCTTTTGTCCATGCATGTTATTCATTAAAGTGGGGCCTCCCCACAAGTAGCAGAAAGTTGCTAGGAACATTTAGGTGTGCAAGTACTTTTCATCAATATGCATTCCATTTTGCGTCCAAACTAGTGTATTGCAGTTCTCCTTGTATTCATAAATACATCCAATTAAGGGGGTTATTTATCAAAGGTCGAAAAGTTTTTTTTATACTTCGAATGAACTCACAACTCAAATGGTTTCTTGCTTAAAAAAAAAACTCAGATGGAAAAAACTCGAATCAGTGAGTTTGGGGTTAACAACCCAAAAACTCCAATTGATCGAGTTTTGCGAAAAAACACTCCGAAAAAAATGTGAACATCATGAAGGCTATTAACCTTGACGGGCTTTAGATGGTGTATTTTTGGATTCAAGCTATTTCCAGGGTAGGGGTATAATAATTCTTGAAAGATTTTAGTTTTTTTTTTAACCTAAAAACTTGATTTTTACCAAAAAATAAACATGAAAACTTTTTTTTTTTTTGTGGAAAACACAACTCGATCCTTAATGAATCTGTCCATAAGTGTTAGCTTAACTTTCCCCCTGAACAGCAACTGGATTACTCTCCTCTCACCAGATCTGTAGTTGCATTGCATTTCTTTCTCGGCAGAGAGTTCCGTCTCTGATATGGTAGAATTGGGAGTACTCTATTTGCTGGACCAAAATCCAACTTTTGTGGTACACCTTTGTTCAAGGATAAGCTTTGACCAATCTTTTTTGATAAACTTTGAGCAGCCCTTTCTGATGAGCAGTCACTTCTAATAATTGCATTGGGATCAGAGATTCCTGGTTACTTGGTGCTATTGCAAATCAATAATGCTTATTCAGATGCAGATACTGTTGAAGATCTGGTAAGTGTGTGAAAGGAGAGAGAGGCCGTCTGCCATATGTTGTTTAAGAAAGTGACGGGACTTCTAAAACCCCATGTGGCAAGATGTACATCTCCCTATGACTCTTTCCAGTCATCAGCAAGACAGATGGCTATTTGCAATGAGGAGGACATCTGCACGTGAGCACCAGAAGGAGGAAGCATGCCAATTCCATAAATACAATGGGATGATACAGGAACAGTCACAGGGTTCACTCTTTTTTATCTGGGATGAAAAGCATGAAAGTCAGTCATTACATCTAAGAGTAGCTTAGAGTGCCGACTTAACTGGCTTAAAGGATTAGTCTTTATGTGAATAACCCCCTGTGTTGCCCTTTCATAATGCAACTTCTATAGCTAGAGACCCTCATAGGTTTGCAAAGGTGGGGATGGGCACCCATAGTACGACATATCTTTTACTGCTGCTTGTTTGTTCTCATCTTGTTGTATTCAAACAGTGGGGATGACTAACTCATGGGGCATGGACAAAAGGATCAAACTGCCTATTAATATGTGGCCTATATCAATGGCTTCTACACCAACATTATTCTATTTTACACTTGCTTATATATCTACTAGAAATAGACATAAGGTAGATTACTATATAATTTTTTTCCATTGCATTTCCCCCGAGCTTTCATGAACTCGTTATTCATAAAACATTTTAAACAGATATAAATATGATATTCATGATTGGAATCTATTATGCAGATTGTTGGAACTTGGGGTAAGGGCTCTTTCAACATTTTGGAGCGTTCTGCCTAAAATCGAATCCATACATGGGTCCTGGAGTGTTCTAGATAACTGGTGTTTCTATGATTCAGCGAACTGAAAAACATTTAAACATAAAAAAGGAGAAATGGTTTGCCATGAATATGGATTTGTGTTGGCTTATTTAACATGGTACAGATTTTCATCTTGGAAAATAAGAAAATAACGTATCAGGTTTTATTTAAAAAAAATCAGAAAAGATGTAAAGTGATGAAAACTAGTGCAAAGTCTAATGTTTTTGCCCAGTTGCACCTTGATGCACAGCTTTTTGGCCTCGTAAAATGGAGCATAAAGTATATGAGTATATGAGAAGCACTGCATATGGGAGGGGCAGTGGTGGGCAGCATGTTGGTGATGTTACTCTTTACTTAAAGGGGTCGTTCACCTAAGTTGCTTAATTTTGAGTCAACGTTCAGCACCAGCCAGCTAACATAGATTATCAGAGTGAAATGTCAATTTTACATACACTGATTTGAAGTTCTCCCCCCTTTTACACTGTGTTTGTGGTCCCAGCAATATACAGTATAACGCATAATACTATATTCCACTATATTCCATATATATTACATTATCTCTAAAGCTAGTGTAAGAGACCAATATATTTAGGGGGTTATTTATCAAAGGTTGAGTTTTAGAGTTTGTTGAGGTATTTTATAACTTGAATGAACTCACAACTCGAATGTTTTCTAATTTAAGATAAAACTTGAATGGAAAAAACTCCAATCAGTGAATTCGGGGTTAAAAACCTGAATTAATCAAGTGTTCAGTGGACAAAAACTCAAAATTGCTTGAATGAATCGAGTTTTTGAGCAAAACCCACCAAAAAAAAAAAAAAAATGAACATCCTGAAAGATATTAGAGGAGTTGTTCACCTTCCAACACTTTTTCCAGTTCATTTGGTTTCAGTTAGTTCATCAGAAATAAAGTTGTTTTTCAATTACTTTCTATTTTTAATTTGTGTGACCGTTTTAATAATATTAAAGTGTAAAGTTTTATTTATTACCTTCTAAAGCAGCTCTGGGAATGGGGGTTGCCAATCCTGTAAACTGTTCTAAATTGATACAGTTAGTTGATACATTTCTTATCTTTGTCCCTGCTGAGCAGAATCCATGAGTTTTATTACAGGCAGCTGTTAGAATTGATACAATAGTTGCTAATATTCCAGAGCTGCTGCTGAGACATGTATCAACTAAGGGGCAGTTTTATCAAAGGTCGAGGTAAATTTTTCGAGCTATTTTCTGTGTACTTCAACTAGGGAATAGTCCAAATTCGATTCGAATTTGAAAAAAATTTAAAAATAAGAATATCGAAATTTATCATGTACTGTCTCTTCGACTTCGGCCTTTTGCAATCTAAAACCTGCTGAATTGCTGTTTTAGCCTATGGGGGACCTCCTAGAACCTATTTGGAGTCAATTGGTGGACTTTGAAAAATGTAAGTTTTTTTTAGGAAAACTTTGATTCGCACAATTCGAATTTGGCCGAATATGGACCCATTTGATCGAAAACAGACCAATTCCACCAAAAAAAAAAAATTAGACTTAATTTCGGTTGGTCTTTTTGAATTCGAATTTCGAAGTTTTTTCAATTCGCCATTCAACCCTTGATAAATATGATAATGTTGCAAAATTGTAACAGTTTAGAGTCTGCACCTAACACTGAGCTACCAGACAAAAACACCAGAGGCAGGAATATTCAACCTTAAACTCCTGATTTTTATAGTTGAGTATAGCTTTGAGAGCATTTATATAAGATTACATTTTCCAATAAGTTATGCTATGCATAGTAAATACTTACCTGTGCTAAACCTAACTTTTGTTGTGTAGATATTGGAGTATGGTTTTAATTTGTTAATAATTGATAATGGTTTTAATGAATGTCAGTATATAAGGCACTGAGTAATTGTAGACTCCACCTCCGATGAAGTGCCAGAACGAGGCATGAAACTCGTCTGGTGACTCAGGCACATGTCATACGTTTAAGAGATAAGTCTTACACACCTGTCAACTGTTGTTAATATAAGCTTTGCAATAAAGATTTTTAAATTTTAATCCATGACTCAAGGAGACTCCTCGCCCATTCTTGTTTTGTTGAACATTCGACTAGAGCAGTGACCAGCCTTTAGAGGAGATACCACGAGCGGAGGTACACATTTCAAGGAGGAGTTCTAAGTGCCTAACATGTAAGTCTTTAAAGGGGAAGGAAACCTAGTCGGCGCAAACCCCCCACCCCCCCTCCCGTTTGTTGCCCACCCTCCCTCCTCCCCCTGGCTTACCCGTCCCGCTGGGCAAATGCCCCTAACTTGTTACTTACCCTTCTGCGCAGGTCCAGTCCAGGGAGTTCACCGACGACATCTTCTTCCACGCGATCTTCTTCCTGCTGTGAACGGCGCATGCGCAGTAGTATCATTTCGCCGGTACAATCTACTGCGCATGCGCGTGACTTTTGGCGCATGCGCAGTAGATCCGTACCGGCGAAATGATCCTACTGCGCATGTGCCAAAACGCCGTTCACAGCAGGAAGAAGATCGTCGGGTTTGCGCCGACTAGGTTTCCTTCCCCTTTAAAGGAGTTGTTCACCTTCAAACAACTGGTTGTTTTCAGATAGATCACCAGAAATAACAACTTTTTCCAATTACTTTCTATTTTCTATGTGTCACCATTTTTGTAATATTGAAGCCTAAAGTGTCATTTTTCACTAAAGCAGCTCTGGGAGGGGGGTCGAGACCCTGTAAACTGTTCTAAATGGATACATTTAGTTGATACATTTCTTATCTTTGTCCCTGCTGAGCAGAATCTCTGGGTATGATTCCAGGCAGCTGTTAGAATTGATACAATTGATACAATAGTTGCTAATACTCCAGAGATACTGCTGAGAAATGTATCAAGTAAATGTTGCAAAATTGTAACAGTTCAGAATCTGCACCTGAATTACTGAGCTGCCATACCAAACACCAGAGACACGAACATTCATCTTTAAACTTAGATTTTAGGAAAACAGTAAAAAATAAATAATGGAAAGTAATTGAAAAAAATCTTTATTTCTGGTGAACAATCTGAAAACAATTGAACTGAAAAAAGTGTTTGGAAGGTGAACATCCCCTTTAACATTGAATCTATTATGTTCGGATTCAAGCTATTTCCAGTTTTCGGGGTATAATAAATCTCTTTTTTTTATAAAAACCCATTAAAATTTGAGTTTTCTTTTATAAAAAAACAAAAATTTGAGTTTTGACTGTAAACTACCCTCTAAAAAAAGTTTTTTTTTGGGAAAACACTACACAACCTTTGATAAATAACCCCGCTTAGTGTAGCAAAACAGTGCCACCAGAAAATTCTGCCATTGGTGTCGGTATGAATGCAGTGCCTGTCTTTGGATTATCCTATTACAGGTTTGGCATCTTTTATCCAGAATGCTTGAGATTTGGGATTTCATTGGACCAGGGGTGTTTCCAAAATTTGGATCTCCATACCTTAACTCTACTGCTTAGAATTGGCTATTCTATAACATACTAAAAGCTAAATTTAAGGTGTACAGAAACATGTCACTGATGCTTCACGTATATGGTCACAAGTCAATCCTATGAAAAATGAATTTATTTATTTTTGCATTGGCTGAGAATTTTTGTTGTGATCATATTTTTTTCAAAAAATTTCCATTATCCATTTTTAGATGGCGGGATTTTTTTTCCTTAAAAATAAACTGTGATCAAGCCACTAGAAAACATGAAATTTAAGATACCCGCTACTCGCTTGGATATCTGTAGTCAATAGGTTGGATTCAATGTGAGAAATATCAATAGACCATTAGGGGCATATTTATCAAGGATCGAATTTCAAATGTGAAAAACTTCAAAATTCAATTTCAAAAAGACCAACCGAAATTAAGTCTAAGTTTTTTTTTTTTGCCCGAATAGGTCCGTTTTCGATCGAATAGGTCCGTATTCGGCAGAATTAGAATCGTACGAATCGAATCAATAACGCATATGATCGAATTTGATTCTAAGTTTTTCACAAAAAAGCTTTAGATTCTTCAAAGTCCACCAGTTGACTCCAAATAGGTTCTAGGAAGTCCCCCATAGGCTAAACAGCAATTCGGCAGGTTTTAGATGGCGAATGGTTGAAGTCGAATACATGACAGTACATGATAAATTTCGATATTCAAATTTTTTTCAAATTCGAATCGAATTTGAACTATTCCCTAGTCCACAAAAAATAGCTCGAAATTCGATTTTTTTTTTTTTTTGCATTCGAAAATTCACCTTGATAAATCTGCCCCTTAATGCAGCATTTCAGTGATCCTCTATTGTTATGGGCTGCCCTATAAACACCAGAAGGCAGTATTTACAGATCATTTACATCTCAATGCACAACTCACTCAACCCTGCAGCAGGCATTTGACATGAAAGAAGGAGAAGAAGAGGCTACTTACAAACAACACAAAATATTTAGATTTAAAGATTGAATCAAAGAGCCCGATAATCTCTGGACCAAAGAAAAAAAACCATGTAGAATTCTGATTTTATTCACAACGATGAGAAACATACATGGCTCCTGCTGAGTGATCCATATCAATAGCTGATGTAGATTTACTAAACCATTATACCTAGAGAATTAAAGTGGCAGTATGTTTTGGCCTCACGAGGACACTTCGCGCGACTTTGGAAAACGAAGCGCAGCGTGTGCCTTCCCCCAGGCGATTTTCATTTTAGCTGGCGTTGGGCAGGGGGAAGGCAGTTCGGGGAGATTGTCGCTGGGGCGACTAATCTCCCAGAATCTGCTCGTGTGGCCTGACCCTTAATGTGACTTTTATGAATAGGGCTTGTGCTAAACATACTTTCTGCCTACTGTTTTAATTGTGAAAAAAAGTGTGTCAACAGTGACTCAAACAAAAAATCCCCTTGTGAGGCAGGTAATTAGATTACCAATGCATGGATAATCACCCCACATAATGGACTAGAATTAGCCATAAACTGGAAATACTTTGGCCAGATGGTCTCTGAGATCACTATTGCGGGCACTGCTTGCACATTCAATATGGAAAAGAATAATGATAAACACTGCATTGCAAATTAGTTATGTTTTTTTTTAGTACAAGTATGGGATCCTCATCTGGAAACCTGTTATCCAGAAAGCTCCTAATTAGGGGAAGGCCATCATCCATTTATCCAAATAATTAAGATTTTTAAAAAATTATTCCCTTTTTCTCTGTAATAATTAAAAAGTACCTTGTACTACTCCATTTGGAGTCACATTTATCAAAGGTCGAATTTAGATTTCACGTGAGTTTTTAAAAACTCCCATAAATTCGACCAATAATAATAATCGATTAATAAAATTACATTTTTTAAACTAGGATGAATTAAATCGACCCGAAAACTCGAATCAAATTCAGTACGAATTTTAAAAACTCAATTCAAGCTTTTTCTTCATAAAAAAACTTAAATGTCAGGAAGGCTAAAAAAAACCCCTCCAAATTGATCCCTGGACTTAAACCACAATTCGGCAGGTTTTAGGAAGCGAATAGTCAAATTTGAATTCTTAAAGTGCCAGAGTATGATAGATCTCGAAAATCGAATTCAAATATTTTTTAAAAACTCTGATGGAATTTTAATAACTCCCTAGTTGAATTTGACAGTTTTGACCATAAAACAATAGAATTTCCAATTCGACCCCTGATAAATCTGCCCCTTAATGTTTAAATAATTTTTTAGTAGGCTTAATATGTATAAAGTTAGGTCCATACATTTGGAGACATATTTGGAGACATATTTGGAGACAATTGTTTTCTAATTTTGGTTCTGTACATTACCACAATGAATTTTAAATTAAACAACTCAGATGCAGTTGAACTGCAGACTTTCAGCTTTAATGGTTGAACAAAAAAATTGCATAAAAATGTGAGGAACTAAAGCCTTTTTTTAACACAATCACAATTCATTTCAGGGGCTCAAAAGCAATTGGACAAATTAAAAAACTGAAAATAAAATGTTAATTTCTAAAACTTGGTTGAAAACCCTTTGCTGGCAATGACAGCCTGAAGTCTTGAACTCATGGACATCAGGAGATTCTGGGTTTCCTCCTTTTAATGCTCTGCCAGGCCTTTAATGAAGTGGCTTTCAGTTGCTGTTTGTTTGTGGGCCTTTCTGTCCGAAGTTTAGTCTTCAACAAGTGAAATGCAGCTCAATTGGGTTCAGATCAGGTGACTGACTTGGCCATTCATGAATATTCCACTTCTTTGCTTTAATAAACTCCTGAGTTGCTTTGGCTGTATGTTTTGGGTCAATGTCCATCTGTATTATGAAACACCTCCCAATCAATTTGACTGCATTTAGCTGGATTTGAGCAGACAGTGTGTCTCTGAACACCTCAGAATTAATTTGGCTGCTTCTGTCCTGTGTCACATGATGGATAAACACTAGTGTCCCAGTGCCACTGGCAGCCATGCACGCCCAAGCCATCACACTGCCTCCGCCATGTTTTACAGATGATGTGGATCATGAGCTGTTCCACACCTTCTCCATACTTTTTTCTTGCCATCATTCTGGTAAAGGTTGATCTTGGTTTCATCTGTCCAAAGAATGTTTTTCCAAAACTGTGCTGGCTTTTTTTAGCTGTTTTTTTTTTTTTAGCAAAGTCCAATCTAGCCTTTCTATTGTTGATGCTTATGAGTGGCTTGAACCTTGCAGTGCACCCTCTGTATTTACTTTCATGCAGTCTTCTCTTTATGGTAGACTTGGATATCGATACGCCTACCTCCTGGAGAGTGTTGTTCACTTGTTTGGCTGTTGTGAAGGGGTTTCTCTTCACCATGGCAATGATTCTGAGATCATCCACCACTGTTGTCTTCCATGGACGTCCAGGTGTTTTTGTGTTGCTGAGTTCACCAGTGATTTCTTTCTATCTCAGGATGTACCAAACTGTAGATTTTGCCACTCCTAATATTGTAGCAATTTCTCAGATGAGTTTTTTCTGTATTTGCAGCTTATGGATGGCTTGTTTCACCTGCATAGAGAGCTCTTTTGACCGCATGTTGTCTGTTCACAGCAAAATCCTCCACATACAAGCCCCCCCCCCCATCAAATGAACTCCAGGGCTTTTATCTGCTTCATTGATAATGACGTAACAAAGGCATTGCCCACACCTGCCCATGAAATAGCCTTTCAGTCAATGGTCCAATTGCTTCTGAGCCCCTGAAATGAAGTGATTGTGTTAAAAAAAGACTTTAGTTCCTCACATTTTTATGCAATCTTTTTGTTCAACCCACTGAAATAAAGCCGAAAGTCTGCAGTTCAACTGCATCTGAGTTGTTTCATTTAAAATTCATTGTGGTAATGTACAGAACCAAAATTAGAAAATATTTGTCTCTGTCCAAATATTTATGGACCTAACTGTATATAAAGATCCAAATTATGGAAAGATCCGTTATCTGGAAAACCCCAGATCCCAAACATTCTGGATCACAGGTCTAACATAACATTATTCAAATACTATAACCATAACAGAATTTCAGGCATTAGCTACAGCATTTATTATGTCCTACTTTACCTTGCCCAATAGCTAATTTACTATGTCCTACTTTACCTTGCCCAAGCCTAATTTTCCCTGGGTCTGAGGAAAAGAATATGTGACTCTTGCAGTTGTTTAATATGAAAGATTTGTTTTAAGATTGGAGCAGCTTTTTTTCTTTAGGATTTAATTGGCACATATTACTCCCATAGCTGATTAAATCTGATTATATCAAACGTTCTGTAAAATTTGACTGGGAACCAAAGTGGGCTGTTCAGGCTTGTACAAAGAGTTGTACGGAGTAGCATTAGACAGAACAGGTTCTGCCTTATTGGCAGCATTGGGCAATGCTTGTTCAACAAGTGTACAATGGTTTGGCACTGATACCACAGTAAACTTAATGCGATGTTGACCTACTTGTCAAAATATAGAAAACATGTCAACATTCACTAAAACAGATGCCGAAGCTTTCTGAGAGAAGTAGCACTGAATATTGCACTTGGCAGGTGGTAAAGGCTTATAGTGCATCATAAAGAAATGCAAGGCTAGATGGGGATACCCTTCTCTAAAGAAATGTGTTTTCTGAGATGATTGAAAGACTGGGAGAAAGTCTGATGGAATGTGAATGCCAATCCACAGAAGGGGCCCAGCCCAGTCCAGAATGCATGTATTTGAAGAGGGAATAGGTGAGTAGTTGAGGAGTAGTTTGTTAGAAGAACCTACCAAGTGGTGTGGTGAGTAGTTGTAGAGAAGTTCAGAGATTTAGGCTGGGCAGAGTTGTGAACTGCTTTAAACATCAGGGTCAGAAGCTTTAATTATTCCTGAAGGGTGACAGAAGCAAGTGTAGGGCATGGCAGAGTGGCATAGCAGGGGAAGGGTGGTTGGTCTTAGAAAAGTTCAATTGCGGTAGTGCTGGGATAGTGAAATAAAAATGGCAGACAAATGAGAAGAGACCAAACTTAAAAGATCACATATGAGAATAGAAAAGGACAGATATGTTTATCATAGTATCCAGGGGTTATTTACTAAAATCTGAATTTATCTCATTGTTCCAATGAAAAAAGCTAGACCAAACTCCCATGCATACGATTTTTTTCTGGCTTTTCCCCCAAAAAGCTCCCTTTTTCCTGGAAACGCCAAAAAAGTTGGGTTTTCAGTCTAAACCCACTGAAGACCACGATAACTTCAATTTGGGATAGGTGCATTTCCCATTGACTTATACAGGACCTAGACAGGTCTGAGATGGCAGATTTTCAGATTCTGGCTTTTTACAGCATCGGGGTATAATAAATAAATCTCGAAAGATTCAATTTTTTTTTCTCGAAAAATTAGATTTTTACCCCATAAAGCACTGGATTAAGGGGCACGTCCCCGAAACGTTTGCTGGGATCTCATTAATAAAAGAAGCTTTTTTCAAAAGAATGTTTGCAGAAGCAGTATGTGGAGTGTGCCTATGTTCTATTTTGTTTGGAATCTAAGAAGGCTTTTTGTTTGCAGCAGGGCCTACGTGGAGCACCTCCAATGAGTTATAAAGTTTTTGTTCACAGGAAACAAGTCTTTGCGGGGAATGAGTTTAAAAGTTTGGTTTTACCCCAAAAAGCCAGACCAGAAAAATTTGAGGTCTAATACAGGAAACCATATGAATTGACTCATTGTCTAAGGAAGGAAGTATACACATAGAATAATGTGGACCTTAAAGGGCACCTGTTGGGTAAAAATGTTATCCCCAACCAAAGGTGTGGGCTAATAGAGCCCGCATTCCGGTTGGGGATAACAGTAGTTTTTTAAAAAAAAAAAAAAAAGCCCCCCCGCCAGCACTAGGCTACCATCACGGGGAGGGAGCTCTTGGTGCGAGCAGCCATATCCGGCTGGAAGATTGTATTGACCAGTGTCAAAAGCTGAAGAAAGTAAGAAAGAAGCAATGAAATGTGATGGTTTTTGGCTTTTGCAGATAGCAGGTTATCAGGTTAGAGCAGTTTCTGGGGAATGCCATGGCTAAAATGTAAAATAGGTGATATCCTCCTTATTTCTGTATTAGGATCCTTCGTACAGAGTAGAGTATCAGTCAAACCTTCCCAACTTTATAAGTCAATAACAAATTTCACTCTGGAGAACCTGTTGATCATGCAGTCATCTGTTTATTTCATAGTACGCAGCATGTTTCAGATTGAAAGATCCTTTGTCAGGTGCTCGTATAGTGATGAAGGATCTTTGGATCTGAAATATATTGTGCACTATGTAATAAATAGATAACTGCATGATCGACCGGTTCTCCAGAATGCCATGGCTGAGCAAAGAGATGGCACCAAGGTTACCCAAACTGGAGACTTTTCTCACAATATGGGCAACTGGTAAATGTTTCAAGAGAGAATGGAATATGGTCAGTTGCTATGAAATGATTAAACACTTGGGTTACATCTTTGATTAAAGGATAAGCTCATTCTGGGCCTAAGGCTCCTCTCTGGAACAAAAAAAATGTACGTCAGTGGTTGTTTCTAAGGAAGCGCAAGCTTGGGTTTGCACAGTATACTTAAATTGCATGACCCATGAGTTCCCCTGGATCTAGGTGTTTAACAATTAGGTTAATGGAGGGGCACTTTGGAGCGTTTTGCTGTTTTCAAGTTGGAAATCACACCAGTGGCAAACTGCTGGAATTTTCTCATGTGCCATTGTCCTTTAACAGATGTTGGGTATGTCTCCCTGCTAATCCAATTGGAAGTGCACATGTACAATGTGCCACGGTTCCCTTGATGGAAAATGGGGAAGAATCTAGGGTTGCCACCTTTTCTGGAAAAAAATACCGGCATTCCTATAATCCCTAACATTGGGATCAACCATCATTTTTTACTGGCCAGGCCGGTAATATACGTGTCACGGTTCCCTTGTTGGCAAAATGGGGTTGAATCTGATGGAAAGGGAGATTGAAAGGAGAATGGAATATAAGGGGGAAAGGAACAGTAGAAAAATCACTGATGGTAAAGGTTAGAGGGGATACACAAAATAAAAAAACAGGATGGAATGGGAGGGACAAGTATTTAAAAGGGTAAGAAAAAGAAAATGGGGGAAGGGGGGTTGAGAGAAATGGAGGAAGGTGTAGAAACTAAAGTGGAAAAGCAAAAAGAAAAAGACTAGAGGCTAAAATAAATGAAAAAGCCGGCTTGGGATAGCAGCTATATGGGCCTGCCTGGCATACCTATCTACAAGTAAATATGTATGACTGCTAATGCTAACAGAGATTGATATCATGAATAAGTACAATCCAAGCTGCAGCCTGTGCTGGTGTATCACTCTATACAAAGGCTGGAGAGCTCGGATTTGTAATACTACCACAGATCTTCATTTCCCTGCTGCTGAACTACAACTCCCACGATCCCCAAGGAAACATAGGCTGTACCTAACTGTCACAATGCTCCAGTAAGAGCTGTAGAGCCACAGGTGGGAGATCCCTGCAGCAAGGAGCCTGAGATAGAGAAGGCGTTCTCGCATTGTCATATCGGCGGTGCGCTGCTCACGCCTGGCTGCCTCCCGCCTCCCCTCTACTCAGCTGTCTCCGTCTCCTCACGGCCTGGGTGGATGCGCTCGGCGCTCGGCTCGGCCCCCTGGCTCCCCACTCTCCCCAGCCCAGGGCTTCTCCAGCTCGGTTCGCGGCCGGTGACAGCGGCTCCGGCGGAAAGGAAGATGGCGACCGAGGGCATGATCCTCACCAATCACGATCATCAAATCCGCGTCGGTGTCCTGACAGGTAAAATAAAAGCCCCGGTTCTTCTGTCCCCGATGCTTGGCCCTTCCGTGTAATGTCCCCCCCCCGCACTCACCCCCACCAGCCCTGGCTGTCACTGGCACAGGGATCTCTACAAAATGGCACCTGTGTGACTAGCAGGACATCACTGTCCCAAGAGCTCATGGACACGTCCGTCCCCTCAGTATTAGTATTATTAGTATTATTATTACTCCTGCTGCCCGAGGCTCGCTGTACTGTAGCGGCTAATAGCCCGTATCCCACCCCTGCAGCCCCTGACACACAAATACCCCATTCATCCTATTTCTATCGGCCAATTTCATATCAGCCCCCAATTTCTCTCTGTGCCCCCCCCACCCTGCACCTTGTGTGTCACAAATAGCAATTACCCATTAGATTGTCCATTTAAACTGTCACTCTCCTACCGACCAATGCTGCCCTGGCTTCTATGTCCTCAGCTCCCCTATTAACCCCATGTCCCTTCATTCCCCCCCATGTCCCTTCATTCCCCCCCATGTCCCTTCATTCCCCCAATCTACAGCCAACCCAGCTCCCCTTTATTCCCCCATGTCCCTTTATTCCCCCCATGTCCCTTTATTCCCCCCATGTCCCTTTATTCCCCCATGTCCCTTTATTCCCCCATGTCCCTTTATTCCCCCCATGTCCCTTTATTCCACCATGTCCATTTATTCCCCCCATGTCCCTTTATTCCCCCCATGTCCCTTTATTCCCTCCCCATGTCCCTTCATTCCCCTATCTACAGCCAACTCAGCTCCCCTATTAACCCCATGTCCATTCATTCCCCCCCATGTCCATTCATTCCCCCCATGTCCATTCATTCCCCCCATCCACAGCCAACCCAGCTCCCTTTATTCCCCCCCATGTCCCTTTATTCCCCCCCATGTCCCTTTATTCCCCCCATGTCCCTTTATTCCCCCCATGTCCCTTTATTCCCCCCCCATGTCCCTTCCCCCCCCATGTCCCTTGATTCCCCCCCATGTCCCTTGATTCCCCCCATGTCCCTTGATTCCCCCCCATGTCCCTTGATTCCCCCCCATGTCCCTTGATTCCCCCCATGTCCCTTTATTCCCCCCCATGTCCCTTTATTCCCCCCCATGTCCCTTTATTCCCCCCCATGTCCCTTGATTCCCCCCATGTCCCTTGATTCCCCCCCATGTCCCTTTATTCCCCCCATGTCCCTTTATTCCCCCCATGTCCCTTTATCCCCCCCATGTCCCTTTATCCCCCCATGTCCCTTCATCCCCCCCATGTCCCTTCATTCCCCCCATGTCCCTTCATTCCCCCCATCTACAGCCAACCCAGCTCCCCGATTAATCCTAATCCCCCCATCTACAGACAACCCAGTTACCGATTAATCCTAATCCCCCATCTACAGTCAACCCAGCTCCCCGATTAATCCTAATCCCCCCATCTACAGTCAACCCAGCTCCCCTATTAATCCTAATCCCCCCATCTACAGCCAACCCAACTCCCCATTTTCACCCACCCCTCTGCCCCTAATTTCACTTAAATTACAACCAAGCCCAGGTACATCAAGTCAGCTGTACCTGGGCTCTTATGATTGCCTGATATTATCTGATTATATCCAAATGCAGTGTACTGGTTTATTGACTGCAATTGCTTTATCCATTTCTAACAAATTACGCTCCAGTCTGCAGCCCTCTAGCTGGGATGGAAGTACAATTCTTAGCAGCATTTAGAAGGGGGGGGATGCAGGGAGTTGCAGTTGAGCCCCAGCTGGCGGGTTGCATGCAGATTGGCCATCTCTAAGCTGTTTTGTCTGTGTATCTGATCTCTCGCCACTGTTGGATGCTTATTGGGCATTTTGGATCCCATACAGATAAGCCACCTCTCCATTGTCTGTACAGCTTCTGCATTTTTATGGAATCTGTAATTAGGCTGGATTGTATATATATACGTGTGTGATGTGCACAGGAAATAAATGTATTTCTTGCAGTGGGAAATGCAATGCATTTGTAGATATATAATATGTTGAATGGCTGCAATCTTTCCATACATATGCCTCTGTTCTCCTCCTGTGTTCTAATCCTTCCTCGGGTGCTTTGGCTGATTTCACCTCTTTGGTGACAGGGAGGTATACAGTAGCGTTGCAATGCTTATGGAGCTCTGTGGTGCCCTGAAGGGGTTAAGTACTCCAGTGCATATTTATAGTTTGCTGCTTGTATAGAACCTTACACAATGAAATGGCTCTGTGTTGTCTGCCTCCTACTGAAAATGATTTGCTTACATATATAGCCGTGTGGTTAGTAATTAAACGTAATCCCTATGCCCAAATCTGTCACTTCACCTGAAATAATATTTTATCTCTCCCTACTGCCATACCAGTTTCTTGCTGTGTGATATTCCGTTTAGCTGCCAGAATAACAACAGAGAAACTCTCAGGCTTATGCTCTGCTATAATCCCTTTACTTTGCATTCTGCTTGTATCTGCTGCCTCTCTTGCTTGCAATCAGTCTATTTAAATATTTTAGTGTTAATCCCCCAGTTACTCATGTCTGTGGTTTGTATGTGTGTGACTGTGCTGTGTATATCTGTGTGCCATTTTTATTTTTGTATATGCCTTTCCTTTATATATATATATATATATATATATATATATATATATATATATATATATATATATATGTGTGTGTTTGTATGTATATGCCTGTGCTTTATTTCTATACTGTATGTGTGCGTGCCTGTGTTTTATTTTTATATGTGCCTGTGCTGTGTATGTCTGTGTTTGTATGTGTGTGCCTTTGCCATGTATAACTGTGTTTGTATGTGCATTCCTGTTTATTGTATTTATGTGTCTGAGTTTGTATGTGTGTGTCTGTATTTTGTTTGTATATGCATTCTTGCCTTTTATATGTGTGTGTTTGTGTATATATGCCTGTTATCGTGAATACATGCATACCTGTAGTTTTTTTTACTGTATGTGTGTGTATGGTTGTATTTGATGGTTGTGTGTTTGAGTTTCTTTTGCTCTCACACACACCACGACTGGGGGTGGGCAGATTTGGGGGGGAATCCACCCATGGAGATTAGATAAGGATTGCAGTCATTTGCAAAAAGCATGATCCCGAGTTATCAGTGCTGCAAGCACAACGTGGCCGCTGCAGTGGGAATGTGCAGGAGCAATGTTATCAGTGTGATCCCACGGCAAATGTCTGTGTGCTCTTTGCCTTTTACGAACCTTTGATTAAAGTGTTTAATAAAGGCTCCGAGAAGCTGCAGCGTGTGATTGATGGCGGTATCACTGGTTATTTTTATCTTCACACAGCTCTGACTTTGCCTGTCTCTGTGTTTAGTCATAAATTGGCCGCCCCTTCCCTTTTTATTTTAATCTGTATTATTCTTCCCTGTGCCTTTATATCACCATTTGTTTGTTCACTTTTTAACAGGCAGCTGGTGTATCCGAAACGTCAGTCTGTACTGATGAAATGGCCTAATTGTTTCTACATAAGACCTGTGAGTGCAGATCTTTTTGGCTTGTGAGATATATATATATATATATATATATATATATATATATATATATATATATATACATATACATATACATACACACACACACACATATGTGTATGTATATGCATATATGTATGTATATGTGTGTGTATATATATATATATATATATATATATATATATATACATATATGTATACATATATATGTGTGTATATATATAATATGTATACATATATATGTGTATATATATATATATATATATATATATATATATATATATATATATATATATATATATATATATATATATACACACATACCTGGAATCTTCTGCTTCCCTAGGCTTATTTGCAATGGATGAAATACATACACTTCTATCTGAAAAATACATCTAGAAATGACTGCCCCTTTAACGTAGATCAAAAGCAAGCGCTCACCCTCCTCCATCCTTCCTCTGCCTCTAGATCTCATTTTTTTCTCCCTCTTCGTGATTTTTTTTTTTTCTATGGGAGGTCTTGGAGTTTCGAGCTCAGTGACGTACAAAAGGCAGAAAAGCCTGAAATGAAAGATCTGGATATAATATTTGGAGCTTAATGGCAGAAAATCTGCAATGTAAGGGGATTCCATTCAATGCAACAAATGCTGTTTGTTATCTGCGGGGAAAGAGAGGGAGGCTGAACATGCAAGCATCCTTAATAGATAGCCATAAATATAGAGTACAGTTTGTCATCTTGCAGGCAGCATTAGAATGCAGATTTTATAGAGTAGAATGCAGATATTGCAGCTGATCCTGCCTTCCCTGTGCTGCTAGCAATGCAGTTAACATATTTTCTGGATTTTTTTTTTTTTGTGGGCATTATGGAGGTTTTGGTTTTTCTTTTCAGCAATCCATTGTAGGAATATGAAAGGGTAAAGTATAGTGTCTTTATATACTGGGAATTCCCTCTACCCCCCTCCTCCCTCTCTACTCTGGTTTGGAGCTGTTCTTCTGTCGTGGTGCTGAATGCAAGCAGAGCAGAAATAAATTGCTGCTTGCAAAACTCCATTGTAGAAACTAGCGTTTCTCTAGTAAGGATTTCTGTACTGCATGCATGCACTGACCCTAAGTGGAAAGGGTGCAGTGCTGGTTTTTATTCAATTCAATCACTTGTGGGAAAGTTACAGATCCCAGCAGCAGCCGCCTCTCCTTTATGAGATATGCAATGTCTTGTATAGTAGATTTAAAATACACGAAAGGCTTTATGTAGTACAGGTATGGGATATGTTATCCTGAAACCCGTTATCCAGAAAATTCGGAATTGCGGAAAGCCCATCTCGCTTAGACTCCATCATAATCAAATAATCCAAATTTTTTGAAAATGATTTTCTCTGTAATAATAAAACAGTACCTTGTACTTGATCCCAATAATTAACTCTTATTGGAGGCAAAACCAGCCTATTGGGTTTATTTAGTGTTTACATGATTTTCTTTTAGTCTTAAGGTGTGAAGACCCAAATTACGGAAAGATTCGTTATCTGGAAAGCCCCAGGTCCCACGCATTCTGGATAATAGGTCCCATAACTGTAGTGTGCCTTAGTGGTTTAAGTCAGTAGCAACAACTGACTTGCGCCAAGTGAATTACCTGCTAATGGCGTTATTAACACGCTGCTCTGCAACCGTTACAAGGAGAGGAAAAAAAAAAACCATGGGCTGCAAGTTGCATGAAATTGACAATTTCTTCCTTATTGGTAGAGAAGAATTTATTGCCCTTTAATTATGTTGGAATTCTGGAGGGGGGGAAGCTGCATTATGGGCAAAAAACTTGGAAAATTGCACATAGATTTTGAACTTTGCACTGTATCAAGTGGGCCCTACTGTATATTTGTACATGAAATTAAATGTTGTCATTAAAGATCATGTGTTGCAAGAAACAGATACAGTACAGGAGAATAAAAATCACACTGACCTCCGGCGTTGGCTGTATTTTAAAACACACCCAGGGTTTAAATATTCCTAAATGGTATTGCCGCCATGGGAATTATAGACAAAGGCTACTTTTTTTTTTTTTTTTTTAAAGCTGATGAATTAATTACATTTAGCATTTGTGATAAATGAGCCCTTTTCACCCCAGATGTTTGCCCCCATGCTCATTCATTTTGCAGAGCTGTTCAATAATGGCAGGCTCTTCAAATAACCAAGGGCAAAAGTCATGGCTCTTTCTAATAGGTTCAATTTAGAAAACAAATCGGTTTGAAAAAGTAATACGTATGCATTTTCAAAAAAAATCACATTATATTGCATATATCCTTTTAAAAATTACTTTATATGTGCTTGAGGTCGTTCACAGTGCTAAGAGAATATGGCAGCAAGATGCTACTCAAGGTGACAGTGTTACTATATTTAGTATCCTATATTTAAAAGAATTGTGTATGCCCTTATGTATTTATGTTCAGACTGTCACGTTTTTATGCTCACACATATTGGTGACTATATGACTTACATTCATGTCAAGAAAAGCAGTTCAGCCATGTTATATCCCAAGCCTCCCCCCCATACAGCAACATTCAAGAAACATGACTGCATGAAGGACATATATGTATATAGGCTATGCTGAGAGAAGGAATATGTTGCTTTTCCATTAAGGGGAAACTTCAACATAAACTACAATAATTTGCAACTCAGATGAACATGCATTGAGATGGTTCTGTTTACACTTTTTAGTTGGCAGTTCCACTGACTTTTCTTGAGGCTGTGGTTTTTGCATGTATGGCTTCATTTATATTACAAGGATATATTTCTTTAATTGCCATTATTGAAACCTCCATATTACTGGGTAGGCCATCTCCCATAGACTACATTTTAATGAAATAATTCCGGATTTAAAACAAATTTCCCTTTTCTCTGTAATAATAAACTACTATGTTGTACTTGATCCCAACTAAGATTAACTTTTAGTATGTTATGGAATTGCCAATTCTATTGGTTTTCATTATTTATTTTTTATAGTTTTTAAATTATTTGCCTTCTTCTTTGACTCTTTCCATCTAAAAACAAATACTCTGTAAGACTATTGTTATTATTACTTTTTATTACTCATTTTTCTATTCATACCCTCTCCTATTCATAGTCCAGTCTCTTATTCAAATCAATACATGGTTGCTACGGTAATTTGGACCATAGCAACCAGATTGTGTTGATTGCAAACCGGAGAGCTACTGAATAAAAAGCGAAATAATGCAAAAACCACAAATAATAAAAAATGAAAACCAATTGCAAAATGTCTCAGAATATCACTCTCTACATCATACTAAAAGATAATTTAAAGATGAACAACTCTTTTAATCCAATCCAATCTTATTGGATTTGTTTAATGTTAAAACGATCTTTTAGGTATGGAGATCCAAATTACAGAAAGATCCCTTATCCGGCAAACCTCAGGTCCCACTACTCACAAATTAACTTCTCTGTGAGGTATGATAGATACTTTCCATTCCCAAGTTTTCTGCATAAACTCAGCCACGCTGTGTATGAATGTCTTCACTATCAGTTAAGATGTAAGCTCTTTGGGGCATGGGCTCCTCCCACTTTTTCTCATTAAAGAAATGCTTTTATATGATTGTATTATTCCATTTTACATGATGGTGATTTGAGGCACTGTGTATGTTTATGCTTCTATACAAATAACCTGTGTAATCAGGAAGGAAAAATCTGAATGCCACCAGAAGCGTACCCACAAAAGAGTTAAAATAGCATTAGTTACCCTTTAGCTTTATTTGTGAAATTCTTTTATTTAGGCCCCATGGTCATTAATATTTTGTTACTGCTTTATTTGTTCTATTTTTGGCAAACAGACATCTGCATGCAGCTTTAATTCATGCACTCAGGCCTGATTCTTAAATGGAAAGACACTTTGGATCACATGCTAAGAGTGTTTTATTTTTTTTTTAAAAAACTCCTTATGAATCCTTATGTAAATTGGCAACCTGTACCAAATCCGCTGATACTTTCCCCATCATATGGTGTTTCTTGGATCCTATTAGACAAGGAGCTTAGTCTACCGGTGTCAGTGCAGATTTTTCAAAGTCTGAATTGATTTCCTTGGTAAAATTGTGCTTTTCACATTTAGAAAATCTTTTCCCGACATTCTGTTTCTTTTCATAACTTTTTTTCCCCAGAATACAACTCATTTTTCATGCTGTGGGAAATTCTACAGGAATGTATTTTAACTTAATACAGGTACATCTGCTAAGAAAGAATGGAAATATGGGACATTTTTACTACAAGTTTTACGACCTGTAATACATCATGTTCAGGACCTGGGGTTTTCCAGATAAGGGATCTTTCCATAATTTGGATCTTCATACCTTAAGTCTACTAACATTTAAGGGCAGATTTATCAAGGGTCGAATTTCAAGGGTTAAAACCCCTCGAATTCGACCCTCGAAGTAAAATCATTCGAATATCGAATTAGAAGGATTTTAGCGCCAAAGGTTAGATTGAATGATCGAATAAAAATAGTTCGATCGAACGATAAAATCCTTTGAATCGAATGATTCGAACGATTTTAATTAATCGATCGGATGATTTCTATTCGATCAAAAAAAAAAACTTAGAAAAGTGCTCTGGAAGGTCCCCATAGGCTAACATTGCACTTCAGTAGCTTTAATGTGGCGAAGTATGAAGTCGAAGTTTTTTTTAAAGAGACAGTACTTAGATTATCGAATAGTCGAACGATTTTTATTCGAATCATTCGATTCGATCGAATTTGATCGAATTTTACCAATTCGATGGTACCCAAAAAAAATACTTTGAAATTCGAATATTTTTGCATTCGAATTATTCACTCGAGCTTAGTAAATATGCCCCTAAATGAACCCAAAAGACTGGTTACCTTTCAATAAGGATTAATTATATCTTAGTTTGGATCAAGTACACAGTGTTGTATTATTACTACAGAGAAAAAAGGAAATCGTTTTTTATAACCTGCATTATTTAACTATGATGCAGTCTATGGAAGACAGCCTTTCCATAAATCGGAGCTTTCTGGATAACGGGTTTATGGATTACAGATCCCATACCTGTAGTGATAAAATATGAAAAGAGTGAAAATCTTCATAGTTATATGAAAAGAATGTGGGGCCCCAGTGGATTAAAGTGCAGGTATAGGATCCGTTATCTGTAAACCCATATTCCAGAAAACTACAAATTACTGGAAGGCCATCTCCCATAGAAGACTCCACTTTAATCAAATAATTCAAATTCAATTAAAAATGATTTATTTTTCCTCTGTATATAATTAATCCTTATTGCAGGTAAAACCATCTTCTTGGGTTTAATGAATTTTTAAATGATTTTTTTTGTGGACTTAGAGTATAGAGATCCAAATGATGGAAAGATCCCTTATGCAGAAAACCCCAGGTCCGAGCATTCTGGATAACAGCTGCCAAACCTGTATAAATAAATATTTGAATGTGCCCATGAAATAGTTGTAAGCAATTTGTGCTCTTGCCTCAGAAGGTACGTTATTTCCTTTCTGGCAATGAGACAGCAGCCCTGCCTTGATTTTTAACAGATATTTAAATAATACAGTCAGTTTCAGAGGAAGTGTCCTATAAGTGTAGAGGCACACAATGCTATTTGGGGGAGATTAGTCGCCCAGTGACAAATCGCCTCTTCTTCGGGTGAATAATCTCCCCGCAATACCTTCCCGCCGTCTAGACTCTAAATTGCCGGTGGGATGGCATTCAGAGCACTTTGTTTTTCCGAAGACGTCTGACGTTTCCTAGTGAGGCAACTTCGGAAAACAAAGCGCTCCGAGTGTCACCCTGCCAGCGACTTACGTTTTAGCCGATGGGAAGGCATAGCGGGGAGATTAGTCGCTCGAAGAAGAGACGATTTGTTGCTGGTCGACTAATCTCCCCCAAATAGCATAGTTTGCCTCTACCATACGGCTCATGTCAGGACTGATTCGCTGTTATCTGAAAGGCTTATTCTGCAGATAATTTAATTAGAACGGTAGGTCATATAATACAGCTTAACTGCACCAAAGCAAACAAAACCACTGAACTTTTGAAATAAATTCATGATTAAAATAGAAACTGAGGCAGACAATATCCTAGCCTTGTTTAATCTTGTCTACAAAATAGGATAAAAACGGGGTAAATATGCCTTTTAACATGAAAATACATTTGTTGTAAGGCTTCCGCATGTGTGATGTGTCATGTTTTGGTCTGGCTTTTCTTATGTTTTGCACAAGATACAAGTTGCTTTTTCTCCCACACAGTGATATTTGCAATAGTCATAGATCTGCCACTTTGTGACTGAAGTCGCTTGTGACTGCAGACATACTGGTTGCTGACTGGGAAACACTCCACTGTCGTCAGTCATAAAGTATGTGCCTCCACTTATTTGCCATGATCAGCATCCAGATCTACCATGAGTTATGGAGTTATTTTAGCAGCGCTTCCCATTTCATAGATATCAAGATCAATTGTGTCTGTTTAACAGGTCTGATATATAATGCACCTAGGGGCAGATTTATTAATGTTCGAGTTGTGTTTTCCACGAAAAATGAGAGTTTTCAAGGTTATTTTAGAGTCAAAAATTTGAGTAACAAAAAACTTGAATTTTGAATTTTTCCTGATTTATTCCACCCCGACCCTACAAATAGCTTGAATCCAAAAATACACCATCTAAAACCTGTAGAAGTCAGTGGCAGAGGTTCCTTGTACCATTTGAAGATGTTAATAGCCTTCATGATTTTAGTTTTTTGTGGAGGGTGTTCGCTGGAAAACTCAATCCATTCGAGCGATTCGAGTTTTTTTTTGCGAATTGATCGAGTTTTTGGGTTGTTGAACCGAACTTGCTGATTCAAGCTTTTCCTTAAATTAGGAACCATTTAAGTTGTGAGTTCATTCGATGTCTAAAAAAACTCTAAAATTCACCTTTGATAAACAATCCTCTTAGGGGCCCATTTACTTAGCTCGAGTGAAGAAATAGATGAAAAAAAAACCTTCCAATTTTTTTTTGCCTTCTTTGACCATCGACTACAACTTTGAATTGAACGATTTGAACTAAAAATCGTTCGACTATTCAACCATTCGATAGTCGAAGTACTGTCTCTTTAAGAAAAAACTTCGACCCCTTAATTCGCCACCTAAAAGCTACCGAAGTCAATGTTAGCCTATGGGGAAGGTCCCCATAGCTTCTTAAGTATTTTTTGGTCGAAGAAAAATCGTTCGATCAATGGATTAAAATCCTTCGAATTGAACGATTCGAAGGATTTAATTGTTCAATCAAACGAATAGCGCTAAATCCTTCGATATTCGAAGTCGAAGGATTTAACTTCGACAGCCGAATATCGAGGGTTAATTAACCCTCGATATTCGACCTTAAGTAAATTTGCCCCTTAGTGTTATAAATAACATGTAAGTTACACATCACACAAGATTTCCCTAACCATGTACTGTAGTACGACTGCTTTAATTGAAGTCAAGGAACTCCTCAGTGAATTTTGATAGCAGGTATTGGACCTGTTATCCAGAATGCTGAGGACCCAAGGCTGTCTGTATAATGGATCTTTTCGTAAATTTGGATCTTCATAGTCTAAAAGAAAATCATATAAAAATTAAATAAACCCAATAGGCTGGTTTTGCTTCCGATAAGGATTAATTATATCTTATTTGGTACAAGGTACTGTTTTATTATTACAGAGAAAATCATTTTTAAAAACGTGGCCTTTTCATAATTCAGAGCTTTCTGGATAATGGGTTTCCAGATAACGGATCCCATACCTGTATCTTTAATGGGGATACCAACTCAAAAACAGTTTTGTGCATAATTAAAGAATACATAATTCTAAGCAACTTTCCAGATTTTACAGATTTTCACTGTTATGGTCAGTTACTTTTACATTTAATTGCAGTTGAAAACAGTGTTTATAGTCGCTGGTTCTGACTCCTGAAACAATGTAGCAGAAGCAGCTTATTAACAGACCTGGAGAAGAACTGATTTATGTTACATTATGATAAACATATATTGCTTCCACAAGCACAAGAATAGAGATTACAACTGCTGACCTTGTTCCCTGGTTCAGTGCTGCTCTTCACTAAAAAATTCACTGGCCCAGGGTATACTCTTAACAGCTGTGGTACCCACGGATGATGGAACTGACCGATATGAGATTTCAATTCCTAATTGCTGGGACATGAAAGTATTTGTGTTTTTTGAGTTATTTAGCTTTTTATTCAGCAGCTTTCCAGTTTGCAATTTCAGCAATCTGGTTGCTAGGGTCCAAATTACCCCAGCAACCATGCCTTGATTTGAACAAGAAACCGGAATATGAATAGGAGAGGCCTGAATAGAAAGATGAGTAATAAAAAGTAGCAATAACAATACATCGTTAGTCTTACAAAGCATTTGCTTTTTTTAGATGGGGTTAGTGACCCCCCCCCCATTTAAAAGTTGGAATAAAATCTGAAGAAAAGGGCAAATAATTCAAAAACTATATATATATATATATATATATATATATATATATATATATATATATATATATATATATATATATAAAATAAATTATGACGGCCAATTGAAAAGTTGCTTAGAAAAGGCCATTTTAGAATATACTAAAAGTTAACTGAAAGGTGAACCACTTCTTTAAGCTGCATTTGTCTATTTGTCCCTTTCTGCACTGCTGGTTCTGATTTGTGAAGCAATGTAGCAGACGTATGATCTCCTCCAGCCAACACCCCAATAGTCCACTCAGCTAGCCTCTGCTTCAGCTGGTAGGTGTAGAAGGGGAGAGCAACATGTTGGTTGTTTCTGCTCCGGTTACACAAAATAAAGTGCATGTAACATTAAGGTGTGATTCAGAGGGGCTTGGAATTGCTGGAAGTGTGAACATGTATGGCTAATATTGAGAGCGACTGCACATAAATATATTCCCAGAAGGAAAACGCTGGGAGCCCAAGGCCTTGTGATTTGTCACCTGCAGTCTTGGCACATCAGAAGCATAAATAAGAGTGTTGTGGCACATCGTGCAAGCTCAGTGTTTACCGGGAGTAGTCGCATGATTAAGAGGTGCGAGAGAGGCTTTGACTGCATGTCAACACACAACTGCTGGAGTTTACCAAGTGGCCTGACAAAAAAGCCCATGCTGTATATTACAGCTGCAACTGGTTGGGACACTTTTCTTCAGTTGACTAAGGCACAACTTTGGGTACTATTATTTCAAATATAAATATAATGCAGACCGATTCAGCACATTAACCCATATGTAACATTTTACACAATGATATCAAATTTAATTCTTAGCCGTTTTTCTGCGGTACAGGCATGGGATCCACTATCCGGAAACCAGTTATCCAGAAAGTTCCGAATTACGGAAAGGCCACTTCCCATAGACTCCATATTATCCAAATAATCCAAATTTTTAAAAATGATTTCCTTTTTCTCTGTAATAATAAAACAGTGCCTTATACTTAATCCAAGCTAAGATATAACTATAATAATCCTTATTGGAATTAATTATTTAAATAATTTTCTAGTAGACTTAAGGCATGAAGATCCAACTGACAGAAAGATCCGTGAAACCCCAGGTCCCGAGCATTCTGGATAACAGGTTTCATACATTAATTAAAAATATTTGGTTGATTTTAAGTTATTTGTAAGTGCATTTGCTGTTGAAAGCAGTATCTGCATTTCTCTTGCTATTCATTGCATTGCCCTGTATTACTGTATTAAAACAATTTTGCAAGACTCCATTACCCACAATCAACGGTGAGCGTTTTTTTTTTACTAGGATTCGCCGCAATAAAACGCATAGACTCCAATACACTCAAGAAAAGATGCTCACCCATTGACTTCAATGTGTTTTGTGCCTTTTTGCTAATTATTCGGTGAAGCAAAATGGGGCAGATTCGCTCATCACTGGCCATAATGCATTGTAATTCTCCTTCTTACGGGTCTTTGAATGACATGCAAAGCATTGTGGGAATTGCAGTCTTGGCTTGCGAATAGCTGGAGGGTAGCTGCCCCCAGCCCACCCTTCATGAGTACAGAGGTGCTTAATTCAGGCAGCACTGTGTTAATGGGGGGAAAAGCAGAGCAAAGCCCTGATTGCAGTGCACCCATGTTTTGCATTTTGCACCCTTCCCTGCACTTTGTAAATAAGCTTTCCAAGGTGGGCATCTATGGAAAAAAGTTTTATTTTTATTTTGTTACTCCCAAATAGCAGAACTGATATGCAGTCATTTCTGCAGGAATCCCTGTTTTAAAAGCAATTTACTTTGGCTGTGGAGGTAACCTCTAAGGGATAAATAGTATGAACTTACGCTAGTTTAGAATTTGCTGTTTATTGGGTTTGTGCTATAGACCGTATGCTTGTGAGCAGTTCCTAAGTACGGGACACCAGGGAAAGGGTACCTGTCAGTTGGTTGGGGAACATGAGTCTGACAGTTGGTTGCACCAATAAATAGGTAACTTAAGTAATCGTATTATATTGTTTTCTGCTATCTCATATGGAATCTTTAGAAGTACTGTATAGCCTAAATGGCTATTATTATTCTAACCTGTGCTGCCAAAATGGGGATTTCCAATTTTAAAATGAAATCATAAAGTTACCCCCCATTAATTTGAATAACTGGCAAATAAAACATAAGGGGTAATTTGCCATGATTTACAACCTCTTTGGATTGTAAAATCTAACATGTATGGCCCATTTATCCTATTTTATGCTCTGTATAAGTGACCGTACACTCTAAGCTCAGCAGGGTTGGACAACCTTTTCCTGCTATGCCCACCTAAGGTGGACCATATTGGTTTTAAGGGCCAGGCCACACTGAGCGTTTTGGGGAGTTTTGGCCGCCTGGCAATCAATAGCCTCGTTTTTGCCCGAAGTTTCCTCGTAAGGCAACTTCGGAAAACGAACCGCCGCGTGTGATTAGCGCCGGCATTTTTTCGTTTTAGCCGGCACAGAGTCAGGGAAGGCATTGTGGGGAGATTGGTAGCCTTTAAAAACTAGGCAATTAGTTGCTGGGCAAACAAATCTCCCCAAAACGCCCAGTGTGGACTTACCCTTAAAGGGATCCTGTCATTGGAAAACGTGTTTTTTTTTCAAAACACATCAGTTAATAGTGCTACTCCAGCAGAATTCTGCACTGAAATCCATTTCTCAAAAGAACAAACAGATTTTTTTATATTCAATTTTGAAATCTGACATGGGGCTAGACATTTTGTCAATTTCCCAGCTGCCCCTGGTCATGTGACTTGTGCCTGCACTTTAGGAGAAAAATGCTTTCTGGCAGGCTGCTGTTTTTCCTTCTCAATGTAACTGAAGAAGTCTCAGTGGGACATGGGTTTTTACTATTAAGTGTTGTTCTTAGATCTACCAGGGAGCGGTTATCTTGTGTTAGGGAGCTGTTATCTAGTTACCTTCCTATGGTTCTTTTGTTTGGCTGCTGGGGGGGGGGGGGGGGAAAGGGAGGGGGTGATATCACTCCAACTTGCAGTACAGCAGTAAAGAGTGATTAAAGTTTATCAGAACACAAGTCACATGACTTGGGGCAGCTGGGAAATTCACAATATGTCTAGCCCCATGTCAGATTTCAAAATTGAATATAAAAAAAATCTGTTTTCTCTTTTGAGAAATGGATTTCAGTGCAGAATTCTGCTGGAGCAGCACTATTAACTGATTCATTTTGATTTTTTTTTCCCATGACAGTATCCCTTTAAGGGGTTGTTCACCTTCAAACATGTTTTTCAGTTTAGTTGGTTTCAGATAGTTCACCAGAAATAAAGACTTTTTCCAATTACTTTCTATTTTCTATTTGTCACCTTCTGAAGAAGCTCTGAGAGGGGGGTCGCAGACTCTTTAGCTGTTCTAAATTGATACATTTAGTTGATACATTTGTTATCCTTGTACCTGCTGAGCAGAATCCCTGAGTTTCATTAAAGGCAGCTAATAGAACTGATACAATAGTTGCTAATGTTTCACAGATCTTGCTGAGATACTAATTGTATCAACTAAATGTACAGTAGCAAATTGTAACAGCTTAGAATGCTCCTGGATCACTGAGCTGCCAGATTCAAACACCAGATACAGGAGCATTAACGTTTTTGGGAAAATGGTAAAAAATAAAAGATGGAAAGCCATTGAAAAAAGTATTTGTTTATGAAGAACAATCTGAAAACAACTGAACTGTGAAAGTGTTTCCAAGGTGAGCCACCCCTTTAATCAGATTGTCTTCATCAGGGGTAGCAGAGAGTGCAAGGACCTGCCACCAGAAGAGCCGACACTGGGGCAGGATGCAAAGTGCCTGTTATCGTTTTCCCCCATTTTTTATACTTTGCACCCTGTCCCTGCATCAATAAATGATCCCTATAGTCCTTAGTGGACTGAGTTAAATCACTACAAACTATTGCTGCTCATCCCGTGCTTGTGTTATCATCCTAGAAGGATATTAAGCATCTGTTCATTTATACAGATCCCCATATCAGTTACATAGTGGCTTGTTAAAGGGGACCTGTCACCTTAAGAAATAATTCCAAATCCTATGTTATGATGTTAGTGAAACCAAATAAACTTCACTTACGTTATATAAAGTATTTAAATCTTGTTCTTTTAGTCTTGGAATTCACATCACATAGGCAGGCACCATTTTGTGGACACTGTTATTAAGGCAAGCTCTGCATTATGCCAAAATATTGTTTATACACCAGAATGTGGCACCTGATGCCCATGTTTATGCACCGGTTATGCAATTATATGGTAAGGAGGGAGGAGGAATGTGAAGAATGCAGTGACATTTAGGAAGTGCAGAATGGAAAGTGAAAGTAATTGCTTGCTCCGCCTCTATGCCCAAGAGGAGGCGCAAGAATTATATGATTGATAGATGAGATTTTAAGAGTTTATAACAGGTATGGATGTTTTAATAAAAAAAGAATTTGGGTTTCATGTTTAATTTGCAAAGGATTTTTATTATTCAGCTTTTTATGTGTGGATGACAGGTCAGCTTTAAGTATTTCGGCGGGGGGGTTAAATATCGCCGTCCATGTTACCTGCACACCGAACAGTAAAGTAGAAACAGTAGGAAACCTATGGGATAGGGCATGGGGAATTACGGGAAAAATAATTGCATCTAGCCAAGATACAGTAAAAACAACTTTTTAGACCCAGGTAAACATCCCCATGTTAATATTTCCATTTGAAGGAGGTTAGTTGGCCTTTATAATGCATATATTGCTGTTGTATTGAGACATTGGTTCTGCTCTTTATGTTTATCCATGTGATAATGTTTCTGAACTCACTGTGAGATACTTTCCCCAGCTGTAATTAGTCTGCAAAGGGCAAGCCAAAACTTGTAATCCATTAGTTTGTCTTTATCTGTATTTTGCACAGCAGCTGTTTATCTCCAGGGAAATGTTAGGTGATGCCTTTTTAACCCCGGCGCCCAGGGGATTCATAAACCAAAATGGGGGACTTTTTAGCCTGAGAGATTGCTGTGTTCTGCAGGGAATCCCAGTCGCCAGTGCCTGTGTGCTAGAATACATTCCAATAGTGCTTTAGAGAAAAGTATGGAGTCTCTTGGTAGCCATTTAAGGTATTGTATTTACTCTTGCTGTTTTTGAACTAGCATTAAATTAAAGGAACACCATCAGTTTTTGAATATGTTAAATGAAGGAAGAAAATGACTGCAAAAAAAAAATTAAAAAAGGAATATCGGCTCAAATCTAAATTAGTTATGGAGGTACAATGCAATCTAAACCTCTCATATTAGGAAACATGTTACTAAAGTAGTGAAGCTCTTGAATGTGAAGGTTGTCTCTGTCTATGTTAGTTGAGATCAGGTCATCAGGGGCCAGGTCTGGGGCTTATAAAGAGGGCGGGGCTACAGTAGGAGAGCTTACAATTGGGAGGGCAAGAGGCTTTTTGGAGTTACTCATTTGCATTTCTGATGCATGGGGGGAAGTAAAGCTGCTAGATATAATGCATGAAAGTCAGAAATATGCATGGCATGTAAATGATATTAAAGGATGCAAATGGCAACCAAGGGGTATATTTATCAAAGAAGTTGAAGTTAATAGTGAAGTTCCGCCACTCTCCATTCATTTCTATGGAATTTTTATAGGCGTATTTATCAAAGGGTGAACTTTCACTTCATAGGTTTCACTCTCCATTCATTTCTATGGAATTTTTATAGGCGTATTTATCAAAGGGTGAACTTTCACTTCACCCATTGATAAATACGCCTTTCAAAATCCCATAGCAATGAATTGAGAGCTGCGGAATTTCACTCTAGTGGCGGAACTTCACTCTTTGATAAATTTACCCCTTAGACTAGATTACCTGTAAATATACATTCTGTTATCCTACCTGCAGCTGACTGAGGGCCATGGAATTGATGGCTCTGGTAATCATAAGCCTAACCTTAAAGATTCAATTTTCTTTTGACGTTCTTTGATTTGTGCACCCATTTGGACTGCAGGTCTGGAACCATTAAATGGGAGGGCTTGTTCACCTTTGAGTTAACTTTTAGTATGATGGAGAGAGTGATGATCTCTCTCAATGAGAATTTGCAATTGGTTTTTATTTATTGTTATTATGAAAAGTTGCTTAGAATTGGCCATTCTGTAATATAGTAAAAGTTAAAGGAAAACTATACCCCCCATACAATGTAGATCTCTTTAAAAAGATATTGCATAAAACAGCTCATATGTTAAACCCTGCTTTGTGTAAATAATCCATTTTCATAATGATATACTTTTTTTGTAGAATGTGCCATTGGGTAATCATAAATCAAAAACTGCCATTTTAAAAAAATAAGGGCAGCCCCCTAGGATCATAGGTTTCACGGTGCACACATACATACCATACTTGTTAGGTCACATGAGCCACTTAACAGACACGGTTCTGTCTTTTGCTTCCGCACTTCTTCCTGTTACAGTTAGAGCTGTAGTATTTCTGGTCAGGTGATCTCTGAGGCAGCACACAGATCATCACAAAATGTTTATTATTTACTTAAATATATATTCCAGTTTGAAAAGATTCTTTAATATACCACTTAACATGATGTAAATCTGTTGCTCAAGAATTCATTTTGGGGGTATAGTTTTCCTTTAACATACAGATGAACCACTCCTTTAATTTAATGATTTTTAAACTTACAAAAGATTGTGTTTGCAGTAGTCTGTCAGAATTTACCCACTGTATATGCAGTTGCTAGTTTTGTATAAGTAGAGGCAAGCAATAACTCCCGTCCCACTAACACATTTAAATGAAAATATGAAAAGACAATTTTTTTTGTAATTGTAATGATTTTTTTGCAAATTATTTCCTTTTTCTCTGTAATAATAAAACAACACTTTGTAGTTGTTTCCAGCTAAAATATAATTAATCCCAAATGGAGGTAAAACAATCCTATTCAGTTTATGCTTCAGATCAACCGCCCTGGAATTCAGGAAAAATGTGCATTATTGGAAAAAAACACTCAAAATTGCACTTAGCTCACTGCACTTGCAGTCATAAATGATCCATTAAATCTCCATGTGTGGTATTATATTCAGAAATGATTTGACTTGCGATTGTCTGGAATTACAGGTGCACACAAGTTGCCGGATAACGGATCCCATACCTGTATATTTTTATATTCATTTTCTTAAGGATTCCTTTTGGTGGAGGGGATTACACAACAAACATGGAGTTGATTTAAAGTGGACCTGTCACCCAGACATAAAAATCTGTATAATAAAAGTCCTTTTAAAATTAAGCAATAAATCCAAAATCTTTTTTATGTAAGCATTCATAGCTGTTGTAAACTCATTTAAAAATCTCAGCTGTCAATCAAATACTGCCTGTCCTCCTAGAGGCAGGGCAGGCAATTGCTTTTACTTTCCATTCAGCACTTCCTAGATGTTACTGCACTCCCCACTTTCCCCCTGTTCTCTTCACCATTTAATTGTGTAGCCAGTGCATGGGGATGGGCATCAGGTCCCCCATTCAGGTGCACAAAAAAGATTTTGAGTTGATGCAAGGCTTACCTTAAAACACACAAAATGCCTCCTGTCTGCTGGCTATAATTATGAGTTTCCAGACAGAAGGGAACACGATTCAAATACTTTTTACAGTTATAAATTAAAGTTTATTTTGCTTGACTAACATTATAAAATAGGATTTGGAATAATTTTTTTGGGTGATGGATTCCCTTTAACAACATAGGCGCTAAATTGCACCAGCGCGGTTACCCTTAAAAACTGTTATGTCTGCTGCCTTCTTCCTAGTAGTCTTAATTATGCATATCGCTGTATGTCAGACAGTTTAGGTGTCGGTAAAGCCGCTACCCAGTCCAGTTCATCAGTCCAGTTTCTCATCTTGATTAGTAGCACTGCTGGTTTTTAGTTTCTGGATAGGGATTACCAAAGGTAAACTAATGTTCTCCCCACTGACTGGAGCAGTCCCATAATATCTGAATAAATGCATTAACTATAAAAGCACTACAGGGATATATCATTATTCCCTTTGACACACCAAGGCGTAATGGTGCACTTAGCATGGCAGCTCCCGCTCTCCTTATCTCCAGAATACACATCCCTGTGCATTGTTTGCAGTCAGCTTCTGCTAGAACAAAAGGATGGTTGCCATAAAGCCACATTGCAATAAAAAAATAATATACGTTTTTGGCATACAAACGCCAAGTAATTTTACCATGTTTTTTTCTGTTAATTCCTATTCCTTTGTAGGTAGAAAGATTTGATTTATTTATGTTTTTCATTTTGCAATTTTGTATCTAGCTACAGTGCAACTGAACAAAAGATATTGTTTTTCTTTCATATGGAATGGAAGTTACAGTGGGTCTTGTTTAATTAAAATAATATATCCGCCTTTTATTTGCAATACTATATTTTTCTGCAGAATTGCAATTTTCAGCATGTTATTGCGGCTTTATGTAAGGGCAAGCAAACCTTTTGGCTTCCAAAGCATGCATCGTGGTTACGGCAGATCTGAGTGATGCTCTCTCGGTGGAGTAATTAATCACACTTGTCAGCATGCATTGGAACATATGGGATAATCAGGGAGATGGGCACTTCATATTTTCCTATGGATCAGAGGTTGTCTCATGATTACTGAATAACCATGTGTTTAATGCTTTAGCCTCACTTTCCAGTCCCTTCATATTATGACAGGGAATGTTAAGGTCTGTATCAAAGAATGTTACAAGGCCATTGGCATGACAATATCAAAAGGCTTAGGTGTTGCCTCTTCAAACTAAAATGCTAAAAGAATAAACTGTAACTTTAGGGGAAAAAGGGCCATGGGCACTAATCAGTAATGTGTTATTGAACAGTCAGAAATTATCCATTTAAGCAATTCTGGATCACTGATGGGAAATACAAAGTTTGTTTTAAGCAGTAAAATCCCACTCCAAAAGCCTTTTCCAAGGTAGCTTTCCTTTTTAGAAGAGAATCTTCAAGCAGGGACAAGCAATGTCTATACCTTTAAGGGTTTGCAAATCTGGCACTACCTATGCATAGTGTTTTTGTGTACCAGGGTGTGTAAGGGAGGTACTTACATGCGACTCCCTTGGCTTGGAAATCCCAGTAGCTGCTTGGACCACCTGTTGGACTTACCAGTCTCTTCATTGTTGGTTGATGCTCCACCTCCGTCCCAAACTCTACAAAGTACCGCTGAGGCTGCATCCTTCTTCCCCTGGCAGTGCCACTTCATGAGCAACATCCCTTCTGTCCCTAGATGCCCTGTGAATCCATGGGCTACAGATTAACCAATTGGATTGCTTATCCTAAAGTGACTCTCCCTGATCATGTCACCATTAATCACAAAGCTGGAGGTCCTAGGGTTGCTACTTTAGGAGCACATAATAGCCTCAGTGAATTAATGTAATGGGTGTGTGTTTGTGTGTGGATAGATAGATAGATAGATAGATAGATAGATAGATAGATAGATAGATAGATAGATAGATAGATAGATAGATAGATAGATAGATAGATAGACTCTCTCTATTCGACCAAAAATCACAGCCTGGGTGGCAGTCTAAAAATAATAGAAATCAATGTTTTATGATTTTTGCACCTTGTGTATCATTGCACTAATCATTTTTTTATTCTCACTGACAAGTAGGTTGCCTAGCAAAAAAATATATTTTTTATATATATAATATATGTGTAGTGCTCTAGTAAATTGAGTGCACCGTTCTCTCACTATAAGCTTTACCCCAATGTGTTGCTCCAGATGGGGTAAGGGGGTAAGGCCTCCCAACGGTCTGGAGGCAGGGTGTAGTATAGTATAACTGTAACTTGGGGCAATATACAATAATTGGGCACCAGTGGTTCTTATAACTTATCCAGAGGATATATTTATTGAACAAGATAATCCACAAAGGGGTGTACATGAAGAGCAAGCAGGACATACAGCAACAGTGAATAGGCACATACTCACAGCACCTTTGGTCAGTATCAGTCCCTGCAGGAAAGAGAACATATACAGCAGCGAGGAGGTTCAGCCTTTTCCCTTAGCGAAACTCAAGGGGAATCTCTACATCCCTGGTTCTATATACTTAGTCCCTACTCTGGGCAATTAGTACCCGGGATCCTAATCCCGCTCACAATTCTCAGAGGAGCCTCAAGATTCTCAGCTAAATAGCTCCTAGAGTGACCTCTTAAGGTAAGTAGCCTATCCTGACTAGACCTGACTTGTCTAGGTTCCACTTTACCCTGCCTGCCTGCTAAGGCCAGGGCTTGCACAAAATGGACCCTGAGCTCATGGCTGCCCAGGGCTTTATACCTTAGCACAGGTTGAACTTCAGGGGGCATATCTTTAGACAGGATAAGAAACAGGCCCCCCTTCTAACTGTATTTTAGGACCCAGTTTGACATCTAGATCACTAGGTGACTCAAGTAGAACCACTGCTTAGATATATGTTTAAAGTTGGCATTTCAGTTCCACCCAAGGAACCTTTCTCAAGATATTAGATATATTATCTATCATCTATCTATAATCTAAAATACATTGTATTAAACCAGTAATAAGCGAAGCCCTCACATGAAGGTTGATTCAGTCAACATTTTGGTTCCTCAAGAGAACATTCCTCAAGGTTCCTCCCTTGAGGGACCAACACCATGACTGAATAAACTTAATAATAATAAATCTTGGATTTTTCACCATTTATAAAGTCCCGAGTCCCATTTATTTACAGTATGATTATTTCTGATTCTTCTCATGGTAGCAACAGGGCATCATATACGATTCAGTGCAGCCTAACTGTCATATATTGCACATTGTAAAATAAATCTAGACCTTGGCATTAAAGAAAAATTATTTGCACGGGTTGGATAGCAATCACCTTTATGTCAGTACCAGTGCATAGTGTTCCTTTTCCGATGGTACAATTCTTTGAAACCAACTTCCTTCATCTTGGATATCAATCTGCTGGAGGATGTAGGAAGTGGCATTAACTATTTTAATAATAGGATTTGCTCATTTAGTTAAGTTCTATTACTATTGACCTGCTTTCTGCATCTGCCTTTAGTGGTTGTGTTTGGATGCTCTCCAGTAACACAGAGAGGGGAAATGTACAAAGTGGTATTAACATAAAAAGGTTAGCAATCATCATTGATTTTTTTGATTATTATTGATTCTGACTATGGTTGTCTACTTTTTTTCTCCTATTTGAGCAAGTTCTTCACTTAAGATGCAAGTAGTGTCAAAAACACCTGCATAATTGCATGGCAGCACATACCATGTATTTTTTTTTTACTTTGAGTTAAGGAAACATAAAAGATGATGAATATTTATCAAATCGTATTTGCCAAGATTTTAACATGATTTCGGTTGAGATGGAGATAAAAACAAAATAAAAATCTTAATTCATTCAAAAACACATTCTCTCTAAATTCATATATTTCCCCCAGAAGCTGTCTGCTAATGTTAAATGGAGGAAGGCTTATACTTGTAAAGAGTGCTTCGGCATGGTCCTCTCGCGATATATCCAAGATAGTGGCACCCATGCTAGTGATGTCACAATAGACTTCATTGCTCTGTCATCATGTCATGGTTTGGCGCAAAATGCCTGAATATAGGTATTTCCTGAGTGAGTTCCTGGGTGTGCTATATGTGCTGTGACATGACATGAAAATGTCACTCGGCAGGGTCGGTGCATTGTGATGTCACTAGCATGGGTGCCGCCATCTTGGATACGAGAGTCTCTCCTTACAGTACTGGAACATAGATTTTCACACCTATGGCCTAGTACAAGAAAAAAATGCATTTCGGTTCTTTACAAGGGCATTGTTCTATTTAAAGGAGATGCAAGTACTGTATGAGGACCTGTATGAGGACCCGTATGAGGTGGAAGAGGGAACGGCAAAACGAACTTACAAGGCAGAGGGAATGGCAATGGGATCTTTAAAAAGCAGTGGATTCTTTAAGATGCAGAGGGAACTGTAATAGGAACTTTACAGGGGAGAGGGAATGGCAATAGGATCTTTAAAAAGCATAAAGCACTGGAGTGGGATCATTACCTGCATTAAAGGCCTGAAGTGGGATTTTTTATGAATCAGAAGAAGGACAGTGGTTTTTTATGAAGCAGGGAGAACTGCAGTGGTATCATTAAAAAGCAGAGGGAACTACAATGAGAGCTTTATATAGCAGAAGGACCTACAGTGGGATCACTAAGAAGCAGAGAAAAATGCAGTGGGATATTTGAAAAGATGAGATTTTATAAAACAGATGATTCACCATTGCAGCGACTTTGTCACCATAGATTGTCTTCTTAATAAATCATTTTATAATTTAATTGTAAGGGATACCGGGCGTAACCTTTACAAATATTTGTCCACGTTGATCCCCTCCTGCTCTCTCCTTCGGTGTTCGTTCAGCAATTCCTAGGACAGGCAGTCCGAAGACCAATACAGGGGAACTTATTTGATCTCTACTTTGAAGTTCATGTTTTTGTTATAGATCCATAATTATTGGCGATACAAACTTCAGTCTGATAGACGAAAAGTTTTGCTTTCCTGGTTTGTGGAAGAAATCATTGCCTCCTGTGCTTAGCCAGCCACTTGTACCCTTGTGTAGGGTGTCTACGAAGACAGGCCATGTCAGATCTTTCCTTTCTAAAGCTATTTCTTCAAAAGAAGTGCTACTGGCAGTAGAGGTTTCTGTACATGCAGGTTATTGGGGCCTTTCAAAACTCGTATTTTACGTGGAGTGGAAGTAGCCAGGGCAGCCTTAAGGTAACATCACAAATGCCATCAGTATGCCAACATTTATTGCTTTACAGTATATTGTTTCACAATACATGTGTCAGCGATACAAAACGTGATGCTAACAGATAGTTGTCATGAATTGCACTTTAACAAACCAAGCTCACGAAAGCGCTCGCATTACAGAGGTTCAGAAATGAAAGTAATTTACTAGACAAATGTGCCGAATACTAGAGATGGCAGATACCTTTTGGCTGATGGAGTTTTCAGTATTCATATCATATCATTGTTATCGGTATGAGTGTGTACATTAAGTCATCTGCAGACTGAACCGCTGATTGATTTGCAAAAGCAGTTTGCTGTGAAATGCCGGATTCACCTAAATTGCTGTTCTGAAATTTCTGCTGGGTGCTGAAACAAGTGAATTAAGTGGTTGAAAAGAAGATGAGCAAAGGAAGACTCTAAAAGTTTGGAAAGCTTTGATGGATATGTCACCTTGCTCCTCTTGCATGCAGCATGTCTGTCATTTTTTAAGGTTGAGATTCTACATATATTTACAAAATCGAAATCTTCCGTGCAAGTGTGCGGCACCTTTAGGCGCTAGGCCCCCTGGTTAAGAGAGGGCAGTAGCTCCCGAGTTCCCCTGCATCAATGGGTGCAGTGCTTGATTCAGAATGGAAGGCCAAACGCAACTATACTGAAGTATATATAAATATATATATATATACGGAAGGGGTTATTTATTAAAATCCGATTTTATCTCATTTTTTCAATAAAAAAAGTTTGATCGAACTCCCATCCCAGATTTTGCCTTATTTGTCAATAAAATAAATCAAATCAGTAAAAAAAACTCGATAAAATTGAGCGGAAACCTGAATTGTACGTTTTTTTCTGACTTTTCTCCCGAATTGCTTGATTTTTTTGGGGTTTTTGCAGTGGCGGAACTAGAAATGACTGGGTCCCACAGCAAATTATTTTTCAGGCCCCCAAAATGTCTACAGATTGACCTGTTTTACTAATTGTATATGAATTAGGGCTTCATGGGGATTCTATACTTCCTGGGCCCCCCCTGCAGCTGCAGGCTCTGCTTCCTCTGTACTTAAGCCACTGGGTTTTTAAACCCCAATTTTTTCTGATTATCATGCTAAACCCAGCGCAAACCACAATATCTTCAAATTGGGATATGGACATCTCCCATTGACTTATACATGATCTTGACGGATCTGAGATTTGGGCTTTTTGCAGCATTGGGTGAAATAAATCTTGAAAAATGTAAGGTTTTTGCCCCAAAAAGTCAGACCAGAAAAATTAGAGTCTTAGTAAATAACCCCCTAAGACTCAATTTTGAAGTACGTTTAATGAGTGGGGTTTAATATCAACTCATGGGGTTTAATATCAACTGTGGGAAAAGTGCGGGGGCACAACTGCGCTTGTTTTCATAAATAACATTTTCTGACTATCACACAATTTATTAGCTTAGTTTAGGATGCAAGTTGAGTGTATCTTAATTTGTTTTGTGTTTAGTTTAAGAAACTATATATGTGGATGAAACAATAGACAAAAAGAATGTTCACAACAAACCTACAAACTTGCTGCACTCATGCTGTCTTTTAAATACTTTACGAGTAAGAACATACCAGCTTTCTACACTCCTGCTCACCATATGATTTCATATGATTATTTGTACATGTATGGGGGCCCTTGATCCCATCCGACATCCATGGATAATGGTTTACGGAACAAGCTTGTTTGAAAATTTAAGAGGAGACTTATGCTATTTGAAAACTGATATGCAATCTATCTGTTAAATAGATTGGGGCTTTGGCCAGGCCATTGTAGGACATTTACCTTTATTTTGTTATTGAATCACTCCAGTAATACTTTGGCCATGTATCCTATGAAAAGATTCATTTTTAATTAGGCTTCAGTTGTTTACAGACTGAAACTTATTTCATCCCACCCATCCTTACTTCTCTCTTGACAAGAAAGAAGTCTAGTTTCTGCTGGTGAAACCTACCCCCCCCCCCTAGAAAAATGCTACCACCACTAAATTTCACTTTAGGTATTGCTCAATCATGATGAGTTCCTAAAAACACCGACCTGTGGACACAAAGTTGTCTCATCTAGTCACAAAATTACCTTTCACATGACACCTTGATCAATAATCACAGTTAACTAAGCAAAACATTTATATGTATCCTTTTTCTTTGGTATTCTTACCCCCTCTTTAAATTTCCCGTAAATAACTGGGAGGATTTAGCCAATCCCCTTTAGGTTAGGGTTCAGTAGGGTTAGGTTAAGGTTCAATACTGTTTTTAGCGTGGCTAATTGTACATTTTGTAAAATAGTTTTACATAAGCAGTTTTAGGGGGTTATTTACTAAACTCCGAATGCCAAAATCATTATTGAATTTTTCTAATAAAATTGGAATTTTAAAAAATCTTGAATTTTTCAGAATTTATTAAACCCAGAGACTAGAAAAGTCTGAATCTGAAAATCCAGCATCTCAGACCTGTCGAGGTTGCATATAGTTCCATGGAGGAATCCCAATGATTTTTCCATGTGCGCTGAGTTTCGTGCAATACCTCGAAGTTTTCGGGTGAAAATCCCAAACAAATCATGAAAATCGGATAAAAAAAATCCAGATAAAATGTGAAAATCGGATTTTTCCCCGCAAGCAAATTTTAGGGAAAATGTAATAATAAATAAACTTAAAAAACCAGAGCGGATAAATTCAGATAAATAACCCCCGAAATGTTGCCACACTGTGTAGAACATCAAAACAATTGCAGTGTAAGAGATATTTGAGCGGGGGTCTCAATATATATATTTAATTTTTGGTACAGAAACCTGTTTTTCCAGTTTTTGCCACTTGGCTATTCTCCCAGAACAATGTATCAAAACAGTATATCAATAGAAACAACCGCACTCTGCTTGGCATGTGTCCCAGACCACTAATGGATCGTATATCCATTGGGGTGGGATTTTTTTTTGCAGCAGTGTAATTTAGCAGATTCAGTCTTACATAATGCTTCCTGGAAGGAACAAAGGATATTTTAGGGGGTAAGATTTGTCGCCTATGTTATATAGGAAATTGTAATGTATTAAAGTAGGTTTTTGGTTAAGATTCATTAAGTCTGAGAGTATCATTTGTAGAGTCTTGCTCTGTATGGGCAATAGATCTATCTGGTCCCATCAATCGAAAGCCAAATTATTCCTCTACTTTAGTTTGGTTATTGTAGCCTTTTGTGGAGTATTCGAGGTGTAAGCTCTGAATGTCTAGGTTGCACTTTCAGGACATGTGTTTCACAGTGCTTATTCGCTGACTAGACCCCTAAACCTTCTTGCTTGTTGCCCATTCCATTGATTCCTTGTTACTTATATTGTAAAACTGCAAGGTAGTTGTGTAACTTTAGAGATCTGTGGGTTTCCTTGGCATGATCTATAAATACCTTAAAGGGCATGAAAAGGCAAAAAAATAAAATCCAATTTTTACTTTCTTTAATGAAAAAGAAACCTATGTCTAATATACTTTAATTAAACAATTTGTACCATTTTTATAAGAAACCTGACTGTATGCAGTGAGATTCTCCCTTCATTTACTGCTGTGGATAGGAATTGTCAGATGGTCCCTAACTGCTGAGCAGGGAAACAATCATACTTATGAACAGCAGGGGGAGCCCCCACCTTACTTCCCAGCCATGCAGAACTCAAGCAGCTTTGTTTATGGCAATCCCTAAGCAGCCCAGACCACACTGAGCATGTGCACAGTCTTAGTCTTGCAAAGATGTTTAACAAAGTTACAAGATGGTGGCCCCCTGTAGCCAACTTTGAAAGCATAAATTATGTGTTTGATTAGGCTTGTGGTGCACTAAATTCATGTTTATATTTAGTATAAAAAATACAGCATTTCTAACCTTATTCTATTTTAGACTTTACATGCCCTTTAACTACGCACAAAACTATGTTTCATCAGACACCGTAAGATCCACTTTGTCTTTTGGATTAATATAGCTGTGACATTTTCCCCAGAAAATGATGTTGTAATTATTACCTTTGCAGCTACTTGATGTTGGTGGGAGGGTTGTGATGTTGAGATGTGGCCACTTCATAAGCACTTATACAATATTCTGGGTGCAAAAAAAAAAGAGAAAACAAATGCTGAATTCAAAGAATATGTGGAAATGTTCCATGAAATTAATCAGAACTTTTAAGTGTATATGGTACATTTGGTCAGGAACCACCCCTGCCTTGCATTATATCAAAATTAAGAAAAACATTGTTTTATCTTTGACCTATGGCAGAAGAATTTCGAAATATTTTCAACTTTGAAATTCGACCCTTGATAAATCTGCCCCCTAGAGTTTGTTTGTGTCCACCGTGAATCCTACGAACCCAAAGGGCAGCCCTTATTTTTTAAAATGGCAATACTACTAAAAAAGTATATCATTATGAATATGGTTTATTTACATGAAGCAGAGTTTTACACATGAGCTGTTTTATGCAATATCTTTTTATAAAGACCTACATTGTTCGGGGGTATAGTTTTCCTTTAATTTTAATTAACAATAATCATGTCTATAATGCTGGCAATACAGAACTTTTTAAGCTGATATTTGAATTCCCTATTGTTTTCAAGGAAGGGTCCAGTCTGTGTTTTTTTTTTCCTTTTACTTGCCAATGCATTTTCTTCATCGAATCTTCACCAGTTATCCTACTTCTTGAAGCTTTTATTATGAAAGGCAAAAGTTAGCATATGGTGTATGCCTCCATGTATTTGCACACTTCAGCAGCTGCTTTGGTTGCTAATAGGCTCAACATCAACTCCAAAGCTGTCATGTTTGGCTGCTGTGCCTTATTGGAGCAATGCCATGTGCCTCGCTATTTCATCCAGTGGGGGCTGACATCTGTGTTGACACTTGGAGTCTTTCCAAATGTGGGAATATGCACTTACATGGTGGAATTTTTTTTTTAGAAAAGGTTAGTTAGCAAAACATTTTTACTCTGCTAGAGAGTTTGGACATCATGATGTGGTACTTTCTTCTTCTTTTCATCTTGCTTCATATCATCTCTCCCAGCTAGGAGAGGCAGATGTTGCATTTGTAAGTGAGTTTATAATTGTTGGCTCCATGTAAAATATGAGTACATCCTACTTGCAACAAGTTTGACCTGTTCTTTTATTTTATATTTTATATCTCTGTTTGACACCAGCCCTTCAAAATAGCTCTTTCGCTAACGTACTGTACCTCCCGTGCCATTAATGGATTGCCTTTTCTAATGGACATTCAAACAACTCGTTGCTTATATATGCAATAGCATGTTCTAACTCTTGTTTTGAGATAGTATAAACCATTACTTACACCTATTTTAGATGCAAATATTTATTCATACTCTATAGTCTCGCTGTCTGTAGCAGATATTGTCCAATCTGCTTTTGAGCCATGTTGCAATGGAATTATGCAAAATAAAGACATCTAGGCACCACTTGGGCAAACTGCATGCCATATCTTGAATGAACACATCCCATTTGACAGCCCTTCTTAAGAAAAATAAATATATCAACAAAAAATTATACATGATAATGAAAAACATTTGGATTTGCTATGTTCTCGGTCTTTAAAAAAAAAACCTCTGGAGAGATTGGTAATAAGCTTCCACTTGTAGCAGATATCTGCTATAAGGCAAAGAATAAGCAATAGGTACAGGTGGATGAATAGGATTATCTCTCATGTATATCGACATTACAACAGGCTACATCCCCAGAACTGTTTTTACACCCTACTTTTAAGTGTCATTCCCTGATGTTCTTGTGTATTGAAAATAATTGAATGATAAACCTTATTTATATTTTAAAACAGCTCAATGTAACTGTAAACATTAAGGAGAAAATCTACTATTTGCAAAGTGAAACCGTCACCTGCTTGCCATCTGATTAGCACCCTACCCAATAACTCATAATTTACAACGGTGGGTGGAGATGAACAGCAGCAGCAATCAGTCATATTTATATAAATCATGTTAGAAGGAGACAAGTGCAATATTATACCATTAAAGTAAATACTATTAAATTTGCTCTCATTAAGAGCAGCGTCCCTAAGGATGTCTGGGCTAAGTGCCAGCAAGACCCACAAGGTGGGAAGGCATCTGCTTGGAAGAGTAGCAACTATGGGTTTCATCATTGTCAGTGAATTTTTAGAACCTGATAATAACCAACCCAACTCATAGTCACTATATGTTATAGTTTTAACGTTGGGTGCTTTACTAAAGCTTATTTATTATTAATTGACACCGCTCATTTTTTCCTAGCTGTACATATTTTCTTAATGAGTACACTTTCATTTTAGGGAATCATTACATTTCTACATTCTCACTTTAAAAACTTGTACAATGGTGGCCATGCCTGTTATGCATTTGGGGCATATTGAGATCCCTCCGTCAGATCCATGGAGTGATAATATGTTGGTTTATGTACATTAATTCTGACAATTGACACACTTTTATAAATAGTAACACCAATGTTTTTACATCAATATGTAACCCAGGTGTTATATTAATGGTTAAGTAAGCCTTTTATTTTAAAATCCCCTAAAATTACTCTAAACAGCCTCCAGAATAGCATAGTATTTTCCTTCCGTTTAGTTATACTTTGTTTCTCTGATACTAGCTACTTCCCTGTCTAGTGTGAAGCTCCGAGCCTTCAAAAAGGTGCCTACTGGGCATGCTCACTGCTTCTGCTCCAATGGAAATTAATCAGGCATGCCCAGTAGGCACCTCTTTGAGGTCTTCATAGTCAGAGAGAGAAGTTGAACTTCTGGGAGGCGCTTCACATTAGACAAGGAAGTAGCTAAAAGACCTGCAATTCAGCTGCTTGTATCAAAGAAACAAATAAAACTAAATGGAGGGAGAAAGGTATGTTATTCTGGGGGCTGTTTAAAGTATTTTAGAGTGGAAAAAAAAGAAAAGTTTGCTTATTCTTTAAGCTATGTACTTTTGTAATGTCAATGTTAATTTTACACTAGATTTTGACCCTTCTTTGGTGTAAAATAAACAACTCATCCCATTAAAATTATTCTAGAAGTCTCACTTAGGAACAAAATGCGAGTTTTTAACAAAAAAATCACCTCGAAAACGCGAATTTTCGTGGAAAAAACAACTCTCGAACCTTAATAAATAACCCCCTAAGTAGGGATCCTATAAAAATGTATTTAAAAAAATGGCATTCTAGAAATTTCTAGAGTATATTGGTCTAGTCGTTTTTCTTCTTTTTTTTTTTTTAGAATCAAGGTCTTATGACATTTTATAGCAGCGCTTCTTGACATACACTTCTATGTCAGTAGTCAAAAAATTAGATTTTTTTTTCTCTGTAGACCTAGGAATTCATGAGCAAGTGCTAGGGTATTTTGTAGTCTCAAACCCCTCCTACATTGCATGGTATTAAGACACGAAGGGGCAAATTCACTAAGAATCGAAGTTGCGCAACTTCGCTGCACTTCGCCAGGCGAATTTTCGCCAGCGCTCCGCAAATTCACTAAAATGCGAAGTTGCGCACAGGGGTAGCGAAAGGTTGCTGAGTTGCGCTAGCGTTGTTTCGCTATATAAAGCGAAGTTGCGCTAGCGAAGGCTAATTTGCATACGGCGCGAAATTCAAATTTCAATGGAGGAACACGTATCTGCACTACAAATGCCTAGAAAACCTTCAAATCATCAAATACAATTTTTATTTTGCCCTACACATGTGCCCACTGTCTAGGTAAGTTGCCATGAGTCAGGAAAAGTAGGGGGGAGGAAGGGGAGCCCCAAAAAAATTTCGATCTTTTTCAGCTTATCAGCCATCATGTAGAAAACACGCCAGCGTTTTTTGGGACTTAGAAAAAATTTTGACTTTTTTTGAAACAATCCCTATCTACCCTATTGCGCTTCACCAGGTCTGAGGTGGCGAAGGAAGTCTAGCGTAAAAGGTAGCGTTCCCTACACTGCGCAAGTTAGTGAATTTGCGTAGTTTCGCCGCTAGCAAAGATTAGCCTGGCGTAAGGTTGCGAAGTAACACTAGCGAAACTACGCCAGCGTTAGTTAGTGAATTTGTGCAGTAGCGAAAATGCCAAACGCTAGCTTCGCGCGTTAGTGAATTTGCCCCGAAGAGAAGAGATGAGATTGTGAATCTGGTGTATTTTCTCATCTTTACCCCAGTTCTATGGGGGGATGTCATGGGAAGGTGCATTGCTGATACTCTTTCATTAGACCTTGTATTTGCAAGCCTGGTCCATTCAGGCAATGATCAACTGTTTTTTTGTCTGAACATTAACTGAGACTTGGGCAGTAACCCCTCAGACATTGGCAGTAATCAGCTTCACCTTTTCAGCTAGGACTTTTTTTTTTTAATGATTTTTATTTGCTTTTTCAATGTTTGCTTTTTCAACATGTTTAAGACAGGCCATACATGATGACATAAGTAAGTATTTCGAGTCTTTAGAGAGAGAGAGAAAAAAAAGGTGGAGGGAAGAAGGAAGAAAGACCCATTTTCTGCTAAATCAGCTAGGACTTTTATAGGTATGATATTCTTTTAAGGGCAAAGGTGATGGCTTTTAGTGGTCTTGACATCTCCTTAAAATGAAAGTGCATACAAATCTTCCATGGAATAATTAACCAAGCTGACTTACTTGTAATCTGAAACGTTGCACGTTACACTAGGTCAGTGATCCCCACCAGTGGCTCATGAGCAACATGTTACTCACCAAGCCCTTTGATGTTGTTCCCAGTGACCTCAAAGCAGGTGCTCAATTTTGGATTTCTGACTTGAAGGCATAAGGACAATGTGTACTGCCAAACAGACTCACCTGCAGTCTGCCAGTCACATAGTGGCTACCATATAACCAATTACAGCCCTTATTGGGTACCTCCTTTGATTTTTTTCATTCTTGTGTTGCTCCCCAACTTTTCTTATATTTAAATATGGTAAAAAAAAGGTTGAGGACAAGTTCATTGTTTATGCTGTGAACGTTTGTATTTGTTCAATAAACTTACTTGAAGAAAAAAAAAAGGTTAGCGACCCCTGGACTTGGGTGTAAGATGCACATGGTCTTACTCTTCAAAATAGTTCACCTTTTTCCATTCTCATTTTTCTTTACTTATTTATTGTAGTTACTAACTCTTCCATGTTCGTTTGGCCCTTCTCATTTTCTTCATCTTGTGTTTCTTCTTCTTCTTTCCTATTTTAGCTTGTCCATTTCCCTTATCTGTTTATTTCCAAGTGATTGAGGGCTTTGGCTCCCCTGGATTTTGTATGGGGCCCTAGTGGTCCAGCAAAATACTGCGCCTGCCAGCTGCAGGAGTACTAGAATCACCCCTGAACACAAATTATACCTAACTGAAGAAACTTAATTTCCATATCAAAGTAACTCTTTTTATAAAATCAGAAATGTTATCAGAGGGAAATAAAAAGCACAGGGCAAGTGGCTAGATGGTCATATAGTTGGCATCACTGCAACTTGGCAATATGGGGGGTGGGACATTCTTTGACATTGACTAACTTAAAGTAGAGCTTGTAGAAAATATGTTTAGTTGCTGTTTAAGTCAGGGATATTACCTTCCTCATAACAGATAAGTTATATCTCCACCAACACCCCATGGGTATTTTAGATATTTTATGTGGCTGCCATGTCCCCAAGCAGCTGAAATTAGTGGTGCATGTGCAGAGCAACATAACCTTCAACCCAGCAAGCACAGAGAATGCAGTATGTCACTAACACTTAAAAGGAGCCTGGTTACCTATTGTAAGAACATCTATTGCTAATCTTAACTAGCATCATCTTAGGTATCACAAGAGACCATTGCTATACTGTTTGTGTCCCTTTAAATAGGGGTCAGGTGTGAATCTGATAATTATTGGGTAAGGCTAGTGAATTGCCTGACAGTAGAAGAGCTGGCCTTTGCTTGAGAACTGTTAATTCAATCATGTATCCTGATTTCTAAATATCTGTGGGATCTATTGACATTCAGCTCTTGAGTTCCTCTTTGTATTTGGCAGAGCAAACACTATCCAGATGGGTGTGCCAGTTAAATAAGGAATTGTAACTCATAAGATCTGAACTTTCCTTACCTGAAACACCTCCAAACGAAAAGGTTAAAGAGTAACTTAAAGAAGCTTTACAGCTGTGCTTTGTGCTGACTAATGCAATTACACAGGGCAGTAACATATATATATATTTCTTCTGCTTATGTTTTTTTTTTTAATTATCTGGAAACCCATTATACAGAAAGTGCAGAGTTACAGGAAGGCAATGTCATTTTATTTAAGTAATTTAAAATTGTTTTAATTATTTATTTTTTCTCTGTAATATTAAAACATTACCTTGTGCTTGATCCCAAGATCAAGATTAATAATTAATCCTTACTGGAGGCAAAACTATCCTATTGAGTTTATTTAAAGTTTAAAATTATTCTTTAGTTACGTTGATCCAAATTTGCTAAAAAACCCTGGAAAAAAAATCTGGAAAACTCTACCTGAGCATTCTGGATAATAGGTCTCATATCTGTACAGGCCATGAGAAAATGTAGGAAGTGGAAGTTCTACCTGCTTTCGAGAATTTAATTTATGACCCATCAAACCAAGCCCCATGGGTCTTGAAGTCATGGTTCCTACTAGCTTCCTTTAGATGATGACGCACAGAATATTATTATATTACTTAGGTGTGGCTATGCCCCCTGGCCCTAGCCTCCATTGGTGGTTTCAGTGTATACTCACTGCCACTGAGCAATGGTAAGAAAAGCAAACACCAATTGCTTTTGCTGCCCTGGAAATAGCAGTAAGTTCCAAGTAGATTGTAAGGGAAAGGTAAGATAGGGAAGTGAAGCAATGATTGATTTAAGAAAATATTCTTGTTGTGATTGCTGCATCATACTAATTATGAATTTCCCTTCTATGAATGTTGGCACCAGTTGCTTGCCATATGGGCAGTCAAAGCAAGAAGATCTCATTTGTTTATATCTATTGTAGCTATCGTTTGCATTTCTCGGAAATGTTTTATTTCTCAGTGCGTTATGTGATACCGGAATAAATTGGGGCTACTCTCCCTTTGTGTGAGATATAGAGACAGATCCTTCTATTGGCATAAACTCTACCATGTAACTGTCAATTAGAAGAAACGTAAACGTATGAATTTTTATTTATAAATAAATGTATTTATAAATTTTATTTATAAATTAATGCTCAACTCTTACTCTGCAGTGTCATGATTGTTTTCTGAGTGTTTATATATATATATATATATATATATATATATATATATATATATATATATATATATATATATATATATTATTTTATTTTTTTTAATTTATATGGCTTTTTCTGTATTTTCTCAAGATTTTTCTACAGTTACCAGGAAATCTCTTCCCATGTGTGCCATTATTAGCCTTTATAAAACCATTAGACTCATACAAAGAGAAAATTATTAAAGAATAGCTATGCAGTCTACAAAATAATTTTTAACATGATTTTGTATGTAGCCTACAAAATCATGTTAAAAATCTAAAGAAATTAACAAAAAATTAGTTCATTTTCTTTTGTCCCAAATGCAAAAACAAGAACATTAAACTTTTTAGTATGTTATAGAATGGCCAATTCTAAGCAACTTTTTTAAATTGGCCTTCAATATTTGTTTTTTAAAGTTTTCTAATTATTTTCTTTCTTCTGACTCTTTCCAACTTTCAAACAGGGGTCACTGACCCCAGCAGCCAAAAAACAATTGCTCAGTGAGGCTACAATTTTATTGTTATTGTTACTTTTTATAACTTATTTTTCTATCATCGTTCTCTGCTATTCATACACCTGACTCCCTGTTTGCTAAGGGTAATTTGGACCCTAGCAACCACCAGATAACTGCTAAAATTCCATAATGCAGAGTTTCTGAATAAAAAGTGAAAAAATTAAAAAAAACAACCCAGAAATAATAAAATAATGAAAATGAAATACAAATTAATTCATTTAATTAACCCAAAGCTGGCTCTGTGAAAGTAATGGTGATATAGGTAGTGTAATAGCTTGTAGGAAGAACTTGGAGGCAGAGGTTAGTGACAAGGCAATCCTTGTACAACTGCTGACTGCTTCTAAGTGCCTTTGACTTTTATGTTTATTTTATCTGCTGTAGGAGTCACTAAAATATATCATTAGGCAGGTGAAGCTTGTGGCATATGCCAAGGCTGCCATTCAGCATTGTCTTTATATTTAAAAGTGAACCTTTCCCAACTTAATCACCTGGAGGTTTGCAAATGATTGATGGGCAGAATTACATCTTCTGCCATGTTGAACTTATTTGCATGATTTTATTATAAACTCTAAGTGCCCGCTAAGTGTGTTGAATGAGACTTTTTGTACAGAGTGTGTCCTTTTCTGTAAATAATTGTTACCTTGTGATCATTGGTAAGTTACAAGTAATGTATTTAGCTTTGAATCAGGGATTTGCTATTAGCCTTACTAGTAATTTTTCAGTTTCGTTTGACCCAGACTGACTAATGCCACAAGCAAACATTAGCAGAGTTCAAAATGAAGAACTTTTATAACACAGGAAGAAAATCTGGTTGGAACTTTAAATATGCTTTTTAAGCTGCCATTAAACAGCAGAGGTTCATAGTGGATTGCTTCTATAAGGAAAGGGCCACAATTAGCTCAGGATTTATGGCTAATGTTATAGAAAGTGGGCTTGTGCAGCTTGGGTGATGGTGGGTCCCAAAGTATTCATATAGCATTTCATTCTTGGCAGTGACCAATGGTAATTCATACAATTTTGATCCCCACTACAACAAGCAACAACTTTGTGGTCCTTAGGAGTTGCTAGCAGCATAGATTTTAGGTTGTGTCATAGGTGATCAGAAATGAGGATGGCAAGGACCATATATGAAATACTGGAAGCTTGCTATACTCCATTATTTTTGAAGATGGTAACCAGCTGACCAGAAGATGATCATCTTTCTTTGTTCTTCCAATGTTTCTAATTTTTTCCATTATGCATACAACCAAAGGTTTATTGAAATTATTAAAAAATAATATTAATTTACAGGATGTGGGCATAGTAAGGCTTGTCATTACATTTACTATGGCTGTATCTAAAGCATCAATAATATCCTTAAACCAATAAAAATCAAACTGGATTACAGATATGCTAAGCAACTGTGGAAATATGGAAATGTAAAGGAGGGAAGGGGGGTTAGATGTTGGGAAGAAAAAAAAGGAAAGGAATAGTAGACTTGGGAAGAAGGGGAGGACTGTAGGAAATAGTAAATGCAGTGGCGGACTAGTAGGGTTTTGTTGGTCTACTCGATAGCTTTCTAAAGGTGACCATAGCCATAGAGATCTCTTTCCGATATGCCCACATTGAAGTGGGCAATATCGGGCTGATCCAATTGTGGGCCCTAGCGCCCAATGATCAGATCATAATGGATCCAGTACGGGTGGTTGGATCGCCATGTTGCTGTGTGTTTCGTAAACCGCTCATATGTTCTGGCAGATAGTTCTTCAAAATGTCATATTTCGGTGAATTTACAAAAGCAATCTTTGTATTGATTTCCAGTTTAGGGGGGTCAGTAATTTTGCAGCATTAAGCAAGTGGCCTAGCTACAAAGGAGGGAACTGGAGTTCATGGAATAATAGGACATAGGCCAGGTCTGTGGGGATATCCACACCCAGGATTTGACTGGTTATTTCACAGACCTAATCCCAAAATGGTTGAAGAGCAGCACAGCACCAGATAATATGAAACATAAATCCCTCTTTCATTATTGCATTGCCAACATTTGCCATCAGTGTTTTTGAGCAGGTGTTGAAGTTTAGAAGGTGAATAATATACTTTTGTTAAAATCTTATGGCTTAATTTGTGTGAACGGTTGCATCTAGAACTTCTAAGGAGTTTCACCACAGTGTTGCCAAGGTGTTCCTCATCCAGCCGAACATTTAGCTCTCTAAGCCAGATTTTAATGTAGAAGTGGGGATGGTCATACAGTAGGTAGTTGCAGGGATCCTGTAGTTAATTTGACCAGATCAGTAGCACTTCCATTGTATTTTAGTACATTTTTATTAAGCCATGGAGTTCTCCCACAACCTTTCCTTTATGCATTTTGTATTGTAGCAGATTTATTCTTTTTGGAAGTTTAGCAGCTATACTGCAGGCCAGGCTTTCATGTGGTTGTAGCACTCCCACACCCGTCCCTTTAAATGGTGGAACAATGCCTTTGGAAATGGATGTTGGTCTGGGCAGTTTCTCTCTCTTAAAAGCCGCAAGCGGGGGAGGATTAATATCATGGAACCAATGCTGGGGTTATCTCTCCCCTTTGAAAGCTAATGGCAGGGGAGGACTAAGCCCTATGACTTAAACCAATGCCCAGGTCGGAAGACCTTTATTTCAGGTCTAATGCCAGGAGACTTTAGCATTTGATAATATGACCAGAGGTAAATAGTTAGGGAGCGCCATATGGGTTTTACCTTGACGTGGTATGGTGGCATATCAATCTTATGATCATAATTTAAAAAAAACCTGTCTTTGTAAATACATGCATCTGAATAGATTACGTATATGACAGGGGACCAGATCAATGTGCATTGATCAATTTCTCTTCTTTTTCTCTATGTCTTTAGTTAATTAAGCCATTTTCCTGTTTGCAAGTTGCAGGGATTTACACAGAAGGGAGATATAACATGTCTTTGAGGATTGTGGGTGCTGCAGTCACAAAAATAGAGATAGAAGGCGCACACCCAAAAAAAAACATGAGGTGCAATACTTACGAGACTCCCCAAGAGAGTCACCAAAATTAGTAGAACATTCCAGAAAAAGCAAAGTCTGCACACTCAAAATTAAAACAAATTCATTTTATTCCATCAAAAGAAAAGATAATTAATAAACAAATAAGAAGGCAGAAAAAAATGCATTTTTCTTTTGCTTATTTGGTATGATTTTCCTCTGATGAAGACCTTAACGGTCGAAATGCCTAGGGCCTATGCTTTGGGGCCACTTCTTTTGATTGAATAAAATGAATTTGTTTTAATTTTGAGTGTGCAGACTTCGCTTTTTCTGGAATGTACTTTTCTGGAAAGGACTCAAACTGACTCATCCAAGGGTTTAGGGATCCTCTTAAGCTTTGCTGAACTGCTTCATTCCATGGTGTATTTTATTATGTTTAAATCTAATTTCAAATTTCCTTTGCAAATGTAGTAGCAACTTGCTCTGGTCAGCTCTGTTTTAATGATTAGAGGCTCTGATTCATTGTTTGCTGATCATTATTTATGTGCCAATTCCTTGTGATTATGGCCATGTTGTATGTATAAGGTACTAGTTTGCCCAACCAACCATCAGGTTGCATTTACTGGTCAGCTATTTGAAAACAGATATCTGATTGGTTGCTATGGGTCACTAGATCTGGTTACCCCTGGGTTCAATGATGGCTGCCACTCCCCATGCTAAGGAACCTTCTGTGAGAACATTTGAGTAGTACTAGCTAACAATAAAGATACTTCAGAGGCCCCCATTATTGTAGCAAAGATTGAATTGCCTTGCTTGGAAGTTACTTAGTTCTTTAGGGTCATCCTTGGGTCTAGTTCCTACAGATGTGTTATACTAGTTTCTAATTATCTGGTTATTGCTTTTTAGTTCCATTGTGTAGCCTTATATTTCATGTATCTCATAATTAGTTGGCTTGTCTCATTAGAAAGAAAAAAACATGCACGCACAAAGCAAAGCTACCGAACAAGAAATTATAGTCTAGTACCAAATAGATTTCTTTACATATCTCTTTTGGTAGTTAGGGAGGTAAACACACACTTGACAGTGTCAAGTGTGTGTTTATGGACCACCATTATTTTCCTCAATATATGGATATCTGTGTTGTGGGAATTTTCAGCATTTTGTAAAAGCCCCAAAACACACTTTGTGCCATACACCTTAAGCTATAGATATACAGTACTGTTACGTTCCCAAATAGAAACTATTTCTGGAATCTGATCATAACACTGCACCCACAACTTCTTTTACCAAAGTTTACCTGGTAACCCATAGCAATTAATGTTACTCATAGCAACTACATTTTGGCTTTTAAACATGTAACCACTGAATGCTACCTTCTACTTGGTACCTATGGGTTACTAGACCAACGCAAACTTTGCATCTTTTATTAGCTTGTCCCTTAATGTCATCTACACAATATTCCCTAATGGCAGAAGATGTTGGTTCCATGTTCTTCAATCATCTATGGATTGTTGACATCACTGTCCTTTTTGCCCTTGCCTTCAGCCAGCTGTGTTCTTCCATACCATGTCATATACATGAAGGTCCACTGGGAAGCCAGTATTTCCTAAAATATATCCTGGATTGATATATCATTGTAATACCACAGAAAAACTGTTTCCCAGATATCCAAGGCACCTGCTGGACAGAATATACTGTTATTTATCTAAGTCAGCCATAATCACATAGGTCAACATGAACATATTTATACCCTGTTCCTAAGGGCACAATGCCACTGTGCAGTCCTTGTACCACTATGCATATGGCAGGCAATGGTCAATTCTACTAGTTTCTGGGGTGACCCGTTATTTTCAGGCTGTACCCATAAGCCATGCAACAACATCTTGTTTGGGCCTATATTGGTATCTTCCATTCTTTGGTCAGAGGGACATCTGACTTGCATTTATGTTAGTCTGAGTTTGTTTTCCTCAGGAATATAGCAGAATGTTATAAAAGAATTATTTATGTCTACAGAATATTCAGTTTTCTATTTTGTTCATATAGCTGTCCTGTTAGGGTTGTCTGGTAGGGTTAATCTTATATTTGATATGGCATTATACTAATGGGTTAACCTATATATGATATAACATGCTATTACATTATAAAATTGTATATCCAAATTTTATTTTGTAATGTAATATCTATTGCTCTATTCTTAGCAATAAACTCCATAGAATACAATGGTTTTAGTTCTTCCACAAGAAGATAAACAGGGGTCAAGTACTAAAAAAAAGAACGTTTTCCAGCAGTGCAACTTTTTTTCTCGTTAGAGCAAAAAATGTTATTTTCCCATCAGGCATTTTAATAAAAAAAAAAAAAAATGAAAGAAAGAAAGGTCAAGAAGTTGCATTTGGGAACGAATGCATCAGCTTGAACATTCTAACTCCAAAGATTAACTTGTATTTTATGGTACCATTGTGTACCTGGCAATCCTTTTGCAAAGTATAATTTGCTATCGATTGGTGACAGGCTTTTATTGTAACAATTGTTCATCTGCACATTACACGGTGCACCTGATCCTCTGCACTATATGTCAGATGCTTGCTAATTGTGAGCATTTTCTCTACAGTACTTCTGAATGGGGTTTTCAGAGCATTTTCAAAAAACAATGCCATGAAACCTGGTGGCCATTGGGGAAGATATCAAAATTAATAAACCTTATTGGAAGTGGTTCCTCATTTTGTAGTGCAGAACTGTCCTTCTGGTGGCACTTAGCATTTAGTGGCCCCAAGGCCAGATGTTACCCTCTAGGAGATTTTTATGGACCCCAGATTATTCAAGAGTTCCACAGAACTATTTTGGTGACATCATTTTAGTTTTATCTGCCCTCTAAACATGTATAGTGAATAAGCATCCCACTATACGGAAGTAGTTGAAAAGCAATGGTACTATATCAACCCCTAAAAAAACATAATTTGACAAAGGAATGGTTTTAGGCAATATAATAAATCTTCCAGATCGGAGGTTGGACAAATGTTGGAGTGGAAGTTTACTCCTGGAGCTAATAATCTATTCTTTCAGTGGTTATTCAATTTGTAAACTGGTGGAAAAATAACATTTTTGAGCGAATTAATGTAGCTACTGGGGTAACCACTGATGAGGCAAAAGCAAGGTGTCTCCAAGGAATATGGGGACCCAGCAATTACAACCTGGTTTAATTTAGATCAGTTCAGAGCCCTGCATATGAATTCAGTCACAGTAGTAAACTGAAAGGCTAAGCACTTGACTGCTAGTAGTACTTTTGACTAATTCGGTTTAGCATAGGCCTGCTTTTTTTTTTTGTACAGCTCTAGTTGCGGCTCCTTAATGAACACTATGGGGCCTATTTACTAACATTTGGGTTTTTTCCCAAGAATTATACTTTTTCTCTAATTAGCTTTTTAAAAAATGTTTCAATCTTGATTTATGAAATTTTTAGAGTTTTTTTCAGAATTTTTAGCACATCGTTCAGTGTTTTTTCTGTTCATACATTTTGTATTCTGATCTTTTTATAACTTAAATGCATTTGTGGTGTTAGAGAAAATGAGTATAGTCATGGTTTCAAAATGCTCTAATACCATTTATACATGCCCTGTATCTTGACTATCTACTTGGCAGCTTATGAGCAGTGTTGGTCTACAGTTTGTCTTTGGCACCATAAACTACATGTCTTTGGCACCATAAACTACATGTTTGGTTATGGTATGTTTGGTTAGAAGTACATGATATGATCATGACACAGAGCAGGCATTTGAAAATTAGAAGAGAGAGAAATAAAAACAAAATACATTCTAGTAAGTTTGCACTGGGACAGAACATAAGGAAGTTTATGAGGTTACTCTACTTTTACTCCACTTGTCTCTGTCTGTCTGTTTTTTGGGGAAAAAGTAGAGGCTATGTAGATTTTTTTTTCCTATTTCTGTTGAGCTTCGTGTACCGAGATTGGCATTTGCACATATATTGGTTGATCTTACATATGTCTTGTTTTCACTTTTGCTTGTGTTTTCTATCATTACGATGACAACTATATTACTGTACATCCTTATTATTCAGTGTTGCAATGTAGGCCATTGAAATAATTTCTTCTTGGCTGCCCCAGCAAACTAACGTGCAAGAAAATGAGCCTTGGCCTGGCACAAAGGATCTGGAATTCTGCCAAGTCTGTCTGGCTCATTGATTTTCTGCTTGACTGTCAAGCGCTGAGAATTGAATCATGCTCACTATCCAGAGGGTTGGCAGTCGTTCCACAACTAGTCACTGATGCGCAAAATCACCTTGCCTTCTTCAGTTTTTTTTCCTTCTTTCTGTTTATGATATAATAAGAACTTTCTAACTTTGGTCTTTACATCTACCCTTATGTGTGACCATATTGAATGTCACCACTTGGCTTTAGAAGATTTAGGCACAAATCACATGCTCCTGTCTATGGTTAGAATGACCTACAGTAATATATTTTGAGCCTCAGTTGGACTGAAGTCATGACAATTCCAATTTTGCACCACTGGATGGCTAGATGAATTTGAGTATCCATAAAAATACTGTAGCTATTAATCTCTCGCTGTTTAGACTTCAGGTTGGACCATGCTCTGGGCATCCTTAGGAAGCATCCTCTTTACTTAACATTACCTACCATCCATTATGTGGCAATGCTCTTACTGATGTTTCATTGGCAGAATCTAGGACTAGTTGGCCATGCATGTACCAATAATTTTTCATGAACCAATGTTTGGGATAATGATTGGTACATATATGGTGGCCCAATAATCCAGACCACTATCCATGCAATATGCATATTGGTTGGTTCAGGAATCAAAAGTACCATGTTAGCCAGTTCATTGTGCATCTGCAGATGAGGGTGTGAAGAAGATACAAGTCCTGCATTTCCAATCTCTTGTGCGCTTTCCATGAACGATCAAAGTTTTAACAGCGGCCATATAAAAATCAGGTTTTATGGGAAGTTGCAGGGGTTCCCTTAAAAATACACACACACACACACACCCATCTATCAGCTGAAGGACTGGAGGTTGGATTAAAAGTGGGCTTTAGCCCAAATTCAAGGCCTGTGAGCCCAGCTTTACAGTATAATATTAGTATTCTGTCTCAATGCTTTATCTTCCCTTCATTTCCCATATATTTTTGCTTGCAATTTGCTGTTGCAGGGTATTTCAGACTTTTCGATTTAGTAATTTGAAGTTAACTGCTTTAATAAATGGAGATGATTATGTAGCTAGAGAGCAAAGATCTGGGAGATGAGTCAGAGCTCTGACTGTTTGACTTGAGTTAATAATACGCAGGCTTATACACAGATAACAGATTTTAGTTTTGTAGATTGTATATGTACTGCATTTACTTATATGCATTTTAGCGTATACAGATATTATCCAGAATGCTTGGGACATGGACTTTTCCGAAAAACAGGTCTTTCTGTAGTTTGGATCTCCATACTATATACATATAGTCTGCCAAAAAAACATTTATAAAAATAAAAGATTGTTTTGCCACAGGAAGCCCCTGTCTTAATTAATACTATACAAAAACAATACAGTACATATATAGCATCTAATGTCTAAAATGTTTGGGAATACGGAAATAATATGGATCTCCATATCTTAAGTCAACTAATAATCATTTAAACATTAAACATACCCAAAAGGATTGTTTTGCACAAGTATGGATTCATGCAGCTTAGTTAGCATCAAGCACAATGTATTGTTTTATTATAACAAAGAAAAAGGGAATCCTTTTTTTTTAAAAAAAAATTAATTATTTCCTTAAATTGGTCACAAGCGGTGGTCGTCTTCTTGTAATTTGGAGCTTTCTGGATAATAAGTTTCTGGATAAGGGATCCCACACCTTATGCATTTTTATAATTACCAAGTATTATTAAGCAACATATTACCCAAATCCATGCGCTATGTGCAGGACGTAAATCGCTATACATACCAATGGAATACTGTACATATACAAGAGGGGACCTTGCTGTACCGAGTTTACAGTCTAAAGAGGGCCGTACACGGGCCAATAAAGCTGCTGACAGACCCTCCGATATCGACCACCTCAAACAAGCTGTTCTCTCAGTGTATGGCCACCTTTAGAGACACAGTTACTTGCTGTCTGTAAAATGTAGTGGTATTCCTGGGCTTTGTAAATTTGACATGAAAGCTTGGTGTGCAAAATCTTATGTAACGTAATGTTTCAGGATCAGCAACACTTAATTAAAGACATCTGATCTAAGCACTCTGATGCCCTAGATTTAACGTAACTGATTGCGGTGACCTCCTTTTTTCCAGCTACCTTTGTTCTTACACCTGAAAATTACAGGTTTGCTGTTGAAAAGATGTCTTTGTGTCACCAAATAGAAAAGGGATTGTTTTCTTACAGCAAGGGACCCAAAATGTGGGTCCCTGTGCTGTCTGTGTGGGTTTTCATTGAATGCCGTATAATTTTTGTCCAGCAATAAAAAAAGAAAAAAAGATGTGCGTAATTCATTGTAATTCAGCTCTTGGGTCACATTGCTGACTGAGTAATCTGGTTCCCCTAAGAAAAGGGCTGAGGAGCAGGTTAGAACATGCTTTCATTTCAGTTTGTTTAGCATTTATTGGTCATTCCCTTGTTTTCTCAAGTAAGAGCCTTATATAATGTATTGCAGGGCATGGCTCCTTTGCCTTGTGCCACCATTACAATTCCTTATTCTTGTGTATTACAGGAATAGTATATTATGTTTCACACATGCTTTAGAGGTAAATATCACTTTCACACATCTGAAAGGGATGCTAGGCTGCTGTCCATCCCATAATATAGTATTTGAACCTTTAAACGTCAATACAATGGCCAATAATCATTTATTTATCGGTATGAGCTTGCATGCATTTTTCTGGTTATTGCAATGCTTGAAACACTAGCTGGAGGACTAGAATGATGTTAAGTTTGCTGAACTTGTTGCACCCCAATCATCTTCTTGACCCCTTTCAATCAGGTTTCTGCACAGGTCACTCCACTGAAACGCTCTAACGTGTCTTGATCTCTCCACAGCATTTGATCAGCGGTTCTGCTGTTTATCATTCTATTTTTTTTTCTGGAACTTAAGTGCATTGCACTGGATTCAAACAGGACTTCTTCACCTGCTATTTGGGCAAAACCCAAACTGTATCCTTGTAGTAGAGTTATGCGTGTCCAGTTGGGCAGACCGATGCCCGACCTGGACCTGCAACCCAACCCGCACTCAATACATTCCCCTATCTAGACCTGCTTCCCGACCTGGCCCACAAATTGTGTAGTTTCCGTCCAACCCTATCTAGACCTGCTTCCCGACCTGGCCCACAAATTGTGTAGTTTCCATCCAACACGTGACACCAGAAGTAACGTCACTGTGAGCTAGAAGTGATGTCACGTTGTAGCCGAAACAGATTGGTAAGGGGACAAATTGTGCGCATACCTCAGGGGAGGGTGTGAGGGCCCAATCTTGCGCCTTAGTTGGGTACCCAGGCGGGTTACCTGTGGAATACTCGCATGATCAGGGAATCTGAACTTTCAGCGCAAAACCCAATCAATTTGCGGGTATTCCACAGGTACCTGAAACGATCCAGGACTCTACCTTGTAAATAAATAAGAACATACATACGTTCGTTTCGGTAGCTGCTGTTTGCTATGGATAAGGACAAAGCCTGCTAGCATAGTGACTTCTGGCACTCTTCAATGAGTTGGGCCCAAAAAAAAATTGTGCGTTCTGATAAAAACATCATCCCATAAAATAGTGAACAATACTCCATTGGTTTTTAAAAATGTGTAAGCACAAACATATCGATTATACGAAAAGCTGTTATAAGCCGATGACTCGCAAACCAACCCAAAAGGACATCCACAGGAAATCAGGTCCTAGGGCTGACATCATAGTGGTTTTTAAAAAGATGTTTCTATCCCTTTAAGACACTTCAGAAAACTATATGAACTGTTTTGTCTGTTTTCTTAAACAATTAACCTAACGGAATAAAAAAAGGAGTTCATTATTCCTTTGTGACTTTGGGCCTGTTCAAGATGTAATGGGTATGTGCTGACATTGCAGTTCCAGGTGTAGTCTTTAGAGCTTACTCAAGCATCTCAAGTAACTGATGTTGCCGTTTAGCTGACCTAATGTATTCTCTTTTGCAAAAGGGTAAATTGTTCAGATCAGGGATATGTTCTGTGGAATAATTCATGTTGGTAAAAGAAAAAAAAAAAACATTCGCTGCACCTTGGAATTAGCATAAATCTCTTTTATCCTATATATTGTCTTTCATTTCTTGGTAAAGATAGCCATTCATTTCCATGGTGTTTTTTTTTTTTTTAATATTTAAAGTTTTATTGAAAGTTTTTCAATACAGTAAAGCGTTCAAGAAGTGGTGTAACAGAGAAACATCTACTGCATACTGGTATCAACAATGAATGTAACTTGCTAGTAGAACATTAAATGTTGGTCTCGTGAAAAAGCTTAGTCCGTGACAATTCCACAGCTACTGTATTATTAATTGACAAAAAGGGAAGGGTTAAAAAAGGAAAGGAAGGGAAAGATAGAGAAGGAAGAAAAGAAAGAAAGGAAACAGAAAATAGCAAGAACGAGGTCAGCTACCGATGCACCCCATTAGGGAGGCATCGTCAGTCATATGTCTAAAGTAGTCATTAGTGTTCGTGGGCCCGATCTTAGTATGATACCTTAAGTCACACCAACGGTCCCCACCTGAAGCGTCGCCAGGTGTTGGACCCAGGGATGCCACTCCAGCTCCTCCTCATAACCTCTATCCAAAAGTCTGGCTCTTATTGATTCCATTGCTCGAATCCAGTTTACTTTAGCAATAAGTGTTGGCACGCCTGGTATATGTGACTTTTTCCAATTTGCTGCTAATAGAGATCTTGCTGCAGTTAGAATGTGTGTGGCCATTTTGTGCGAGCTTCGGGATTGGATCGCTCGGATTCTCATGCCTAAAAGAAATGTGTGTGGGGACGCGTGAATAGTGCAGCGGAGAACCTCGGAGAGCAGAGTTGCTACCTTCTTCCAGTAGTCCTGGGCTATATGGCACGTCCACCACGTATGTATAAAGGAGCCTGTCTCCCCACAACCTCTAAAACAGCAAGCATGGTCTGGGTTGCCACTAAGTCTACTGATGCGAGTGGGGGTGTAATACCAACGAAATATGATCTTATATGCCCTTTCGTTTGAGACTGCACAGACAGAAGTTTTTTTCGCCGTGTCCCATATATGTGACCAGGATTTGTCAGATATTGTGAGGCCTAGATCTTCCTCCCATTTCGTCATATAGGGTTGGTTCAAGTTCGTCGTATCTGAAGCTAGGCTGCTATAGAGGCTGGAGATCAAATGTGTCGGGTATGTACGGTTATGACAAATGGTCTCAAAATATGTGAGTGAACTGTCCATTTTAAGTTTAAGCGCCGCTTCCAGATAGTGCCTGATTTGTTCCATGGTGTTTTTAATTGCTATGATATATAGCATAACATTCCATGCGGCTTATTAAATGCTCGGAACATGCATAGGAATGGAATCTAGTGGTTTGCATTACATATTTTGTGAATAAACCTACAGTATGTAAACTATGGCACGTATATAAAAATATAGCCAGGGAATGTAACAGGTAGCAGTAGCACTAATGAATTTCACGACTTACTAATTTGGTTTGCGTACATTGTTTTGGTGAGTGACCTACATGTCTATTAAATTGTGAATTTGCACCTTCCAACCAAAAGGTTGCACCATGTTTGCACTATATTTCAGAACCCCAGTCTTTGCCACAAACTAGCAAATATCTGATACCCCCTGATGTTTTTACCATTGTTGACTGTCCACCATTTCATTACTATTTTATTTAAACCGCTAGTTTATCTTTTCATACTGTTTTTAGTATACATAATCTATTACGGTATATACAGTAAGTCACATTCTTAAAAATATTGCTTTTTGAAAGTATATCTCATGTAAGGCTTAATACTATGTTTTATGGCTGTTTGCGACTTATTGATTTTGATACTGGCGGCAATATGCAAACTAAAATAAAGAAGAAGAAAAGAAAAAAAAAGAAATGTTTTGAACCATAAAGACCATTTTTGCCCTGTTTTCATATGATAATTTGATAGTTGTATTGACTGGGTCTTATTGTCTGGGCACAAACCATCATTGCTTAGTATTTTTTAATCCTGATTACAGTCGCAAAAATAAATTCTGTGTTTATCAAATTCCCCCAGGAGCCCTCTTGACTTGGATGGATTTTCTTCTCAAGCTAGCCTTGGTCACTAGTACCCTGGCGTTGAGAACAAAGAACTTTGTTTTTCTGTGCTATGAAGCAATATCTCTATGCTCTACCACTGGTAATTCCCTTTTACTCCCATACTCGTGTCATAGGTTCCCAACTCTATAAAACTCTGTGATCCATTTGTTCTGGGTTCTCACTCTTTGTAAGTTCAGAATCTATTGATCTCATGTCAAATAAACGTGGTCTTTTACCTCAAGGAGTCTCTAGTTCTTGACATGACATGATCAAGAGAAGAAAAGGCTTTGGTCACACAAAATGTGTAACAAGAATTGTCCTTAATATTGTAGGTTGATAGCCCACATAATAGTCTGTTTGCCGTATCCTTTTCTTATTACCTTGGACTAGTGTACTTCCATATTTAGTTTGGTTTGGTGACACCAAGAAAGCATTTTGCTATCCATTCTGTTCTCTAAATGTCATATATATATATATATATATATATATATATATATAATATATATATATATATATATATATATATATATATATATATATATATATATATATATATATATATATATATATATATATATATATATATAGCTATAGCTTAGTAGTATGGGGATCCCATCCCCAGGCTAAGGAACTAGTCAATGTTTGTGTGAGTCACTTGTGTGGGTTGAGAGTTATGGACCACAGTGTCCAAGATCATACTTGACCATACTGTAATTTTACAGTATATACATTTTTTTCTGTACACTTTGTTCATGTTTAATCAAACCTTGTATACAGCAAATGCCTGTTCATTCTCAAAGCCCATTAATGGGCAGACTTTCTAGTACAGCTGCAAGTTTCTTCTTTTGCACAAGCTGACACTCTGTGATGGATGTGCCGGTGAAAACAGTAATGTTCAGTCTGTGATAACGATCTCCGCAACTGCCAGTTCTGTTAATTATAATGTGAAGCCAACTGCAGACATGTATCCCATTGCCTCTCAGAGAATTGTTTACGAGGCTTCTCTGTTGACCAGATTTGTAAATTAACAGGTGCCATAAGTTCGCGTTTGCATGCTGAGTAAGCAGAATTATGTTCTCATTATACTGTGGTTTGAACTAAGGGGTCCATGTTCTCCAAGTCCAAGTTCTCAACTAGAAAGGGAAAAAGTTCATATTACACTTTGAAGCTGGATGATGATTATGTACTGAATGGTTGGCTTTTGACTAAGGTCCGTAGACAAATGCAGGCACTGGCTGTTGACTTGGAAGTGACTGATTCTGCAATCTGTTGTTCATTTATGATCCAGATTGATCAATTTATGGGGTTATTTCATGAGTTAATCAGGCAGATGGAAGTATTATCTGAACACCATTGTTGAATGGTTGCAGCCAGAGGCCACTCTGTTTGTTCCATAATATACAGTAATATGATACAATTTAACCAAGAGACTTTGGAGGTGCATTGGTGCAGGCGACCAAAACACACATGTGCAAGGTGTTATTTTGGAAACCAGTACTGTCCCAAAATACTTGCTGTCCAAACTATCCACAGAAAGAAGGGTAATTCACCGGGCCTGTGCAATTTCTCAATAAATAACATCCACAATGCCTTGTTGGGTTGGCTTACATGTTGACCAACTCATTGGTTGTCACCCATCTAACAAAGGTCTGGGTTTAATTCATATACCAAATCTACTGTCTCTTGGGAATGTAGTTTATTTCTGTGAGCTTTGGTGATAGCTCTGGGGCTCAATGTGTCTTTAAAATTATTGTATCTCTCTGCTAAAATATGTCTAAGATATGCATTGGCTTCTGCTTCTAGATTAAGTGTTTGGTAAAATGTATTATTAAAATTTATTAAAATTATCCAAGATTTGTATTGTCATTTCTCAATTCAGAAATATTCACATTTGTGGCAGGATTAATATCGACAATTGACACATCGATCAAGAGAGCAAAATTGTGGCAGTGCAAGAATAGCAGCTGAGATTGTATTATTGTGAAATCCTCAACTTTAGCAAACGGATTCATTAAAATAATACTTTGGGGCACAGAGGCAATATTGTGGTAATGTTCTTCTTGATCAGTAGAAGGATATTAAAAAAGGCACTGTTTTTTTCTTGTCCTGGTTTTTTTTTAAGGCAAAGCTGCTTCTTTTACAAGGGGGATGTTATTCACTCTGTACGAGTTAAAGGGACACAATATTTTTTTTTTTTTTTTTAAATAGAATATATTTAGTTGCCAGAATTTTTTTAAGAAGGAGTTATTGCAGCTCTAGCTTTGCTCAATACTGAGCATTCTTAGCCTCAACATAATATATCTGCATATAGGCAGCCAGTGGAGTTAATTTTATGCACATGAAATGAGGTAGAGATGGCTGAGGTAGAAATGGCAGAGGGGGGTGGACTAGCCATGGTTGGTCTGCTGTGGTGGCCTTAACTTTTGAATTAAATATTAGACTGTCTGGAAGACAAAGGTGTACAAAATACCCATCGCTAAGTTTGTTGTTTCCTTCTCTGCCTCATAGAGGTGTTATTGAGTTTCATCTCTTCCACTAGTTCTGTGCAAGTAATGTTATGCCCTGTAGTAACATAGTAACATAGTAACATAGTAAGTAAGGTTGAAAAAAGACACATGTCCATCGAGTTCAACCTTTTTTTTTTTTTTTTAATTAACTACCTATCTGCCAGTTGATCCAGAGGAAGGCAAAAAACCCATCTGAAGCCTCTCCAATTTGCCTTAGAGGGGGAAAAATTCCTTCCTGACTCCAAAATGGCAATCGGACCAGTCCCTGGATCAACTTGGACTATGAGCTATTTCCCATAACCCTGTATTCCCTTACTTGCTAAAAAGCCATCCAACCCCTTCTTAAAGCTATCTAATGTATCAGCCTGTACAACTGATTCAGGGAGAGAATTCCACATCTTTACAGCTCTCACTGTAAAAAAACCCCTTCCGAATATTTAGGCGGAACCTTTTTTCTTCTAATCGGAATGGGTGACCTCGTGTCAGCTGGAAGGACCTACTGGTAAATAAAGCATTAGAGAGATTATTATATGATCCCCTTATATATTTATACATAGTCATCATATCACCCCTTAAGCGCCTCTTCTCCAGTGTGAACATCTCCAATTTGGCCAGTCTTTCTTCATAGCTAAGATTTTCAATACCTTTTACCAGCTTAGTTGCCCTTCTCTGTACTCCTATCTCAGCTGTCCCAGCCCAATTAGGCAGTTTCTACACTTTGCCCCTGTGCATGGCCCCTGCACAGTTCATTAGCTGTGGATAGAGTCCTGCATCGGGCCAGTTGCCAGCGGAATACTTGCAAAGTGGTCGGTTTTGGGCAGAAAGACCCCTGTTCCCTGACCATGCATTCAGTCCACTGGTACCCAGGCTGTTTGCAGGCTCACATTACCCTCGATCTACCAAAGTTAAAACGAACTTTTTCCCCTTGACCTGATTAATCCCTCTCCGGAGTAATGTCACATCCAGAACCAGTGATGTAACTAACTTTTTCCCCCTGACCTGATCAATCCCTCTCCGGAGTAATGTCACATCCAGCCCCCAGTGATTTAACTTCCAGTTGGAGCAGGTCCTGGGTTTGGCTTAAAGCTTAAATCAATGGGGGTCATTGATCAACTCTGGGCAAATTAGCCCATGGGCAGTAACCCATAGCAACCAATCAGATTGTTGCATTCACTGCTCTACTTGCAGCTGGCTTTACAAAGCTAATCACTAATTGGTTGTTATGGGTAACTGCCCATGGGCAAATTTGCCCAATGTCATTAAATGAGCCCCAATGAGGGTAGGTTACCGCAGCTGGGTCAGGGCACTCAAAGCGGGTCTAGATCAGTTTCTGAGTTAGCGGGTCTGGGTTGGGCATGGGTCTGTCCCCGCAGTACTCTAGCTTTGGATGCATGACCCTGGTGCTGCTAATCCAGTTTTGGAAAGGCACATCAGACAGGTTGGCACTTGGGAGGTAAGTCATGCTTAAGATCAAGAGACCATAATGTAATTTACATAGTGTAACTTCATTGGGAAGCAGTTAGAGGCACACTAAACTAACATAAAATAACATAAGGTAGAAATCAGTAGCTTCCTATATTTTATTTTTCTTATAATTTGAACTTCTCTCAGCTGCAGATAAAATATATACTGATTGGAAGTCATTTAGTGAATTACAGCTTTTGAAACTCTTTTTTTTTTTTTTTACTGGTGAAAAGAGTTGTTATTGATTAAAAAATGACTTCATGGAGTAGTTAGGATTTTGGAACTGTGTTTGACAAAACTGTTGAATATCATATTTTTTACTTTAATCGACTTTTGTTCTGCTTGCTTGGTTAGTTATGCGTCATGCATTTGAATAATAGCAAGTTCTATTTATGTGCCTTCCCTACTAACTTTAGACTTAAATTTGCAGAAGATGCCGTCATGCACCTTCCGAATGGCGTTAAAAAAAGAATGAGGTGAAAATCACACTTGATTATCATGTTCTGTCTATTTTTAAGTAATGAGTTTTCATAGTCAGATTTTTGCCTATACCTCTTCACCTCTTCAACTGTAGACACAAATGCCATGAAAGGTTTGGAGATATCTTGTTGAGAATTATGGGAAGTAAAACTACTATCATAACCAACATGTCCATGTAGGAAATTTGCTTTGAACCACACTATCTTGTGCAAATTTCCCTTAGCACTTGCTTTTGTGTCCACTCTTAGACCCATCACAATATCCATTGCTTGGCAGGGTTCCCTCTTTGGGGCACCAATTGTAAGCTTACACTTTTAATCTGCAGGACTCTATGCCCAAAGTAGCATGGGTATTGCAATATCCCTTGCCATGGTGTCTAAAGCAGACAAATCAGTGATGCTCAAAGAGTGCATGCTCTTCTTGTATGTCCATCCACTTTCTCCCTCAATTGCTTACCAGCGCCCAACATCATGGAACAATTGGCAAAATTGCTTGCAAAAACTAGTTGACCCAACACAAGGGCAAAAACCATCAAAGAGAGAGGGGGGTTTTACTACTTAATTACTTTTATTGTGATGTGGAGGTCACTGGCTCCTGGCTGAGTATGTGTTAAGGTAACTGTCAATGGGGATTTTTATTATAAAGGTTTATAGAAGGGTGGTAGAGCTTTTACCCCCTTTTCTCCCATTGTGTAGGCCATCAGGTTATTTCACATGATGCTTTGTGCTGATACATGCCATTGCTGTACTGTCTGTTACCCATGGGTTAGTTATTCAGTTAATTTCAACTCAGGATCACTATAGATATGTAGCTTGGTTTATTTTTATGTATATATTGAATGGGTTTGAGATTATAAACCCAACACAATTCTCCCAGTTGCTTGGGTTCCTGTACTGATCCTCTTTTTTTGAGCAGTGAAGAAGTTTTTCATTGCTATAGTTTCAGGATAACAGACGTGTTTAACCCAAATCTCACCCTAACTGGTCTGGGCTTCCAAAAATGTCTAGAAGAGTAAATTCTCAAATCTCATACTAATGGGCCTTAAAGCTTGTTCCTAACAAGCACCTGCTTTGTGTCCCCATATGACACTGACCTTATGGTTTGGGAACATTTACTTAATTACTTTCACATTCTTGTGAATTTCCAGTACTTCCTTGGCCAGTTTTATACTTATCCTTCCATATACAGGTAGGTAGACCTCTTGGAATCTCTCGAGCATTGTTGCCAATGGCAATAGCTGTAGCAGATTATGAATTGCATGTTGGACCTCTTAGGTTGGTGCTGTAGACACATATGTACAGTGTCTAATTGGTTGTGTGTTGAGGATTTCAGTAGGGAACAGTTAAAACTCTTGCCTTTTGTTAGACTGTTAAAGAACATAATGGCGACATCGTTTATCTGTGTTTCGGAGGGAATCCGTGCGGCTGCTGATGATCTGACTTTTTAGTCCAGGCTTTCATGTGTGTCCTCCTTAAACTTCCATCAGTCTGCACTGTTCTGTAAGATGCTTATCCTTCCAGACCCAGCTGTGACAGATTATACATATAGATAGGGCATTTGGTTGTGTTTTGTTTCCCCTGGAATTCCTTTAATCAAAACCAGGATTTATTTGGCTCTCAAGCCGGTTGCCGTATTGCATTGCACAGCGTGATGCAAGGCCATAATGATGTGACAAGCTCAGTCTGCTAAGTTGGTAACTGCTGTTTCTTTTCACCTCCCTCTGCCAATTATAAGTGGCATCTACATTCCATCTTTTTCATTTAAGCAGTAAAGTAGGCCTATTTAGAGGGCTGCATTAAAGAAAAGATTTTTTTTTACCCACCTTCCAATATCTAATGTGTAACATGATTTTTTTTTTTGGCACATTGTGTAACAAATGATTTGACAATAGCGTTATGACATCTAGCACATTTCCATCAGTGATTAAAAAAAGTTATCTTTTCATGAAATTGCAGGAATTCCTAGGTGCACCTCATAGTATTTATTGAGGAATAAATTGAGGAACTGATTAGCACAGCAGATGATACACAACTGTTAGTTACATGCAGCCAAGAAAGGGCCTCTGGAAATTAATAATTACTGGGTTGCACAAAATTGTTGTATGCATATGTTTTGCATAATGACTTGGATGCTCCTCAAATTCACTGGTTTATAACTAGTCAAAATGGAAAACAGTTGGTTAATTTGCATTTCTTGTTAATGGGCTGATAAATGCTGCATATTTATTTAGGTGACTACAGAGAACCTATGAAGGGACGGACAATGAAGTAGGTACACCAGGTTGACCTACCCATGAGATGCAAGAGTAAGACCTACACATTAGATATTCTCAGATATACTCAAACAGATAAATTATGCACATTAAGTAAGGTACAGTCACACATGTCCCAAAAATATACCTGCTATTTACATAGTATCATAGGACTGGATATTAGGGCCTAGTGCCCATCTATGCAATTATGACAAAAGTTTGTTGATCAAGCAGGTTTGAAAACATTAGGTTGGACTTGAGGGACTTTTGGTTGGACTTGATGAACTCTGTCTTTTTTCAACCCGATTTAACTATCTGATGCTCCACGTTGGCTATTGTATGGTGCATCAGCAGACAGGAAAATAAAGAGAAATCACACTAAAATATTGCCACCTTTTTTTTTTTATTTACCACTGACTAGGGCAAACCAATGCATATAGAGACCAATTTCTATCCTTTGTAACTTTTAGTATAACTGTTTACTGTCTAAGCTTTTATATTCTTATGACACACAAAAGCCATAAATATACCTACATAAAAAGTTTTCAGTGATGTCATTAGGTGCTTAGTGATGTCACTTGAAATGAATGTTCCCTTCTACTTTAATACCAGTCACAGATTTCCAAGGTGACTTCTACTTCTATCATATTTTAAAGCACTTGTTTTGCAGCCTCGTGAATTTATATGGTCATGTAATGTCTTGTTAGTGTCTCATATTCATATATTGTACAAGAGAGGGTGCACAATTCCCTATATTTTCATTGTGGAATTATCCAGATGTATCTTCAAGAGGCAGCCATTGCGATAAAAGAACTTGATCCTGATTTCTCTTATTGGGTACCAACTCTGCTCTTGACAGTATATATAGAATGTCTGCCATCAAACAAAGCTGGAGTGATGTTGGACATGCAATCCAAGATGTCTTTCAGCAGTAAATATTCCTCCCCATCCCATGGCAACAGTATGTTTTAACATATTACACATTTCTGTATATCTAGAGTAAAGTCATATCTATTCTGATCACTATATACAGTAAGTTTAACAGTTATCCCAACAGCAATACCATTTAGTCCCGAAAGACTGTATATGTGACTGTCCAGATAGAGTTGATTTCAGGTTGGGTTGTGTTTTCTACCATTTGAACCAGGGAACCTAATCTTGCACTCATTTTATTTGATCATTTACTGTACATATACAGGTACTGGATTCTTTACCCAGTAACTTGTTACCCATGAAGCTTCTTTTATCTGGAAAACCCCAGGTCCCGAGCATTCTGGATACCAGCTCCCATGTACTTTTGTATAAAAATGATTACCCATAAAAATAGGCAACATATTAAAACAAAAAACCTGAAATTGTAATGTTTAATTCTCCTTTGTACAGTGCAATATAATAATGAAAAATCAGGCAGCCAATTTAGGAGTTTGCTGCAATGAAGTGGCTTAGACAAGGTGTTGCAAGAGATGTGTTCTTAGATTGTGCTAAAGCTTTTGATACTTTACCAAACAGGGAATTATAGTACGAAAGCCTGGAGGAAGCTGTTTCAGAAAAATACATGAAAGACCCGAGTTCATATATAGTTCAGAACAGTCATGAACGAGTAGTCTCAAGGTTTAACCAGACCTGTAGCATAGGTTCTTCCTCACCTTCTAAGCGTTTTTTTTTTGTTTTTTTTTAATGGAAAAGCTCATTTAAGGTAAAAAAAAAAACCCGTTTCAAACAATAGCAAGGCCCAAATTTCAATGATCAATTCCAGCTTTTTAGAAATTCTCAAAAAAATTCCAGTTATACTTTATCAAGTGACAAAAATCGTATCGATCCAGTTATTTTTTCCCCAATTCAACCATAACTTTAATGCTGAATACACATTGATTTATGTAGAATTCCACCAGACTTTAGCTGCCTTGTTTGCACTGGATTTTTCATTGATAAATCTTGAACATTCTAGTTCACTCATATGCACACATACTTTATATATTTTGTGTATAAATTGGTTATTGTTGTAAAAGCCGAGTTTATGCTAGGGTGGGTAGAAACTTTGCCTCCTTGACTGCCAACTTACCCTGGCCTGGCAATTCAGCAGGATGGTAGGGAAGATTCTGACATCACCCTGTAAATCCTTGTCTCCCTCTCTGTTCCCTGTGACTAGTGTTGTTCCCTCACTAATAAGCATGCTAAATTCTCCAGTCGGTATGCAACTGCCAGGAGATGGTATATTTCAGAGCTTCTTCAATGCAAATAGTGAATCCCAGCTATTTAGGATGACAAGACTGCAGTGTTGTATTTCCATGCATAATACTACAACAAGGTAATTATGTTTAGCAAACCAAGCCTCAGCATTTTCTCCAAGAAAGCCTACGTCTCTCTTTCTCCCTGTTCTGAGCAAGGGACAGGGCTTCCTTGTGGGCCCCTTGGCCGTGTTTAGATCTGACAGACATGAGGCTTTGCTTTGAGACAGCAATGCCTCCTCCTGATCAGGACTGATTACTTCCCATGGGCAGTACAGAAAGCTCCACCTACTACATACCCTCATGCAGAGAGGAGAAAGAAAGGAGAGAAAGAGCCAGGTCAGTGCCACATAGAGGGTTTAATAACATTTTTTAAAGAAATAAATAAAATGGCTTTATGGTATTTGGCTCTTTTGTGCAGTCCTTCTAATTTTTTTTTTTTTAAGACTTGGCAGTTATTGTTTTTTAGTCTCTGGCACGATAGGCTATTAATCTAGCAGCCTTTATCAAGCAAATAGCAGCCTACAGGCTAGTATAATTTAGAATCTCAAGTCTTTATTAAGGTATCAGCTTTTCCGTATTGGTTTGGCACCAGTTTAAAAAGGAAAATAAAAGAACAGGAACAAAGTTCAGACCAAAATAATTGATAAATAATACTTTAAATTATGCTGTATAGGTTTCTGTATTGTAATACTTTAAGTTTTCATAAAATATAGACGTTGTGGGCTTGGTTTCCTTCTTTAGCTTTCGTAGCTTGATGGGATTTCTGACAACGGATTCACCGAATATTTAATTTTTGTATATGGCTAAACACTCCAAAAAAGACGCATCCAAAAACAAACTGAAACGTAAACGTTGAAACTTAATTTGCATGTTTACATTTGAGAAAAATCCCACCAAAAGGAAACCATCTGGATAATTGAGTCATCCTTAGTTGTCCACTATTTTAAATTCATATTACTTCAAGGGATCAAATTTACTTTGGCAGAATTAATACGCATAGGTGGAGAATAAAGGAGCCATAGGGAGGCTTAGCCTCTCCAAATATATATATATATATATATATATATATATATATATATATATATATATATAAGGTGTCATCCCAAGGTTATTGTGTCTGAACAATGATATTAGCATTATTATTTAATACAGATTAGTGTATTTGTTTATTAATCCTGTTACAGACTATAACTGCAGAGGTATAATTAGTAAGTATTCCATACAACTGTTGTTTCAGAACTGTGTGAGTGGCCCCCAAAATAGCTTTAAAGACCAGCTGCAGGTAAATTTGGGATTTCATGGGACTTACTGTAGCTGGGTGGTTGTTATAGAAGTGCAGGTGTGATGGGCATGGAAGCTGACTGACCTGTCCTGAGCTGTTGAGTTGACCATTTGGTCAGTGTAGTTTGATTGATATCACTCTTATTCATGCTTTGCTAAGGTTAGTTTTATGCTTAATTAACAAATAATTTAGAAATGTCCTTTAAATGATTTGTTAGCATACTTGCATACTGTACTGTATATTTACAGTAATAAACAGAGTATATATTCCCTTTAAATAGTCCCACAAACTCTACTTTCAGTTTGTATCCATGTAATTATTACATGCTTAAAACTTAAAATATCCTATTTATCTAGAACAACCTCCCTGATTCATTGTCTAATCATTCTAATGATGTAAATAACCAGGGCCCTCAACCTTCAATCCCACACGGTTCTGTTGATGAGTTTCTTGAAATCACAAAGGGAAAGAAATAGTGTTCGAGAAGTTTGGTTAATGCCAGATGCTTCAGCCTTGCTAGATCTTTAGATTGTATTATATTAAGCTCAAGCACATTATGATTGAAGATGTTGCCTGCTGTAATAAAAGATATTAAGTATAAAACAATGCAGCCTTGTTATAGATTAAACCAATGGAACATTTTCATTCATCATGCCAGCTGGAATTAGAGCGTGCTCTTTTTGTTGGGAATTGTGATTGCATGTTTAAAGACCAACTAAAGCCTTGAATAAACATGACCCATTTTTTAGTCTGGCAACTCTGTGATATTCTAAATCTATATTTTTGTTCATCTGGTTTCATTAATCAAACAGTTTTTAAATAATTTGTCAGCCAGTATATGGTCCACCAACTAGAAGGAAAACGGAGCCTCAGACTTTTCTCCACTTCCGATAGATTTTTGCCTTAATGAGCAGAACAATTAAAATGTGGTTATACTGAGCTAGTAGGGACAGCCAGTATATGACCCCTTAAATCACAGCAACCAATGAGTTTGATCATATTTCATGTAGTCAGGCTGTTTATCTCTTGGGCCAAACCAATTAATGGGTACATTTGATAAAGGCTGGCAGATATGCCAAGATTTGTTTGAGAAGTGTTGCTTATTTCGAAAATCTGATTTCCAGCCATCTGGTTATATTTGGCAACGGTAAGAGGGGAGCAGTTTAAACAGACCATCGTAGTGGATTGCAATCAGTTTGTCCAAAATGTAAAATTGTATCTATTGATGCCCATTGGTGGAAGGGGAAAGAGCCAATGGCAGATGTAGATGTGGGGGAAATCTTAGCTCCTCCTCTTCACTTCTCATCTAATACGCTAATGCAGACCTTCAGGACAAATGTCTAGGACCACCACTCTTCAGCTATGTGCATGGATTGCCCAGTCAAACAATACCCAACCTTTGGGCCAACCTTTTTAAAAATTACCTTGTTAGCCTGTGTACAGCCATCTTAACTCACAAAAACCTTTGCAATTAAGATTTGTTTGGCATCAATACAATATACATTGCTCTAAGAGTTTCTGAATTAATGACTTTTTTTTTTTCTTACCCTTGACTGATGAACCTCAATTAGAGGAATGGAAAAATATGCCGAGTCAGGGGGTGAGCAATTACTGGAAAGATGTCAGTAATTCACTCAGTGGGAAAACTGAAGATGTACATTGGATTATTTGTCTTAAAAGTGTGTACAGGGAAATCATTAAGAGGGAAAAATAACATTGTTTCGACTGATGTCGGATTCTTTCAATATTCATATTTTACGTGATAGTGAGCATCAGTACTTTTTTGTCCCTGCTAAGTAATGTCATGCCATGTAGTGACAATAACCTACATCATTTTGTAAAATAGAAGTACATTAGAATCCTCAGTAGAGTTCCATGACCTTATAAATGCTTAAACCCACACTCAAAGGGGCACATTTACTTAGCTCGAGTGAAGGAATAGAATTAAAAAAAACTTCGAATTTTGAATGTTTTTTTTTGGCTACTTCGACCATCGAATTGGCTACTTCGAACTTCGAATACGACTTTGAATCGAACGATTCGAACTAAAAATCGTTTGACTATTCGACCATTCGACCATTCGATAGTCGAAGTACTGTCTCTTTAAAAAAAAAAAAACTTCGACCCCCTACTTCGCCACCTAAAACCTACCGAGGTGCAATGTTAGCCTATGGGGAAGGTCCCCATAGGCTTCCTAACAATTTTCTGATCGAAGGAAAAACGTTCGATCGATGGATTAAAATCCTTCGAAGAATTTCGATTGTTTGATCGTAGGAAATGCGCTAAATCATTCGACTTCGATATTTGATTTTACTTAGATGGTCGAATATCGAGGGTTAATTAACCCTCGATATTTGACCCTAAGTAAATGTGCCCCAAAGTGTTTGTATGCAGCACATGATACTCACTATCATACTTTCAGTATGCTTATATTTTAAAATATGGCTGCAATCTTTCTTTAAATAACAACTTATTAAAACTATGCTTATAAGAATGATGATTGATATGTTGCATGTGAGATCAGTAAGCAGTGATCATAACTGATGTTATCACTAGGCAGCCTCGATAAGAATATATCTGTAAGATTATTTAATGCTCTTTTGCATTATAATATGGAACTTTCAAAGGAATTTGAGCTTAGTGATCCATAGTGATGACTTGACCTGGAGGAGCCAAAAAACTGTATATTTCCGGTGCGGTGGATGTGGCACATTGGTGTGAAAATCAAGAAGGGGGACGACTTTCAGATGTGTAAGTTAGGTGGTGGAGGTGGAAACCGGTCACAGTGGGGTACTGTACTTTACAAAGGCAGGTCTACAGGTCTAAATAAGTGACCCCACAATGTTTCCCTGTAACTGGAACAGTAACTCAGCTAATGCCTGATCAACAAATGCGCACGCCAGTCCTTCTGATGAAATTAATTTGGCAGATTCAGAGCATTTTGTCACCTGTGGTGTGGGACATTTAATACTGGCTTTCTTGGGAATTCAAAAAAGACATTTGAGCACAAGGTTGAAACAAAAGGTGATGTGTACCATTACTGTATACCCCCAAACAATGTAGGTCTCTATAAAAAGATATTGCATAAACTAGCTCATATGTAAAACCCTGCTTCATGTAAATAAACCATTTTCAAAAAAATATTCTTTTTTAGTAATATTTTCCATTGAGTAATCCAAAATAGAAAATTGCCATTTTAAGAACGAAGGTCCGCCCCCTGGGACCATACTGTACCCACAAACAAACCAAACATGTTAGGTCACATGAGTCAATTACACTTCTTCCTGTTACAGTTAGAGCTGCAGTATTACTGGTCAGATGATCTCTGAGGCAGCACACAGACCATAACAAAATGGTGGCTGAAGGTGAGAAATGTAAAAGGGCAATATTTACTTAAATATATTTTCCAGTTTGGTAAAGTTCTTTAATATGTCACTTAATTTAATATAAAGTATCTGCTGCTTAAGTATTCGTTTGGTGGTATAATTTTCCTTTAAAGGGATGTTGCAGTTAATGCTTTCATGCTCTACACTGTATGTCAGCTCATATAGAAAAGTTCGCAGATATGTTGATTATGTATGGATAGGTTGAAACCAGTTCCCTTCTCAGCGCCAGTAATTTACAGTGAACTGTTGGTAATGCTATTACCTTGTGTGACCTTTTGTGTGAATGATCTTATCACATTTTCACAAGGTTCTCAGTCAGCCATGAAAAATAAGATTGCAGCTTGAACAAAACATCATTGATACGGATTGTTGGAAATTGTACTGTAAAATAGAAATGCTGTGGAGCATGTCTGATACTTGCATAGATGCAGATCATGGTAAGACATTCCCGAGCTTGTTTACATACACTTGGGCATAAGGTTGGTGTAGAATTGTGTCCATCAAAATGCCATGCACAAATGATTTTGTGCCTTATTGCACTCATTTCTACTAGTGTTGTGCACCATTATGCACCTTATTTGGCACATATGGTGCAATGTGTCCTGTACATTTCATTAACTACTGTACAATGCCCCCTTTTGTTGTCTTGCTTTTAGGCAAAATAGTGTTGAGACGTTCAACAGAACTGTTCAAGAGCATGGAAGAATTCAACGTTGAGGAAATTGTCAGGTTTGGGGTTGTATTCTCTGGCAAAATGACACTTGTCATGGGATATGAGTACTCTATACAAATACATTGGAGGGCTTTAAAGACCAATAGTGAGGGATCATTTTTCCTATAAAAAAAAAAAAAAAAAAAAACCAGAGGCCACCCGTTGAATTTTCATTTGAAGCAGCAAAGGTGGCTGTTCAGGGTGAGTTACATGGAGACTTGAAGTATAACCTGCCGGGTGATGATATTGATGGCAAATTATATTAATGGCTTAACATTAATGTTAGTGGCATGGCTGACTTATTTGAATAGAAATATTCTGTATAGAAATGTGTGTGGGGAGTTGATGGACTTCTGTCTTTTTTCAACCCAAGTTAAATATACTACCAAAACAGAAAAATATAGCTAGCCACTCATCAAATTGAGTCAGTTCTGCCACAGTGAAGAACAATATTCCTAGGGATCCCTTTGTCAGGGAGGGAAGAATAGAGGTGTAGACCCCCTCCCTTCCAGTAAACTATGGCAAAATTCGCCCAGTAAAGATATAGTTTCAGCATTTTGATGTGCGATTGGCTTCATTTTTCTGTTTGTTTACCCCAGTGAACTCTTTAATCTAAAAACTTGGAGGACATCACTCGTGTCAACAAAACCCAGAAATTTGGCCTAGAGACCCATGTTCCCTGGTCAGACCCTGTTTCATAGAATTTGTGGCATTAAGCAGAGGTTACTGTTCTGATGATATACCCATGATACACTATGCGCAAGACATTATTAATCTAACAATGATACAGTGAGGAAAAGACCTAGGCCAAGCCCTAGGCAATTCTAACATGGTTCCTGTTGACCCTACCTGACATGGATATGGAAGCTTGCACTATGAATGGCATTGAAACTGTGGGTGCAGCTGATGCACGGCTGTAGAGGAAAGATTGGACGTTTGTTACAGAAAAAGCACTGCTTTAAGTAGGCGGCATGCCACAATGAAATTACTCAACGCATCCTTAGAGTTGCTAGGATACAAAGATTTTCTCTTTGACTGTATTTTCCATAGTAATGAACTTTTATTTGGTGGTATTTTTAGAAGCCATTTGTTCTGTGATAGTAGTTTGTGCAACATGTTTATCCATTTAGGCCAGAAGAAGGGAATTTTCATTTTGGCATTTGCAGAACAGGAGAATGCCGCTATGTCAGGTATTTAAATCCGCCTGGTTTCCAGCCAACTGGTATCCTTATATTACAGTACATAGAAGACTAAGGAATCGCGAGGACAAATTTTTAGTCTAGAACAGCACTTATAAATGACATTACCTTACATTTTTTCAAAATATGAAAATGATTTTGCATCTCTCGATGCAGCTCCAGTTGACATTGATTTTAGCCATTAGGAAAGGCATTTGGTGGGGGCCTCGGCCTTTCCTGTGAGCCCCGTTGAGCTCTGGGAATCATTGTGCTGAATAGCTAGTTCCTTATATTCAGCTCTATTGATCTCAAGGTAACATCAGCATTCACAGTGCCTAGTCTTACCCATCTCTGTCAGCTGACTGCCAGTTCTGGTTTCATTCACAGAGGGGCAATCTGTGACGCTTTTTAGGGCACCATTTGGGAATCAGAAACTAGTTTAAATAGGGCAGGTGAGCGGTATATAATGAGTTTAACTAGGAGGGAGAATCTGATTAACACTCTCTCCTCAATATCGAAAAGGCTTCACACGCACGCCAGACGACCAACCAGATGTCAAGTAAAACTCGATACTATTTATCCATTAAAACCAGAGGCCTGATGCATTTTGTGTGCAGCTCACGTAATCAGAGGCCCTATTATTACGCGCGATTGTGCATGAAACACGTCTGGCCTCAGGTTTCAGTCGAGTTTTAATTGACATCTGGTCGGTCCCCTGGTGTGGGTGAAGTCGTATACGGGTTTGGAGCTTTGTGCGCCCGGACCATCTTTCAACAACGGAGAGCTATATTGAGAAAGTGTAATATTTTGTCTGCCTGTAATCCTTAAACGATTGTCCTGGTGTTTTTACACCCAGTCATCTCTACTATCAGGGTAGGATTTGGGACTATTGTACTTAGTTGGTGGACTTATTGTTGATAGTGATAGCTAGTCTTGAACTTTACCAATAGACGATCAATTTTGCATATTTGATGTTAACACTCTTTCCTGCCTCGTTGCGTTAAGAAGATGGATCCTATGTAAAGTGGAAAAGAATATCTCCACTGAGGAAGGGCAAAGATTCATTTTATGCTTTAAGTCATGTTTGGATTTGGTGCGGGATTTGGCCAAGATTCAGCCTTTTTAAGCAGGTGTGGATTTGGTTGAATCCAAGTGCCTGGCCGAACACCAATCCGATTCCAAAAAAATCATGTGACTGTTCATCACACAAACAAGGAAGTAAAAAATGTTAACCTTGTTTTAACCTTACCTAAGCAGCCATTGTCACATAGACCGTCAGGTCATAAACTCCCTATCACACCTTTTATCTATGGCCTAGTACTGCAATAGGCATTTCAAATTAAACAGGGTTGTAAATTGCACTTTATATATAGCACATGGGCAACAGTTTCCTCATTATCTAAAGTGATACAAGATAATATTTATGCTAATATGCTAAGCACAGTTATGTTAGAATACTGAGTTTTTAACAGCCTATATTATATATATATATATATCAAAAAGTCCAGACAACTTGCTTGTGCATCAAAAAAAAAAAGGTTTTTATCAAGCAAGTAATAAGTACAACGTTTCGAAGCTCCCGCTTCTTTATCAAGCAATGATCAATCAATGTCATTGCTTGATAAAGAAGCGGGAGCTTCGAAACGTTGTACTTATTACTTGCTTGATAAAAACCTTTTTTTTTTTTGATGCACAAGCAAGTTGTCTGGACTTTTTTGATATATATATAATTTGTCCTTCGGACTAGGTCACAGACCCAGGGTTAATCTCCACTCCATTTTGTTGATATATATATATATATATATAATATATATAATATATATATATATATATATATATATATATATATATATATATATATATATATATATATATATATATACACACACACTGTATAATGGAAAATGAAAACTGTGATAATAGAGACTATATAGTTGTAAATTTGGGTTGATTACAAAAATAAAAAGCAAATAATGACTTGCATTCTGTTGGAACGCTTCTTGCTAATTAGGTCCCTGTTGTCATAAATGTGAGAACAGCAAGAGAAATATTCACACCACAGAAAGCAATAAACGTGGATTGTAATACTACCACCTGCTATTCTTATATGGTGGTACAGGTATGGGATCCATTATCCAGAAAGGCTCAAATTGTGGGAAGGCCATGTCCCATAAATTCATTTTTAATCATATTATATGTTTCAAAAATGATTTCCTTTTTCTTTGTAATAATAAAGCAGTACCATTTACTTGATCCAAACTAAGATTATTATTGGAAGCAAAACCAGCCTATTGGGTTTATTTTTACATGATTTTCTAGTAGATTTAAGGAATGAAGATCCAGATTACAGATCTGTTATCTGCCATATTCTATGGCACCTACATAGATATCTGTAACAGGCTGACCATCTTAATGGTGAATGACCTCTTAGCACAAAGAGTAATTAAGAAGATGGGACCTATGCAGGACTGTATAGTTCTCTCTGCAGTGAAAATGCAGATTTTTCGGTAAAGGGAGGACGAAGGGCTGATGGGAAGCAATGCCTAGTGCTCAGTGCAAGGGATGAAAAAGGGGCTGATGATAGAAGATGACTAGGGTGCTGGTAGTAGGACATGGACTTAAATGTAGCTTCAGAGTTCCAAGGCTATACAGAGAATAGTGAATTAAGAAAAATACCCATTGGATAGTGCTTATGTGTTTGTGTTTTAAACTTGTCTCCATCAATCAAAAATGAAAGCAGAACAGGGCTGATTTATCTCAGCATGCTAGTATATTAGAGAATCTAATAATAGAATTTTCCAGCCTTTTTGTTAGATTATGTTAACCACCAGTCTAGCCATCCATCAAATGAAATACAAGGAGGCTGATATCGCTTTCACCCTGACATCATGGTTTCTACAGTAGAGTAGATTGTATCGTTTACTTCTTGAACCAGGCCTTTGAATATAATAATGTTAATTGCCTTTTGTGATTTAATGCACCAGGAAACCCCTTTTTTTGTATTGGCATTGAGCCCAATGGGTTGTTCCTGCTAATGCAAAACCTGCAGAACTCTATTGATGCAATTCCACCTATAACATCTTCCCGCTGGCCCTGACTGGTTTCTAGTAAGGGGATAGTAGTATAAATGTTGGGTTGTAGGAGGGCATAAGGAAGCTGCGGACAATCACCTGGGACTGTGGCAATTTGGGCAACGAGGAGGAACTAGTCAAGAGGATCGTAATTATACATTTAATGTACTTAAAGGGATACGGTCATGGGAAAAAAGTTTTTTTGCAAAACGTATCAGTTAATAGTGCTGCTCCAGCAGAATTCTGCACTTAAATCCATTTTTCAAAAGAGCAAACAGATGTTTTTTATATTCAATCTTAAAATCTGACATGGGGCTAGACATATTGTCAGTTTCCCAGCAGCCCCCAGTCATGTCTTGTGCTCTGATAAACTTTAGTCACTCTTTACTGCTGTACTGCAAATTAGAGTGATATCACCCCCCCCCCCCAGCAGCCTAACAAAAGAGCAATGGGAAGGTAACCAGATAGCAGCTTCCTAACACAAGATAACAGCTCCCTGGTAGATCTAAAAACAACACTCAATGGTAAAAGCCAAGTCCCACTGAGACTAATTCAGTTACATTAAAGGAGAAGGAAATGTTAAAATTAAGTAAGCTTCATGAGAAAGGTCTATATAAATACACCATTAAACTCTCAAAGTAATGCTGCTCGGAGTCCTCTGTTAAAAGAAACACAGCATTTCTTTCCTTCTATTGTGTACACATGGACTTCTGTATCAGACTTCCTGTTTTCAGCATAAATCTCCAAGCTTCTCTCCTCCTCCCTTTTCCCATCCCTGCTGTAATCTGAGCCCAGAGCTTTGAGTGAGCAGGGAGATACTCAGTCAGGAAGTGATGTCACACCAATCAAATATGGCAGCTGCTATCCTTAACAAACAGAGATCTTCTAGAGCTGTTTACTCAGGTATGGTAAAGCATTCTGCAGAATAAATACAGTGTTATAGCTTGCACTATTGTGGCTAATCTATTGGCAATAAACTGCTTCTGTAGCTTTCCTTCTCCTTTAAGTAGGAGAAATAACAACCTGACAGAAAGTAGTTCCATCCTAAAGTGCAGGCACAAGTCACATGCCTGAGGCAGCTGGGAAACTGACAACATGTATAAGCTCCATGTCAGATTTCAAAATTGAATATAAAAAAATCTGTTTGCTCTTTTGAGAATTGGATTTAAGTGCAGAGCAGAAGTCTGCTGGAGTAGCACTATTAACTGATGCATTTTGAAACATGTTTTCCCATGACAGTATCCCTTTAATGTACTTTACTGCCAATGGTTTCCCTAAGATAACTTTCCATTGGATGTTCAAAGCATAGTCACAATTAGATCTTCTACGGTGGGTTAAAGGCAAATCCAACTTTTTTCCTTTACTTAAGACAACGTTATGGATACTGAAAAGCAATGTGTATTTAGAGTGTGTTTTCTTTTACTGGAAATTCCTAAAAAAAATGCATGCCATTCAATGGCTACTTTGCATTTAAATTTAGACCCATTTCATGAAATAAAATAAGACCTGTTTGAGAGAGTTAAATAAGGACATTCCTTTTTCTTAAAATCCATAAAGCTGAGAACTGGTAGAAATTAGCTTGTGGATCATCGTTAAATGGCTTTGGTGAAGGTTATTAGATGGTCTCTTTGATGAAAGGATGGAAGTAGGCCATTCGGTAATCGCATTTGCAAACCTATCACCTCTGTTACATCTGCAAGCTTCAGCTGGACCAAAAAAAATGATTGATAAATCACAAACGACTTGTCTAAACGAAATTTAGTTCCTTCTATTAAGTTACGCACGTGATACAAGGCGTGATAGCTGGTTTCATCGAGGAAGGAATATTGCACAAGCCGCAGACAGAACGTTCAGGAGCATCTCTTTGAAGCAGACAGCGTGATCTAATAAAACATGATTAACAGGCAGCACATGAGAAGATCTGACGATGTACAAGCCGAAATCACGTTTTTTAATTAATGAAGACTTGATGTGATTTCTCGTATAGGGAAAGTAATTAAAAAAGTTAAGTAAAAAAAAAAAAAAAAGTCAGAGTTGTCAGGCTTAAACAAGTGTATCTAAAATTGTAGCAGTGCCCTGAACCAGAAAGTATCTTCTTCCCACTACAGTGAAAACCAGATAATAAAAACCAGTTAAAGTGGCCAAGGTCAAACAGAGCTAATTGGCTAATGAACTATACATGAATGAAACTTATATTGCCCATGAGCCTTTATAGGGCTGGAATTTGGAACCTCACACCTAAACTGTAGATGGCAAGCATCAGTTCGCACAAGATTTGGCTTTACTTGCAGGGCTCATGGTATGGCCTAGTGGGTATGGCCTAGTGTTTCTGGGCAATTTTGTTGCATGTGAATGTTTTCGGAAAATTTGTGTAATACTTATTCACCCATAATAGGGATGGCAATATGATCATTTTTGGCAAATAATTTGCAAAAATAAATTAAAAAAAATGAAATAAAAAAAAGCAAAAATTCATCAAAGGGCATATTTCACAAACCCTGCAATTGTTTTTTTCTTTTTTTTTTTTTCTATATATTAGAGTTAATGCCCATTTTGTTCTCATTGAAACTAGGCAAAAAAATTTGTCCATCAATCATCAATCAAGCTATTCTGCAATTGACTAGCGATGCACTGAATTATGGATTTGATGCAGGATTCGGACGCTTGCAGCAGATTTCAGATTCCAAACGGCCAAATCCTTGAATCCATTTTTTGGCAAGAAATATTTTCAGATTTATTCTATAGTGCCATTTCTATTTATTATTTATTACAATAATTGGCTCTTCCTTTTCTTTTTACGTGTTTTCCTAGTTATTTTTTGTGGTCTTTGCAATATTACATAGTGAATAAAGTACCCCATCTTCTAAAATATAAGGATATTCTAAGTTACCAAGGAGTTCCATGACCATATAAAAGCTCAGGGCCGAAGGCCAGAGTTTTTATACAGAACATGGAACTCCTAGGTGATGTCTAATATCCTCATATTTTTCAACATGGAATACTTTATTTATTATAATACACAAGTTTTAGCGATTCATGTGACAGTAATGACATCACTAAGCTCTGATTATAACCGATGACATCACAAAGCACCGTTTAGAAGGATAGAATTTATAGGCTATTCATGGCTCTGGTGTATTATATACAATATATATATATATATATATATATATATATATATATATATATATATATATATATATATATATATATAGAGTGAATAAAGTACCCCCTCTTGTAAAATATAAGGATATTATAAGTTACGGAGGAGTTTCATGACCATATAAAAACACGAGGCCGAAGGCCGAGTGTTTTTATACAGGTCATGGAACTCCAAGGTAACTTCTAATATCCTCATATTTTACAACTGGGGTACTTTATTTATTATAATACACAAGATTCAGTGAGTCGTGTGACAGAAATGACATCAGAACTCACCGTTTATAACTGATGACATCAGAACTCACCGTTTATAAGGATATAATTTACAAGATATTCATGGCTTTTGTGTATTTTATATATATATATATATATATATATATATATATATATATATATATATATATATATATATATATATATATATATATATATATATAATATTGGTTTTTTACTTTTGCTTTAATGTCTCTCATTCAAGAAGCTAGTAAGTTACAGGTAAAACTTTGTCCCTTTGTAAAATGTATAATGAAGCAATAGAATTCTTAACGAATCAGATGAAAATTGAGCGTAGGACTGGCCAGATATGGGATGACTTTGACGTAGTTGGCCAGCTTAAATATATTGCAATATATGGACAAACAATCCCTGTTTTGTTTAAAGGGTAAGGCATTTTTCAGTAGCAGTAAAATGTCTCTGTCTTAAATATATTGATAATGGGTTGAGTGCAGAGGACTCTTGTATTTGTCTTTATGTCTTTTGTGGTCACAGCCTCATTGCACCCCCGCCTAATGGTTTTAAAAATTGGTGGTGAGCACAACTTTTCCTTGTTTGTTCTATATATATATATATATATATATATATATATATATATATATATTTATTTATTTTGTTTATTTTACTTTTGCTTTAATGTCTCTCATTCAAGAAGTCAAACTGCATCCTCCAGCAGTGGTGCATTCCAGCAACCCCTTTTATGTCGCTCCTGCGGCCTTGGTAAAGCCTAACATTATTCTGCTTATTTGCATTGTTTTCACAGTGCTCCTGTGATAAAGAACGCTGAATCATAAAAACATAGGCAGGGAAATCCTGACTCCTGCAGCTACCGTACTGTGTGCATAGGGATACAAAATACCATTTGTATCACTGGTTCCATTCCCTAAAGATGTGTGGGGATGTCAATGTACAGAATGGCTTTGTAGGCAATGTCATATTAAATATAATGTCACTCTTGATAAAAGAATTATATCTCATTTGGATTTAATAAAATCAACACATCCCAGCAGATTCTGCATTGTCCTGGTTTCAACCTTTGTCTGCACTGTGTTCCCCAGCCAGTAATTTACTGCAATTACAGTGTTCTGGTATCTTGCCTAAGGTCCCAAACTCATAGCATCTCTATTGCATAATTCCCATTGAACTTGCAAGACAGTAAGAGCAAAGTAGAATTAATATCATGCTATGCTTTTGGGCTGAATATTATATAGGGGTTTTGTTATTTTATCCACAATTCAAGTATGATTGGGATAGAAGAAGTACGGCTCAATGCACTGTTGGAATAACAACTGTAAAGCTATGTGTTTAGCGCTGACACCAAGATACAAGTTGAAGAAAGGTTTTTAAGAAATACATGTACAATGATGTTCCTTGTGCAGTGGATTCAGTTTCTTCTATAAATTGTTTCTAGCAGTATCTACAGATTGGAATAAAGCACTTGGGTATTTTGGTAAATACGTTGGCCAGCGATTGGGCATTGGATTTACTGGCTTTTCCTCCTCAGCTGGTCAGTTGGGCCTAGTGTTGACCAATATAAGAAAACCATGCTGTAGTAAAAGTGACCTTTGATCTGTCCGGGCTGTGCATACAGATTTGCTGTAACACATCAACAAAACAAATCAGTTTAGCAAAAATTTTGCATTGGTGGTCAGTTAGTGAGATGTACAGGTATGGGACCTGTTATCCAAAATCAGGAGTTTTCCTGATCAGGGATTTTTCTCTAATCTGAATAGTGTATACGTAAGTCTTCAAAAATATAATTTAAACATTAAAGGGGTGGTTCACCTTTACGTTAACTTTTAGTATGTTATAGAATGGCTCATTCTAAGCAACTTTTCAATTGGCCTTCATTTTTTTCTGTTTTATAGTTTTTGAATTATTTGCCTTCTTCTTCTGACTCTTTCTAACTTTCAAATGGGGGTCACTGATCCCATCTAAAAACATGCTATGTAAGGCTACAAATTTACAGGCCCATTTATCAAAGGTCGAATTTCTACTTCGACTCTAAGTCTAATAAATTTGAATATACTCCCAATTCGACTGGGAGGTTACTTAAGATTAATTAAAAAATTTGAATGTCTAATATTTGATTGAATGGTTCCAGCCTGAAAATTTGAATCCTATTTGATTTGTACGAATCGAGTTTTTCTCCTAAAAAGAAAAAAACTAGGAAGGTTTTTAACCTCTCCAAATAACTCAACGGGCCTCTGCCATTGACTTGTACATGAACTCTGTAAGTTTTAGGTTGACGAATATTTGAATTAGGGCTGTTGCCATGGTCGAAGTGTGATAAATCTCATATTCAAATTTACATTCGAATAGGGGGATTAAAATTAGAATGTGGGAATTTTGACATAAAAAAATCGACCCTTAATAAATCTGCGCCTTATAGTTAGTTATTTCTACTTTTTCTTATTCATGTTTCTATTCAGGCCTCTCCTATTTATATTCCAGTCTTTTATTCATATGATTATATCACTGGAATGTTGAAATTGCAAACTAGAGAGCTGCTTAATAAAAAGCTAACTCAAAAACCACAAATGATAAATATTTAAAACCAATTTCAAGTTGTCTCAGAGTATTACTCTCTACATCATACTAAAAGTTAGTTTAAAGGTGAACAACCGCTTTAAAAGAACCCAATAGGATTGCTTTTCCTCCAATAAGGATTCATTGTGTCTTTGTTAGGATCAAGTACAAGCTACTGTTGTATTATTACAGAGAAAAAAGTAAATAATTTTTTAAAATTGTGGATTATTTGGATAAAATTTAGTCTATGGGAGTTGGCCTTTCTGTAATTCAGAGCTTTCTTGATCACATGTTACTGGATAACTGGATCCCATACCTGTACTTTTTTTTTCTGTTGAGTGCTCCATGATACTAATTCACACAACTGTCCTAATTGATCCCTGTATTCTATGTCTACAGAGAATCCTCTATTGTACAAACGTGTTAGTAGTAATTGTGCCTTTAATTTTAAGGACTATTTAGCGGAAAACATTTTGAATTTCCTTCCATTTCTTTAAAGGCCCCCAGGGTTCCTTATGTAGGCAAATAATGTCAAATATTCATTGATGTGTTTGTTATACAAGATAGAATAAGCAGTGTTTTACAACATGAGGCTTTCAGCATGGCGAGTAAGAAAGATGTGTTTCCCTGCAGAAATTAAGACTTTAACCTTTGTAGAAATCAATACCTGCTCACAGATGTTTAGAGGGTGTTGGAGGGGGCACTAGTCGGGAGAGAAGACAGAATCTGGTTTCAAAGGTTGTTTTGGATGCCTTGTCCAAAGGGGAAGAAAAACCATAGCCCCTTAATTGAAAACTTTATTTGTTTTTAAATAAAATCCACCGGCTGGTTAAAATGTAATAAAATCCCCGCTGTTTATGTCAAAACAGAGACTAATGATTCATTCGCTCCGCTCTTTCAGCATAATACCTTGAGCCAGTTGGGAAATTAGTTGTTTCCTTGACATGTGATGCAATAAGAAAATATTTTATGGCGCTGATAGCCTTGCTTTGAAGTTTGGCAGAATTGCAGAATTTAATTTTCTGGATATATAGTGTGGAACTTTCTCATGACCAGAGAATGACATGGCTCCAAGAAATAGCATCTTTCAGACGCTTGAATCCCGAGAACAGTTCTCGTGCACGCTGATCATGTGACTATCATAGTTGGGACAAATATCACATTTTTAAAAGGGGTATCTGCCAAGTTCTGTGCCATGTGTATCCCTTTAGAAACTTGCTGCTGCCGGTCAGACCTTTGCTTGTATTGGCAATGGACCTATCAAGGCTGTCTTGGATATAAACTGCAGAGTAACGTGCATGTGCAAGTATTAGGGGGTTATTTATTAAAGTCCGAATGTTAAAGTATCGAAAAATTTGAGTTTTTTTCACTAGAAAACTCGAATTCTTATAGGGGGAAAAACCCCAACATTTTTAAGACATTTTAAATGCCAGAATCCGAAAATCCGCCATCTCCGACCTGTCAAGGTCCTGCATAAGTCAATGGGAGAGGCACCTATCTCTATTTGAAGTTTTTGTGGTCTGAGCTGGGTTTAGCCTGAAAATACAACTTTTTCTTGGTTTTCGGGCAAAAATTTGAAAAAACCCAGAAAAATTAGAATTTTTTTTAATAAATAGTCAAAAATCAGGCATGGGAGTTTGGTCATGGTTTTTTTAAATAAAATATTAGATAAATTCATATTTTTTGTAAATAAGCCCCTTAAAATGATTGGCTTAAATCAAAAGCAGCCAGTCCCTTGTAAGGAGCCGTAATTTCCTGACAATGCCAACTCTTTCTGGAAAGGAGCAGTTAATTAGTTTCACTAATGAGTGTCGCATGGGGCACTTGCTTGAGAAATGTTCCCTAGAACATAGTGTGGAACATTTTTCAGGCGCTTGAATCCCGAGAACAGTTCTCGTGCACGCTGATCATGTGACTATCATAGTCGGGACAAATATCACATTTTTAAAAGGGGTATCTGCCAAGTTCTGTGCCATGTGTATTAGTTTCGAAACTTTGCTGCTACCGGTCAGACCTTTGCTTGTATTGGCAATGGACCTATCAAGGCTGTCTTGGATATAAACTGCAGAGTAGCATGCATGTGCAAGTCTTAGGGGGTTATTTATTAAAATCCAAATGTTAAAATATCGAAAAATTCGAAAACTTTAAATTCTTAGAGGGGAAAAAAACCCCAACATTTTCAAGATTTTTTAAAAGCCAGAATTAAAAGCCAGAATCCGAAAATCTGCCATCTCTGACCTGTCAAGGTCCTGTATAAGTCAATGGTAGAGGCATCTATCTCAATTTTAAGTTTTCATGGTCTGAGGTGGGTTTAGCCCGAAAATATGACTTTTTCTGGGTTTTCAGGCAAAAACTGGAAAAAATAGAACAAACTGGTGGAAAAAAGCCTGAAAAATTAATTTTTTTTAATAAATAGGCTAAAATCAGGCATGAGAGTTTGGTCATGGTTTTTTTTAATAAAATATGAGTTAAATTCGAATTTTTAAACTGATTGGCTGTGAAATCAAAAGTCACTTGTTAGGAGCCGTAATTTCCAGACAATGCCAACTCTTGCTGGAAAGGAGCTGCTAATTAGTTTCACTAATGGGTGTCCCATGGGGCAATTGCTCGATAAATGTTCCCTAGAACTTTAGCCTGATGTGCAGTTCTTTAGTGAAGTTCTAAAATGAGTAATAATATAATGTAGAAATAGCAGCTCATGCTTATTGTATCGTTTTGTTTCCCTAGTGAGTGACAGTTGCTTCAGGAACCTTGCAGAAGACAGAAGTGGAATAAACCTTAAGGACCTCGTCCAAGATCCTTCATTGTGAGTAACAATTATGTTTCCTAATTGCTGCCTCGCCTTCCGGTTTGTTTGCCAAAGTTTCCTCTAAGCACTTATTTTCCATTCATTAAAGGCAGCAGTGTTAATGTGTTACCTATTGTTGTCATTCTCGGGTTTTGTTAAGATTCAGGGTCATCACTGTTGGATAGAAAGTCTGTCTCAGCACAACCTGCATTTCTATTCCAACAAAAAACATTGGGAGATGCTGCTAAAATTCCAAGTGTCACTGCGAAACAATAGGGTAGAAAGCCAATTTATGCACTAAATGTACGGTATGTGACATGCAACATTGTTCTTTGAGAGCATCTTTGAAGATGATTATAGGGGAGGAACATGCGCCCAAGTCTAGTAAACTGAAGCAACCAATCTCTATCTTTTAGTCTAGTGCAATGTATGTCCTGTGTTTTAACGGAATGCTCAAATTTTAGGGGGGTTATTTATTAAGGATCGAGTTATGTTTTACATGTAAATTCAAATTTTCGAGTGTATTTTTTTTGGTCAAAATTCACATTTTCAGGTTCAAAAAAAAATTTTTTTTTCAAGATTTATTATAACCCAACCCTGGAAATAGCTTGAATCTGAAAATGCACCATCTCAAACCTATCGAGGTCATGTAGGAGTCAATGGCAGAGGTCCCTTGGACCATTTGAAGATGTTAAAAGCCTTCATGATTTTCAGAGAGCTTTGCCCGAAAAACACGATCAATTTGAGGGATTCAAGTTTTTTCCCACCGTAAACTCAATCAATTCAAGTTTTCAGGTTGTTAAGATGGAACTCGCTGATTCAAATTTTTCCATTCAAGTTTTTTTTTATTCGAGTAGTGAGTTCCATGGAGTTCATTTGCGTTCCTTCGAGTTCCTTCGAGTTCATTCGAGTTCATTCGAGGTATACAAGACTTTTTTGGACCTTTGATTAATAAACCCCTTAAAGGTGACCATAAACAGTAGGCATTGTACATGATTGTACTGCTTCTTACAGGTCTTCACCTTTAAGTTAACTTTTAGTATGTTATAGGATGGCCAGTTCTAAGCAACCTTTCAATTGTTCTTTATTATTTATTTTCCATTGTTTTTTTTAGTTCTTTGCCTTTTCTTTTTTTACTTTTCCAGCTTTCAAATGGGGGTCACTGACCCCATCTAAAAGCAAATGCTCTGTAAGGCTACAACATTTATTGGTATTATTACTTTTTATTATTCATCTTTCTATTCAATCCCTCTCCTATACAATACAAAGTTAAATAACTCAAAAAACTAAAACTAATTACAATAACCTGCCCTGGCACATTGCTTTGCCCTGTCATTGGTTAAAGGGTGGTTCACCTTTAATTGGTCTTAATTTTTTCTGTTTTATAGTTTTTAAATGATTTCTCTTTGTTTTCACAGTCCCCATCTAAACAAATACTCTGTGAGGCTACAAATGTATTGTTATTTCTACTCGTTGCTCAGCTTTCTATTAAGGCTCCCTCCTATTCATATTCCAGTATCTTATTCAAAGCAATGCATGGTTGCAATTAATAAAAAATGAAAGCCAATTGCAAATTGTCTCGAAATATCGCTCTCTACATCATAGTTAAAGTAAATTTGAAGGTGAACAACCCCTTTAATACGCAGGTTACGTAAGTTTCTTATGTAAAGTACGTTTTTGCATAAGATACGTAAATTGCGTAAGTCTAGAGGGCCCAATGATGTTGCTGTGGGGCCCAATAACTAGTCATTCCACTGCTGAAAAACTCATGTAGGAGTCACACATAATTTAAACAGATCCCAATATAAACAGCTGATGCTCTATACTCTATAATAACTGGCTCATATAAAATAGTTAATCAAATAATGAATGTGCTAATAAGTCGGTTTATTGGGGTCAGCGGAATTTACTATAATTTTAAATTTATTGAAGGTCAGTGGAGTTTGCCCCTGCTACTCTTGTTAAGCTTCGTAGCTTACATAAAAGCTTATGTTACTTGTATATAAGGTACGTTTCTGAAGTTACGTAAATTGTGTACGGTTTAACGTAACGTTATAGGTCACTTATGTAATTTGCGTAACTTTTGCAACATGGCCGAGCCCCCCTTCAGAAGCGGATTTCACCAGACCTAGTACAATTGTACTCCTTCTACCCCTCGATGGCAGCCCTGTGAGGACCAGATGTATCATTTCAATTTCTAAGTACAAGTATGGGAAAGCTCAGAATTGCGGAAAGGCCGCCTCCCGTAGACGCCGTTTTATCCAAATTGTTAAAAATTGTTTCCTTTTTCTCTGTAATAATAAAACATTAACTTGTACCTAATACCAACTAAGATATAATTAATCATCAAGACTATAAGATGTCTTATCTGGAAAACCCCAGGTCCCGAGCATTCTGGATAACAGGTCCCGTACCTGTTTATCTATCAGTTGCTGGAGTTAGATTTAACCATTCTAGTGCAGTTGATGAAATTTATATTTTATTTTCTGATTGGTACTTGGACAATTCTACCCCTGTTACTTTATACTCCTGACAGTCTTTTGTGATTCCCTTTTTTCCTGATTGTGCCATCTTTTTCCAGTAGTGTCCCTTCTTTTTCTCATTTTCATTTAATGGCATTTACCCTTTATTTACATTTATATTTATGTGTGTGTGTAGCCTGCAGAACCAGGAGTACAGAAAACGGAAAGCGATAAGCAAGCACTGCTTTCTATTGTAATTATATTTACAAATAACTTTAAAACCATTGAACATTTTTAATAATTCTCTACAGGAGATTTGCTTAGATCCTCTTCAATGTTCCACATCAACATAAATTTGTATTGGTGTTACCCACTCCTGGTTGTTGCAAGCCAATCAGATTCTGATTATTGGATTTATCCTTATCCTTTGATGCCACACGTCAAATTACATATAGGCATGGGATCCGGAAACCTGTTATCCAGAAAGCTCCGAATTACGAGAAGGCCATCTCCCATAAACTCCATTTTAATCAAATAATTAAAATTTTTAATAATGATTTCCTTTTTCTCTGTTATAATAAAACATTACCATTGACCTTGATCCCAACTAAGATATAACAAATCCTTATTGGAGGCAAAACAATCCTTTTGGGGTTTTTTCATGTTAAAATTATTTTTTTAGAAGACTAAAGGTATGGAGATCCAAATTGCAGAAAGATTCCTTATCTGGAAAACCCCAGGTCCCGAGCATTCTGGATAACAGGTCCGTGCACTAATTTCTACCTGTAACTTCAGTAGGAAGACGTCAACTAGTGTCCGTAGAACACGGACTTAGAGATCATATTTGCCGAGTAAGCTTTCCAACCAAATAGAATTTATAAAAGAAGAAATAGAAGGACACTTTATCTACTCAAGTATTTGACTACAGAGACTACAGATTAGCTGATTAGTATAGTATTCTGCTTAGCGGATGTTACTTTCTTCCTATACGAATGGCATTTTTGCAAGATTTGTCTAAAGCAAAAGCGTCATGAATCCATGACCGCTCTAATCAAAGAGCACAATTTTCACCAACATGAGAATGATTTTCCTCTGATCATTAAGAACTAGTTGATATATAAATCATCATCAGACTCCATATGACAGAGCTAGACCCACCTCGGGGAAGGAATAGAGCAATGGCAAGCAGTGGTAACGTTTAACGCAGGCCCTTTGAAATGAGGGAATCCAGTGATTTGTTGAAAGGAAGCAGATGGTTATTCCGTTAGTAATCCTTTGCAAATCTGTGAGTTATTTGATTCATTTCAAAGTAAACTTAGCTTTTCGGACTCCTCGGTAGAGTTTAGGGAAATTGCAGCTTACCATAAAGAGCTTAACATTGCTGGGCAAGATAACGGTTTTAGGAAATTTGGGATGCTCATTTTTCTCTCCTTAAAATAGACTTTTCCAATTCAGCAGGCAGAAGAGATGCACTTGGTGGCATTTTATGTATTTATACACAACTCTCCACATTTACTTTCAGTGTCATTTGGAGAATGGACAACTATATCAGGGGACTATTAAAGTAAAACTATACCCCCCAAACAATGTAGGTCTCTATAAAAAGATATTGCATAAAACAGCTCATATGTAAAATCCTGCTTCATGTAAATAAACCATTTTCATAATAATATACTTTTTTAGTAGTATGTGCCATTGGGTAATCATAAATAGAAAATTGCCATTTTAAAAAATAAGGGCCGCCCCCTGGGATCGTAGGATTCACTGTACTCACAAACATACCAACAAACTATACTTGTTAGGTCACATGAGCCAATTAACAGACAGAGTTGTGTCTTTTGCTTCAACACTTCTTCCTGTTACAGTTAGAGTTGTAGTATTTCTGGTCAGGTGATCTCTGAGGCAGCACACAGACCATCACAAAATGGTGGCTCAAGACAAGAGATGTAAAAGGGCAATATTTACTTAAATATATTTTCCAGTTTGGTAAGATTCTTTAATATGCCACTTAATTTGATATGAACTATCTGTTGCTTAAATTTTCATTTTGGGGGTATAGTTTTCCTTTAATAAAGCAGTCAATACTTGAATTGCAGCTATTTCATATTCGTTTTTCAGTTTTGACTGTGAAAATCATATTTTAATTCAACTTTTCATTTTTAGAGCGTTTCTATTTAATTCTAATATTTTCATTTTTGTTTTGAATTTTCCTGGCAAATATGTTTTCCTTTATACCAGATGTGGTGAAATGCATAATCTTTGGGGGAAGGAGGGTAGATTTAAGATGCATACCATGAAAATGTAATTTACACTTATACGTATTTATAAATGGACCCTACAATTAAATTTTATGTTGTTCTGTTTTCAATTATACATGGTGATTAATACAACATGAATAAGTCATTCTTAAAAGTTTTTGGGTGGCAAAGCTGATTCTGCAATATCATTTGGGTCTCCAAATGTTAAGAAACACTTTAAAAACCACTTTGGTAAGCCAACGCCACCTCCTCATTTGTTTCTCTCAAATTCCCAAGATTGGGTTTCTATTTATATATATAGTATATACACTTAGGGGCACATTTACTAAGCTCGAGTGAAGAATTTGAATGATAAAAAATTAGAATTTCGAAGTATACTGTATTTTTGGGTACTTCGACCATCGAATGGGTCAAATTCGATTGGATCCCATCGAATCGAATGATTCGAACAGTTCGAAGTAAAAATTGTTCGACTATTCGACGATTCGATAGTACTGTCTCTTTAAAAAATACTTCGACTTCATACTTCGCCACTTTAAACCTACCGAGGTACAATGTTAGACTATGGGGACCTTCCCCAGCACTTTTCTAACATTTTTTTGATCGAAGAAAAATCCTTCAATCGACTGCTTAAAATCGTTCGATTCGAAGGATTTTATTGTTTGATCGAATGATTTTTACTTTGCGCTAAATCCTTCTTATTCGATATTCGAATTCGAAGGATTTAATTAAATTCGAAGGTCAAATTTGAGGGTTTATTAACCCTTGAAATTTGACCCTTGATAAATGTGCCCCTTAGACTCTTCCGTGTACTAACAATGTTTGTGTTACTGTATAGAAGAGGGATGTTCGCTTTCAGCTCAGTTGCCTTTCTGTCTGTCTATATGTAGGGTCCAGTATGAGTCTTGTAGGCCATTGGCATTTCAAAGAAAACAATCAAAACAGATGTTGCTGACCTGTATCATTTCGTGTTAGCATGTTGTGCTCTTCATTAAAGTTCTAAGTGGGACAAATGATTCTTCAGTGCACTTTAATGGTACACATATTTGAGCAGATGGCTCACATTCAAGCTTCTAGTGAATTACATCTTGTGCAGGATGAAAGGTTCATTATTAAAAATTTGATTTATCAACGTTTACATTTTTGCCACAATTTAAATTAAAATTAAATTCTTATTAGAGTTTCTAAAACGTGCATGTTTATATCTATTAAGAGCAAAAAAAATAGAAAAACTTGAATGTAAAACTCAGCATCTCAGTTCATGTGGAAGTCAATGGAAGTTGTCCTAGGAAAAATTTAAGCAATTTTTTCAATTTGAGTTTGTGTAGACCCATCGAAAATACTTTTTAATGCAATGCATTAGATTTTTTCACAGTTTAAGCTATTTTAGACGTTCAAAATTGTTATTAAGCAAACATTCGAGTTTTGCAAAATGGGGAGGCACATTTTCTATTGGTCGAATATCGAGGGTTAATTAACCCTCGATATTCGACCATCAAAGTAAAATCCTTCGACTTTGAATATCAAAGTCGAAGGATTTACCGCAAATACTTCGATCGAACAATTGAAGGAAAAATCGCTCGATTTTAATCCATCGAACAAACGATTTTAAGTGGCGAAGTGGGTAGTCAAAGTTTTTTTTAAAGAGACAGTACTTCGACTATCGAATGGTCGAATAGTGGAACGATTTTTAGTTCGAATTGTTCTATTCTAAGTCGTAGTCGAAGTAGCCTATTCGATGGTCAAAGTAGCCAAAAAAAAACTTCGAAATTCAAAGTTTTTTTACTTTGAATCCTTCACTCGAGCTTAGTAAATGTTCCCCTAGGAGTTTACTTGAATAAAAAACTAAAAAAATATTGATAAATATGCCTCTTTGTGATATAGGTGGTTGTTCACCTTTGAGTTAACTTTTAGTATGATGTAGACTTTGAGTTAACTTTTAGTATGATGTTCACCTTTGAGTTAACTTTTAGTATGAGAATGGAATATGAATCGCCTGAATATAAATAGATGATTATTAAAAAGTAGCAATAACCATAAATTTGTAGCCTTACAGAACATTTGTTTTTTAGATGGGGTCAGTGACCCCCATTTGAAAGATGGAAAGAATCAGAAGAAGAAAGCAAATATTTTAAAAACTATAAACAATAAATAATGAAGACCAATTGAAAAGTTGCGTAACATACTAAAAGTTAACTTAAAGGTGAACCACCCCAAACTGCTGACTGGTTGATATTGGCAACTACAATTTAGTATCTTGTTAGTAAATGATACATAGAAAGGAAACATTACCCTTTGTTACATATTAATCCAAGATTATATATGTTTTTTTATGAGGTTAAGAATATTGTTTATTAACTGGGATTCCTTCTTTCAGTGTTTTAGCCATGTGTATTCAATAAAGTATAGAGTAGAGGGGGTGTTGCATCCTAATAGTGAAGTTCTCATAGGGTGCTGAACCTTTTGAGTCCAGCTGCTCTTGTTTGGTGGGCGCTTAGTCTACCAATTCCTAGCTGTTAAAAGCCTGATGGAATTCAGGATATGTAGTAATAGAGGTTTTCTTAAAAGAGATACTGACATCAGAAATGAAACATTTTTTTACACATAACATAACATTGTCTTTGCATGCTACCTATCATTTTGCCATAACAGTATTTACAGATGCTTCTACATTACCCATCTGATCCCCCATGTTCCTCTATGAGAGGGCTGCCATATTTGAACTACAGTAGTCTGTTAGCATTAGAAATTCTAACTGACATGTTGGCAAAACATTGAGGTGTTGGAAACTGAACAACTTACAAAAACAGACCTATCCGTGAAAACTATCAACATGAGCTATTGGTGACTTCTAGGGCATTATATATTAAGGTTTGAGTTGTGTTTGCCACAAACATTCGAGTTTTTGAGTCAATTTCTTTGTTCAAAACTCACATTTTCGGGTTAAGAAAAAACTAAAAAATTTTTTAGATTTATTATACCTTGACCTTGGAAATACCGGTAGCTAAAATCAAAAAAAAATACACCATCTAAAACCTGTCACGGTCATGTAGGCGGTCCCTTCAACCATTTTCCCAAAAACTCGAATAATTCGATCGATTCAAGGTTTTTCCGAGGAAAACTCGATTAATTTTATAAAAAATAAAGTTTTTGGGTTTCACAAATCAAACTCACATAATCAAGTTTTTACCATTTGAGTTTTTCCATATTTGTCACACTTTAGAATGTTATGCAGGTTTCAGCTCCTCCCTTAATTGCCAGCTGGGTAATTACGTTTAAAATTAACCAAAGGATCTAACTGCCAATAAGTGTTACTTCGCACCCTTACGCCTGGCGAATTTGCGCAACGGACGTAACTACGCAAATTCACTGACGCGCAAATTTTTCTGAACGCTACCTTTTACGCCAGACTTCCTTCGCCGCCTCAGACCAGGCAAAGTGCAATACAGTAGATATGGATTGCTTCAAAAAAAGTTAAACATTTTTCTAAGTCCCAAAAAACGCTGGTGTTTTTTCTTTTTTTATGGGTGATAGGCTGAATAAGATTGAAAAAATTTTTGGGGCTCCCCTCCTTCCCCCTTACATTTCCTAACTCATGGCACCTTAACTATACAGTGGGCACATGTGTAGGGCAAAATAAAAATTTTATTTGCTGTTTTGAAGGTTTCCCAGGCTTGTGTAGTGATGCTACATATACCTCCATTGTAACTTCAAGCATCGCAAGCGTAACTTCGCTTTGCTTGGCAAATTAACGCTAGTGCAACTTCGCAACCTTACACTTTCCCTGAGCGCAACTTCGGATTTTAGTGAATTTGCGTAGCGCTGGCGAAAATACGCCTGGCGAAGTGCGGCGAAGAGGACGCTGGGGCAACTACGAATCTTAGTGAATTTGCCCCTGAGATAGAGAAATGTAGACCTTTCACTTATAGATCTGCCAATGACTAATACAGTAGAGTAGTACAGCAAAATACCATATCATAGTCACCTTCTGGAGTTCCTACCTAGGATCTAAATTTTTTAACCACATTTTCCCTTCTATTTTCATTGTTCACGTCAATCTTCCGTGTACATCCACTGACATCTCAAATATCAAGTTACGTTCATTCCTCCAATCATTTTCCATCTCTTCTTATTCTCAGTGTAGTGTGTTCCACTGTCCCACACAAGGTGATGTTTTATTCTTCTTTTCTCGTAGAAAAAAAAAGCTTTTTCTTTAGGCAAATTCTGCCTTCGTGTTCCTGAGGAGTTTATTTTTCAGTACAAATGCATTGAGAGCCCATAATAAATAGGAGACAATAGGTTTTTGGTAAAACAAAGAAAAATTAAATAGAATAGACAGCCTAAAAGAAAATATCTTTGGAATACCCCAGGAATTATTCTGCGACAATTTAGCCTTTCTATTTTCCTTAATTTAGGAAAAGCACTGGGTTGGTAAGTCATTTTGAGAACGTTAGGACTGATAGGGGTTTTGTTCCCTGAACTGTTGACATGTCACATTATCTCCATGTAGGAGCTCAATGCAACAACTCTTAGATGCTCAATGCTTCGGGTCCAAAAACCAAACAAGAGTTTCTAAACTGTAGCGTCATTTCCTGCTGAGCGGGTTTTTTTTTCCTCCAAGCAGGTTTTTTTTGGCCCCTTAGCAGACATGGGGAATCTGCCACAGGAAGCCAGGGTATTCGGAGGATGAAACCATGTAAGAGTTCAGGAACTCTTACATGGTTTTTGGACCCGTAGGCTGGAACACTAGGGGGCAAATTCACTGACCTATGAAAATTCGCCAGCAACGGCTTTGCTCACAGCGCAACACTTTGCCAGGTGTAGATTCGCCAGGACAATGCTAAGTCGCTAAAATCCGAAATTGCGTCCAGGGCGCCGAACACTGGCGAAGTTGCGCTAGCGTTACTGCACCAAGCGAAGCAGCGTTGCCTAATTTGCATATGGTGGGAAGTTAAAGTTGAATGGACGTATATGTTGCAGCAAATACATTACACTACACAAACACGGGAAACCTTAATAAAATAAAATAGAGTTGTTATATTGCCCTACACATGTGCCCAGTGTATAATTTATATGCCATATGTTAGGAAATGTATGGGGGAGCCCGGGTGCCCAAAAAAAAATTTACGGACTTTTGCAGCCCATCACCCTGAATAAGTAAAAGATGCCAGCGTTTTTTGGGACTATACACTCCATTGCACTTTGCCTGGTCTGAGCTGGCGAAGGCAAGTCTGGCAGAACAGGTAACGTTCAGTAAAATGCGCATCTTAGTGAATTTGTGGAGTAACGCTCTTTCGCCAGAGCGAAACTTTGCCTGGTGTAAGAGTGTGAAGTAGCGCTAGAGTCTATCTCCTTCAATAGCGAAGTTAAGCCTGCGTCCTTTAGTAAATCGGCGAAGTCCCGAAATGACATCATACTGGCGAATTTTCGCTTACGTTAGTCACTTCGCCCTTTAGTGAATTTCCCCCTAGGGCTTTGAGTATTCTTGAATTGGGCCCTTAGAGTTCAATGGCATCAGAAGTTTGTGTTGGAGTATAATTCAGCAATCCAGGTTTGCTATCAATAAAATACAAGATTTGAATTACTCATTAAGATCATTACATTAGCTATCATTTCTATATTTCGCGTTGAGTTAATGCGACCTATCATCGCTAAAGTATTTGATAAAACTGATAGTTTCAAGAAGTATTTGCTGATGTAAAATGTTTGTTTTCTATTTTAGATTGGGCGGGACTATATCTGCGTATAAGATTGTGCCTGACGAAATAGAGGATATTAAGGTACTGTTTGATTTCTAAATATCGCATCCTATTACTAAACAATCTGTTATTTTTTTTATAGATCTGTTATTTTTTAGTTTGTGCTATATCTGACGGTAGGGAAAATGATGGGACTGAAAGACAACAAGTACTTTTGAAGACTCTCAGGCCTTCATTAGAGCTAAATCAATACTTCAGCCTAACTTATTTCTGCTACCGTATATACTCGGGTATAAGCGGAGTTTTTCAGTCTCCAAAATGTGCTGAAAAAGTCTACCTCGGCTTATACTCGGGTCAGCAAGCAGTAGCTGAGATTGCAGTCACTTTTAATCATTCCTATACCAACAGTTCACTTGGGGAGAGACTGCAATATCCCACAATGCCCTCTGTTGGTTATATGAAAGAATAACAGTGCGCCCTCTGTTGGTTATATGAAGGATTAACAGTGATGGCAATATCACACAGCATCCTCTGTTGGTTATACGAAAGATTAACAGTGACTGCAATATCACACAGCGCCCTATGTTGGTTATATGAAAGAATAACAGTGACTGCAATATCACACAGTGCCCTCTGTTGGTTATACGAAAGATTAACAGTGACTGCAATATCACACAGCGCCCTCTGTTGGTTATATGAAAGAATAACAGTGACTGCAATATCACACAGTGCCCTCTGTTGGTTATATTAAAGAATAACAGTGACTGCAATATCACACAGCACCCTCTGTTGGTTATATGAAAGAATAACAGTGTGCCCTCTGTTGGTTATATGAAAGAATAACAGTGACTGCAATATCACACAGTGCCCTCTGTTGGTTATATGAAAGATTAACAGTGACTGCAATATCACACAGCGCCCTCTGTTGTTATATTAAAGAATAACAGTGACTGCAATATCACACAGCACCCTCTGTTGGTTATATGAAGGATTAACAGTGATGGCAATATCACACAGCGCCCTCTGTTGGTTATACGAAAGATTAATAGTGATGGCAATATCACACAGCACCCTCTGCACATGGTAGTGGGACAATGCACACAGTAATCCGTTTGGCAATTCTCTGTCACCATCAACTTTGCAAAGAAGTCCGGTTGATCGCTGGGGGGGTCGCTTTGGCAGAATGTGCGCTGCTGGGAGACAGGGCTGTAGTTGTGTCTAGGCTTATACTAGAGTCAATAAATTTTCCCAGTTTTCGTAGGTAAAATTAGGTACCTCGGCTTATACTCGGGTCGGCTAATACTCAAGTATATACGGTACCTAATATGCTGTGTCCTTCCAAAACCCTAATATCATCGTCATGTTTGTATTTCATTGAACTGTTCCCGATACATTGCCTTGTCTGACACTGTTATTCCTTGCCAGGAATCATTAATAGATTGGTGTGATGAAAAAGAACTTAATTTGATCTTAACAACAGGAGGAACTGGTTTTGCTCCAAGAGACGTTACGCCAGAGGTAAGGTTTCTGTTTTTACATTCTGCTTTTTTTTTATCCTTCAAAATATGGCATTAACTTATTGGTATGTCTATTTTCCTATGTACAACTGGTGGGCTGCTTCATTGTTAGCCATGTTTGATATGAACATATCTGGTTATTGTTGTAGATAAAAATAGATGGTGAAAATACTTCAATTAGCAATTTAGAGAGGTAGTGTACCTGTTATTTTTCAGTATTTAATGTATTGGCCTAAGCTGGTCCCAATATTTTTTTAGTTTTTGGATTATTTGCCTTCCTGTTCAGGTTTTTTTCGGCTTGAAATTTAAAATTCTTCCTGTTTGTCAGGGTCGCTGACCCTGACAACCAAACAAAAATTTATCTTGTGAGGTTATAGTTTTCTTGTTATGGTTTTCTTTCTATTTTGCCCTTCTCCTATTCTAAGAACACCAATTTAACACCTGCGGCGCTCCTGAAGATGAGGTTAATAGGGATCACCTCTTGTTTCAAAAATATTCACTTCCCCGCTCTGCAGCTTTTGGTAATGGAGTACTCCCGCTCCAAATATATAGAAATCTGTAGTAAAAAATGTTTTTTTCTGCATTTTCCTTTCCCATCTTTAATTTACATATGCAAATGAGGATTTGGTTCCTATTCAGCCAAATTTCAAATAGTGGATTTGGTGCATCCCTAACAGAAAGCTCCGAATTACAGGAAGGCAATCTCCTATTGATTCCATTTTAATAAAATAATCTTTTTTTTTTTTTTTTTTTTAATAATTTCCCTTTTCTCTGTAACAACAAAACAGCACCTTTGACTTGATCTAAACTAAGATATAATTAATCTTAACTGGAGCCAAAACAATCCTATTGTGTTTAATGTTTAAATTATTTTTTAGTAGACTTAAGATATAGAGATCCAAATTAAGGAAAGACCCCAAATCCTGAGCACTCTAGATAACAGACCCCATACTTGTACAAACCTTTCAAGTTGAGTGGCTTATAGATTTTTCTAAAAAAAAAAAAAATGTATTTTTATGTTAAGTAACTCAGTGTAGATATGTTTTTATGGGTTGATATTTAGGTATTTTCTAATACAAAAGCCAAAAACATAAGGTATCTAGATCAGTGCTGTCCAACTTCTATGGTACCGAGGGCCGGAATTTTTCCAATCTACGTGGTGGAGGGCCGATAAGTGTTAGCCACTCCCTGTTTTTAGACCACACCCACTTTAAACCACACCCATGTTACCGCAAGACCGTGTCCACATTAATAGCACACCAAAAAACCAAATGGTTGGTGCTCACTGCAGGGATCAGGGCTGGAACTAGGGGTAGGCAGAGTAGGTGGCTGTCTAGGGCGCCATCATTGAGGGGGGCACTTTTTTCAAGCGTTTATTTAATAATTTGTTTCAGTAATCATGGTCACCCAGTTGGGTGGAATCCATCTCCTTCCCCTTCTCCCTCTTGCCGGCAAGTAATAGCTCCTTCTGTGCGGTGCACCGCGATGTGCATACACGCATCAATGACGTCACTGATGTGTTGGATGACAGAGAGAGGCAGAGAGCTGGGGGGCTGCTTGGTGTGGCTCTCGCTGCTCTCTGCCTTGCACAGTTGCACTGAACTGAAGACTTTCTTTCTATTACTGTGAAGTTCGAAGCTTCCTGCTGGCACAGCCAGGTACAGATTTGGGGGCCATATGTTTGCTGTTGCTGCTGGGCTGGGCGCTGGCACAGGTACATAAATACTTGGGGGCAATATGATGTGATCAGATTTATTTTTGGCTGCTGCTGGCACAGGTAAAGATTGGGGGCAATATGATGGCTGCAGGAGGGCTGTATGATGGATGGCTGCTGGGTTTGCTGGTACAGGTACAGGGGGCAGTAATATAAATGAAAAAGTGTTGTACATTTTCTTGCTCTCTTTATTTAAAAACCATCATGGTAAGGAGGGAAATGGTAATGCAGGACAGGGGGCACTGAGTGAAGCTCTTGTCTAGGGTGCCAAACTACCTTGTGCCTGCCCTGGCAAGGATGTCACTCATATGTGAAAAAAGTTAAGTCATATTAAGACATACCCATAAATCCATATGCATCCTCCCCTGTGTATAATACAGTACCCCAGCATATGATTAAACACCTTAGGGGCCACTAACAATAATTTTCAATTGCTAACAAACCCCCAGAACAAATAGCAAAGTATGACACACACAGGAGCATAGGGAAGACAGAACAGAGCAGGAGACAGGAATCAGGACCAGTCTAAGATGTACTACATACAGTGATACAGTGCTGGTGCCCCATTAGCATTTTGAATAAATTGTGAACAGGTGAACAATGTGGGCAGTTTCAGTCTGGGTCTCAGGTGTGAACAGTATAGGGCTTTAGGGGAGTGAACAATAGAGGTGTCACAGGTGTGAACAATGCAGGGGGATCACAGGTGTGAACAATACAGGGGATTAGTGTGAATTTGAGGTTTAGACAATGCAGGGGCCAGTTAATCTCTCTATTGATACCTTTTAAATTTTACAAATGGTAAACAGACACAGCAGGCAGACTTTGATGTGGAGGGCCACATGAGGGGTGGTTGCGGGCCGCCAGTTGGACAGCCCTGATCTAGATAAATATCTAGATTAATTCTTTTTTGAGCTTTATTTCTACTTTAAGGTATATGGTATAACCATAGGCTATAAAATCACAGATAATATATTTAAATATCCATAATTTTCTACTTGCAAAAAAAAGCCCTTTATTTGTGTTTGGTAATGCCATGTGCATTTGCCAGTTTGTGCACAAATCCTGAAAATATACAAGACAGCTCATACAAAAAAGTGTATATGTGCTTTCATAATTATGGATAATTATATACGTGTGTATAAACATTGACATGTAAAGAAGGGAACTGACATGCCAATTAAACCCTTCCAAATGTTCATGTCATGGGTTTATATTGCACCTTTTTAATGGGAATGTCAAAATATAAAATCATATGCTGGTGCAGCAATTAAGGAAGAAACATTTGTGATGCAGTAATTGTCATCACATTAGTTTCCCCATCAGATGGATTTTGCTAGACCCTAACTACAAGTTACAAGTAGCTGAGAGAATTTGTTGGCAGTTGCATGTTGCTTGTAATGTATTGTAGCTTTATCAAACTGATTTTGGGTTTATGTGTGTCTCCTTCCCTCTGTTTATGCTATATGATCCTCTCATTGGTTGCTTTGTTCAGGTTATACCTGTATATGGTTTCAGACCAAATACGACCCAAAGCAACAAATCTTTTCAGGGATCATCCTCTAATCCTGGAGGAGGTCAACAAACATTGGACCCCACATGCAGTGGTTCTGCATATCTTGGGCACCTGCCTGCAAACTTTGATCAGATATCATTCATTTAGACACAGAATACAACAAACTTGTCGTCTGGGAGGAATTTAATAGCTGCTTTTTGTTCAAGAATTACCTGCACCCTCAACAGCCTGAAAATCTAGCTGACCAGCCTTTGAAAAAGCTTGTGAAGAAGAGCGAATCTTGTTCGCCTGCTTGATTTTATATACATAGCTTTATTTCCGTGAAGTTAGCTATAACTCATCAACAGTGAGGGTTGGGTAGGAATGTGGGCAATATGCGTGGATAGTATTGATAGCAATTCACGTGGGGGACAGTGAGATTCCAAGTTATTGTAGATATGGTAAAGCATTTTCTGAATTCCGCTTGGTGGGCACTGACATCATCAAATTTGACCAGTCAGTATTGGAGAAATACTCCACAACGATGGCAGCGACAGACAAAACATATATCAATAGAGTGTTCTCTTCATGCCTGGGTGCTGTCACATATTTTATAGATAAGTTTCCCAAAATTGATGCACTCCAAGACTTCATAATGCAGTTAAAAAGGAAAATGTATTGTTTGGTCCTGTTCGGTCCTTTTTAACTGTATTATGAAGTCCTGTTGGGCGTCAAAGAGAGAGAGAGATCGATAGAAAGATAGATAGCTAGATAGATATTTTTATTTGTATAGCGCTACTTGAGGGCAAAGCACTGTACAGCAAAACAATAAATTAGTAGTAACAAAGAGGGGTTCACTGCATTAATAAGTAACAATAAGTGCATTATTAGAAATACAAATCACATAAATATAAAATTTTATTAAAATATAGATTAAGTGCTCAGTGTCAAGGAGACAAAAGTATTGAGGACCCTACATCTTGGGGCTTACAGTCTAAATGGGAGGGTAACATACGGACACAATTCGGAGGGGTAATAAAGCTCTGAAGGTTACAGTGGGTAACATTGTCATATAAGTGCCGGTTCAAGTGTTATCCAGGTGCTCCCGGAAGTAGTCTTTGAGTTTCGTTTTAAAAACATTAAAGGAGGAATCTCTCTGGAGACATTCAGGAATGGCATTCTAAATATAAGATATATATATATATGATAATTCTAATTAAGGATAATAAAGAATAATTGTTGCATCAATCCTACTACTTATTATGTTTTATAAGACAGTGATTAGAATTTTCAGGTATGTTAGTTGAAATTTTGTAAAATTTACGGGAATTTGTTTTTTTTAAGCTTAGATTTCACAACTTGCTCCACCTAGTCAGATCCATTAACTTTGGTTGAAAATATATGTAAATGAATAAAGGTATCTTAAAAATGAAGAGGGAAAAAAACAAAGAAGAAAAATTAAATAAATTGTCACATATATTTATATTTATTCCTATGGTAGATGTGAGAATTAAATAAATGACTCTCATATATTATAAATCGCACTTTGCCTTGTCCAGAAACCCATAGCAACCGATAAGATGTTTTTGCTTTTGACAGCTGACTATATTCCACCTGCTGACTGGATGCTCGGTTGCAAACACTTTATTTTAACATTACCCAATTAGAATCTTAAAGGATTTTCACTTTTCCATAGAAGTGTTGTTGTATAAATGCAACCAGCTGGTCTGTAATAAAACAATTACAAAAGTTTCGTAGTTACACAGTAGCAGAAGTTGATAAAGTCCATCAAGTTCATCATTAAATACAATCTATTGACATTGCGGCAAATAACAAAAACTATAAAACCTTTGAAGATTTGGCCTCAAGGCGGAGAAACATAAATTGTGTTTTTATGCTGGCCAAGCAGCCAGACTTCTTCCTGGATCAATTAATGTTTGATTATTTAATCAGGTATATTATTGAATGCCTTACATGGCTAAAAACTTATCTAATAAATTCTGAACTTTAGCCAGTGAATTAGTCAGTACAACTTCCCCAGACTTACTTATTGCACAAACCTCCCATTATTTGGGAATAAAGTCCTCAGAGTCCTCTATACTGATCAGTGGTGTATTTGTCAAAATGATCTTGTCCTCTTAATGATCTTGAACTCTCCTTATCTGAGTGAAGTATATTTTGGCAATTCTTTTGTTCTTAAATCTTGTTTTCTAAATTCTTGGATTTTTTCTAGAGAAACCACTAACTCTAATTTTCTCTTAACTGCAAAAGAATAGACGTAGTGTAGAACCAAGTATTTTTGGTAAGCATTCAACAAAAAGCTTATGGTACCAATTAGCTCCCCCTCCCTTCTTAAGGTGGCCATAGATGTAACAATTACGATCTTTCTTGTAAAAGATCTTTCCAAGAAAGATCGTTCATTTCAATACACACGTGTAGAGCTGAATCGTCAGATATACAGGTAGATATACGGGAAGAAACAATAGAATTCTACCTGTATCTGACGATTCAGCACTAACAATGGGGGATGTTTGGGTCCCTTCAAAGGCACCTGCTCAAAATTTGCCGTCCAGCCCGATCGACGAGCCAAGTCTTCTGCCGATATCGGTCGGCTCTTTTTCCATCATACACGCAACGAATATCGGACAAAAATTTATTTTGTACGATATTATCTGTGCATCTATGGCCACCTTTAGCAATGTGATTTTGCACAAAAAGCAGCATCTTTTCTGTGAATATGCATTCTGCTCCTACAATTGCAGCCAATTTTTGTCCATGAACAACTTTTTTCAATTTGATATAGACATCCAATCTAATTTCATTTATTAAATTGAAATGTAATACATTTCTATTTACTAAATTTATTTTAGACATATACTATCTCCAATTGGTCAGCCCTTATAGTCTCAACATTTTCTCAAAAATTATTTATGAAAAAGTAATGCAAAATGTTTTCCTCCTTCCGATTTTCAAATGTTGAGAGGTATGCCTTCACTTCAATCCAGATAATCCTCTTCTAAAATCAAAGACGATTGGATACAGTGCCATGGGCCTTATACTTTTTGATAAGGTTGCTAATGGTCAATACAAAAACTTTCAGGTTTCTAGAGATGGAATTGTAGCCTTGAGGGAGTCTGTGCTTTTTAGTATTGTCTGCTTCCCCAGCCTTTCTTTTTATATGTTCGGTGTGGTTCAAACTGGCTAATTACATTATATTCAAGCACATGTTCTTTATCATAACTGCACCGGAGCAGTAAAATAAAACTGCTTAGTTGTCGGTATGGGTAAGTGTACAGGGCAAATTTTGCTCATAATTATGCATAGATATATTTTCAATAAATGGGATACTATATTGCAATGACACAATGACAAAAGCTGCTTTGCCTTGACTTAAGGCTAAGCCAACTGCTTAGTTACAAAGGCCAATTGTTCACCATACACTTCCTATAAATAATGACCATCACTCTTTCACGGAAAAAGCAAAGATATACGGCATAGGCCTGGGATTTTGGACAGTTATTTTTGTTTGACATAAATTTGTTGACTTGCTCTCCAAGTCTCTGATTTATTGTTCTCTGAACCTAATGCTGCTCTGAAGAACCTGCAGAATTCTCATTAATGAAACCTGAAAGTATCATTTCACTCAAGGACAAAATATTGATTAAAATACATAAATTATATATCTGTCTACTTTATGGCAACTGGGAAAAATGTCAATGTAGGAAAACAGAATATAAACACGTGCATGATATTTCATAGACTGAAGGGCACAACCTGGTTTCCTATACAAGCTTCTCCACAGCCCAAGAGCTAGTATAGGCATGGGAGACAGATAACTGAGCCTGCCCTCATGCTATGTGTTGAGGCAAATCTGATTAACAGAGACAGAAATTACCTCTTCACTGTTAAAATAAATTGATTAAACAATTGTTACAAGTCTGGCCAGCCAAGGATTCATACCATTTTTAAAATATAAATATTTTATGGGTTTCAGGACTGTGAAACTGGGTTATTGAACTGGACAGCACCAGAAAAAGCCATGTTGTCCAGATTAATACCAAAAAGATGGCACCCCTAAATGTAGATACCATTAAGTATTGTACAAATACAGTGTACCAGTTGTGTTATTTTGGCCACCACTTTAAAAGCAGAATAGCAACTGTCCAATTGTGCCCGATTTAAGAGACTGTTCCTTAACGGAGGTCAGTCTATTGTTTGTGTGTTTCTCATTGATTAATTTAGGAATAGTGGTTGGTGTAGGGACCCTGCTGTTTTTCACCTAATTACTGCAGCAGTCAAAGCAGAAGTTTTGTGTTTGAGGCACAGGTAGATTAAGTTGAATATCTGTAGAGCAGGCACTCAAATAAGGCAATCTTCCCACCAGGTGGATAAAATCAAGTAGTTACTTTATTTATGTTTTATAGGAGCAGCCTTACGCATTTCGTGTTACAAAGACTTCATAGTCATAGGCTCTATAGGCAGATTAAGTGCTTTGTTAGCCAGGTGGAGGGATTGCTATTGTAGTCTTGTTCTTTAAAATAGTTGTATCTGGTGCAATTTCTTTACTTTCCCTTTGCATCACCCTCTGTGCCCCAATAGACTATTTGTATTCTGATTTGTTCCAAGCAGAGGAAATGTAAGTAATACTTACTCTATAGTTGTCATTTTACTGAAAAATGAACTAATTTCCCCATCGCTGTAAACTAAAGAATAAAGCAGTTTAAAAAATGCCGTTCTTGTAAGGTTAATTGTTTTGGTATTTTCATTTATGGGCTCATTAACCCAATAATGTAACCCTTTTAATATGATTATCTTGGTTCAGCTGACTGAAATGCTGGATTATGTTGTGAGATCACAGTTACTTGAATGGGACTTTTCTTCTGGCAACCCTTTTACTCAGAGCACCGCTAGAATAAAGATCACGTTGAATCCTAACACCATTGTAGTACTCAATATTATATTCCATAGTGCAGTTCAATAGACAGCAGGACATGCAAACTCTGGGAATTTGTGTGTGTGTGGAATATATATATATCATATGACTCAATGGACCAAGCTAAAATTTAAGCCTTTTGGCCTACAGAGCCTAAACTGACCCCCCCCCAAAACAAAAACCAGACCAATTCACACTTTCCCTTTGACAATCATTGGAAAGCACTTGAAAATCCCAGAATGTGCGCTCATTTAGGGGTACCCCCCAGTGCTAGAGCAAGATGCACATAAAGAATGAAAACATTAAAAGGAGAAATTTTCAGAATTATCAGAAAAGAACAAAATACAACCAAATTCTGAAACACCTGGATAACATACATAACATCACTTCCACAACACATTAGAAACCTGACGGTTTACACCTTTAGACAAACAACATGGTATGATGAAGAAACCCTACGAGAACACCCAATATTTAGACACATGGCAACAGGAACACGGAAGGAAGGATTTCGCACCCCTCAGGAGTCATCAAATAAATAGATTGTTGGTAATATACCCATTAAATCCTACATAGGGTCATATACTAAATTTTGAGCTGAAGTTTTCATTGTTGTAAAACTGTTAAAAACCTATATTCGATATTATTACTCTGTACAGAACTGCATAATGGAAACATACTTGATTATGTGATAAAAAATTAAATAAAGACATGTTTAAAAAAAAAAAAAAAGGTACATGTTCCTCCCTGGAGTGCCAGTACTGTAAGTGCCTCTTGGTGTGACATGGTAAGTGCTTGTAAAATATGCCACCATGGGCTGAGATTAAAGGAGAATACCTTTTAGTTTAAAATTCTGCGATTTATTTTTGCATCGCCCAAGTAGAAAAACACGGACAGCATCCTTTCAAACTTCCTGTCGCTGTTGTTAAATAGAATAAAATAAATTAGGTGCAACTTTAGTCTGCACAATGGCACACCCAGAACACATTACAACCTATGCTACAAAGATTGAAGGGAAATCCCAATGCATCTAGCAGGTAAATGCATTGGGAAATGCTGTAAACACCTTCGTACTGCGTCAATTAGTACCTATTATGAAGTGGGCAATGATAAAAGCATTATAATATTTACAGTGTTACAGATCAACTTCCTAGTACTCTAAAATTGGAAATATATGAAGCTTCTAATTATATTAAATTTGGTTGTATTGATTTATTCTTTCTCATGATATTAGGTTTGGTTGTATTGATTTATTCTTTCTATTTGCAGGCCACAAGAGAAGTTATAGAACGGGAAGCCCCAGGAATGGCTCTGGCAATGCTAATGGGATCCCTAAATGTCACTCCTCTGGGAATGCTCTCTAGGTAAGGACCAAAGGGGTGATTGCTCCATGCCACTATGGTGGTGGTTCTGCTTTTCTTTATCCATACACTGCAGTGAATCAACCCCATGTAACAAACAAAGAGCTATAAATGCTTTGGTGTCAAGCAAATGCATTACCTTTTATTAACCCACATATCTGACATTAAAGGGGATTTGTCACCCAGTCATAAAAATCTGTATAATAAAAGTCCTTTTCAAGGTAAACATGAAACCCATATTTTTTCATTAACACAGTTATACCTGTTGTAAACTCAGCTGTCAGTCATATCTTGCCAGTCCCTCCTCTATACCTTCCTCATACCTAGGTCAGAAGGTGGGAAAATATAAAGATAATGATAGCAGATTCACAATCCCTCAGTAGTACCTGAGGCTGGTTCACATTTGACTGAAAAGTGTTGCACCACCCAGGGTATTAGGAAAGCAGTTATAACAGCTAGGGGATGCCTAACATTTTGCCAACGGATTATCCTTTTCCTTCTACATTAAGGGGCACATTTGCTTAGGGTCGAATAGTGAGGGTTAATTAACCCTCGATATTCGACCGTCAAAGTAAAATCCTTCGACTTCGAACATCGAAGTCGAAGGATTTACCGCATTTAGTTCGATGGAACGATTCGAAGGATTTTAATTCATCGATCGAACGATTTTCCTTTGTTCACAAATTGGCTAGAAAGACTATGGGGACCTTCCCCAAAGGCTAACATTGATGTTCGGTAGGTTTTAGGTGACGAAGTAGGTGGTCGAAGTTTTTTTTAAAGAGACAGTACTTTGACTATCGAATAGTCAAACGATTTTTAGTTTGAATCGTTCGATTCAAAGTCGTAGTCGATGGTCGAAGTAGCACAAAAAAATACTTCGAAATTCAAAGTCTTTTTTATACTATTCCTTCACTCAAGCTAAGTAAATGTGCCCTAAATGCTTTTTTTAGTCCCAGCCCATTTTTTTAGTCCCAGCCTATTCTATAGGCTTGGAGTACTGTTTACGTTTAGCTCAGCAGGACAGGTCAATTGCCCCTTGGGCTGTCTAGTTATGCAAGTCCGACCATGCAGGCACCTTTGGGCTGGGAGTGAATTGGGGATATTAAAAAAAAAAACATATAACAGTTGTTTGTTAAAGAGACTTACATGATTCTGATGAGTAATAGGAACACAAGAGTATCATTTCAAATCCCTTACTTTGACAATGGTGTTATACTACAATGTCCAGTCACAGTCAGTGGGTGCCAATGGTAGAGTCCTGCACAGGTCCATTTTTTGGAACCCGTACCCGCAATCCGCAACCCGGACCCGCAACCTGCATTCTTACACACTTGGACTCGCTACCCGACCCAACCCGCAACTAACTTATCTGCAACCCGGACCCGCGACCTGCTGACCATCAAGAATCAGGAAGTGCTATCATTGTAAACCGGAAGTGACATCATCGGAAGTACCACCGACCCATGTCTATAACCGCACCCCGGAACTTCTACCCTCAACCCGCAGGTTTTTGCGGGTAAGCTGCGGGTACCCCACCCGCTGCAGGACTCTAGCCAATGGCACATTTTCCCCTCTGCCGATCTCATCTACTGATGCCCCATGCACTGGCTGATAAGGTACATTGGCAAATACGTTTTTAAACCTGCCTGATCAACAAACCTACTGATATACCTAGTTCATAGATATTGATCTTCTGGCTATTGTACCTACCAAAACGTGGAAGACTATAAGTACATGGTTGGCCAGCTTTACCCTGTAGCCATCTCTAAGCACATGGCCAGAATAAACTAAACAAAGCAAACGTGGAAGAAAGATAAACCCCCATATCTTTACCCTTATTTTATACAGGGAGATAACATTAAACTTGACTTGGCAAATGCAGCACAATTTAACAAAACCCTTATAAAGGTTGGAATGCTTTAAAGTCCGTAGTCATTGGGGCATGCCTAGTTCTTGAACATGTAATAGATCTTTATTAATAATACCTTGGTTCTCATTTGTGCTATCATATTGTTACAGGAATGCGCCATTTGGGTATTTATGTTTTAAAACTGAACTATAAACCACTTCTGCAGTGCAATAATATTGTAATGAACAGTTGTTATGCAGTCAGCTGTTTTGGTTATCCCAGTTTACAAGGTACTTTTCCCCTTCATTTCTCTAGGTCAGCATTTCTTTGTGTCTGTCCCTTAGAAAAACAGCAGGGAAGGAAGGTAATCTGCAAAGCTCAGAGAAAGAAGCATGATTTGTAGCTAAGGGGAGAAGAGAAGCGCTCATTTCTAGCAAGGGTAGGGAATAAAAGTGACTGCAATATTGCCATCCTAAAGAATAATAATTGAGCGAGGTGTAAAGCTAGCCTTGGGGTTTGTGTTTCCAACATATTATTGCAGTTTTAATCAAAGAGTACAGGGTTATTATCAGTGCTGTGTAATTGTACATGTAACCATGGCTTGGTAGACTTCCCTCCCCCTTCTAAATCCCTTTGTAGATAAGGCTTTTGTGACCCGCTGTTTTTGTATGGTCATGCCTGTAGGATAAGTCAGGGCAGGCCTTATATTTCCTGAAATATTTGATGCCATTACGGCAGATGGAATAAATGAAATATGCTCTGTCATTAGTGTGGACATAGTAACAAAGTTATATAGGTTAAGAAAAGTCACAAGTCCATCAAGTTAAATATTTTCATCTAAATGACACCTGCCTAGCTGCTAGTTGATCCGGAGGAAGGCAAATAACCCATCTGAAGCTTTTCTGTCCTTGGATAATTTGAAGGAAATGGTCTAGTTCCACCATCTTAGTTTGTTGTGGATTATTGGAAATATTTAGCTATTAGGACAGTACCTTTAATAGTTGATAAGACTGTTAATATTTGTCACCATCAGGATGGACCATTATCAAGCAAAATAGCAGTATTTTGTGTTGTAAACAATATATTCACATAGGAATTTCTCATGTGACTGCTAACATTTGAGGTCGCTTGTTGAGATGGAGCCTAAAGTTTTGCTATGAGAATTCTAATAAATAATGTCTGCCATCAGGATAGGCCTTTAAATTTTTGGTTACCAACCTCCATGATAGATCAGAAAATCTGGTGGGAATGCTGATATTAGCTGACAGAAATAATAATATTTTTGTGCCAACATTACCTGAAAACAATGGCAATATTTTACATCACTGAGGCAGTTATTATACCTTTAGGGGGAAGTGTCGTCCCATTTCACACTAGGCCCTATTATTTTACTATTTCCCCACCCAGTTCTAAGCTGGACATTATTGTTTCTACTGATATCTAGCACACACTGGCATCTAGTAAGTAGCCATTGGGCAATAAACTAGTGACGTTAGAGGGGCACATCTAAGTGGCAACTGTTGACTGCTGCTTTAATACATTACGCTTTTGGAAAACATGTTCTGTATTTTCACATGATATATTTGGTACGTCATTCAGGGTTGGACTGGCCTGCCAGAGTACCAGAAATGTTCTGGTGGTCCCAGACTCTAGTGAGCCGCATTAGCCTTTTCTTATACTGCAGTAAGCCTCTATAAACTCTATACTATTTAACTTGGTCTTCATCTAATTATAATAAGAGTGGTTCTTGGCAGGGCCCTGGGTGGCACAGTACGACACTGGTGTAATTTCATTGAATACAGCCTGTATTCCACAAGGAATAAATAAATCCTGCAAGAGCAATGCTGCTCCATCCTTCTAGCATGGCAACTTTCAGTTCATTGATAATTGGGAAGGCAACCATCAGTTTACCTTTGTTCCTGACCTCTTTTATATTCAGAGTTGGCAATGAACATCATCTTCCTAAGTACAAGTATGTCTGACTTCATAGGGGCACCAGTATTGTATTAAAAGAAATTGCACCTTTAGCGGAAAACTGCGTGTATTCATTTTGGTCACTTATAATATTGCCATGGAGACAACATTTCTACCACGCATGATAATTGTCGATGCCAGGCACTAGTCTTCAATAAAGAATGATTCATCTGACATCATGACATGATGGATGGTTATTAGATGTCCAGTGCCTGTTGTATGATTCTTTATGGTCCGGGCATTTACAATGTTGGCCGCTATTTTTATTTAGCTTTTACAATCAGAAATCTTTCTAGCACATATTGTCTCCTCCTTTTGTAGCTTCAAACATGATTCCTCATGATACAACAATCCACCTGTAATCTTTCTTTCTTGGAATTCAGATACGTTTGCCATTGTCCTCTATACAAATACAGTGAATGTCACAGGTACAATACATACTGTAGATCCTGGCTCTAAATATTGTAAGCTTACTAATCAGAAAACAGGATGTTCCAAAAAAAAATTCAATTCAGTATAGTTAATAGAGGGCTTTGAATGATTTTCTATTATTTGGCTACCACCTGTAGTATAAAGTGAAAGACATAAAGCCCTTGTTATAAACAAGGCAAATTTGCCCTTTAGAGATTCCTTTCATGTAGACATTGTGCCGATGGGTACTGCAGATTAGCTGCTTTCATTGGCATTTTCTCCTTCCTTGTGTGCCACGTTATTACCAGACTGCAAAGTAAGTTCATTATTTTTATAAAAATCTGACTGTGCCTAAATAATCCCAGAGCAGAAGGTTTAATCTTTCTTCAAAGATCTTCTCTTCCTTTACACTAAAGTTTTTACTTCCACAAAATGTTATTGGTTTCCAAAGAGGCAAATAAAGTGGAGATTTTAATGGATTATTTGCCTAACAAAATAGACTGTGATTATTAAAAGGGGAACACTTCGGCTTTCATTCAGTGGCTCGGATTGTTTCTCTTTGTGTTGATTTGTAGTTAAATAAACCAGAGCTTGTGTTACTATGTACCCCCATAAATATACTTTCAGATGGTTTGTGGTTTTCAGTTTTCACATACAAGTAAGGGATCCGTTATCCAGGAATCTGTTATACAGAAAGCCTCGAATGATGAAAAGGCCATCTCCCATAGACTTCATTTTATCTAATAAGTAACATGGGAGGCTGAGCAAGAATTAAATGGGACTAGGCCATAATTTTTCTGTAACCTTGTTTGTTCTGTATACTTGAAAAGCAATGCTTAACTTTATGAATAAATGATGATAAATATGCACTGACAACTGAGCACCTCTTTGTTATATGTGGGGTGTTCTCCTCATACAGATGACATTACACAGTGACATCACTAAGCTCTTCTTATATCTAATGTGAAACCAAGTACCACCATTATAACCGTCCATGTGTTGTGCCAAGCAGTGGCATAATTTTTACTTGCTATATTTGCTTGTTTCCGATTGACTTCCAGTGTAAAGAGTACATGGATGGGCCATGAACCACATGGAATTTAACTGAAGACTGAATCTTCAGTGTCATTGGGGCTTATTTGTCATAATTGGGCAGTAACCCATAGCAGCCAATCAGTGCTTGGCTTTTTTTCAGGCAGCTGCAGGTAGAGCAATGAATGCAACAATTTGATTGGTTGCCATCTGTAACTGCTCCATGGGCAATTTTGTCTTGATAAATGACCTCCAGTGGTTATGGCAAGCTCAACCCTTTTGTTATACACCCGTGAAGGCATCAGGTGCTAATCCTAGAAGACATTCACCTGCCACTCAGGTTTTACACAATGCATAGAAGAAATCCAGTAGCACACTGATATAGGTGAAAGCAAGTGATTTGTAATTTATTTATTACATACAAATAAGGGCACTGTTTCATCATGTATAAATCTAGTGACAAAATCCTAACCACAGTGTTATACAGAGTGTAGGGGAGGAGTGTCTACACACTCTACCTCTTCATAGTGACTAAATAATTTTAAACCCCAATCAAGTCCATAGTCCTTTTGCATAGTCTATTTTTTTGCCTTATTAGTGTAAGTCCATTTACCTGTTTAAAAATCAAAAGGGTACTTAATAAACTGATTTTATATTACCCAAGATGCTTTCATGGCCACTTCTGCACATGGCACTTTGTTCCTTTCTGAGACCCATGTTTGTATGCAGATCACATAGTCAGTGGCAGACAGGGAGATTTCTCGCCCTATCCGCGGGCGTCTAATCTCTCAAAAATACCTTTTCATTGATGTTGGCCAGTAACGCATATAAATTGGGTTATCGCTGGAAAATGCAGAATAAGGCTTCTAATAGATTCTAGTATTATCTGTTAATTCTCCTTTGAGATTCATGAATTTCCTCATTTCCTTATTTTTAATTATGGCAGCATTCCTTTGTGTTTGGTGGGTCCTGTTCAAGGCACTGTACTTTCCCTTATTATGAATGTCCGGCTGTAAGAATACATGGGCCGTTATAATATATAGTAAAACAGGGCCAGTGGTATAACCACAAAAGCAAAAATATGTAATGTTGTGCTCACGGCACACTGGTAGTTTTTATGAGTAGGGTTAGTGGAACGCACCGAACTCTCCTTGACAACACTACAAAGCATCATGAAGGCAATGCCTAAAAGCAGCATAAAACAAAAATAAAAGTCAGTTGGCACTCTTGACAGCATATGTGTTTTATTGAGATCTTCACACATCGTTTCGTGGGTTCCTCCCCCTTTCTCAAGTGCTTTCCCGTTTGTAATACAGGATACAGGTATATAAATTTGTACAGTAGAAAACCCTTCCCACGTAATTAAGTGACATCACATGATTTTTAAATACAAAAAGCTGGAGATCATATACAGATGAGTGAATACCTGTTAAGTGACAATGAGGTGCTGGTTTCTAATATCATGGTTGCGCACCATCAATTCAAATTTGTGAAATAACATACAATATAAGTCCATAAATCGATAGATACTCCACTGAAACCGTGAATATAAACATAAGAAAAAATAAGCAAATGTATATCCCACCTGGTGTAAACTATAAATCACATCTTATCCAAATTAGATAAAAAAGCAAGAATTAATTAATGTTCATTTAATCCAATGGGAGCCATAGTGTTAATTTTATCTATCCACATGGTTTCTTTTTGTAAGAAAATTCCATTCACAACTTGTAGGACCAACTACCTCAATTGATAGCTGGTATGGCCACCCTGTAATTTAAAATATCTAACATATGCCTAAAAGCACACTGGTGTTAGTGGGAAGCAACTCCCCCTGAAACTCCTCAGTGTACAGTATGATTCTGGGAATTGAGACACTTTTGGGTTGGGATCAACTACAATAGAAAATAGCTATTAAAATGCAGTGCATAACTAATTCCAAAATAAATGTTGAGCCATAAAGCAGGTTTTAGGCTTCCTCCAAGAAAAAGAATCTAAAAACAAAAAACGTTGTTCTAGTTGGTCCCATGCTTAACCCTTAAGACTTTAGTACAAACCATGTATTCTGTGGACCTTCAAAATGCTGTTCTTTGCACAATATCAAAATCAGGTTGTCTCATGAAACAAATCCTGTGTTCAATATATATTTTTTTATGTTTTTCTCTAGACCAGTCTGTGGAATCAGAGGAAAAACGCTAATCATCAACTTACCAGGTAGCAAGAAAGGGTCACAGGTAAGCCTCTGTTGTGCTGTTGGAACTTGCTTTAATAAAACAATAGCATAGCAATTCTGCTGTTGCTGCAGGAAAACAGAATATTTCTCTGGTTATTTGTTTTGTATTGAGCCGTTTGACTTTATAACTAGAAACAAGCCAGCTTCCCTTCAGTAATAATCTAGTGTTTTCTCAAGCAAAGAAAACATGAAGAATTAATTTACATGACCCAGTTTTATATTTTATGAATCAGAATAAGGCATATGAGGGGCGTGACTCCCTAGCTGTTTTCAGTTTTAGCTCCCAGAATCCTCAGTAACTTTTTTTCCCAATAGAGATTGCTTCATGTTGTCATTGACGATAAAAAGAGGTCCACAAAGTTCAATAATGCAGAAGGCCTTGCTTTGATTTTTTTTTGTGCGATCCTTGATTTTAACTGCCAGGGTTTTAATTTCAGCAGGGTCCTAGGGCTTTGGTTAGGGTACATGGTCTTTAAAACTTTGCTTGTGTTCCATAAAATGAAGCCAAGAACTTTAGTGCAAAGGAGTTTTAGTTTCACATGCTTTAGTTTAAAGATATTAGCAGACAAAGAGGAGATGATGTTAAATATCTGGTGACAATTGAAGGCCTAGATGAAGATGACAATCGAAAGTTTCCAGATTGTCCATGAGGTCCCATAGGCCTCTATTTACCCCACTCTAATTTTGATTGTATTTATACGAGTTTTCAATCTGGCTATGTCTGTTCAGTTTACTGTTGACCTTCCAGGTTGGGAAATGTCTCCTATGGAGACTTTTATTGGAACAACGTTGTACATTTGTTTAGGATTGATCTATAGGCTGTGGAGATGGTCTGCACCACTATGTTTCTGCACTAGGTGGTAGGGACCCTTAACAGTCAAGTTCAAGGGAGTAGCATGGAGCTTGTGTGTAATACAAAGGAAAGATGCACCAAGGGAACTGATAAGGGGTTTGATCACACTGGATCTGCATTATCCTTCTTTGCACTACTCAGTGCTGTGGATCCAGCCTCACTTGCAATCTGGTGGATACCTTTTCCCATACATGGCATCAGCTGCCAAATTATTGCAAGTCATTTGTTCTTGACACGTTTTCTTCCTTGGAGGCAATGTTAAAATATACGTACCAGTCAGCTATAGACCGAATTTGAGTTTAATAACTAGCAAAAGGGGCACTGAACATTCCTCGCCCTACATTAAAGATACATCCTTTGGGTCTATGGCAATCCATTGCAAGAGCCTGCAAATAAAGTGCCACCAGTGAATTCAGATCTTCTCATCCAGGCTTGAAACGTTGGTCTAGTGCTGCTTATCGCCATTTATTACACAGAGCATAAGACAGATTGTAAAACAACTCCAGGTACACTAGTTCATTCAATAATTCTTGGATTCTTTGGCTATTTTTCCCCCCCAGCTTATACATTTGCTATGAGAACGATGACATTAATGACTTCTTTTTTTCCCGTTGGCAGAAATATAAATGAAGATTCGATAGCCAATAAATCATTCCTCTGTAATATGAAATGTCTAATTTTGCCTGTAGTAAGAGTTCCGCTAATTATGGCCTTTCAAAGCACTTTCTTATCCCTTAAACAGGCTTTCCCCTCTGCCATCTCTTTCCCTGCGAAACTTCTGCCTGTGATGTTATGCGTCACAATTAACTTTTCTTAATTAATTTCTCATGTACATTGCACGGCCTGAGGAGAAACATTACCTTTCAAACAATATAGGTAAAAAATAACTGCACTGTAGGCACGAACAACTCTGTAAACGTGGAGCGCTCACCTTGCTGTTTCACACTTCTTGTAGTGTCAGGTGCTGTAACTGGTGGACCCACTCCTGTCACTGGTTCATAATAACATGTAGAAAGGAACCAGCAGCACACTGTGTTCAAGTTGCAAAAAGTGTACCAAAATTTATTAAGCCCACATCATACAATTAGGCAACGTTTCAGGCCTACCAGGCCCTTTATCAAGCCTTGATAAAGGGCCTGGTAGGCCCGAAACGTTGCCTAATTGTATGATGTGGGCTTAATAAATTTTGGTACACTTTTTGCAACTTGAACACAGTGTGCTGCTGGTTCCTTTCTACATGTAGGCACGAACAAGTCAGCTGTGTGAGATATATGTGTTTTGCTGGGCTTGTACCGAGCTCTCTTTTGTTAGTGAAAGACCATGAATTATTAGTTAGCCTTCCTTAATGCTATGCAGTACACCCATGTATAAACTACATTCACCCACAAACAAGGAAAAGGGATCTAGCAGTTTGTCTTCCCATTACCCCATGTGTTCCTCCTAAATTCCTGATTGGAAAAAGTGGGGTATTTCAGGTCACACTTCTGTTTTCTGGAGAACAGTAGCAGTGTTTATTCACTGATGACATATCTTGCTGTTATGGCTGGAAGCTGGGCAATTAAAAAGGACCTGTCACCCAGACAAAAAGCTGTATAATGAAAGTCCTTTTCAAATTAAACATGACACCAAATTCCTTTTTTTTTCTTTAAAATATCCATACCTGTTATAAACGTATTTAAAAATATCATCTGTCAATCACATGCTGTTTGCCCCTGCTCTATGCCTTAGGCATAGAGGCGGGACAGGCAATTACGTTGGATTCTGCACTTCCTAGATGTCACTTCCCTCCTGACATTCCCCCTCCCTCTACACATCTAATTGTGAAGCCTTTAGGTGCCCTATTCTAATGCATAAACAATATTTTAGGATGATGCAAAACTTTCCTTAAAAACAGTGTCCACAATATGACTGCTGCTTGTGTGATGTGATTGTGAAGTCCAAGACTTCTAGAAGGAAATGTAAATAAATTATATAGTGTAAGTAAAGTTTATTTTGTTTGACTAACATCATAAAAATAGGAATTTGGGAATTATTATTTCTTGGGGTGACAGGTCCCATTTAAGGGACTTGTATTCAAAAACAAAGTAAAAAGTTGAGGTGCATTTCCAGGTCCTCCATTACAATATTATACTTGCTTACATCATTAAAACACCTTTGTATGCAGCTAGAGGCCTGTGCAGTGCAGAATTCTGCTGGATTGACACTATTGACTGATGCATTTTGGAAAAAACATGTTTTCCGGTGATAGGATCCCTTTAAGGTCTCCGTTCTGTCACCATTCTTTTCATGTGCAGCTATGGAGTAACTCCCCATTCAGCATATGGGCTTGGAGGTGGCCACTGGGTATTTTCCTGATCCGTTTCCTAATTTCCTTTAAGTATCTCGCACCTAGTGATTTCAAGGCTGGATGCTGTGCTGCCTGGTGGTGTGCATACAAAAGAAATCTCTATGGTGGTATCTGTCTACATGAATTAAAACAAGGTACCTGTGAGGGCAAAAGAAACTCACATGTCCCTACTGCAGCCACTCCTGCATCGTGTCCAGTCCATAACAGTGTGGTGGTTTCCTCATACTGGTCTCCATCCAGTGGACATTGCATGTAGAGGGTTTTGGTGGGTGAGAGAACCAATCCACACACATAGAATAAAATTATTGTCCGGCTTTATTTTGTATAGATAAAACAACAAACAGGCATCTATTACAGATGTACTCCTACTCTATGACATGTTGGATCACCTGACGCGTTTCATGCCTCTTTCTGGCACTTCATCAGAAGTGAGGTCACAGGATATCCTGTGCCTTATATACCTGTGTTCATTAAAAAAATCTCAGATATAAAATAAAATAAACAGACACTCTAAGCTCTGTTTGTTACAAGTCATATTAGTTACAGCTAGCATATATCATTATATAATATTATAAAAAGGACACGTTGGTTTTTACACTTGCTTGGCAATAATGTCATTCACTTATAAGGCATCCAATATACACATACATATATTATAGTACTCACATTAAGGCTGAAAAAAGCATGTTACCTCCCAGTCATTATTGAGACCATGTGGATGCCTAGTTCTCAAGGTGAAGATCCAAAAGATTTCTCTTTGATCAATTATTCTCTTAATATCACCTCCACGTGGTCCCAATTTGACATGTTCTATACCTTGAAATTTAACATGGGAGAAGTCACCCCCATGTCTGCACATAATGTGTTTACTTATAGCGGAAGTCCGTTTATTCGAAAAATTTGTTTCTTCAATTTTATCAAGATCTATGGGTATTAAATGCTCTCTCACTCTCTCTTTCAGTGACCGGTAGGTCCTACCCACGTATTGTATACCACAAGTACATGTTGCTAAATAAACAAGGCCCCTCGAATCACAATTTATATAGCTTTTTATGGGATATTTCTCTCCTGATATCATACTCTCAAAAAAGTTTTGTACTAATATGTGTTTACACACTTTGCATCTATTCTTTCCACATTTGAATGAACCCTGCTGCGCTAACCAATTTCTGTTTGTTTTCATTTCTCCATTTTTAGGTTGGTATAAGCTGGGAGATACGTCATTGGAGATAGTCCTACTCCTTCTAAATATTTAGAAGGAGTAGGACTATCTCTGTGTGTGTGGATTGGTTCTCTCACCCACCAAAACCCTCTACCTGTGAGGGCAGTCTAAGGTGGATTTCAGAGTACAGCGAACCCCCATTTTTATACCCCCTGATTTTAAGTTTTCCCTCATTTTACATTGTTGTTTTGTGGTGCCACCTGATTTTAGATTTTCCTGGATTTTCCACTATTTTTTTCTGGTCCCCTGAAAAACGTAAAATGGGGTTCTACTGTAGCTCATTTGAGAAAACCTATGTAGTAGCCTGCTCAGGGCCCACCAGGAATGGGGCCCATTGGGATTAACCCTGCTATCCTGGTGGGCCGACTAGACCCTGTTTCTCTGCAACAGAGGTAATTAAAAGCCCATCCCTAGAGACCCAACCCAAATGACGGAGAGGAGCATGGACAATGTGTCAAATAGACTCATAGCACTTATACAGCTATAAAAAGGATCTCAAGTACAGGTATGGGATCCGTTATCTGGAAACCCATTATCCAGAAAGCTCTGAATTACGGAAAGGCCGTCTCTCATAGACTCCTTTATAATCAAATAATCTAAATGATTAAAAATGATTTCCTTTTTCTCTGTAGTAGTAAAACCGTGCCTTGTACTTGATCCCAACTAAGATATGATTAATCCTTATTGGAAGAAAAAACAGCCTATGTGGTTTATAATGTTTACATCATTTTCTAGTAGCTTTATGGTATGAAGATCCAAATTAAAGAAAGATCCCTTATACGGAAACACCCAGGTCCCAAGCATTCTGGATTAGGGATGCACCAAATTCAAGATTCGGCCAGGATTTGGCCTGTTTCAGCAGTATTCGGATTCGGCCGAAACCTTCTTCCCGGCCGAACCGAATCCGAATTTGCATATGCAAATTAGGGGTGAATGGGAAATCGCGTGTCTTTTTGTCACAAAACAAGGAAGTAAAAAATGTTTTCCCCTTCCCACCCCTAATTTGCATATGCAAACTCAGATTCGGTTCGGTATTCGGCCGAATCTTTCACGAAGGATTCAGGGGTTCGCTGATTACAAAATAGTTGAGTCGGTGCCTATTCTGGATAACAGGTCCCATACCTGTACTGCAGTTTAAAGATTTTTTTAATTCAGGGGAACTATTGACACATGACCAGATTGCATAGCAGTGGTTTGGGTTGCTACCCCAAAGTGCTGGCCCATACAGTTTTGGTTAGGTTGATGATGTCCATATGTTAATTGGTCAAATTCCTTGCTGGAGTTTTTGGGTCAAGGGTCCTACTACTTGTTTTTCTGGAACAGAAGTCATTTTAGAGCTCTTCTCCTAGATACCCAATCCTAGTGAATTCATAGATAGACGAAAGGAGCCTGGACAATTTGTTAGAGAATAAAACTGGTTGATTGGTCATCCATGTTAAGTGTTAGCCTGTTCTACTGAATCCCCCCCGAATCGTTTGCGAAAGATTCCGCCGAATACTGAACCGAATCTGTAACCTAATTTGCATATGCAAATTAGGGGTGGGAAGGTGAAAAAATTTTTACTTCCTTGTTTTGTGATAAAATGTCACGTGATTTCCCTCCCTGCCCCTAATTTGCATATGCAAATTAGGATTCGGTTCGGCTGGGCAGAAGGGTTCTGCCGAATCCTGCTGAAAAAGGCAGAATCCTGAATTCGGTGCATCTCTGATTGTTAGGGGATCAAATATATTATATATATATATATTGTTTCACTTCCTGAAGACGGCCCAAGTTATTGCGCAAGGCCTTGGAGTGCGGTTTTTCTTTTGTGGTTTTATATATATATATATATATATATATATATATATATATATATATATATATACTGTGTATATATATATATATATATATATATCTCCACAAAAGAAAAACCGCACTCCAAGGCCTTGCGCAATAACTTGGGCCGTCTTCAGGAAGTGAAACAATACAACACAAGTGTTCCTGAAGACAGCCCAAGTTATTGCGCCGAAACAAATTTTTCCACCATTAAGAAGACCTTGGAGTGCGGTTTTTATTTCGTGGCGCACACACACACACACACACACACACACACACACACACACACACACACACACACACACACACACACACACACACACACACACACACACACACACACACACACACACACACACACACACACACACACACACACACACACACACACACACACACACACCTGGATCGAAGATATACACACTCCTGGATCGAAGATATACACACTCCTGGATCGAAGATATACACACTCCTGGATCGAAGATATACACACTCCTGGATCGAAGATATATTTAATTTATTAGTAATCTCTTGAGATAAGCCTGAGCCCTTTGACACACTAGAATTGTTTCACCTCTTTGGATCCCTGTACGTCCCGGCAATGGGAAGTACCATCAGTTGCCCTGTTCCCATGATCCTTTTCAACAAGGAACTCACAGTTCAGGGCTGTAGCTATAAATCTGCAGTGGCTGCTGGCAGTCCATAGTGCCGTGTGTTCTAAGAAAAGAACAAAGGGGGGAATGTTGTATGAAGGTATATGAATCTTTTATCTTTTTTATGATATCAGGGGTTGTAGTTTTTCAACGCAAGCACTTTTTATTTACGAAGCACCCTACCTAATCCATAAAAGTATTAAAATCGGTTGGGTTTTTGAAACATCTTTACATCTTTCTGTATTGATTCCTTATAAATGGGTCCTTAACCTACACTGTAATACTAGAGAGGTATGTGAAAGATCTAGTATCTGCCATGGTAACATTGTACGTCATGTATTTGCTGTGTTGCTTTGGGTTTGTGGGGCCTCAGACACAAACCAACAAGAGAGTGTGTACATGACGATTATGGTATGCTCTGGAACTAAACAACTTTTTTTTGTGTCACTGCCCTTCTAAGGACTCTTTTACTATTTAATTTCATATCTATAGAAATAAGTCAAATCAACTGGACTTAGTGTTTTTCTTGAAGATGTTTTACCCAGAAAAAAACAGCAAGTCCAGTTGATTTGACTTATTTCTATAGATATACCATGACCTGGATGAATGAGAATCTTCATATGTTTGCATATAGTGACAATGAATAACAAATGTGCCTTCTTTATTTTTGATGGGAACAGGAATGCTTTCAATTTATACTGCCAGCCCTACCTCATGCCATAGACCTTTTGAGGGACGCTATTGTAAAAGTAAAAGAAGTACACGATGAGTTGGAAGACTTGCCCTCACCACCACCTCCCCTCTCTCCTCCTCCAACGACAAGCCCTCACAAACAGACAGAGGACAAGGGGGTCCAGTGTGAGGAAGAGGAGGAAGAGAAGAAAGACAGTGGTGTTGCATCAACTGAAGACAGTTCATCTTCGCACATCACTGCAGCCACAATTGCAGCAAAGGTCAGTGGTGGGAATATTTATCGTTCAGGGCCTTGCCCTTATTTCTCTTTTTTTCTTTTTGTTCCTAAAGCAGCAATACCCCTATTCTTGGAGATTTTACAGTCTTTTATGAAAATATAAATCAAAAATGTAAAGGCCATACAACCTTTGGTCCACCTGACAAAATGTTGGAGTATAAGGAGAGGGGCATGAACACGAAAAGTACCAAGACCACTGATTTTAGGATATATTGGCCCTTCGATATACCATTAAAACCCCAATTCCAGAAATAGGTACCATATCTTCAGCTATACTAGGACACATGGTTTGGGGTCAAGTTGAGATAAGCTCATTGAAATTAGTTCATATACCATGAAGAACTGCCAGAATCTTGTGAGTAGCATGCTCATGGTGAGAAACTTTTTGCAAATTCTGCCAGTTACTTAGTTCATCTTTGTAATTTTAGCCTTGGCCCATGGACCAAGAAAGGCAAATGGCACATGGATCATTTTTCTCTTGTGTATATGCTCCAGTGGAGAAAATCTAGTGCACTGACTTTCATCTTCTCTATGTGCCTATGCTGAAAGGCATGGGATCATCCTGTAAGTGCACACTCAAAGCGGATTCTTTATTTTCTCTGCACCAAAATCCTCTCTGTGTGTAAGCTCTTCACTGCTGGCGAATACACACCAGAGAACAATGTGCCATTAGCCCAGGGCCAGAACTAGGGGTAGGCAGAAGAGGCAGCTGCCTAGGGCGCAATGAATGGGGGCGCTGGGCAGCTACGGCTAAAATTGTCTTCTGCCTACCCCTAGTCCGCATCCCTCAGTCTTAGAGGCAAATTTATAAAAGGGCGAAGTGGCTAACGCTAGAGTAAATTCGCCAGCGTGACCTCATTTTTCCTCTTCGCCGATTTACTTACAGGTGCTGGCGTACATTCGCTAGTGAAGTGTACCTACTCTAGAGCTACTTCGCACCCTTATGCCAGATGAAGGGACGTAACTACGCTAATTCACTAAGTTGCAGATTTTCATGAACGTTACCGCCAGACTTTACTTCGCCACCTCAGACCTGGCGAAGTGCAATAGAGTAGATAGGGATTGCTCCCTTTTTTAAGGGTGATAGGCTGAAAAAGAGCAAAATTTTATTTATGGTACCCTCCTTCCCCCTACATTTGATAACATATGGCACCTAAACTATACGGTGGGCACACGTGTAGGGCATTAGAACACATTTATTAAGGTTCCCTGGCCTTGTGTAGTGTAATGTGTTTTCTACTGCATATACAGCCATTGTATTTTAATTGCACGCCGTATGCAAATTTGCCATCGCTAGCGTAACTTCGAACCGCTGATTGTAACATAGCTAGAGAAACTTCACAAACAATCGTTAACTTGTGCGCAACTGCTGATCTTTGTGAATATGCGCAGCCCTGGCGAATCTACGCCTGGCAAAGTGCAGCGAAGTGAACGCTGGCGTAACTTCGGAGGTAAGTAAATTTGCCCCTTAATCCCCTTCCTTCCCTCTGTCACCCACCCATCCATCGCTCTCCCCCTCCCTCCTGTCACCTTCCCCTCCGTCGCTCACCACTCCCGTCCTCTCCCCACCCTCCCTCCCTGCGCTCCATCGCTCTCCCTCCCCTCTGTCGCTCTCCCTCCCCTCGGCTCTGCATTAGCCTAGGGAGAGGAAGAAGCTACACTCCCACTTCAGCAGCTGGAGAGCTTAGGATGGCAAGAAGACAATCTGTGAACTTCCCAGCAGGTGTCCCTTTGGGACATAACATTTTAGGGGTATTTTCGACCGTTAGAGCAGTTGCGGGCCTGCAAATTTCCCTGTAGTGAGTTGCGACCAGAAAACCCATTCATTAAAGGTACAATTCAAATGTTTCTCAAATATATTTGCACTCAGCACCACTCAGTCCTTCCTGCCTACCACCACCTCCAAACCACCCGATAGCTCCAGGATTCCACAGCCCGCTGCGGCAGTCACAGCAAAAGAATAAGGCACACACTCACCACTCGCAGGCTGAATACTGGAAATTACTGGACTGGACGTGTGAGAGCGCAAGTGCTATAATTTTGCTCTCCTTAGTACATAAGTACACCCATGGGCAAATTTGGACTGATTCATTTTCTTTTTGGGTTTAGATTTCCTTTAAGCTACCTTGTACCAGCTTTGCACACGTTTTTGGATATGTATAATAAACAAAACTGATTGAAGTTGAGGTGGTGGTGGGTTTTTTCCAGTTATCTGTAGGATAGTATAACTGAACAGATGATACGATTTTTATTTCTGCAGAATATGCCAGAGAAAACGCCCGTTAGCGGTTCACTTTTAATAAATATCCAGACTACTGCTATATAGGTCAACAAGATGCAAATTAATACACAGATTTGATAAATGGTGCTAAGGATGAAGAAGAATAATTGGGCTGTTTCTAATTCTTCTTCTTCCAGACTGGTATATATTGCTGTATGAAATAGAGAGTGCTTTGTAATATCCCAATGACTGTTAAAGTGATACTGACACGATTCCTACTATGGAAACAAGCCAGTATGACTTGAAAGCCTTTGATTATTAAATCATCTTAGTTTCTTATGCACAGTTGCCTGGGATGGAATCTTAATTCATTATAAATGAAGCAGGGAGACAAAATAGAAGTTATATATGACATGCAAACCTCAGAACAGTAGGCCTGTCTAGAGCAGCGAGATTGCGCCTGTCTAGAGCAGCGAGATTGCGCCTGTCTAGAGCAGCGGGATTGCACCTGTCTAGAGCAGTGGGATTGCACCTGTCTAGAGCAGCGGGATTGCGCCTGTCTACAGCAGCACGATTGTGTCGGTCTAGAGCAGCGGGATTGTGTCGGTCAAGAACAGTGGGATTGCATTGGTCTAAAACAGCAGGATTGCATCTGTCTAGAGCAGTGGGATTGCATCTGCTTCAAACAGCGGGATTGCACCCACCTAGAAGAAAGGGATTGCACCTGCCTAGAACAGTTGCCTCTGTCCACAATAGTAGTATGACACTACTCCATAACAGCAGCATAGCATTTTTCCAAAGCAACAGTGTAGCACATGTCAAGAACAGCAGCAGGATAGAAAGAAGCGGAATAACTTCCACAACAGCAGGATAGCACTTCTCCAAAACAGCAGCATAGCACTTCTCCAGAACAACAGCATAGCTTCTGTCTAGAATAGCAGGATAGCAGCAGTATTACTCCAGAATGGCAGGATTGCACGTATCCGGAAGAGTGTAAAATTACATTAGCATTCCTTAAGTATGGCAGGAGAACCTGTAGTTCTGATTCTAACCTGCCTTACTCTACCATTTCTCAGGCTAAGTGGAATGTGTGCCCACAAATTGTGTGTAGGAAGCTGGAATACATGTTTGATGTTCTTTCAGCCCAACATTTTTCATATGATTGTAATCTGATTAAAAACTCTAAAGATCAGCAGCTCATGATAGCCTATACAGCACTGACTGTATCAGATTAGGGTTGTTGTACACTGTGTTGCCATCAGGTGTCTGATCCAAGTCAGGCAATTGAGGCAAATCTCCTCTCAGTCTCTATCAATCCAATGTCTGCCGGCAGTAATTCTTTATTTTAATGTTCTGCAGTTACAAGTTTTCTTTTGAGTACATTGCCTCTTTCTGCCCATCACAAAGTGGAATAATACCAGCACTCCCTGTTTGTACACTATGGGACGTTAATTTACAAACGTAAGTGCAATTGCCCATAGCAACCAATAGGCAATCAGATCTGATCAGTTAGGAAATGAAAGCAATGGTTGATGTGTGCAACTGCAGTTTAGCTCTTATGTTAGCAAACCAGCCCTTATTGACTCATTGTTCATTTTGGTTTTGCTCTCTGGAGGATTGCTGCCCAGTTTATGCCCCCCATGCAAACATCTGAATGGTCTTTAAAGGGAAAAATAGCTGTGCCCCCCCAGAAATTTGTCTTGCCATGTAGCATTGTAAAGGATAAACAGAATCTACAGCACAAGTATGCTAAAATGCAGCCATTGTTATGAAAAGTAACGTACAGCTATATCCCACTGATATACTGTATATGGGTTATCCTGTACTTTGTATTAGTCAGTGAGTCTTCAGTGTGGGAAAAATAGTGTAGGGGTTTTTGCACATAATGCTATAAATCGACTTTGGCTTTATACACCCCCAACAACAAGTGTTGCTACAATGCCATCTGCAGGCTGAGGGCGGCACTGGGCCACCGCTGTGCATCTGGCACATCAACACCATCCGAAAATGAATTTCATTCCAGTAATCTACTTAACTGAGAAACCTCCCAGTAACTCTCGTTCTTGTTAATGGTTTGTTTGCCTTTGTAAAGATGCCATCTAAGATCTCAGATATGCAGTTAACACTGGCATACAGGTCTGTCAGGCTTGCCTCCATAAATCTGACACTTGGATCTGTGCGCAAGACAAAACCAAATTCAGCTTTTTAACTAGATTCTGGATTGTAACATTCTGCATATAACACTGGTGAATATTCGTCATTTCGGCTCTATGTCGATTTACTAACGGTCGCTGGTGTAATTTCACTGGCGTAATTTCGCCAAGGAGATAGACTTTGGAGCAATTTCACACTCTAACTCCAGGTGAATTTTCACTGTGTCGAAAGAGCGTTACTACACAAATTCACTAAAATGCTGATTTTACTGACCGTTACCTCTATCGCCAGACTTGCCTTCGCCACCTCAGACCAGGCGAAGTGCAATAGAGTAGATAGGACTTCCTCAAAAAAAAAAATTTTTTCTAAGTCCCAAAAAAACGCTGGCGTATTTTCCTTTTTACATGGTGATAGGCTGAAAAAGATCACATTTTTTTTTGGGGTACCCTCATTCCCCCCTACATTTGCTAACATATGGCATCTAAACTAAACTGTGGGCACATGTGTAGGGCATTATAACAACTCTATATAATTTTATTAAGTTTCCCTGGCCTTGTGTAGTGTAATGTATTTGCTGCAGCATATACGGCCATTGTACTTTAACTGCACGCCGTATGCAAATTAGCCAACGGTACTGCAACTTCTAGCTGAGCGTATTTTCGCTAGAGCAACTTCGCCAGCGTTTGGTACCCTGTGCGCAACTTCGGATCTTCGTGAATTAGCGTTGTCCAGGCGAATTTACGCCTGGTGAAGTGTTGTGCAGTGCAAAGCCAGTGCTGGCGGATTTTCGCCGGTTAGTGAATTTGCTCCTATATGTATTTATCCCAAAAGGTATCTGAATGGCTTAATAGTTTTGCATGCTGAAAATGTAATCTAGGCATTGGGTCGCAGTACAACAGGTAGGGCATTTTCCCTTAGCTGTGGACATCAGAGGGGTCTCTATGAGTGGATAAAGTAATATTTAAAAGTACAAAGCAAATACAATATTTAATAGCAAATGTTAGGTATTAGTGATGGGCAGGTTATTGCTGCCATATATAGTAAGTATAATATTAAAACAGTACCTTGTACTTGATCCACACTAAGATATAACTAATCCTTTTTGGAAGCAACTCCAGCCTATTGGGTTTATTCAATGTTTACATGACTTTCTAGTAGACTTAAGGAATTAGGATCCAAATTATGAAAAGATCCTTTATCCAGAAAACCCCAGGTCCCAAGAATTCGGATCCCATACCTGTATTGTCAAGTACAATTCTCCAAGAACTGAAAAAATGTAATTATTGTAATTGCAATTTCAAATATTGGGACATTGCTGCTTTGGGATCATAAAAGTGTTGCCTCTGATTTAGAAAATATCTCTTTATTGTGCCATTTCCATAATTATCACATCTATATTCACTGTGGTCATATTCATAGTCCAGCATTGCTGCAATCATGGCAAAAGGTCAGACATCCATCCCAGGGGTCATCAGACATCACACTACATCCAATGCAGTGGAAGCAACGTTCATCGGCTGTCCCCACCACACTTCATCCTCTGCTCCAGAGCCAACTGTCTCCAGCTGTTCCCATCACTTTTCATCCAGTGCTGTGAAACCAACTCTCATTAGCTCTTCCCATCACACTACATCTGTGGAACCAAGTCACTCTGGTTGTTCTCATCATCTCTCATCCAGTTTTGTGGAACCAATACCCACCAGTTGTTCCCATCACGCTACATCCATTGCTCTGGAACCGGTAAGAACCTCATGGTTCAGCCATGTCTGCCCGCAGCTCTTCAACTGTTGAGATAACAACCTCATTGTACTCTGGGAGCAAACATTTCACAACAGCTAAATGTCTGCTGGGTGGTTGTATTATCCATTTGTGCACAACTTTGTAGATGTTGCCTATCCTATGTCCTCTCTCATTTTCCTATTATGTTACACTCTGGTCATCCAGATGTGGAGCTATCCTTATTGTGGGTACTTGTAGTTTAACAATATCTGGAGGACAGCAGGTTGTACTTCCATGTCTTAGTATAGGTATTGGATCCATTATCTGGAAACCCATTATCCAGAAAGTTCCTAATTATGGAAAGACCATCTCCCATAGACCCCATTGCCATTTTATTTAAACAATTCAAATTTTTAAAAATTATTTCCTTTTTCTCTGTAATAATAAAACAGTACCTTGTACTTTATCTCAGCTAATTAATCCTCATTGAAAGCAAAACCAGCCTATTGGGTGTATTTGATGTTTTTATGATTTTCTAGTAGACATAAAGGAGAGGGAAAGGTTAAAACTAAGTAAGCCTTATCAGAAAGGTCCACCTAAATATACCAGTAAACCCTCCAAGTAATGCTGCTCTGAGTCCTCTGTCAAAAGAAACACAGCATTTATTTCCTTCTATTGTGTACACATGGACTTCTGGACTTCCCTCCTTCAGTTTAAACCTCCTTGCCCCGGGCGTGAGCATGCTCAGTTTGCTCCTCTCCCCCCTTCTCTGCTATAATCTGAGCACAGAGCTATAAGTGAGCAGGGAGAGACTCAGGCAGGAAGTGATGTCACACCAAGCTAATACCGCAGCTGCTATCTTAAACAAACAGAGAGCTTCTAGAGCAGTGATCCCCAACCAGTAGCTCGTGAGCAACATGTTGCTCTCCAACCCCTTGTATGTTGCTCTCAGGGTCCTCAAAGAAGGGGCTTATTTTTGAATTTCAAGCTTGAAATGAAGTTTTAATTGCATAAAAACTAATTATAGTCCCAAGTAGAGCCTCTTGTAGGCTGCCAGTCCACATAGGGCTACCATATAGCCAATCATAGCCCTTATTTGGCACCCCAAGGGACTTTTTTCATGCTTTTGTTGCTCCCCAACTCTTTTTACATTTGAATGTGGCTCACGGGTTAAAAAGGTTGGGGACCCCTGTTCTAGAGCATTGTACTCAGGCATTCTGCAGAATAAATATAGTTTTATAGCTTGCACTATTGCTGCTAATCTATTGGCAATAAAATGCCTCCATAGCTTTCCTTCTCCTTTAAGGTATGAAGATCCAATTTACAGAAAGATCCGTATCCAGAAAACCCCAGGTCCCGAGCATTTTAGCTAACAGGACTTATGCCTGTACCGCAGTGTCTGTTTATTTTTATAATTGTTAAAGGCTTAATTGTCCATTTGCATTGCTAGGGGGTTGTTTGAATATCCTTTAGGATGAATATTTATGTGTAAGCAAGTAATACACTATTAACTTGATTAAAAATGGCACCCCCATTAATAGAGCCATCTACAGGCGATACATTCTGTTCTCTTCTTTCTTTTTCCATTAATACACTTTGTCCTCTCCCTTTCTAATGTTATGGCTAGTCACATTAATAACCAGCTTGTCTTTTCTAAAGCTGCTCATTCCTATTGCTGTGCACACACACGCTAACTCGAGTCTGTCCAACAGCATTCAGGGTGCAGACTAGCATTTGGTGCGGGGACACGTTGGTTGTTGCACAAATCTATGTGGATATAATAGGCTTTTTAGAAAGCCTTGTTGAATATTTTTGTCTCTTTTTATTGTTTAGTATAAACAGAAAGAAGGGAAATGGGCTGAAATGAAATGGAGAGAAGTAGATGCAGCAGGGGAAAGGAATAAAAATGAATAATCGGATACCTCCTAACGCTTTTCGATTGTAAACTCTATTTAGCAGGGCCCTCGTTAACTTTTGTATTCGTTACTGATTGTATAGAATGCTGTATGTTCAGTGTATACACCCACTTATTGTACAGCGCTGCAGCATTTGTTGGTGCTTTATAAATACGTGCTAATAATAAGAGGGAACGGAGCAGGGTAGAGAGAAGTGCATGAAAGAAGGTGAAGGAGAACATATGTAGTACAGGTATGGGATCCGTTATCCAGAAACCCGAATTATGGAAAGGCTGACTCCCAACGATTCCATTATATAGTGAATAAAGTACCCCCTCTTGTAAAATATAAGGATATTATAAGTTACCGAGGAGTTTCATGACCATATAAAAACACGAGGCCGAAGGCCGAGTGTTTTTATACAGGTCATGGAACTCCGAGGTTACTTCTAATATACTCATATTTTACAAGAGGGGGTACTTTATTTATTATAATACACAAATTTCAATGAGTCATGTGACTGAAATGACATCAGAACTCACCGTTTATAACTCATGACATCAGAACTCACCGTTTATAAGGATATAATTTACAGGATATTCATGGCTTTTGTGTATTATAATCAAATAATCCAGATTTTTAAAATTGATTACCTTTTTCTCTGTAATAATAAAACAGTAAATTTTACTTGATCCAAACTAAGATATAATTAATCCTTATTGGAAGCAAAACCAGCCTAATGGGTTATTTAATGTTTACACGATTTTCTAGTAGACTTAACCCAAGCATTCCGGATAACAGGTCCCATACCTGTATAAGTAATTCTAGAGCAACTAGACTTGCTGATTATTCATTGAAGATGTTTCACTACTCATCCGAGCAGCTTCTTCTCAGCAAGTTCAGTTGCTTTTGAATTTATACTAGCTACGCCATGACATGGATGAATGAAGGAGGAGATATTTTTCGTGGTGAGCCTGTTGGTCTTTGTCTTGGTGGCACTGCGTATCTTGACAGCGCTATATAAATAAATGATGATGAAATGATGATGATGGTGGGTAGCTCTCAACCACTCCCACACTGAATATAAAGGGTTTATAGCCGTGCTACATTTTAGATTGCAACATTGTAGATTTTATTTTGCACATAGAACATAATCACTGCATTATGGCCTTCCATTAAACATGTGGTGCAGACAGATAGTGGTAAATCCTTTGGTGATTCCCATCTTGATGTTATAATTCTTCCAGTGGAATGGACAAGGGACATTTCCAATTAAAGCCAAGTAGGAACTCGGCTGTGACAAATATTAACATGATATTGGAGGAGGCTCCAAAGATCTTTTAAAGGAGAAGGAAAGTATTCTTCCACTTGGGGGTGCCAAATGTTAGGCACACTCAAGTGATTGTATTTACTTACCTGAAACCACAGGCCGCTTCTCCTATCAGTAGAAGACGGCACTGGCCAGGGTTTTTCCAGCAAGCACCACGGAGTGATCCTCTTCCGGCTTCTTCTTTCATCTCGCGCCTGCGCATTAGAGTGAAAAGCGAACTTTAACTAAAAAGTCAGCTATTTACTTACCTGAAACCACAGGCCGCTTCTCCTATCAGTAGAAGATGGCACTGGCCAGGGTTTTTCCAGCAAGCACCACGGAGTGATCCTCTTCCGGCTTCTTCTTTCATCTCGCGCCTGCGCATTAGAGTGAAAAGCGAACTTTAACTAAAAAGTCAGCTATTTCGTTCTACTGTGCATGCGTTTGCCCTGGGAAATTTGAAGAAAAAAAAAAGCCGGAAGAGGATCGCTCCGTGGTGCTCTCTGGAAGACATACATTCACCAAACGGTAGGAGACTTTCCTTCTCCTTTAAATCACTTTTGTCCTCACAATATGATATAATAAATAATAACCTTGAGGAGAAACCACATTTTCTGCACCTTCCCTTCAACTTTAGTGTAAGACCTCCATCAGTTTTAGGAAGATGGGGCTGAGCCTGACGGCAATTGTTGTCTAAGAAACACATTTCCCACTTAACTGCTAAGGAATGGTGGCTTCTCAACCAGAATGGCCTGTGGGGTGGAGGTTTCTTAAATCTCTTAACTTAGAGATGACGCTCCCAGACATAGGAGAGGTATGAAATGCATCAACACAAGGTGAGGAGACAAACTGAGACACTTACACAGACTTCCTCTGAAAAAAAAGAAGTTTTTGTATTGTTTTTGTCAGCACAGAGATGGCAGCTTTGGTGCTGATGTGGCGTATGGAATAAATAAATCTGTCTCCTGCTTGTAGTCTCTTAGATCTGACATGTCTGAGGAGAGTTAGAACTGTCTCAGAAATTTTGCAAAATTGCGGTCATCAAAGAATAGAACCTATGTTTAAAAACAGTGAGTTTTTACGAGTTTAATACGATTTACACCATAAAGGAGAAGTAAAGCTTAACAAAGATGTAGGCTAGAAATGCTACTGATTACGGTTTATTGTTCTGTACCAGACCAAGACAACCACAGCCCTTTAACAGTAAAGATCAGTGCCTGCAAATATGCCCCCAGTATCTCACCTTCTTCTTTTCTGATGAGTCACAGCTCATGTTCTGAGCGCTGGCACTTACCTGAGCTTATGGGCCCACTCACTATATACTGTATATATAGAATATAGAAATCACAATATAAGGCTGGGATACTATCGTGGGAAACTTGTTTTTTTTTTTTCAAAATGCACCAGTTAAAATTCTGCACCGTGCAGATATTTTTATATTTAATTTTGAAATCTGACAATGGGCTAGACATATTGTCAGTTTCCCAGGAGCCTTCAGGTCATGTGTCTTGATAAACTACAGTCTCTGATAAACTACAGTCACTCTTTACTGATACAGTGCAAGTTGGAGTAATATAACTCCCTTCCCAGCAGCCTATCAACAGCCTATCAACAGAACAATAGACAGCTAACCAGATAGCAGCTGTCTGGCACCTGCTGAAGGTTTGCATTGCTAAAATTCCCTAGCCCTACCTAATGGTAGACGTGAGAATAGCACCAAAGCAGGAAAACCCCTGCTTTTTTTTCCTGCTTGGGTGCTATTCTCATGTCTTGCACTAGGTAGGGCTAACACGATTCATGTCGTAGTATAATACAATGGGACGTGGAGAAACAACAGATGTTTCAAAGTAGTTCCATCCTAATGTGCTGGCTCCTTCTCAAAGCTCAGAATCAGACACAATGTCCTGCGATGGCTGCCTCCAAACTAATATTACAGCTAAATATATATACATTTGTTGGTTCAAGAATAACATTTTAAATGGTAGAGTGAATTATTTGCAATGTAAACAGTGTAATTTAGAAATAAAAAGTAAACGAAAAAAAATCATGATGGAATCCCATTTAATCCAGCAATTTGCATTGGAATTTAATCATCAGCACGGTAGCATCAACTTATGTGACGGGCAAACCTCATGCTTGATAACTTGAGATGACCCCTAAGCATAGCTTCATAACAGCTGCCTAGACCACACTGAGCATGTGCCGTGTCACTGACACTCCTAACTAAATAAACAAATGTGCTGCTTTTTTAGGACTCCAACCATGGGCCGTGTTACCATAGAGCACCTAAGACCCATTCCTCAGGTGGCAGCCCTCAGGTAGGTTCCTATATGGTAAAAAATAAACAAAACCCCCCCACTAAAAATGATAAGAAAGATGATATGTTGGGATGGGCCAGGATAAGGGCCATGGTTCCTCTATTTTTCCAAGATAGAATAAGCCAGAACCCTGACTGTAGACCCAGCTCTGGTTTCTGTTACTTATAGCCAATAAGAGGGTGAATTACATACAGGTGGATCTGTTATTCGGAAAACCTTTATCCAGAAAGCTACGAATTACGGAAAGGCAGTCTCCCATAGAGGCAAATTTACTAACCTCCGAAAATTCGCCAGCGACGGCTTCGCTCACATCGCAACACTTCGCAAATACATTACACTACACAAGCCCGGGAAACCTTAATAAAATAAAATAGAGTTGTTATATTGCCCTACACATGAGCCCAGTTTATAGTTTATGTGCCATATGTTAGGAGCCTATCACCCTGAAAAAGGAAAGGGCGCTAAAGTTTTTTGGGACTTCAACTATTGTTTCCTGTTTTTTGGGAATTTTCAATTATTTTTTTTAGGAAGTCCTATCTACTCTATTGCAGTTCAACTGGTCTGAGGTAGCAAAGGCAAGTCTGGCGCAAGTTCACATTCAGTAAAATTTGCATCTTAGTGAATTTGCGTAGTTACATCAATTCGCCAGAGCCGAAATTTGCTAGTCGTTAGGGAGTGAAGTAACGCTAGAGTCCATCTCCTTTGCTAGCAAAGTTACGCCAGTGACCGTTAGTAAATTGGCGAATAACAAAATGACATCGCGCTAGCGAATTTTCGCCCACATTAGTCACTTCCCCCTTTAGTAAATTTGCCCCATAGACTCCATTTTATCCAAATAATCCACATTTTTAAAAATGATTTCCTTTTTCTCTGTAATAATAAAACAATAGCTTGTACTTGATCCAAACTTATATATAATTAATTCTTATTGGAAGCAAAACCAGCCAGTTGGGTTTATTTAATGTCTAAATGATTGTCTAGTAGACTTAAGGTGGCCATACACAGGTCGATAAAAGCTGCCGACAGTCCGAGTCGGCAGCTTTTTGGCCCGTATATGGGGGCCCCCGACGGGCTTCCCCGATTGGCCAGATCTCGATCGGATGGGACTAAAAATCCCGTCGGATCGCGGCCGCATCTGTTTGTTGATGCGGTCCCGCGATCCGACCGCCCATTCCCGTTCGTTAGGATCCAATCGTTGGGCCCTAGGGCCCACAATCTGATGAGCCTGATTTTGCCCACCTCAAGGTGGGCATATCGGAGAGAGACGAGCGGATCTCTCCGGGAATGGCCACCTTTAAGGTATGAAGATCCAAATTACGAAAAGATCTGTTATTCAGAAAAACCCCAGGTTCCGAGCATTCTGGATAACAGGTCCCATACCTGTACAATGCATTGATGGGCCATGGAAACACTAGCTTCATTCATATCTGGAGCCTATGCAGCAATGTCCCTATAATAATAATAATATAATTCAATATATATAACCAAATTCTGCACAGTTGCATTGATGTGCAGAGGCAATAAAACAATCTTAAGATGGCACTGTGGATGGCTGTGAAAGGCTTATTTGATTGTCTGAGGACAAGTGAGTCCATGCTCCTAATTTCCTTATGCAACAGTCTGATTGGCTTTAATGGATATTGAATAAGATCCGCCTCTGTAGAAACAAAAAACAGTTTAGAGGCTTTCTAAAACATATAGCAAAAATAAGATTCTGGGCCTTTACGCTTAGAGATCTAAAAGTGACATATTTTGAGCTGGCAGACAATTCAGGGAATTATGGGTCATTTAATCTTGAGTACAGCAATGGGTCCCGCTTTGATGCAGTTCTTCGTCATATACCAAGTGAAGCCTGGCACAGAAATACCCGTTTCTCCCCTCGCCCTGAATATCTGCATATTTCCCCATGTTTGTTTAGTCGCTGTGATCTCAGAAGAAAAAAGAGAGTCACTTGAGACGTCTGGGCCTGTTACCGAGGCTTCTAACGTAGCATTAATCTCTGAGTTACTAGTGCGCGATCGCTTGTCCAAACAATTGATTTGCACCTCTCTGAAGAATGTCGTACAAGTTGAGAAATGGTTATAAGCAATATACAAGTGTTGTTAAAATGATGAAAACCCTGTTGTGTTAGGAATGCGGCAGTACTGAGACAAAAGCAGCCATGAAGGAAATCCATTCCCCGCTGCTGCTTGGAGCTGTCATATTCACCCTTAAAAGGCCACCATACCTTCATTTTTATTCCGTTCCCTTTGTACATGTCTTATAGAAATATTAAGAGCTAAATGTAAAATTTATTTCCCTTTTTTCAACCCAGCAAATCCGGAGGTGTTGCCGGCTCAGCCATTTTGCAACTGTCACGGCCAAATGCCTGATGTTGCATTTAAATCACTTACCAAGAAACCAAAATAAAGAATTTGGCCTAGATATCTAGTGGATGTGATATGATGTCTCAGGGCTTTAATTATAAAAGACAAGGAAAGTCTAATTCAGTGGGGGGAGGGTCCAAAAATGGCATTACATCTCTTAGGACGATGTAGACAGTGATATTCTGAGTGAATTTGCAATTGATCTTCATTTTGTATTATTTGTTGTTTTTGAATCATTTAGCTTATTGTTCAGCAGTTCTCCCATTTGGAAGTTTGGGTCTGCATTACCCTAGTAACTAAATATTGTTTTTAATGAGGAGCTGTAATATGAACTAGAGGGGGTTTGAATAGAACGATAAATAATAAAAAGTAACAATGATAAAATTGTAGCCTCACAGAGCAATTGTTTTTGGCTGCTGAGGTTGATGACCCCCTTTTGAGAGCTATAAAGAGTCAGAAGGCAAATCGCTGATAAACCAAAATAAAAACGCAGACCAGTTGAAACTTTTCTGAGAATTGTCCAGTTTATAACATACTAGAAATTAACTTAAAGGGGTTGTTCACCTTTGAGTAAACTTTTAGTTTGGAGTAGAGAGTGATATTCGGAGACAATCTGCAATTGGTTTTCATTTTTTTTATTATTTGTGGTTATTTAGCTTTTTTATTCAGCAGCATTTTGCAATTTCAGCAATCTGGTTGCTAGGGTCCAAATTTTCCTAGCAACCATTCATTGATTTGAATAAGAGTCTGGAATATAAATAGGAGAGGGCCTGAATAGAAAGATGAGTAATAAAACGTAGCAATAACAATAAATTTGTAGCCTGCCAGAGTATTTGTTTTTTTATATGGGGTCAGTGACCCCGCATTTGAAAGCAGGAAAGAGTCAGAAGATAAAAGCAAATAAATTTAAAAAAAACTATAAAAAATAGATAATGAAGACCAATTGGAAAGTTGCTGAGAATTTGCCATTCAGTAACATACTAAAAGTTAAGTTAAAGGTGAACCACCCCTTTAGCCAGAAAAAATGCACCAACTGGAAGTGCTGCACCACAATACTTCTATTCCCAGGGGTCTCTTTTATTGGGAACTACAGCATTGAAGTAGTAGTATGGTCTATGAAATTCTCCTCCATTTTCAGGTTAGCTAACTCCACAGTGTTATATAATGTATCCTATTCAAACTACTGGCGGTTGTTGTAATAAAAGGAGTGAGGCTCATTTATCAACACTGGGCGAATTTGAGCATGGGCAGTTACCTGCTTTTTAAAGCCAGCTGCAAGTAGAACAATGAAAGCAGCAATTTGATTGGTTGTCATGGTTTACTGCCCATGGGCAAATTTGCCCAGTGTTGATAAATGACCCCCAATAAGTTTGCCCTGAAGCAGTAATCGATAGCAGCCAATTAGTTGTTTGCTTTTAAACAGGTGACCCTGCTAGGAGTTACTGCTCCTGGGTGTGTTATTTTGTAAACTCACACTGGTTAGAACTTCAGACTTTTATTCAGAGTAGTGATAGTACACATCAGTGGAGCCTCATGGCTGTATCTCCGTTCCTGAACCAACAAGAGTCTAAAGATAAGAACTACATAAACACTTATTATTATCGACTGAAGCCCTCTGGTGGCTGGAGGTAAACACACCACATCTTCCCCTTTCAGCCTGTGAAAATAAGAAAGTTGAAAAGAAAGAAATACTGTAAAATTAACAATTATAACATGCATACATTTTTTTTTTAAAGTGAACTGAAAGTCTCAAAAAGTCTAAAATGAGAACTTTAGCATTGTTCAATTAAACGCAATGGTTTGCGAATAACTCGTCCAGATGAAGTTACTTCATGGCTGTCTTGCTCTGGTGTTGTACCTGTTATGCTATCGTTGGTTTGAATGACCTGGGTAGAAGGTACTTGTTCCTCTGGAACTTGTAAAAGATGTCTGCGATTCCTACGCAGGGTCTGCCCTGTATCTGTACGAACCACATATGACCTTGGGCTCAGTCTGTGAATAACATTGGCGGGCACTTCCCAAGATTTGGAACTTTGAATGCGAACTCTACTATTGTCACTCAAAGGTGGAAGTTCTCTGGAATGTTTGGCATGAACTTCATTTCTTTTTGTTCTAAGATTAAGCTTTTTGTACACACTGTTTCATCTTGGTATGGTGGCCATGGTTGAGGGGTTGGAACTCTAGTGACAATCTGACGGCCAAACAGAAGTTCTGCTGGAGATTTTCCACAACTTGTGGAGCTGCACGGTAACCCATTAATGCTAAACAGGGGTCTTCCTTCGATTCCCATGCTTTTTTGAGTATAGTTTTTAGTATGCGTACTCCTGCTTCTGCCAATCCATTTCCCTCTGGATGCTCTGGACTTGATGTCTGATGTACGAATTCATATGTTGACGCAAAATTCTTGAATACTCTACAGGCGAACTGAGGGCCGTTATCAGTGACAACAACTCTAGGTATGCCATGTCTAGCTAGAATTGACTTGGCATGCTTGACTACCTCTTCAGCTTGCAAATCATGCAGCTTTGCCAATTCAGGATAGTTTGAGAAGTAGTCCATAACTGCTAGATAGTGTTGTCCCCTAAAAGTGAAATATCCATACCGATTTTCTCCCAAGGAGAGATGGGATAGTCTATATCAAGGTATGGTTCCTTTGGTTGTTTATTATGATACTTTTGGCAAGCTTGACACCGACTGATAAATTGCTCAATATCTTCATTCATGGTTGGCCAGTAAAGGCATGTGCGTGCTCTCCTTTTAACTTTCTCTATTCCTACATGTCCTTCATGAAGCCTTGATAAAATCAATTTGATCATTGAGGAGGGAATAACAATTCTAGAGCCTCGGAGTAGAACACCATCTACTTCAGAGAATTCATGAAGATATTGTAGGTATGTAGCAGGAACACCTGAGGCTGCATTATTGTTCTCAATAGCATGTTTGACTTTCATCAAGATATTATCTTGTTGTGTAGCCTTGGCTATTTGAAACCATAGGGCATGACTAACTCTGGAAGTTGTCTTAACTAAGTTCACATGTGCAGAAATATCATCAGTGAAGGTATTTTCTGAAGTGTTCCCAGTCAAATATGCACGTGATAGTGTGTCTGCTACAACCAAGTTCTTACCTGGCTTATAATGCAAAACAAAGTTGTATCTCTGAAGCCGTAGTAATAACCTCTGAATTCTAGGTGGGGCTTCACCTATGCCCTTTTGCACTATAGTAATAAGGGGCTTGTGATCAGTCTCAGCTTGAAACTCACGACCATACAAATATTCATGAAATTTTTCGCAACCAAATACAAGTGCAAGTGTTTCCTTTTCTATTTGTGCATACAAAACTTCTGTTGAATTTAGTGCTCTGGATGCATAAGCCACTGGCAGCCAAGAGTCATTTGCTTTTTGAAGAAGAACTGCTCCAAGGCCTTTCTGTGATGCATCAGTAGACAATTTACTTGGTAAGGAAGGATCAAAATACTGTAGTACTGGGTTTGTTGTTAAGGATTTTTTTATGTCTTCCAACTCAGAATTGTGATATTCATTCCATTCCCAGACAGTATTGACTTTCAGTAAGTCTCTTATGCATTGTGTTTTATGTGCCAAATCGGGTATAAATTTTCCCACAAAGTTTATCATTCCCATTAAGCGCTGTAGGTCTTTCTTACATTGTGGAACAGGCATATCTTTGATTGCGGCTATTTTATCTTCATCTGGACAAAGACCCAAGTCAGTAAAATGTTCCCCTAGGTATTTTATAGAGGACTGGCAAAAATTGCATTTCTTTCTATTAAGCTTTAAATTGTTCTGACTTGCTCTTTCAAGTACTTGTTCCAGTCTAGCATCATGCTCCTGTACATCTTTACCCCACACAAGGATATCATCCATATACACTGCAGTTCCAGGTATACCGTCCATCATTTGGCGAATAGCACGGTGAAACACTTCTGGTGCTGAACTAAGTCCAAATGGCAATCGCTGAAAACAGTATCGGCCAAAAGGTGTATTGAATGTACATAACTTCTGGCTCTCTTCATCCAAGGGTATCTGCCAAAATCCATTAGATGCATCCAGTGTGGAGAAAATTTTAGCTCCAGACATTTCTCCCACCATTTCTGTTCTAGTGGGCAAGGGAAAATGCTCTCTTTTAATGCACTTATTCAGGTCTTTAGGATCTAAACAGATACGAAGTCTCCCATCTTTCTTTTGAACAATTACCATAGAATTGACCCATTCTGTGGGATCTTCTATTTTCTTTATAATACCATTTGTTTCCATGCTTTGCAGCTCTGTTTTAAGTTTTTGTGTTAGAGCCACTGGTACTTTGCGCCTTGCATGCACTACAGGCTGTGCACCATGCACCAGTTTTATTTTGTGAGTTATTGGCAGCTTTCCAAGTCCTTCAAAAACATTTTTATATTTTGTGAGCATCAGTTGTAAGTGATTTTTTCCACTTCCAGAACTTATAACTGCATTTATTTCTTCCACTCGTTTAATTAAATGTAATTTCTCACATGTTATCAAGCCTATTAAGGAATGGTGGGGATCTGGAACAACCACCATGGTTACAGAATACAGATGACCTTTAAATTGAATACACACATTGCACTGTCCCAGATTTGGAATGACTTTACCACCATAAGCTCTTAAGCACAGTTTAGTTTCTTGCAGAAATGGCTTAGGTTGGAGCATATTATATGCAGATTCTGACAGAATGTCCACTTCAGCACCTGTATCTACTTTGTAGGGAATATCTGTCCCATTAGTGGACAATGTAATGTACCATTCTGTTCTGCGTGCATTAGTTGCATGTATGCTGCCTATATGGAAGTCGTCATCACTGTCTGTGCCAGTTTGTACTGCATGTATTTGTGTGGTTGATCTACACATTTTCTGAAAGTGATTTGCTCTGCCACAACTGTTACAAGTTTTTCCATATGCAGGGCATTGCATGTATGCATGTGACTGTCCACAACGCTGACAATAGGAGCTTGTAAATGCCTGAGCTTTTTTGTTTTTAAAGCCAGAAAAGTTAGAGGTTTTCTGCACCCTACCTTTGTAGTAGCCTTTCAGTGGGGGCTGCTTGGATGACACCTCCATAACACAGCAGCTTTCTCTAGGCTGTTCTATTTGCTTGAGCTGTGCTTGTGTGATTTCAGAGGCTTTACAGATTTGTATAGCATGGTCTAAAGTGAGATCTGTCTTTGTGAGCAATTTCTCTTTCACTTTCATGTTGTGTATACCCATAACTAATTGATCTTTAATAAGAGATTCAGTCAGTGCACCAAATTCACAGGAATGACTCTTTAACCTGAGGTCTGTCACATACTCATCAATTGTTTCATGTTCTTTCTGCAATCTAGAACTGAACACATGTCTCTCATAAGTGATGTTTTTTCTTGGAACACAGTAGTTCTCAAATTTTTTAAGCACTGCATTAAAATTATCCTTCTCAGCCTCTGCAAACTGAAAAGTATTATATACATCAATGGCTTCCTGCCCTGCTACTGTAAGAAACAGTGCAATTTTCTGTACATCCTCTTCTTCATGTGCCTTAATTGCTCTCTGATATAATAGAAATCTTTGTTTAAATCTGGACCAGTTCTGCTCTAAGTTACCTTGCATGCTCAGTTCAGGAGGCTGTTTCAGGAGATCCATGCTGACACTGTAATGACTGGAGCTGTAGCTTGTTCACAAGTGCACTTCTGACACCATGTGTTATTTTGTAAACTCACACTGGTTAGAACTTCAGACTTTTATTCAGAGTAGTGATAGTACACATCAGTGGAGCCTCATGGCTGTATCTCCGTTCCTGAACCAACAAGAGTCTAAAGATAAGAACTACATAAACACTTATTATTATCGACTGAAGCCCTCTGGTGGCTGGAGGTAAACACACCACACTGGGCAAACTTTGTGCCTTTTAGTACATAATTGTATTATTGTTCAAGCCTTCCTTGCAGGACCAAGCTTTTGCCAGGTACCCCCTTAGTTCACAACAGGGCTACAAGTGTCGTAAATATTGTTTTTCCAGTCATTCATCAGGGAATCTAATTCACCTAGGGGAGCACATTAGTGTTCAATTCCAAATCTCATCCTAACTGGCCTTGTAGCTGTTTTTTCTGGGATATCATAAAGAGTAAAAACACCAGAGTTTGGAAACCACCAATGCTTTAATGCCAGTGGCACATTAGCTTGCATAGGTGTAAAAGTGCTCAATCCAGACATCCAGAATATATTTCATCATAGAAACACTTTAATTATGAATCTCTATGAATCTCTGTGCCAAAATTTTTTACTTCCTTGTTTTGTGACAAAAAGTCACGAGATTTCCCTCCCACCCCTAATTTGCATATGCAAATTAAGATGTCGTTCAGCTGGGCGGAAGGATTTGGGCGAATCTGAATCCTACTGATAAAGGCCGAATCCTGGCCGAATACCGAACCGACTCCTGGATTCGGTGCATCCCTAATTTGGATCTTCATACCTTAGGTCTAGTAGAAAATTGTGTAATCGTGTAAACATTAAATAAACCCAATAGGATTGTTTTTCCTCCAATAAGGATTAATTATATCTTAGTTTGGATCAAGTACAAGGTACTGTTTTGTTATTCAGAGAAAAAGGAAAAAAACATTTTTAAAAATGTGAATTGTTTGATTAAAATGGAGACAGATCTTTCAGTAATTTAGATCTTCATACCTTAGATCTTCTAGAAAATCATGTTAACATTAAATAAACCCAACAGGCTGGTTTTGCTTCCAGGTAGGATAGCATTAAAAATGATATGTACTGACGCTTTTGTTTACAGGTATGGGAACTGTTATCCAGAATGCTCGGGACCTGGGGTTTTCTGCATAATGGGTCTTTCCATAATTTGGATCTTCATACCTTAAGTCTACTAAAAAATGTAAACATTAAATAAACCCAATAGGATTGTTTGCCTCCAATAAGGATTAATTATATCTTAGTTGGGATCAAGTACAAGCTACTGTTTTATTATTACGGAGAAAAAGGAAAAAACATTTTTAAAAATTTGAATTATTTGATTAAAATGGAGTCTATGGGAGATGACCTTTTTGTAATTCCGAGCTTTCGGGATAGCGAGTTTCCAGATAAAGTATCCCATACCTGTATGATGAATGCCTATTATGGCAAACACATCCATAAAAAGCGTGTATAGACCCTTTAAGCAGAGGATGACCTCCCCCAATATATGGTTTTCATGCTGTGATTTTAAATCAGACCGTTCTACTCAGCCTGAGAGTAATTGCATTTCTTCCAATCTGTTACATTACCCCTGAGAACTTCCCTTGGTACAATAAATATGGTTTAAGATGCTGGACAGCTGATTAACAGGAGAGCAGTGAGTAAGTGCACACCGTGGCGTTACTAAATCTAAAGCCTGTGATTTGTGCCATTGGTGGTGATTGCTTTTATTATTTTCACCGAGAGAAGAAATATGGGCAAGCTTTGTGTATAGGGTTATCCGTAGTGATCATTATGGTTACAATACCCTGTGGGAGATCCATTATATATGCGTCTTCCAAAAGTCTTTTGGACCTTCCCTTAACCCTTGTTGAGGGTCTGGGGTTTAGGCCTTTTTAATGCTGCTTTTATACAAGGAAGAGATGTGCTTCCGTCTTAAAACAGAAGGTTGTAACTTGCTTGCTAGAGGGACACATCAGGTTGGTTTTTGTCTGTTTGTGTACTGGAGTGAACATCAGTTTTGCTTGGGGCAGCCCTTTGGGCAAGAAACATCTTGTAACTCATTTCTTCTTTTTCCCCTTCCAGATTCCAGATTCCATCATCTCTCGTGGGGTGCAGGTACTTCCGCGAGACACCGCATCTCTCAGCACCACTCCCTCTGAATCTCCAAGGGCGCAGGCTACATCTAGACTCTCCACAGCTTCATGCCCAACACCAAAAGTAAGTCATTTCCAGGCTGCAGTCCTGGCACCTAGAAGGTCTGCCTTTCTTCTTAGTCCCTCAGGTGGAACCATATTTTTTTTTTTGGTTACATAGACACAAAGATGTTTCCTGTAAGGTACCTTGATATTTTAAGTGACTGAATGAAAACAATGCATATTAATGACTCGAGTTAAGAAATCTAATATTTCTAATACTGAATGTGTTAATATTTCTAATACTGAAAGTATTTATATCTTTAATACTGAATGTATTTATATTCTTGTGCATGCACTTACTTTTTTAGAGCTCCTTCAGTTCTAGGGTCCCACCTGAATGAGAACCTTTTTAAGTGGAAGATGAAATTGAGATTCCAATCTTTGGCCCTTCAGCTGTTGTTGAATTAGCAGCAACTCAAGGGCAGCAGGTTGGACAACACTAATATGTTTCACATTCTCTGACTTGCACTCCTATATCCTCAAATTCTCTTCTCGCAAGGCTTCAATCAGGGAGTAATCCCTCTTTAGGACCCCCTTCAAATAGCTTTGTATTTATCTGTAAGTGAGGGACTATGTTAGCAATAAAGTGATGGGCCCCAAATCTAGACCTGCCTAGGATGCCATACTATCTTAATTCATCTCTGCATGTCTGTAATACTGGAGACTTCTAAATTATTTCACCTATTTTTATCATGTGTTGATTCTCTGTTTGCCTCTGTTGAATTTCGCATGGAATGTGATGCAATCTTGGTGATATCATTGTTGTATTACATAACTTTGAACATTTGTCTGCTGTGGCACCATTCTTCTGTGGTGTAGCTAATGTGCGTCCATATTTGATCAGGAAATCTTCTCAAAACATGTTAAATCGTGATTTTTTTGTTGTTATAGTGAAGGTGTGTTGTCCGTATTTGTTGACGTCAGTGCGCCATTTAAAACCTGTACGGACTCAATGTTAAGAATTGCCAGGCATTGCCTATATGGTCAAGAGTGATTTTGATTGGGTTGAATAATGACCAACACCATGATTAATGAAGGTTTTAGAGCAGGAAGATTATTTTTTCCTCTGCCCCAGTATCTGATGGGACCACTAGACCAGAAAGATGATTTTTCATGAGCTCCAGTATCTGATGGGACCACTTGACCAGAAATAAAATTTGACCAGTATTTTTTTTTTTATGCCTCACAACACAACTGGACGGTATCTGGTGGGTTAGGGTTTTAATCTTAAAATTGTGATTTTACAGATGGGATATTCGGAAGGTACAAGAAATTTCAGCTAGAGCCAAGAATAAATTTGTTTTGGTGATGACCAACACCAGTAATACCTAGTAATGATTTTTCTTGGGCGCCAGTATCTGATAGGACCACTTGACCAAAAAACATTAAATTACTTCAATTTAGTCATAATTTTTTTTTTTTAATGTTCCATAATGTGTTACTAGACATGACCGTGTCGATCAGGGATGTGTCCTAAATATTCTAATTTCACAGTTGGGAATGTTGGAAGGTATATTAATCTTGTTATTTCATGTATGAAAAGACATTTAATAACAGTGGGTTTATTTCAGTTGTATTTTTCCCCCTCAATCCTTGCACCCTCCGGACCTCCTGTATTGCCATGGGACCCTCTCACCATCGCTGCCTGCTTTAGAAAGTTTTAATGCCAGCCACATCAGTAGAACTCCTCATTACTGCTGTATCTCCTGCTTAAAAAAATCACACGTATGGAACATTTACTGAAAACAGTTTGGTTTTCTACAACTGGTTTGGCCTAGCATATCATTCGGTGGTAGCTTCCCACACCACTGTATAAACCCAATTGGCCAATCACACTTCTCTTGCAGTCAAATTACATGGCATGTGATCTGTGGGGCCAGACAATTTGATGATAGGCTTTATGGTTGGTGGGCTCAAGATGGTTGTCCTGTGTGCGGACAGCATTAAGCTTGGTTTCACAGCTGGATGAGTTATATACTGTTGTTCAGCTTTACCCAGGATTCTAGTGTATCTTTTTCCTTAATGTTCTATCAACTGGAATGGGTCAAAATAATTTCCTTATGGCACTCGAAAACCACCTTCTGGGATGCACGTATACCCCCGTGATTTGGTCAAGCACATCATTCTGTGGTAGCTTCCCACACCACTGTATAAACCCAACTGGCCAATCACCCTTTTTAAGCACATAGGGAGTTACTAATTAACCTTCAAGGGCTCTTCTCTTGCTGTCAATTACATGGCATCTGATCTGTGGGACCAAACAATTTGATGGTTGGCTTTATGGTTGGTGGGCTCCAGATGGTTGTTCTGTGTGTAACCAGCATTAGGCTTGGTTTCACAGCGGAATGAGTTATATACAGTTGTTTAGGTACTTTATTTATTTTTATGACTTGGCCTGTTCACATTCTGTCATTAAAAGTGTAGTCTTTCTTAAGATAACACTAATTCATTGCGACTTATGAAAAGAATATTTGCAATGTTAATATTAGATGAAGGTGTGAGTATATTTACCCTTAAGATGATCAGCCTTCCTTCATGCCTAGGGGGCCCCTACTCTAACTGTGGCCCCTGTTACAGGAAATGAGATGAGAAAACAGATGATGGTGCTATGGGGACAGTTAAAATGGGATATTATTATCTTGTTATAGCTTGACATATAGAATAGGATGTTTCTGTAGGTTTTAGCTTGTAGGTCAGCTTTACCCAGTGTATTTTTTTTTCTTAATGTTCTATCAACTGGAATGGGTCAGAATAATTTCCTTCTGGCACTCAAAAGCTGCCTTCTGGGATGCAGCTTGTACCCTGTGGGAAGCAGGGATCTAATTTTATTTTGCTTGTTTTAAAAATAAGCTGATTGTTCTGCTCTTCTGTGCAAAGAGCTGGAGTTAAAGGTATGTGAACTTGCAGGTTTTATTGAATTCTTATTATCATGGACAATTTCCAGACATCACTAGTCAAGTCCACCACTAGGCATATGATAAACTGTATACCGATCCCAAATCTGCGGCAGTGATATGGAGTAAGAACTTCTGCATTGGCTTTTATTCTTGTATGTGATATATGCTTACTATAGAAGAATTACAATTCTAGCCTAAAAGGGTATACTTAACAGCATGTGCTGCCCTAGGCTGTTATGGAAGATGGGTGTTCACCAGCCTTTGGTAAATGTGCAATTGCAAAATAATAGGAAAGAATTATAAAACTATTAAATAGGAAGTGATAAGTAAGGCTGTGGTGGATAATGGCACACTCCCTTTATCCATTTATTTCAATTATATTTCTGTACAACGCACTGAAACAGATAATGCACCATTAAAGCCTGCTCCATGTTGATGTAACAATACGAGAAGCATACAGTAAGTATTTCAATCTGGCTTGCAGAAAAACATAGATGTTTTATGGCCCTTTAAAGCCAACGCTATTTGTGCATTTGCACATTTACATTTCAAGCAAATGGGACATGTGTTGTCATATAAAAACACTGATCTTTTAAGGTGGCCAGATGACACATGGCCAGATTCGATCGTTAAAGAAAAGCAGCCAAGCCATATATACATTAAAATTGGTACCAAAATGTGTGTTATCAGTAGTTGTGAGTGCCATTTTTATTGTGTGTAGTTGTCACTATTCCCCTTTAAAAAAACGAGTTTCTTTAAGTTTATTGTTGTTTGCCGTCAAGAAAACAAACCATTCTGGAAGACTGAGAGATGATCAAGTTCTAGCTAAAAGAATAAAATATTTTCTACAGTGGTCAGGAATGCCGATAGTGATTGGTCATGATGATGATTTATCCTTTGTTTTAAGGGAACATAGACCTAGACTTTTTTGAGATTTCATGATATTAGCAGTTTTATACTGTTGATTAATCTCATAAATGTGTAACTGGAGCACCTCATGCTCTTATGGCTAGGCTAGGTACAGATGGAATGGCAGCAAGCATCAGTAACTTAAACCTTTGCATTCTGTCCAGCCCCTCCTGAACAGATCTAGGAGGGGTGATCTCTACACAAATTAGCAGTGTAAAAACGGTTAATATTATGAAATCTAAAACAAATTAATTAAACCTGGAGGAGACACATTGTTTCTGCCCATTTGGAGCATGGACTTTGTAGCCTTGCAAGAAATCTGGTGGTTATACGTAGTTGCAGAGAGAGAACCTGGGGTATGGGTAATGACAATAATATTCTGCTTTCCTGAAAGCAGTTGTCTTTGGACTTATCCAGTTTCCAGTTCCCCCTTTTGAGGCCAAAGATCTGGCCACTTACCCCCATAAACAGGTTACAAGAATATAAAAATAATTCCCACATCCAGACACTCACACACTGCTAGATTTCTTTCCCGTTTGGGGCATAGACTTTGTAGAATTGTAAGAAATCTGGTTGCGGTTATAGTTGGAGAGAGGACCTGGCTTCTTGACAATGACCATAAAATTGTGCTCCCCTTAAAGCAGTTGTCTTTGGACTTAACCAGTTCAAACTACCCCCACCCCACCCTGAGGCTCAGTATTTGTTCACTTACCCCATAAACAGGTTACAAAGATATAAAAACATTACTATCAGCCATAGTCCTAAAAATATTTAAGAAATCAATTTTCACCAAAATTCTTACTTTAATTGATCTTCAAGATGGCCTTCAAGGAGCATCTAGAATAGAAGTTTTACTAGCCAAATGTGTCCCAGAGTGCCCCTCTTTCTGGACCACCCAAGCCAAGGCCTCACAGGATGGGAACCTCTTCTTTAAAGGACAGTTAACTTAAAGAAAAAGAAAAATGATGAATCGGAAACTTATCAGGTATATCAGAATATTGCGAAACCTTTACCTGGCATTATTTCACAAAGAACTACCACTATCTGGTCTAAACCCTGGATTTCATCTAATTGGAGCAATGGGAAAGCACTGCGTTGGTGCACTTCCTTATAAAGGGAGATTATACATCCCCTATGCAGGTGTTTACAGACCAATATGCAGGAAAAACCTTGCCTTTCTCTGTTATTTTGATTGTCTGGTTAAGGAAAATAAAGATATGGAGGGTATATTTCATGGTAATGGTAAGGTGACCTTTTCTGTGCTTTTTACTGAGCCAATAATTCTTATTGTCAGAGAAACAGTATGAAATTAACTCTAACTTTACAGTAGCTTAGGGATAGCCATTGCAAAGCTTTTCCAGTTTATGGTTTTTTATCTGACATGATTCTGATGTCACGGGATTAACTAGTTGCAGAAGAGACTAATTCATCCATCTTGCTTCCTTATTAGATACATTATTAGATACATACAGCAGATACAATATCTAGACTTTGTTCATACAACCCATGCTCCCCCAACATATACTAGTTACATATATCAAACTTGTCAGTGTTTAGGCAGGACTATCCCAATTTACTGACCCCAAAGGTGGTTTGTGTTCAAGCAAGCCCTTTGTTTAAATTATATGTCAAAACCCTATGAAGTGGAATGAGTTTCTTCTGGTCACAAGGGAAGACATAAAGCTGATAACAAAAATATTGCTTTTGTGGACAGCAAACATCTCTGCCTGTGCATTATCAGCTTTGGGAAATAAGTCTCCTTATATGTATTATTGAAAGAGCCCTTGAATGCTTTAATCCAATTTATGACCCCCTTCAGGTCAAACCATTATTAGCTCCAGCTTTAGTCTATCATGACCACCAACAACTAATATTTGATTGTGCCAACCTCCTAGATACTGCTACTAAGTATTTATTATTTTATTTATTGCTTTAAATTACAAAATATATGATTTGACAAGTATTTCATTGAAGCACACTTATCTGGCCGAACCAATCCAAACCCTTAAAATCATGTGACTTTTGGTTTACGTGAACAAGGAAGTCACAGGTCATTTGTAAATAGGCAGAAAAGATCTGGCTTCATATTTTCTCAGGTTGGGTTTGTAAAAAAAAAGTCGTTAAAATAAATACCAAGAGCTTGGCAACCCAGCATGTCGGGAATGTCATCGCACTTGCCAGCACCTCTTTTCTTTTGGACCTTTTTGGATCATTAAAGGGGAACTCCACACAAATATAACTTAAGCTTTTTGAAAAGTAAACATAATTTCAAGGAACTTGGCAATTTACATCTCCTGCTGATCTCTCTGACTACTTTGCTGAGCTGGCTGACTACTGTTACTTTGTATCAACAGCCAGCTGTCCTCAGCTTGCAAACCCCACAATTCCCTGCACACATGATTTCAATAAGGAACGGAACATCAGTGTTTTAGTCCCACCTTCCCTGCCAGGATTTCAAATGATGCAGAAAGAGAAGAACTATCAAACAGCTGAATTTCAGCATAGAAAATGTAATTTATTCATACTTTTTGAAGAAACGGGTAACTGTGATGGGTATATTAGGGGTTTCTGAGTTATATGGGCCTCTTTATCAAATTTTGGTTTGGAAGCTGGAGTTCCCCTTTAAGGATCATTGACCCCAGACTAATAGGCTCACATAAATATATGCATTACTGACTCTGAAGCAGATATCTGGTAGACCGTTTAGCTGCACATTGACCAGGTCATCAAATTCCGTAGAGTAGACTTTGATGACTTGCCCTTCCACCAGGTATTCCCTAAGTCTAACTCCAACACCCGAGTGTGTCAAAATCATGTTCTTATAAGATGGAGGCTTTGTTCACATGATCCAAAAGCCTGTTGGAATTTTGCTCCTGTCCCCACCTGAACATGACAGTTGTGTGTTTAGTGCTTCAGCTGAAGGAAAAGCTCTGATGAAATGCAGCACAGTGTAGTAGCAGATAACTATAGCCTTAGATGGCTATTATTGTAATGGCATACAGTTGACAATGGGTCCTCTTGGTACCCCCCCCCCTTGCAAATTATGAATGATGTGTAAGCTAGGGACCTTCTAGTGTAGTGATCCCCAACCAGTGGCTTGTGAGCAACATGTTGCTTTCCACTACCATTGATTTTGCTTCCAGTGGTCTCATAATAAGTGCCCATTTTGAAATTTCTGTTTTTGAGTTTTGAAGACATAGGTTTGGTCCAACAGCGTCTCATGCAGGCTAGTAGTCCAATTAGCCTATCACGGCCCTTATTTGGCTTCCCTAAGGGATTTTTTTTCTTGCTTATTTGGCTCCCCAACAGTTTTTACATTCAAATGTGGCTCACAGGTAAGAAAGGTTGGGGATCCCTTTTCTAGAGTATGCTCAGCATTGTATATAGTGTGCTCCATTGTAGGAATATAGAGAGCTTTGCACCATATGAACTGCAGGAAGGCAAGCTTTAAGATCCTAGACACCTGTTTCTTGCATTTTGCCACATGTAAGAGAGTCGGAATGCCTTTGGTATGACCTTGTCCAATGACCTTCTTGACTTTTTGTAATTTAATGCTAACAAATTCTGAAATATCTTTGGCCTTTGTCTGTAATGCGTACTGCCGCCTTTTCATGGCAAGCCAGTAATTAATTCCTCAACCTTAGTTAGGGTTTTACGAGACTGCGGCCCCTATTAACCTTAAAGGCAGAAGCTGTCCCATGTTCTGTAACATCTAAATAAATCACTTCCCGAAACACTGTCAAGAAACCGAAGCAAGGACGTCAGTCTTGTTACTCCGTTCCTGAGGGATTTCAACTCTGTAATGTTACTGTTTGCAAATACATTTAAGGTCAGAATAAAGAACAAGGCAAAGTGACAGATGAAACGACACAGGCTGGAGACAAGGGGGGGGGAAGACATTTATCCATTAACAAGACAAAATCGGTCTGAAGGATCAGCCGGATTGTTACATCTTCCCTCTGTTGTACGTACATACAAGATATGATGATGAACAGATTGGACACATAATTGAGGTTTCAATTCCATTTGTTGGCCCATTATAATCAGTGACAGTGTAGAGAATGAAGCGCATGGGTGAAACCTTCTTATTCTGTACGGCCTGCCATATTATCTGGGAAATCCTTTTGCTGGTCATAATTAGAGTAGGAACCTCTGTTAAGTCTTGAGAGTCTACATTATAAAAATGGATATTACACTCGCAAATATAGAAGGTAGGCACCGCCAAAAAATACTCAACATTGTAGAAGCCGCTGAATTTGTATTGGAATTTGCTGCTAATAACCCTGAATATTGTGGTGAGTTTAGTTGAAAGTCTCCACATCCTCTGTAATACCCTTTGATTTGCTGCTGTGGTTTATTGCACCCTGGGGAGCAATCAAGCTGTGTTCTGGCTGAACACTCAATTTCCAAGATTTTTTAGCACCCAAACAAGATAATCGAGGTGCTTCTTGATGTCAGGAGGAAGATTTCCAATTGAATTTCTATGGCTACTCACTCCCATCTATGGGGCAAATTTACTAACCACCGAAAATTCGTCAGCGATGGCTTCGCTCACAGCGTAACACTTCGCCAGGCGTAGATTCGCCAGGACAACGCTAATTCACTAAAATCCGAAGTTGCGTCCAGGGCGCTGAACGATGTCGAAGTTGTGCTAGTGTTACTGTGCCAAGCAAAGTGAAGTTGCGCCAGCGTTGCCTAATTTGCATACGGCGGGAAGTTAAAGTTAAATGGACGGATATGTTGCAGCCAATACATTACACTACACAAGCCCAGGAAACCTTAATAAAATAAAATAGAGTTCTTATAATGGCCTACACATGAGCCCAGTGTATAGTTTATGTGCCATATGTTAGGAAATGAAGGGGGGAAGCGGGTTACCCCAACAAAAATATAACGCTCTTTTGCAGCCTATCACCCTGAAAAAAGGAAAAGACGCCAGCATTTTTTCCGGACTTGGAAAGTTTTTAACTAAATTTTGAGGAACTCCTATCTACTCTATTGCACTTCGCCTGGTCTGAGGTGGCAAAGGCAAGTCTGGCGCAAGAGGTAACGTTCAGTAAAATCTGCATCTTAGTGAATTTACGTAGTTACGTCCATTCGCCAGAGCGCAAATTCGCCAGGCATTAGGGAGTGAAGTACCACTAGAGTCTATCTCTTCATTAGCAAAGTTACGCCAGCGACCGTTAGTAAATCGGTGAAGTACCGAAATGACGTCACTTCGCCTTTCAGTAAATTTGCCCCTATATGCAAGTATGTGTAAAAAAACAGCCTTACCCTCATTTTTTACTGTCTAATTTAAAAGACAAATAAAGATAAACCTTCTTATTAGATGGAGGGTGTTTTACCTTAAGGGAAGCACACATGGCATGTAGCCGTCATTATCAGTCAAGTCAGGAAGAAAGTAATCTTTCTCATTTATAAGACATAATTGCCCAGTACTCTCCCAGGAATCTTTGACTTTGGATCAATAAAACCATTAATACTCTAGTGGGACCACAGAGTAGGACTATTTCATTTTTTGGTGGAAATAATGCACACTGACTTTTATATTTTATCGTTCTGTTTATTTAGAGTTTTGAATGTCAACTTGTAGCCTTATTAGCATTAGCGTTTTCCACCACCTGGTGAGAATAATCCCTGCAATGACAATTGCCAGCATTGTTACTTTGATCCGATGTGGGACTTCGCCTTTTTATAGTGACAGCATTTTGCTTTCTGATTGTAAATCAACTCTGACTGAAGCAAATGATCCGGCTTTCTTCACAGCCCTTTAAGTCACAGATGACAGATCTGCAGTCATCCAGCTACTCTGAAATATATTTTCCAGCACCTTCCACAAGCCTGTGCAGGGCAGATACTGATTGTGCTATAGATTTCAGGACTTAAAAAGGCAGTATATCTCCTTTTTTATCATTAATGCAATGAATAGGGCTTGTGGTGAAAATACTTTTGCTATAGGAAATATCTATGGTTGTTTTATTTATTGCGTTAAATAAGGGTAGAGCTCCACGAGAGTTTTTCGTCGGATTGACACCCGCCAACAAAACGCACGAGACAAGTCAGATGGAGTCAAGCGCGTGATATAGTTGGACTGAATGAAAAGTCAGAAGTAACAACTACATTACATCCGAAACGACTGTCGAATGTGGACGCAGAAAGCAGCGTCTTCATCCGACAATCGGACCGTGTAGTTGTTAACTCTGACTTTTCATTCAGTCCAACTATCTTCACGCATGCGACTCCATCCGACTTGTCACGTGTGTTTTTGTCGGCGGGCGTGGATCCGACGGAAACCGCTTGTATAGTCCGGCCCTAATACGGCAAAATCTGAAACTGAAAGTAAAGTCATATTCTTCTTCCAGTGCAAAGGAGCCCTGTCAAAACAAATCAACTGTTCAGGAGAAATTCTCTGTATAAACAAAACCCTCCTTTCCCCCAATTTGTGCTGTGAGATAAGGAGCAGCTCATTATACAGTGGGCTTCTCATTGGACTGTTGATTTACATAGTAACATAGTGAGTTAGGTTGAAAAAAGACACATGTCCATCAAGTTCAACCTTTCAACTTTTAAAGCTATCCAATATATCAGGGAGAGAATTCCACATCTTCACAGCTCTCACTATTTAGGTGGAACCTCTTTTCTTCTAATCGGAATGGGTGCCCTCTTGTCATCTGGAAGGACCTACTGGAAAATAAAGCATTATTAGAGATTATTATTTGATCCCCTTATATACAGTATTTATACATAGTTATATCCGCCCTCAAACGCCTCTTCTCCAGCGTGAACAGCCCCAACTTGGCCAGTCTTTCCTTATAGTTAAGTTTTCCATACCTTTTACCTCTTAATCCATAATAATTTGTCTCAGTTGTGCTCATAACAACCAAAAGAAGAAGAATGTCACTCTACCATTCAAATCTCACCAGTGTTTGGTCGGCAAATAAATCTAATCATATTTGTTGTCTTTTGGGCTGTTTTACACAATACTTTAACTTATCAATACCCATAAAGACCATAGATACCACTCGCTATTTCATTAGAGTTACTTTTCAGTAATCATCATAAACAAAACATCTGGATATTCAAGAAAGATCATAAACAGATCCCAGAATCACATGATATTTAGTAAGCCTCAAGTGGATTGGAGCTTAGCCAGCAAGATGTTGAAGGGTATGAGATATTAAATATCTTTCAATTCAATCTTTACACGAAAGATCAGCTGATACCTGCCCAATATCATTACGGTATGTGTAAATACTTAGCTGCATTCTGATGCACCCAGTTGTTTAATAGTATCTCAACTGATATATATTGGGTTTGCAACCTTTTTGGTCTCATTGCTACAGCTTGTAGTTGTTCCACTGACTGATAGAGAGGGCAATCTCTGTTATCCCACCATTGTTTAGTCCTTGATAATGGTTCTATGTAAATGCCCCTTTGTGACAATACCCTGTGACTTTGAGATCTGTGGTTTTATCATCTTTTTTTGGATATCCAAATGTTTTTGATTAATGCACTGATAAAGCTCTAATGGGGTATGTTGGTGGATTAGCCATCGTTCCCACAAATATTTTGGAAGGGCTCTTCTTTTTGTTCTGCTTAGTTTTATGGGTTAAGATGATTTTAATATTCCACAGATATAAATCAAAAGTGTGTAGTTTGATCTAATCCATGTATTCGTTGTCTGCTGGGTATATTTGGTCTTTATGGGGATTGAATTAACTTTACTTGCAGCTCAAGATTTTCTTCTGTTTAGCGCAAAAAATAACACATTTGAGGAGGGGGGTGTTGGAATATTCTGCTATGACATTTGCTATAAAATTGATACCAAACAGAAATAAGAGAGGATAGGAAAAGCAGCTGTTTCAAGTCTGTGATAAGGTTTGTCCTGTTTAAAATTTGGTGAAAATGTATTAACCCCCAAGAATCAGGTGGAGTGGATGCATTTCTCCTTTAAGACTTTTCTTGCTACAATAACATAAAGCAGATACCAGCCAAAGAACAGATTTAGTGAATTGATTCCAAACACAGTACTAATAAATCTCCAGCACATACCATATGACATGTTTGAATCAGATATTGGCTCTGCATCATTAACATTGTGTTGTTAGAGTGGAAGAGGGGCATACCAATGGTTGGAGTATTTTTAGCTTACTCTATTATAAGGCTTACTCTATTGTAAAGCTAAAAAAAACATTATTTTGCTAACAAGAAGTGTGCTCGTGTTTTGCTTGCACTGTTCGATCTCCTGTGCCGCTGTCATTTGTCGGAAGCTGCTTTTAGCGACCCCCTGAACGTTGTCAGTAGCTGTGCTCTGATTGGAAGGAGCTATTTTCTTCCTCCAGTTTTCCTATTTAAGCCACGCATCAGGGTTATCCTCACGAGTAGCTGAAATCATGAAAATGCTAAAACCCTGAAGCGCTGGCCTTTTACAATAAGAAAAGATACCCCCCCCCCCACAAACACCCTTTTTAAAATAATATGAAGAAGAAAAAAAGAGACAAAGAACCGTGCAGAGAATGCCAGGTAAGTCGCCTATGTTTTCATTGCATCTTCCATCAGAAACATTCCCCCTTGTTCCCTGATTTCACTAGGAGAATATCCGCTCAGCTGTTATTGTTGAATGATTCTGCCGTGCTGCATATTTTTCCCCCTGCATCGTACGGGGGGCTCTTTTTACAGTGCATTTCTCTGGTGAATTCTTTAATGAGATCCCTTCCTGATAAGATTGCAGTGACCTGATTAACTCTGATCCGACCTTTCTTCTGCTCGGTGTTATTTATGGAACATGCTGTTCTTGTTGTTCACAATGGACTGTGCTGCTTTTTACAATACAACATCTGTCCTTCCCAGGGGATGCGGCTAAATATTCACAGCTCCATGCTCCTCATCATCACCGGGGCATGGCTCAGTTCCTGAAACGCCTGCTCTCAGAGCCGTCTTTCTAGATGGGCTCTGATTATCTCTGAGATCAGCACTGATACGCCATGCCAGATATGATCATCCAATGATTTTCGCCAGCTGTGCAGCAACATTTAAATATATACCTGTGTACCTTGGGTTGGTGGTGTGGATCCAGATTTGTCTTTTTCTTTGTTTGTTATTTGTGTTAGTGTTTATCCTAAATTTAGATAACCATAGTGTGTGTCTGTTCACTCTATTTACTGGTATGAGATCTATTATCCAGAAAGCTCATTGTGTGCTATGTTTGGCTAAACACACAACTATGCAATATTTTTTTAATAACCTTACTACACAGTCTTCATGTGGTAGAACGATCCCTTATTCATAAAACCCCATCTCCTAAGCATTTGGGATAACAGCTGTTTTTTCTCATTTTAAGCCTTACACAATAGAAAGTACATTCAGGATTTGCTTAAAAAGTTGTAAGTAGCTAAAAATTGTGATATGTGTGGGCAGTGTTCAGATAGGAGATATGGAATCACTTGCAGATAATTAAACCCTATTAAAGAAGAAGGACAGATACCAAAGAGATTAACCACAATAGTGCAAGTTATAACACTATATTTATTCTGCAGAATGCTTTACCATACCTGAGTAAACAGCTCTAGAAACACTCTCTGTTTGTTTAGGATAGCAGCTGCCATATTAGCTTGGTGTTACATCACTTCGTGTCTGAGTCTCTCCCTGCCCACTCATAGCTCTGGGCTCAGATTACAGCAGAGAGGGGGAAAAGGGAGGGGGAGAGAAGCAAACTGAGCATGCTCAAGCCCTAGCCCTGGAAGTTAATGCTGAAAACAGGAAGTCTGATACAGAAGTCCATGTGTACACAATAAAAGGAAAGAAATGTGGTGTTTCTTTTGACAGATGACTCAGAGCAGCATTACTTCAAGGGTTTACTGGTGTATTTATATAGACCTTTCTGATAAAGCTTACTTAATTTTAGCCTTTCCTTCTCCTTTAAGAGTGTTGCTGTTTGTGTGATTATGTAGCTCAGAAGAAAACAAATTTCTGGGGTTCCAGGCAAATGTGCACCAATACGGTTACCTATAGCAACCTATCAGCAATTATCCTTGATCGGTCTTCTTAAGGCTGAATAATGACAGCAAAGTATCTGATTAGTTTCTGCCCTGTTGCGAATGTGCCTATAAATTCATCTCAATGTTACTAAAGCACGCGTATATATTTTTAGAAATTGCTTCCCACAAAGAGCTGGTAAATGTTCTTACCGTATATACCCGAGTATAAGCCGAGTTTTTCAGCATCCAAAATGTGCTGAAAAAGTCTACCTCGGCTTATACCCGGGTCAGCGGTACCCGACCCGAGTAGCTGAGATTGCAGTCACTTTTAATCATTCCTATACTAACAGTACACTTGGGGAGAGACTGCAATATCCCACAATGCCCTCTGTTGGTTATATGAAAGAATAACAGTGCGCCCTCTGTTGGTTATATGAAAGAATAACAGTGACTGCAATATCACACAGCGCCATCTGTTGGTTGTATGAAAGAATAACAGTGCGCCCTCTGTTGGTTATATTAAAGAATAACAGTGACTGCAATATCACACAGCACCCTCTGTTGGTTATATGAAAGAATAACAGTGACTGCAATATCACACAGCGCCCTCTGTTGGTTATACGAAAGATTAACAGTGATGGCAATATCAAACAGCACCCTCTGCACATGGTAGTGGGACAGTGGGACAATGCACACAGTAATCCGTTTGGCAATTCTCTGTCACCATCAACTTTGCAAAGAAGTCCGGTTGATCGCTGGGGGGGTCGCTTTGGCAGAATGTGCGCTGCTGGGAGACAGGGCTGTAGTTGTGTCTAGGCTTATACTAGAGTCAATAAGTTTTCCCAGTTTTCGTAGGTAAAATTAGGTACCTCGGCTTATACTCTGGTCGGCTTATACTCGAGTATATACGGTATATCTTATTCAAAAGTAAATACATGATGGGAACCATTAATCAACAGTAGGCACTGGCTAGGGTCAGGAATCAGAAGGTTGTGAGTTATTTCTCCAAAATAATAAAAATATAATTAAAAGTTCAATCCATTTATTGGGACATACAGGTGACGGCCTGACACATTTTGTGGCTGTTGGGGCACTTACTCATAGGCTAATGGGTGCTCCCCAGGCATTCTTTTTAAGGGGGCTCTGACCAATAGCAACAGTGTACATCTCAACCAATTTCAATTGTGGAAACTGGCTTGCTAGGGTCAGTTTATTCAGAAGCCATTCCTTGGTCCAGCGCTGTAGCATTAGAGAAGACTAATTAAGGTAGGGAAGAGAGTTAATTTTTATATGAGCTATTAACAACATAAAATATAAAAAAGGACCTATATCATTTAGCATTTATATTTTAGTTTATATTAATAATATGCACTGAGAAGATGTGTATGTGTATCAAAGCAAAATGAATAAATCAGCAATATGGGACCATTCACATCAAATTTGTCCTTGGGTGTTGTGTATTTAAAATTACCTGAACATAAATGGCATCATATTTATAATTGATTGTTTTGTCTTTCAAACAGTCTAAAACATCAGAGATAGGTGTATGGCCTACTCAGCATTTTTACCAGTGTGGTTTTCTTCTAGGGATGCACCGAATCCAGGATTCAGATCGGGATTTGGCCAGGATTCGGCCTCTTTCAGCAGCATTCGGATTCGGCCGAATCCTTCTGCTCAGCCGAACCGAATCAGAATCCTAATTTGCATATGCCTCATTTGCATATGAAAATTAGGGGCAGGGAGGGAAATCGTGTGACTTTTTGCCACAAAATAAGGAAGTAAAAATTGTTTTTCCATTCCCACCCCTAATTTGCATATGCAAATTAGGGTTCGGATTCGGTTCGGTATTCAGCCGAATCTTTCGTGAAGGGTTTAGGGTTCGGCCGAATCCAAAATAGTGGATTCGGTGCATCCCTATTTTCTACACATTCAGCCTCTTTTTCTCTTCATTTGAATGAGAAAATTATGCTTATTGTAGACTTTGGTGATATCAAGCAGGCATCGTTGGGAACAGGCAGCCATCATCTTCTTTAATAAATGACAAGGAAGCAGCTGCGGTTGGGGAAGGGCATTTTCTCCTTCCTTGAGCCACCCTGGCAGTCAAAGCAGAATGAATAAATCCACAATAAGGGACCATTAACACCAAAGTAAGAATTTGTGCTTGGGTATTTTGTATTTAAAATTACCTGGACATAATTTACATCATATTTATAACCTATTGTTTTACATCAGCGTTGACCATCATGGTCTTCTCCATTTTCAGCCCCTTCTTCTCTTCAAATGAATGAGTAAATAATACCTATTGTAGATTTTGGTGATGTCAAGCAGACATCGTGTGGGAACAGGCAACCATCTTCTTTGTTAATATATGACTGTGAATCAGCGGCAGTCAGGCATTTTGTCCTTCCTTGAACCACCCTGATAGTCAAGAACCTCCAGTTCCATTAAGCATTATGAATGTATAGGTTGGGCTAATGGTAATGTCACAGGGTAACTTTTGCCAATAGCTTCAAATAAGTAGAAAACTTTACCAGCTCTCCAAATGGAGGACATTTTGAGTCCTGCAGTTTTCCAACAGATGACTTTGACAGTCAGTATACCCTTATAAAATTAGCATAATCTTACAAAGCAGTTAGAAGTTCAATTATTCAGTTTGTTAAGAAAGTCCTTGTAGATATTTCATCCCTTTCTGATTTTCAGCAGAAGTAATGTCTAACTGGTTATTGTAGGAACAAATCGGGAAAATAGAATATGTGCCATTTGTCAAGGCCTAGTTGTTTACAATGGCAACACTTTATAGAGATATTCTGTATTGTTGTAATACTTTCCTCCACTTGGAGGACTTAAAAAGTCACCTGAGATGGAGCTTTAGGTAGAAGTGCTGAAGGATAATTGAGCTAGAGGCATATGGGACATTTTCTGTTGGATATCCCATAGATCAGCTTAACAGTCCTGTAACAATTTTTTGTGTAGCGTTGCTTTCCTGCCAAACATGTGCAGTAGTAATGGGAGTCAACAAATGTACAGATGCTACTAAATCAGGTATTAAAACCCTCTAAGAAGTGTATATACAGTATAGTCTTATATACATCTTTGTTCAACATGAGCACGATAAATAGGCGTTGAAGATGTATTCTATTTTTTTATTTACACAAATCCATATATGAGTAACTGTTTTGTTTTTACTTTTACTACCTTCATCTCCCGCACCCCCTGTAATATAGGATAGTTTGTTCCAATGGATATACCAAACTCTGTATAAACAAACCCCAGCTGCAGCCCGTATCAGAATTTGAGATAAGCAGGAGCTCATAGGGTTTATCTATGGATTTATGATTAACCAATTTATCCTTCTCAGGGTTGCTCAGAAAACCACACAAAATGAAACATGTTTTAGTTTCAATCTTTGCCTATCTTAATGCTAGAAATAACAAAAACTGTCAATATATTTCTTAATTAAACAACACACAAATTGTATGTTCTAATTCAGCTCTATTTACTGAACTTATGTTCAAAGAGAAGGGTACAAAATGCACCCTCCACAAAATACACCCTATGGCTTTCTGTCATCTCAGCAACATCTCTTCATACTAATATCTGATTGAAGGTTTAGTCTTTCCATGAATCCTTTGACTGCAGCTCCCCTTTGACTGGAGGAAAGTGTTTCTCTTCTACTGATCTTCACAAGATTACCTATTCATTTGTGAATCAGTTTCTTTCCACACTTATGAATATGTGGCAACCTAAAAGTATAGTTGAGATAGGAGCCCAGATGATAGGCTATGAGTAAGTGCCCATCCTTGGCACGAAACGCGTCAGGTTTGAATATGTCCTAATAAAGATTTTCTACTTTTTTATATCATCTGGGCTCCTTTCTCAATAGTAAGTCTACCTGCTTTTGTTTTTTGCTTGATTACATTAAATTACATGGTCCTTGGACGGGGGGGTCTGTTTGGGATTAGACTACTGTGAACAACTTTGTTAATGGAATGAGGATTTTTTTGGAATATACACTTATTTTTGGACTATGTTCCAGCAGTAGAGACACACACCACAGTTAATCAGTTTACTTAACCTAAAAGTATACTTTAGTCAAATAGTTTATTCTTATTGGATTGTGTTTCCTTCATTTTCAAACAGATCTTCAAAATTGTGTAGTCTACATCTATAGATTGCAATCTCAGCCTCTGTATTGGTCACATCGTATGAATATTTGCCTCCAATGCTTGCTAAAATATTGGGCTGGATTTGCATGACTTAAATAGAACTGAATAGACGGAATTACGTTTATTGGTCTGAGAACACTGGAATGATGTCTGTATTGTAAACTAGGCATATTACAATCGATAATCTCGTAAATTAATCATAAAAATGGCCACCTGCAGCCCCATTACACGAAAAGTTCTTTTCTGGTCAAATTTAATCTCTCCCATAAATTTTTTGGTCATAAACCTTAAAATTAGCCTATAATTTGAGTAGTTCAATGTTTTGGTCAGTAAGCTGCTGACTCATTGTCGACCTGTGCATAACCATCTTAAATGACCATCATATTTTACATTTCTGATATTTGAGATCCCTATAACTGCAAGATTAGTGTATGAAAATAATGTGATGATGGTGTGCGCCAAGCAGCTGCAAGTTAAGCAGTTAAAAATGGCCAATGAGATATGTGAGCAGTCTATAATATGCATTTTATATCTCCATCTTGTTTATTTTCTTAGTTCACTGTAAGTCGGGGTAGACATAGCTGTAATGTGCTTTTTTCAGTCTTTGTTACTCCTTCAGGACATTGAGCCATTCACGGAAAATTTGAATACAAATAAGTAGGGCGGCATTCCTGCCAAGCATTTGCTGGTCTAGGATAGACATGAACTCAAAAAGTAAAGTCATTTGATGATGCAACTTAGATGCCGTAGTTTTATCACCAAGCCTTGTATAATACGTTCTTTATACAAGTAAGGAGTTTACTATAATGCTCTATATGGATTGGGTTTTTGATGCTTATGATTTGGAGTAAATATTTCATTATTGAAAACGTAAGGAAGATTTTTGACCCATTGTCAGATCTTTCTTCCATGGTTGAGATGGAAACTGCTTAGCGAGATTTTGGCTCACCATGCTGAGCTTTGTTCTGATGGGAAAAGCTGTTATTTCTTTACTGCTTTGTAATCAAAAGAGGCGGTCTGGCATTAAAATTTTCTGGTTGGGCAGCAGATTTGAAATGTATCTACACATCAGATCTCTAGCTTTGTGCATTCTCAGCAGCGCAGTATATAGGCAATGATATCAAACCGATGATGACTATAATTGTGTGAATCATTGTGCAGTGTAATTATTATTGAATGGCATTGTCTTTCTTTCTAAAAACAGAGAAATTACATCGGAGATATTTTTAAGGAACAAAACCTAAAATCTAGACATAAATTGGATTGGATTCTTAGCGAGGATTTGCTGAACTTGAAGATTTTTATGCAAACTTATATTAGCCCCCACAAAGTCTCCCCCCCCCCCCACAAAGTCTAAAATAATGTGTGTGTTGAATTGCCATCATTCCCAGATTAAAGGATATATTCCGTCACACCCCTGATCAGATAAGACCATGCTTAGGCACCCCTGTCCACTGTAAAGAAAGCCCATCATTTCTTTTGTGCAATTTAGGGCACAAGTTTTCCCAGTACAATCAAATGCGGGCGATGCTCAACTATAACTCTCCGCTTGTTGTAGCGTCGGGTGCAAGCTGCAGGTTCCCCTGCCAGAGACCCACGTATAACTTCAAGAATCCTGTGAAAGTGGTTTTATTGTGCCAATAAACAAGGCAACATTTCGGGCTTGAGAAAGGGCATTGGCCCGAAATGTTGCCTAGTTTGTTGGCACAATAAACCACTTTCACAGGATTCGCGTGTTTCCTGAAGTTATACGTGGGTCCCTGGCAGGGGAACCTGCAGCTTGCACCCGACGCTACAACAAGCGGAGAGTTATAGTTGAGCATCGCCCGCATTTGATTGTTTGTTGATACACTTTTTGCCAGTACTACTCTTATTTATGAGGGAATAATTGGTTAAAGGTGAAGGAAAGGCTTGGTGCACTTGGGTGTGCTAAATGTGATTGTATTGACTTACCTGAAACCGTGGGGCATTGAAATTTTCTGCTGATAGGAGCACTGGCCCTGGGGTTTCCATCTTCATCTTTCTTTGCGCGGCTGCGCATGTGTAGTAGAATGAAAAGCCGAACTTTAACTAAAAAGTTGGCTATTTCGTTTAACTGCGAATGTGTTTGTCCCAGGAAATTCAAATAAAGAAGAAGATGGAAGAAGATCAATCCGTGGTGCTCACTGGTATAACCCCGGGACGGTGGAGTTTTCTGCTGATAGGAGCACCAGCCCAGGGTTTCAGGTTAATCAATACAATCACTTGGGGTGCCTAACATTTGGCACCCCCAGGTGCACCAAGCCTTTCCTTCTCCTTTAAAGGAGCTTTATTTTCTTTTTCTATCTGTGCCAGGGTATGTAACATCTGGTTAGTGCTGGTGAAGTCAAGTCGGGAACCCTCTTCTTCTAGAGATGATTAAATATTCATGTTTGGGGCAGCTGTTTGGGGATCTGTCAGTTCCAAAGGACTTCAGTGAAGTCTATTACATATGTGTGCACTAATGACTGAAAAATGGACTATGACACAGTGACACACAGGCCTTTATTTTAAAAAACAAAAGGAAATCATTTGGTCAGTCATCTTTTATCAATTTATTTCAGCTGGTAATGGTTATATGTTTAGCATTTTGTGTTGAAGGTTGAAGTGAATCTGTCTGTTGGCTTTATTATATGTGTTATTTTGTACAATAGGAGATCTTGTTTAATTATATATATCTATCTATATATGTATGTGTGTGAAAGACAAAGCTGTTAAGGCTTCAGCATTTTTGGAATAAAAAAAAAATCACTGTCCCTTTGTATTCCATTGGCAGGTAGATCAGTACCTATCCGAAGCAAAGGTATAATTGCATGAGCTTCAGGTCAATGGAAGTCTGTCATTCACATCTCATTCACATCTACAAGTCTGGTCTGCTTTCAGGCAAACTGTCTAGTAAAACTAGCAATATCCCAAGTAAGGGCTCTCATCCATACTGCAGCAGCCCAAGTCAGAAAACATTTCCAAAATTCACATCTTAATCTGGTTAATGGATCCACTGTATGCACTGTATTACTGAACAGAAGCAGTACGGAAATTAGTAAGATATTTCAGATTTTTATTTAGCCCAGAAACAATTTCAAGGTATTGTGCTAATGTAAGTCCATATAGGGCTATACTACTCAAAGACTGAAGGAATATTTGTTGTCTATATGTAAAGTTAGCCATATACATATAGGTATTAGACAGAAGCTTGTTAGTAACAATTTTATCATCTGTGTTGTCACACCTGCATTTAAACAAAGTTTCAATGCAATAATTGAATGTATTGTTTTTACATAGTCTCTTAATAGGGAAATATTGTTGATTTTAGTTTACTATTCCTTTTTTCTACTCATCTTATGTATATGTAGAAGTGTATACATTTGTATTCATTATTTTTCATATGCATGACTTTTACCCACAAAGACATGTACTGTACAAGTTTGCATCTTTGTATGAATACACATACTGTACACATTGGGGTTATTTACAATCAAGTCAAGGTGGAGAATCCATGGGGCAAATTGGGTGAACTCTGTGCTATGAACTGCTTTTTCCACGATTCTTCTTCACGCATACGTTTATATCAGTTACTGAAAATCCCATTGAAACCATAGCCTTGAAATAGTTGGTAGCACAAGATTTGCAAAATTGCTCCTCATTCATTGGTGTACCCCATTGTAGATGATCCCATTATGTGTTAATATGCTACTACCGATTGTAAATTTGATTACAGGATTGATCAAAATGTAGGAATAATCAGACTGCACAAAGCTGTTGAACGCTAGATAGACTGGGACCAGCAACACCAATAAACTGGGTGCATTTGGCTTCTAAGCCGCTCTAGAGAAGATTCGAGGATATTTGGCAACATCTGCAGAGCTACACATTTTAGTACCTATACTAAAGTGTAACTTGCCTAGAACTGTATTCCAGCCTGTTTGTGCAGACCAATTATTCCAACAATTTGGCCAGCCAATAATTTGCATGCCTTGCAAAATGATACCTGAATTTTCAGTTAGGTTCACATTTTTCTTTATTCTTTTTTGTTTTTAAATCTGTCTCTTGCCCTGTAGCAAATTAGACGGCCGGACGAAAACAAAGTCATTACTAATAGAGTTGGATCCTTCAAAGTAAATATGTTGGAAATGCTTGCACTTTTGACTTCCATCCCCACACATCTGAGGCTCCTTCTTTATTCATTAGTATTATTTTGTGATTGCTGATTTGCTGGCTGCCATTGTCTTTGTTCATTTTACTTTCTCATGTCTGCAAGTCCGTGCCAACTGCCAACCACAGTATCTCTTGACTTGGTTTCAACAAGGACATTGTCTGGAGGTCTGAAGATCAATTATGGAACTTATTTGCTGTTCTTCATATTTGTTTGTGATTGGGCATAACAGTTTTTCCCTAAAAGAAGTTGTCTTAAGAGAATTATAATCAGGGATGGGCGAATTTGACCAGTTTCGTTTCGCCAAAAATTCGCCGCAGGCAAAATGTCGCAGACGCCCATTAAAGTCTATGGGCGTCATAAAAAATTTGTTGCGCGGCGAAATTATTTTGTCGCACGTCTTTTTTTTTGGACGCACGTCTCCATACAAGTCTATGGTCGTCATTTTTTCGGCGAAACAAGGCGAAAAAATTCGCCCATCCCTAATTATAATACAAAAGTCCTTAATTAAGCCAATTTAGCTTTTTCTCTCCAAAGGACAGAACCATTCCATTGAGTCCCTCAAAAGAAGAGTATACTCTAAGGTGAATGTGGATACAAGTTTAAAGAGGGATTTCACAGCATTGCCCCAGGGTTTAATTGGTATTAAAACTCAAAACTGTTTTTGAATCTTTTAAAAAATATTTATGCTTTATGGTTAAGCTACTTCGGCTTGTAGAGATTTACGTTCAGGTAACCAATATATAAACAGGGGTTTCTCAATGAAACACTAGGGTTTTAGATGTCAAGCTTCTCATTTTATTATCAGCATAAACCGGCCTGGGTTTAAATAGTATCTGGCCCCCGTGCATAGAAAAAAAAAGTCCTACTTCACAACAGCAAAAAAAAATGACCAAAGCAGATATCCACATTGCTGTTAAAAATGACTATATTTAAGAATTTAAATGACTATGGCAATGAAAAATGAGTCCTAATATTTTCCTAAACATCTTGTATAATCTTGGAAAAAATATTCTAAAATAATTTATTTTCCTGGGAACACATGTCAAGTACTTTAGAGACGTTATTATCAAACTTTTGGTCAGGGTCTCCCTTAGTTAGTGAATTGAGCATAGATACAGCAAAATATCGGTGTATCATTCATTCAGTCACAGTTGCAAGAATATCGGTGACCGGAAATATATATTCACCCCAAATCTCACTCTAAGCAACCTTCAAGCTGGACTTTTAGGTGTCTCTAGGAGAGAAAATGGTTAGCTAGGTATTTTACACCTAGCTTAGAAATGCCTTTATCTCTCTCTTTGCCAAATAGTTTTCAAAATCTTAAATACTCTTATACTTTAATATTTAAAGTCAACAGTGGAAGAATGTCTATGTAAAAAAAAATGTAATATTTGATAGAAATGTAAGTTTGCATTTGGTGTATTCCTGCCAAGAGCAATCCATGACTTACTTAAATATACAGGCTTGATATGTCATGTGGTGATTTGTTGGGGCTTTATTTTACAGCATACTAAGGAAATTAAAAGGATTGTACTTGCTTGACGGCATGGCCCAAAATCCAAAAGTACTGGATTTTTTTATAGGAAACAATGTAATCAGTTTAAATTGATTCAAAATGTCACAAAAAGAAAATATTAACTCATCATGGGGCCTCATTTACTTAGTGCCAATGTACCTATAGCCTTGCATTCCACTAACAACAACAGCAACAATACATCTCATTACAGGAGGTTCCAGCATCCTGGCATAGTTGGGAAAATGTTACATTTATACATGTAACTATTACCCCAGTGCATCCCTAGAAATATTGGGTAAAGGTTGTTTCCAAGACAATTTATCACTTGGACTAATGCCCACTGCTCAGTGAAATGCCTCGGACATAGTTAATAGAAACCCCTGATTTAATTCTTTCGATGAGCACATGTAAGATACTAATGTATTCTTTGAATGTCAAAGTTCTGCTTGTCTTGTCAAGACAAGCTATTCCATTCTTTTAGCAACACCATATCAGCATCTTCTATTTCTACCAGAGAAGGAATAATTGCAAACCTCTGACAACTGTAAGAATCTCTTTAACACTTGAAAATGTACTTCTGGTTCAGCACCAGTAATATACAGACTGGTTAACTTTCACTGATTTATTGCCACATGCAGAATTTATTGTGTGTGTTTGATTCATTTTAATGTTTGGTTCCTAGCTTTTTTTATGTGCAAGAAAACGTATCTGCAGATGTAAAATATCTTCTGACCATATTACGTTATCTCCATTTTTTGTACTTATTGGAATTCACTTATTACACTCGATTGGATTTCCTCAAATCCATTTGTGTTATATACTGACTTTGTTCTTCAGTCTTTATGAAGTAACATCCAGCATTTTTGGGTTGTAGAGTCTTGTTGCCAGTTCATTACATAGAGTGGATTAAGTAAGACATCAGTATTTCTGCCCCATGCCAGGAGGGTAAAGTTCTTATTTAAAAATACCACAGGTATATTGAGACAGTATATGCTATTAAAATTTAATAAAAAATTGAATCCCTTTGTATCATATACTGAATTTGTTCTTCAGTCTTTAGGAAGTACCAGTGTCTACCATTCTTGAGTTGTAGAGCCTTGTTTCCAGCTCATTACATAGAATGTCTTAAAGGAGAACCAAACTCTTTTTATGAAAATCCCCTACCCTATATAGACCCCCTCCCTGCTCCCCCCCCCCAGGCTAGGTGTTACCCTGGGTAAGTGCCCCTAACGCTAACGTCCAGAGTTCACGGACGCCATCTTCTTCTCTTCGGTAATCTTCGGCTCTTCTTCCGTGGCTTTTGGCACATGCGCAATTGCTCGGGCCTGGAAGATTGCGCCAATACGCTGCTCTCTTCCCGAAGATTACCGAAGAGAAGAAAATTGCGTCCGTGAACTATGATGCCCTGAATCTGCATCGAGGGGAAAGTAAAGACTTAGGGGCATTTACCCAGGGTAACACCAAGGCTGGGGGGGCAGGAATGGGGATCTATGTAGGGTAGGTGATTTTAATAAAAAGGGTTTGGTTCTCCTTTAAGTAAGACATCACTGTCCAATGCAGGACTTTTATGGATCCAATTAAAAAATGCCACAGGTACATTGAGACAGTATATGCTGTCAAAATTTAATAGAAGAATGCTGTTGGTTTGCTTTCTTTAAAATACAATAAATATTTACCATATTGGATAGTGACATATACCAAACTACACTGATTTATTTTCTGTAAGACTCTTAGGCACCTCTTTTTGGAACCCCCCCAATATAACATTTATATTATATCCTTAAACCACTATGAGAGCTACAAATCCATGTTCCCCAGTTACAACTTTGTTCTTTTCTGTCCTGGGGTGGTCTTTGGAACTTTGTATCAGGCTGAAATTAAACAAAGACTTTGCTTTTAAAAAATGACTGAACTGTGCCCTGTAGAAAAGAGCAGCACTTTACATCTTTTAACAAAATGTCTGACCTATTTTATGAGCCTGAATCTCTAGACGCGGAGCTATGTCAAACATCTATAAAAATGATTGGGATAGCCATCAAGAAGTTACTGCTTAAGCAGTATTGAATTATCTACAAAGTGTGGAATGACCTCAATACAGCTCGTTTTTAAAGCTTTGTTTTTTGTCAGAGAAGGAAAATAAATCAGCATAGAGGTCAAGATGGGCTTTTTATTGATACAAGAGAAAACCGAGATAAAATTGCATAATGCAGAGCTTTGCTGAACATAATAGTAGTATGTGCTTCTTGGTAATGGCTTGGTGTACAGCTAGCAATCAACCTGTCACCAGTCTCTGCTCAAGTAGAGCAAGCACTAAAACCTCTCTTGTACTTACTATCTCTCTAGCATATTTCTTGTCACCAACTAAGTGTTCAGGCATGCATCACTCTCACAATGCCTGGTAGTATTTCCAGCATTGTACATATTAGGGCAAGGAGAACAACAGGGCAGAATGAAACTGGGAGAAGTTAATGTCATCAAGGATGATTAATAAAGAGCAATTGCACTAAAAGGCTTTGTGACCCCATTAAAGTACAGTACCCCTGGCCAGATTACTTTATATACAGTATTTACTTAAAGGGGACCTGTCACCCTAAAAAATAATTTCAAATTCTTTTCTATCATGTTAGTTGAGCAAAATAAACTTTACTTACACTGTATTTATTATTTAAATTTTGTTTCCTTCTGTTTTGGAATTATACAATCACAGCAAGCAGGCAGCAGCCATTTTGTGGACACGGTTATTAAGGGAAATTGTGTATCACCCCAAAATCCCCAAAATCTTGTGTATGAACCAGAATGAGGGACCTAATGTCCATGTGCAGTGCCCTACACAATTATAGAGCCTGAGGAGGGAAGGGGGAATGTGGGGAGAGCAGTGACATGTAGGAAGTGCTGAATGGAAAGTGAAAGTAATTGACTGCCCCGCCTCTATGCCACGGGCATAGAGGCGGGGCAGGTAATATTTGATTGACAGTTTAGATATTTAAACGCCTTTATAACAGGTATGGATGTTTTAATGAAAAAAATTTTTGGGGTTCCATATTTAATTTGGAAAGGACTTTCATTATGCAGTTTTTTATATGTAGGTGACAGGTCCACTTTAATGTTGTACTAAAGGTATCAGGGTGTTAAAAATCAACACATTTGCAAATGTTAATGCAACAAATATTTATTAATGTTTACGTCAAGGAACATTGAGGGGCAGTAAAACCTTTTTTGATCAAGTAGCCCACGGTAGTATTTGAGGTATGTTTAGAATCATTTGCTGATGTTTAACGGACTCCATTTTCCCCTCTACACCTACAATGCAAATTGTTTTTATTCATCAAATGCTGCTCCTTTTTTTCTCCAAACAAACCTTTTGTGATTGTAACCAAAGAGTTTAATATTTTTTTCTTTAGTTCACAGCACTTGTTTCAAAAAGACTTCTGGCTTGTCTAGATGCTGTTTTGCACACCTCATATGTTGACATTTGCAATAAGGCTTACTCCTGATGACTCTTCCAACCAAGTCATGTAGGTGCAAGCATCTCTGCAGCGTGGGAAAGTGCAACACCAATCCTTTGTCAGTCAAACCTTCCTTTGCAGTTATATGAGGGCTTGCAGTTGCCTTTTTTGGTCAACATATAAGCAGTTCTCTGAAAGTTTTCTTGGTCTTATAGACCTTGTCTTGACTCCCACATTTCCCCTTAACTGACATTTCTTATTAACATTTCCCCTTAACTGACATTTTTAGATGACATTAATGCAGAGGTATTATCTCCTTGGCCTTCAGGCTGATTTCCTTCTGGCACTGCACCATATCCCCACTTCTCTAGGTTGGCCAACCCCACAATGCCATACTCTGTTCCCCACTCAGAGTATCCATATCTTTTCTTCCTTCCAAATATTCACATTAGCCTTTTGTTTCTGCGACATCAGCTTAGTAACATTCTTACAGATACCTGATAGTCAACTTGCATTGGAGCTGTGCTGTGCAATTGACTGATATCACGCTTGCATTTATAGATCAAGAGTATTTTATTTATATATTATATGTGTCTTGTAGTAAACAAATTGTATGCATTTTATCTCTGAGGCTATACGAGTCAAAACATTAAGTCTGTGAATTTTAAGAGTGGTCTTTCAAAGGCATTCTTATATTTTTCACAACTTTTGTTTCCCCTAATGCGCACTACTACATGTAGTATTAATGGAATGTAAGTAATAATTTTATTGATTAAACCAAATAGATTTTATTTAGATTTTACAGTCTTTTGGGCTTCATTAAGCATGGTGTAATACAAAAACTTAAATGGCACATATTTATGAAACCACAAGTAGGATACAGTAAAATTCTTACCCTTTTAACACAAGTATGGATTTCCAATAGCACATCAATCAGTTAGCCTGTCAAAGTAGTGATTTAAGTGTCCCAGGTTGTTACAATAGATTGTGTTTAGGGTCCATCAGTGGTTTCATTAAACCGTGTTTATAGGCAGTGTGTTTCTCAGAGTGATCTATAATACCTTCTTCTAGCTCAGGTCAAGATTCATTTCCATGAACAGGAATAGATGAGTGTATCTTGTCCTATCTCTAAACACACAGACACACACAAAAACACACACATATATCGGCACTCACAAAAAAAACAGGTGCCTGGGTGCAATCCTCAAATATGAGTAGCTATATAGTCCATAAAAGGAGCACTCTCAGGTCTTACGAAAAAAACAAAGCATCTTTTATTGTGGGCACAAAAAACGAACGTTTCGGCTGTGGCACCATATATATATATATATATATATATATATATAGCTTTAAGGATCCATCTGGGTGAAATCAATTAAAAAATATTAGCGTATAATTAAATATAAGCGTCATACTGAAATAAGAAACTTTCTGAATATAATCATTTAAAAATTCTGTACCATTTTTTAAATATTCAAGTTTACTATTCCATCTCAACATCTGTCTCTTCATGCTGGAGTCGGAGTCCGATTTTTTAACAGATCTAATATATCTTTTGGGGGGTCCTTTTTCTAGCAGATGTATTGGAGATAACTCAAATAACTGAATCAAGCACAAACAAAATAACTGACTAAGGCACAAATCCTGCATGTAGAGTGAGAGAGAGTTTCTGTTGGTTATTTTAAACCATGGGCTCTAATCCATCTTCTAGGCAATGGAGCACCCCCTAAAAAAGATGTTATAGACCTAACTCTTAATTAAAATGTGTCTCTGACTTCTGCATGAGGAAAAAATGAAAAGAAGCAGATTGCTGAGGGGGAGATAGTGAAGAAAAATTTTCAGAAATTATACAGATTTCTAATTATAATAATTATTATTATATTTTGAAAATTTCAGTATGCTGAAGTTATATTACCCAGTTGTAGGGGTTAAAGAGTGTCAAAAATAATTTTATGATCACAAATGTGTATCAAGGAACACATTTGTCTTATGTGTTACAGTTTTATTAATCATTCATGCTCCCGTCAACCCCAAATAAATTTATAATACACTGCGGGGTGGTGCTTTATTTTAGAAGAATTTTCTTTTTATCTGTTTAGTTACGTAATTTAATTTTTGGTCGCTATTTTCTACTCAAAGTGTAAAATGCTGATTCCAGGTTTGTATTTTATAATAATTAGACCCTTATGAATTAATTTTCTCTCACTTTTGATAGTATACAGCTAATGATCCAATTAAAGAAAGGATGTTATTTTGGCCCCTTTATTATTGATTTAAAGGGGTAATTCATCATAAATATAACTTTATAGGGACTGTATATCAAATGTTAGTTTGTTCTTGCTGAAAATTCAGGTTTTCCTGCAGATTGCATTTTTTTGTTTTTTTTTATTAATTTTTCTTGTTAAAATGAATTTGTAATAAAAAAAAAATCAGCAGCTGTTGAGATTCATTGAAACCAACGGGCACATCAGCATTTGAATGGAATCTCTATCATTACACTCAAAACTTTGTGCAGTGCAAGACAAATTTTCTTTGATGCTTTCACACTTAAACTGTCATGGGAAAAAACATTTTTTTCAAAATGAATCCGTTAATTGTGTTGCTCCTGAAATCCATTTCTCAAAAGAGCAAACAGATTTTTTTATATTCAATTTTGAAATCTGACATGGGGCTAGACATATTGTCAATTTCCCAGCTGCCCCAAGTCATGTGACTTGTGCTCTGATAAACTTCAATCACTCTTTACTGCTGTACTACAAGTTGGAGTGATATCGCCCCCCTCCCTTTCCCACCCCCGAGCAGCCAAACAAAAGAACAATGGGAAGGTAACCAGATAGCAGCTCCCTAACACAAGATAACAGCTCCCTGGTAGATCTAAGAACAACACTCAATAGTAAAAACCCATGTCCCACTGAGACTCCTTCAGTTACATTGAGAAGGAAAAACAGCAGCCTGCCAGAAAGCAGGCACTAGTCACATAACTGGGGGCAGCTGGGAAACTGACAATATGTCTAGCCCCATGTCAGATTTCAAAATTGAATATAAAAAAATCTGTTTGCTCTTTTGAGAAATGGATTCAGTGCAGAATTCTGCTGGAGCAACGCTATTAACTGGTGCGTTTTGAAAAAAACATGTTTTCTGATGACAGGATCCCTTTAAGAAATTTCTTTTGACAAATTATAAATAATCCAAAAAAGTGCAATAATGCGCCACAACATTTCTTATGCAGGAGATGTGCCAGAAAAAATTGAAAACCAACTTTGCCCTTTAGTATTAATTATACAAATGTATTTTAAGGCAGTGTGCAATTTTGCTTTTTTACTTAAAATTTTTATGCTATTCAAATTTTTTTCTTCGACAACCCACAGGCTTCAAATTTAAACTGCTATCTTGTTACTAGTGTTTATTTACCCTAACAACTAGCCTGCAGTTAGCAGAATGGAAAATGAAAATAAATAAATAAAAATAGTAATTAATCTGAAGCCTTACTGTCCTGTTATTTGTTTTAGAAACTCTTCTCCAAGAATTATTTTTTGTTCATGCCATGATGGGTCAAGATTATTAATATTTTTTCTAGCATTTTGTTAATATCAGAAAGCAATCCTCTGGGCTGGTTTTCTTTGAGGGAAACTTTTGTCCTTTTATTTTATCCTTTTATTTTGGAGTTTTTAAAGCAAATATTTCAAAACAAAGTGATCGTTTTATGACCTCCTAAGAAAACATATTGTACCTAGAAGCTTTTCAATAAGCAATATCATTTTTACTATTTTCGATGTGCCTGAGGACTGGGGTTGGCAACTGCTTCTTTCAAACCCAATAAGCATGATCATTGTGCACCCTTTGATTCATGTATGTTCCTACTTACTGCAAGTGACTGCTCTGCATAACAAGATCGTAGTTGTTTGTATATCCGCCACACTGCATGCTTCATGTACAGTGCAAAATAATCGCAAAAGGAATTCCTTTTCAACTGTATGCTAAATGGCAGCAAGAAATGTCTTGAACTGAAACAAAAAGCCTTTTTATTCTTTGTTTTTTTAAGAAACAGGATGCTTTTTCAATTGATTTTCTGATGTCCACATATAGCTTCACCGAAAACTGGAGAATCTCAGGGATCACCTGCAAGGCAATGACAAAGGATACTCTCTCAGAGTAAATGTACGATGTACCATTTCTCTCTTCCTTTATTTTTGTTTTGATTTCTGATGGCCAATAGAACAGAAAAAATATACCCTACCTTACCATCCCATGTACCTTTTCCTAATTCTCTTCATTAATTAAATTTTTTTTGTTTAGCAGGGGTTTCATTCGAGTTCTCACCAGTATTTTGCCATTTTGTGAAATCATTTTGATTTGACCTTAGTAATGTATTGTGTAGTTAAATTGCAACACTTTGCAACTAAATGCACAATAGCTTCATGAAGGTATATCATGCCCTTAAATTCAAGAAAATGTTTTAGAAGGTGCCCAGATTTTGACATCACTTTGCATTGTTTTCCTTTGTTTGTCAAATATCTTCCATGGCTGTATTGAAATTTTCAAAATTTGGTCTACCTTCCTTCACTGTTATTGTACACTTCATTTGATGTAAGAGATATATTAGCAATCAGATATTGAGATATGCTGAAACAAGTGGGGATTTTTTTTCTTTTTAAATTGAAACTAAAGTGAATATTGGGCAAGATTAAATTTGAAGAGAAAAACATATTTTAAATTCAATTCTAGATATTCCTGTAGAATTGTGTTGAGTTTTCATGAGATTAATAGGGATGGGCGAATTTTTTCGCCTTGTTTCACCGGAAAAATTACGCCCATAGACTTGTATGGCGGCATGCGTCAAAAACAATTTCGCTGCAATTTCTTTGACGCCCATAGACTTTAATGGGCGTCTGCGACATTTCGCCGGCAGCGAATTTTTGCCGAAACGAAACGGGTCAAATTCGCCCATCCCTAGAGATTAACCATGAGTTTTTCTCATCAAAGCGAATCTGGCCCAAAATCCGATAAGTATCACTCTTTCCTATAGCATTCAGAGATGAACAAAAAAATTACTGTAGTGTTACTCTCGAATAGTAATAATATAATGACGTTGCTGCAAGGTGCCTTATAAATAACATTGCAATACTGATACGCAAATATGCTAAAATTCAATTGTAGCTAAAAAAAAATTCCCATTTTGTGCAAAATTGAATTCATCAGACTGGTAGAAATTGTGAAGTAGACTCAAGAAAATATTGAAAATTGGAATTCGTTTTTCAAGCTTACTTGATAAAGATTACCTCAATTTTAAAATTCTGTATAAAAGGTCCTTTTATAAAGAATGTGATTTTTTTCTGTTTTATTGATTAAGACATCAGTCAAACCTATCTATCGTGGAAAATATAATGTTTTTGTTATACAAACCAAGTTTATTGCTGAAAAAATAAATCATCTCTTTATTTAGATGAGTGTAGAAATGTTATAATATATTTTTTAGGTTATGTATAGTACTTGAATTTGTCATTTCTTTTTTAAAATCCCTCTACTTGACAATGAAAGTTACATTTACTGAAGGTATTCATTTAATAAATGACCACCTGTTCTGTCTGTACAAATAATTTATCTCTGGATGCCAACATAATTACCATTATGTTTTATGAAGTTCTTGTGGTTGATTTAATTATGCTGCTGGTTTTTGTTGGACCTCTTGTGATGGACGTGTGTGTTTTTTGTGAGTTCCGTAGTCAGAATTACATTAGGGTTTGGCTGTGTGCTTTGCCAGTTCACGTTTAACACTATTCATCCATATCTTTATATTATACTTGCCCCTACTAATATAAAATTTAAGGGCATTGTACCTTCATGTGATTGATTTGCCTACGGATTATATGTTTGAAGTATTTAAACCCTGTATTTTTATGTATTTTCCTTTTTCCTCACCAGTTTCTATGAAGGTGTTACTTGGTTCATCTTGCAGTTTTAGTCTTACCCAAGCAACTAGTTTTTTTTTTGGCAGGCTGACCACAAGGCTTCTATTGTGTTACAATGCCTTTACAATACATCAAAAGCTGTCATGTCATAGCAGTCCAGATTAATTTGGGGGACAAAAATAACAATATCTGTAACAGGAACAGTTGTTCCTATGTTTTTTTCATATCCTGCGCATAGCAAAAATATATACCACTGTATGTATTCCCTTGTAAGCAGTACAATTATGGAGGAACATCTTAGTATATAATTGCTTATTAAGTGATTATCCAAAATGCTATATGGCTCAGTGATGCAGCAAACATGAGTGCAGGGTTGACGACTAAGGGGCAGATTTATCAAGGGTCGAATTTTGAAATACAAAAAACTTCGAAATTCGACCATCGAATTGAAAAACTTCGAATTCGAATATAATTTGGCAATTCTACGATCGAATAAAAATCGATTTTAGCGTACGATCGAAGGATTTTTATTCGATGTGTAAAGACTTAGAAATAGTTTGTAGAAGGTCCCCATAGGCTAACATAGCAATTCGCCAGGTTTAATTTGGTGAAGTATTGAAGTCGAAATTTTTTTAAAGAGACAATAATTTGATTATCGAATGGTCGAACGATTTTTACTTCCAATCATTCAAATCGAAGTTCGAAGTCGTAGTAGCCTATTCGATGGTCGAAGTATCCAAAAAATTACTTCGAAATTCGAACTTTTTGTACTTCAAAAATTCACTCGAACCTTAGTAAATCTGCCCCTAAGTGTTATCATTATTAACTGCATACTTTCTGGCAAAGCAACTAGGGATCTATATTGGTCCCCTTGTTGTAAGAGTTGGATCAGTCTGAGGCTGCCATAGTTCCTCAAATAACCATTGTTCAGCAAACAAACCTGTGGTCTTTATAGATTCCCTATAAAACAGTTTCATTTTCTAATAAAATTGAGAAAATACAGCAAGTTATCAACAAGTTATCAGGCTATCGATACAAGTAGATTCTACAGAAGCTGTCTTTTTTACCATTGTCTTCCAGTTTTCATAGAGAAGATGATGTATTCACTTTTATCAATACTGACAGCTGCAATAAATTCAGCAAAATATATTTCATTTAAATTTTAACTCAATATAATAGAATTGTTTGGAAGAATGTAAATGTACAACCATAATCTAAATATTTTACTCGCATTCAACAGTGGTTGCTGGCAACTTGTTATATTGTATTGTTCCTATAGTATAAGGCAAAAATATAAAATCATTTCATTATTTCTTTTCTAAAGACAATGGTCATAGAATTTTCTAGTGCTACAGGGGGAAAGCTCCACTTACCCTTTATTTTTTTTATGTGTTTACATAATTCAATCTGCAAATGAGTAGGGTGATACAAAATATTAATGTTGGCTATATCATATGCATTGAATAGAAAATGTCAAAGATAAGGATTGGCTTATTTTAACCAAATGTCGAAAAATCAAGCTGGTGGTTTCTTTTTGCTTTTTGCTGTCTGAAAGCAAATGATGTTGTTGAATCTCAAAAATGTAAATACATTACCAAAAATACTGAATAGAATATATGCATGGGTATTTATGAACCAGTTTTTGTATCTTGAATGTTTTTTTTTACTTTGCCTTTGAGAAACCAGCGATAATATTTTTTTTTCGAGGGAAAACTCAAAGTGTAAATATTTTGTCTGTTATTCCAAATGAACCCCCTGCTATTGTGTTAGTGCTACAAAATAACTTTTGAAACTTTTCTGTTGACTCCATTCCTTATTTAACCGTGTTTTCTTTTCCCCTCACTGCACTACCAGGCTCGGCTTCCTTCCTGCTCATCCACCTATAGTGTTTCAGAGGTATACTTGCTTGTGCTTTTTTATTTATTTTTTTCCCATTCTTTTTAACATGATCCACAAGCTCACTCTCACCTCCACTGTGTGTTTATTATGTTTTTGTTTTTATTTTGCCTTGAAATTTGCAAAATGAGGGAGTAAACCCCATTATTGGGAAAAAGCTAAGCTTGCATGCTCACCTTGCACTTGTGTTGGACATTGTTTGAATTTCACTATGGCTGTTTGTAAATATTGCATTGTAAATCAGCATCAAAAACTGTCCGTCCATTTGTTCTACAAAGCAGCAATTCCATGGGCAACAATTTCTCTAATTTCTTAATTGAAATGATAACATCTAAACCTTTTTTTTTATTGAAAGTCGGTTACCAAAATATTGCAGGACACATATAACCACATGACATGCAACTACAAGACAGCTAGGATGACAGTGGTCACCTCTTCATGTTCAACAGTGGCTGCAGCATCAAAATGTTTTGGAACTAAATTAATTGAAATTTTACATATAATTAATCTTAATAATTTAATTTTATAATTGGCATTTTTGTTGTATTTTTAATTTTACTTACTGTGCTAAAGCTACAGGGTAATAAATAGTGAAATAATAAAACGGTGCCATATCTGTTAGTGAAGGTAAATCAGCCCATTAAGTTAAAACGCCAAAGCCTATTGTTAGCTAACTGATACTGTGAACTGGGTATGGCTGTATTGTAGGACTTAAGTTATTTGTAATCAATACATACATACCCAACTGAACATGTTTTACAAAACAGACCCAAAAGATTCTGGATCTTTCAGAAATGCATTCTAAAATGTCTGGAATTTTTAAATCTAGAATGTGGAGGGATATATTTATGGTAGGAATTTTTAAAATGGAATTAATTCAGACTTTTAAATAATTTGAAAATCTATGAGTTTAAATACAGTTTGAGGCCCTAAGCTATAGACAAAATCCATGCTCCTGCCCTCATGGGTTTCCTATAAATTAGACCAGAAAATTAGAAAACCGCCTTTAGTGTTATTAATTGATGAAGTACTTATGGTTGAAAATTTATGTTGTGTTACCATTTTTTATGACTAATACATGCATTTTTTATATATAATGAACCACACCTATTACTTTTATTCATGACCATTGAGGTCACTCAATAAAACTAAAAAAAAAACGAAGATTTTTTTTTTACTCAAATTGGAATTGCTGCTTTAAGGATAAAGAAAACCTTTTGGCAAAATAAATATTACTGCCTGTGAGGCCATATCTATCTAAAATGTAACGAAAAACTGAAATAATTGTCACAAGCTAATCTTCTTTATGGCCTTTTATCTTCTCTTTAAAATTTAAGTGGTGGAAATTGAATTTAGTAAGATGCATTCCAGCCTGGTTCTGGTCTCCAAATTCAATATCACCATGCCATGCCTATCCATTGGAAGCCCAATAATAAGACGGTCTCCAAGTGCTGACAGGATAGTAATATTATTTGCTGCATCCCAATGATATGAGATAAATCTGTATTTGTCTTTCTTATCCGTCACCCATTTTGTAAGCAGTTTTTCTTTCTGAAACCAGTATGCAGTGCTTATTTATTAATAATATTTCCAAAGTACTAACAAGTTCAGGGTTGAGTAACCGGTGTTTTTCAGATGTTGTGGGAAGATAATGGAAACTGTAGTCCCACAACAGCCAGAGAGTCATGGGTTGCAGATGCCTCTAGTTCTTCATCTTTAATAACTATGCTGCCCCTTTCAAAACAGTTCATTTTAAACAATCTGTTTAATTAAAAATTGAATTTAGGTTTATTAAAACTTATCCACCCACCTGACCTATTTTTTATGTTGCCTTTTCCAATATGAGTTTGTGAAAGAAATCCCATAAGTTCCTATAGGCGTCTACCAGTTAACGCTAGGTTGTAGAGGCAGGGCGAACCGAACTCTAAATTTTAATTATCGTTTGTAATATTCTTATGTTTTGTTTTTTATTGTGACATAAAAATTAGAGTGTTAATACTTGAGTAAAGCAACAGAAATAAGGGAGCAGAGAAGAAGATGTTCTTGTATCCAAACTGAGGAGATTTCCAGAGATGCTCTAATGCACTTAAGAAAATGTATAGATTACTTCCAGTAGTCTGGGAAGGCCAAGCCGTAGATCTTAAGCCTAGAGGGCTCGACATGGAACAGTTGTTTTAAGCATTTTTTAGCTATTTAGGTATTGGACCTGTTATACAGAATTCTTGGTACCTTGTGTTTTCCAGATAACGGATCTTTCCGTAATTTGGATCTTCATACCATAAGTCTATAAGAAAATCATGTAAACATTAAATAAATCCAATAGGCTGGTTTTGCTTCCAATAATGATTAATTATATCTTAGTTTGGATCAAATGCAAGGTGCTGTTTTATTAATTGGATAAAATGGAGTCTTTGGCAGACAGCCTTTCCATAATTCGGAGCTTTCTGGATAACGGGTTTCCAGATAATAGATCCCATATCTGTATTATCAATAAGTGCAAACATGTTCTTCAGAATTGCATTGTGCCTTTAAAATTATTATTTAGCCTTTTAGAATTTCTGGTGCAGTGACTATAGATGTTCCTACCTATTTTGTTATTCCTCATAGTAGGGGCATCAAACAGCCTCAGCTCATACAAACTGCAAACTTTATCCATTTCTGATGGCAGTTGTATCCATGACTGCATGAAGGACAAATGTAGAGTGGCTTCACCTTAAAGTAAAGTATTTGGCCAAATATATGTGGACAGCCACTTATAATTAACGTCACTGGCTATTTAAGCCACACCCATCATTGCTAGCACAGGTGTAACAACATCATTCATTAAAATTCTTGACAATTCCATGATTTCTGCTCTTTGTCAATAGATTGGAGTAGACTTTTTCTGCATAGTAATGCCCTTATGCACAAAGTGAGCTCCCTACACAATGGGTTTGTTGAAATGACAGCGGAAGAACATTCCTGGTCTGCACAAAGGCCTGACTGAGCCCAACTGAACACATGTGGAATAAATTTGAACGCTAATGCAAGTCTGGCCTGGTCATCCACAATCAGTGTCCAACAAGCAAATCCCAATACCAATGTTGCAAGTGTAAAGCTTTCCTAGAATAGTAGATGGTCAAAAGATGACTACGGTAAATTCACGTTAATACCCTTGATCTTAGAACGGGATATTGGACAGGCAGTTGTGCACCTTCCTTTAGCCACATAGAGTACTAAATAAAGACAAACCCTTTGCATGTGCACTTCACGATGGAGATTATCAACTGAGGTTACAGAAGATGATACTGTTAGAAACTATGTTATCACGGAAATCAGGGACAAATAAAGGACTTTGTGGATGTATGGTAGGTCTGGTTCAGCACAAACAAAGGCAGGAAGTGTAGTGAAATAACCCAAGTGTCCTATAAATCATTTTTGTTTATAACTTTATGATTTTGTCTACCTCCAGCTGTGCACAGCTTATCATTTTTGCATTTGCTTGGGTGGTGTTTACACTTTTTTTGTCTTTTTTCAGAGGTACAAAATACCATGTACAGTATGTGCTCTAATTTAAGTGTGGATTTATCTTCCAATATGTTTACTTTAAGGGATATATATATTTATATGTGTGAGTTTTCCTCAACTGAAGCCTTATAGACAACTGAAGCCTTATAGACAACTGAAGCCTTATAGACAATGCATCAAAAGTCGGGGCAGTATAGGGGCTGAGATCCAGTGCCTCCCTGAGCTTCTTCTCCAAAAAAAAGGGGGGAACTTATAAGAATTTGTGAGCAGAGGTCAGTCAATTAGTTTTGCCATTAATATCATCACCCCCTCACCCATATGTCACCCACTGACTCCTTGGTGCCACTGACGATCTTGGGCACTGTGCTTGCATTCATATGAATTTACAACAACTAAACTCAATAGTTATTCTTTTGTGTCTATGGCCACTCCTGGGCTTGTGCTGATACAACCGTGTTATTTTTTCTTTTTTGCTGTAGGAAGCAATGGAACCTATTTGTGGTTTGCTACACACAATTAACATTATTTTGAAATTATTAGTTTTAACTATGAAACACTTGTTTTATTTCTGATAAAGTACATTTTTTTGAATGACTTTGATTCCCATAAAAACTCTAGCATTTAGATGCAGATTTATCAAGGGTCGAATTTCAAATTCGTGTGAGTTTTTTAACACTCGCATAAACTCGTAATTCGACCAATCAAAATTTATCATTAAAATGTAATTTTTCAAAGTCGGGTGGATAGAATCGACACGAAAACTCTAACCGAATTTGAATCGCATTCGATTTGAATTTCAAAATCTCGATTCGAGTTTTTTCTCTGTAAAAAACTCGAATGTCTGGAAGGCTGCAAACAACTCCAAATTGATCCCTAGATGTCTCCCATTGACTTAAACCGCAATTCAGCAGGTTTTAGGTAGCAAATAGTCTAATTTGAGTTCTTAAAGGGCTAGAGTATGATAAATCTTGAAAATCTTGAAAATCTTTTAAAATCTCGAATCAAATTTGACCGTTTTGACTATGAAAAAACTTAAAAAAAAATTTCAAATTTGAATTTTCAATTCGACCCTTGATAAATTTGCCCCTTAATATATATATATATATATATATATATATATATATATATATATATATATATATATATTGCAGTGCATTACTTTATATATCATATCATTTATGATATATAGTCTTTCTTTTAGTGTATATAATGAAAACCTTTAATCCCTTTAATTAGGAAAGATCTTATTTGTACAAAATAAATAGATGTGTGTGTATATATATATATATATATATATATATATATATATATATATATATATATATATATATATATATATATATATATATATAATAAAGCATGGAGTTATCAGCAATTTTTTGCTAGTAACTTCATAATTGATTTAAAAGAGTAAAATAGAGTTGTGCAGTTCTTTATTACAACAAGAGAGCAACCTGGATAGAAACAAATGCACCTTCTAGAATAGCCCAGTGCACACCATGAATGATGCAAAATCTCCTTGAGAAAGGATTTTTTCTGAAACGTTGGGGTCTCGCAACTGCACAATGTGTCTGCTTTCACTACCACTACTTGCTACTTTGCACTTTGTTCACTGGTGGTACATATATGCTATTTTGTGTAATATAGGTGTATTGCAGCATTTTTATGCTTTTGCATACACCATGGCGTGCATTGGGCTATTCTAGAAGGTGCATTTTGTTCTAAGGATCTAAGGAAAACTAGCATGTTCCTTTGCACCCATAATAATATGTATAAGTTTCTAATATAGAATATGAAAAAGTAATATTGTATCAGAGTCCGTCCTTACTTTAGATTTTGTCAAGTAGTAAACAGATGCAGCAAATTGATGCCTTTGATAGCATCTATGGTTGGCTATCCCAAAATCCAGAACAGCTTGAGGCAAATTTATTCAAATTTTAATTTTGACATTAGGGGGGTATTTATCAAAGTTTTAGAGATTTCTGGGGGTTTTTATACTTTAAATAAACTCACAAATCGAATGTTTTCTGATTTATGAAAAGACTTGAATGGGAAAAATTCGAATCAGTGAATTTGGTGTGAAAAACTCAAATTGATCAAGTTTTCAATGAAAAAATAAAATTGCTTGAAATAAATCAATTTTTTTCAAACTATTTCCAGCTTTGGGGTATAATAAATCATGAAAAATTTCAGCTTTTTTAAAAAAAAAAAAAAATTCACATTTTTTTTCTAACCAGAAAATTAGTTTTGACTGAAAAATACCATCGGCAGCTCAAATTTTTCGGATAAAAATCAACTCAACCTTTAATAAATAACCCCTAAAACCTGAAAATGCTCTTGTATATGAAAAACAACTCCAAAATAAAAAATTTGGTCTCTTAGAGAAATGATAAAACATCCAGAACACAGGTGAAATACCACGTTCTACCATTCATTTTCAGTGAGTCTGTGAAAGCTCTAATTAATCACAAAAAGTCAAATTGAAGAATAGCTTGAAATGTGAAATTCACCTTCACTGATATTGTTTCACATAAATCTTGAGAATTTGCATTTCAGGAACTCAAATTCAAATTTAGAATTTTTGCCCTAAAAAACTTAAATCACAGTAAAAACTCAAATTCAATTTGCTATCAATTGATTCAACATAAATATAAAGTGGAACCCCACAAAAATGTCTTCATTTAAGGAAATTGTACACTGTTAAGGTGGCCATACACGGAGAGATCCTCTCGTTTGTCGATGTCGCCAAACAAACGGGTCTCTCCCCGATATGCCCACCTTGAGGGCAATATCGGGCTGATCCTAATGATGGCTTTACGGGCGGTCGGATCGCGGGACCGCATCAACGAACAGATGCGGCCGCGATCCGACGGGATTTTTAGTCCCATCCGATCGAGATCTGGCCGACTCAATTGGGGAAGCCCGTCGGGGGGCACCATACACGGGCCAATAAGCTGCTGACTCGCTCTGTCGGCAGCTTTTATCGGCCCGTGTATGGCCACCATTAGAGATCTTTAGTAGTTGAAAGTAGTTGAAAGTAAGATGTTACTTCAAACACCTATATCAGTACATTAGTTGTGTGTGTATGTATGAGACTACATGTATTATGAATTGTGATACATTAACACTTTTTGCATATATATTATTTTTCAGTATTTTTCTGTATCAGTGAAACCTTGATAAAATGCCTTAGTCGTGCCAGGAGTTTTAGTCTTTACAAAGTTGTATGTAAGAATCCTCACATCACATTTGTTAACTCAAACTGTAAGTAACCCCTTTCCATCATTTTGAGGCACCACCAAAGGATCACCAATCATTTTTTTTGTCAAATAATGGTTAAGTAGTTCTCATTTTCTACTGCCCTGGTGAAAGAGCACAAGGGGTTTTAAATTGGTAAAGTGTGCAGAACTGTCACTACTGATCCTTGCACCCTCAGTCACTCTCTATCCTTCATGTCTGAATAATGTGCAAGCTAGGGGGCATTCCAGAGGCCACCACCCACACCCTTTAGAATGCAGCACCGCCAAATGCAAGCACTACTACATTCAGAGGAAATTATTTGCAGTCTATTAGGGGTAAATATAGAGCTGTTCTTTAAAGAATCTCTCATATTCACTTTTGGTGCCCTTGGATTCATGGTTTTGGATTCAAGCTATGGCTTGGTCCTCAAAGAGCAACATATGTTCTTCAAAGAGCAACAATAATTTATATAACCAATTAGTCGGTCATGCAAATGATCGTGATCTGAAAATCTATATATGCTATTGTTTTTATCTCTCTAATCACTTCTGGTGAAAATCTTTACCCTCAGTTCCATGGCTTTGGATCCAAGCTGTGGCTTAGTCCTCTCTTTAGTGCCAGCAAGGCTTGTTGCTGTTCCCTAGCAGGGACACCTGTGATATTTTTGTACTGGCTTGAAATTAGAACATGTTCTGCTAGTTGTCCTTGCTTTTTTTCTGGCAATTGGGGAGAACAGTTATGTCATTACTAATTCTACCAATGGTCAGTACTTAAGATAGACCTGATGAAAGATTTCCCTATTTTAAAGAAAACAAATATAATATAGAACTATTCCATATTTTAAATACTGTAGAGATCAGCCATTAGTTATGGTCTCTTGCAACTCCAGTTGTCTCATCATCCTAGATAGACATCCTTGGGTTCTGCAAATTCCACCGCCCCTTCATGAGGGCCCCAGCCTTCCCTCACTATTACTGGAATTAACTTGGCCTGTAAATGGAAAGTAGTGCAAAATATTTTTAAATATATTTACTAGTTTTCATTTTAAAGAACAAAACAATCCCAGAAGAGAGTGAAAGAATTTATTGCAGGGGAACCTTGCAGGAGGGTGAAGCATTACTTTGTGTATTTCTGTCCCATACCATTGTTTCATCTTCCCTTATTTTATACATGAACTCAAGACAGTACAAGTGTTTGTGCCTGTGTATATATTGTTTATCTGGCTTCCATGGCTGTTGTTGTAGATAGGCCATAACCAGTTGTTGTGTTTGAATTCCAGCTTATGACACAGTGCTGTGTGTGTTTGAGCAGTAGCAGCTCAGTTCATTAATCCATTCCATGACCAAGCAATAATAATGAAGAACTGGCTCATGAACCAAATTACACATTTTTTTTCCAGGACATTTGGATTGCTGCCCCCTCCTTTTCTCAGGTTGTATTCTCCACTTTCCGTTTTCATAGATATAGTGGTTTGCTTTCTCTCCGCTTCTCTTACTTTTCCATACTTTTGGTGTAGTGTGCTTCTTGTGTCATTGGTGTGAGAACGGGAGCCCTGCTCCCCCTTTTTCTTTTCCTTCTTCTCAAAAGATAACTGCATATTTCTGTATGTTTCTTCTTCTTGTGTTCCTATCTTCTGCGCATTTGTATTGTGTTAACTGAGCCAATTGTTTTTAAAATGATATGTATGTTAATGCAAAATGATGGCGTGCAAAGTTTTCTAACTCATATATAGAATACGTCTTCCTCTATGAATGTAATAAATGTGTCCTGTTGAAATCTCAAGTCAGGTATAAACAGGACAGTTCCACTGATACTTAAACCTTTCAGCTGCGCTACGGAACTGGTCATCATTGCATAAGAAAGTGGGCTTGTCTTTCCTGAGGCAAAAAAGGCCGTTCACGCAACAGGTCAATCCAAACACCAATGTAGATTATTTTTTTGGGGGGGTTCTTTTTTTGTTGTTTTTTTTTTAAATATACCAGTAGTATAGTTTTCATAAAAGACAACCACAAATGAGATTTTTATTTTTAGTACAAGTTATACTAAAAGTTTTAAGAATATAAGCTACTTTACATGCAGATGCCCCAGTACCTAGGAGCTATTCCCCTTTCTCTTGTGTGTTTTAAAAGGTAAAGGTAAGTCTTTTTCCTTTGCTGGCACCTTAAATTGTGTCATGGGTTACTTAATATATGGACCAAACAAAAGTTCATCCCACCAAGACTTGAAAGAATTGCCTGTGCTAAATGAAATATGCAGTTGTGGACTTACATGCAAACAACATTCTTCCAGTACCTAATCACCTTGCTACATGCTGCTGCTGTCGGGGCCATGTGTTTTTGCAATCTTCCCACATACTATAAATGTAACATACACATTAATGTCACAATTCCATCCAAACTGTGCATTGTTATAGAATATTTCTGTTTGTTGTGATATGTGTTTATAGATGTTACAAATTATTTTATCCAAAACTCTGTGTGTGTTTGTGTGTGTGTTTTAGCCTTTGTACATCTATTGTTAATTGTATTGTAGTCAAGTTATGGCATAATTGGCACCAGCTTCAGTTATTTATCAAGCGCCAAATACCCAAAAAATTCAGATTTTTCAGACCAAAAAAAAAAAAACCTGAATTTTTCCGATCCGGTCCGATGGTCTGAAAAGCACGAATCCGAAAATCCGGCATCTCAAAGTTCCTGGGTCCTGTATAAGTAAATGAGGAAGGTCCCAGTGTCTGCGCTGCTGTCTGTAACAATATCCTATGGTTTCGGAGATTTCGGACCGAAAAGTTCGTAGTATTTGCAGAAAAGTCCGAAAAATTTGTGCTTTTCGAGCAAAGGTCCGAAGTTATCGGATTTTTGGCTGAACCTATTTTTTCAGACTTTTTTAAACGATAAATAAGGTCTATTCAGGCAATCGGAGTTGCTCGGATTTCTAATTTAGAAATACTGAGATAAATTCGGACCTTGATAAATAACCCCCTTAGTGTTGAACCTTCTAAACGCCAGAGATTTGTTAATAGTTTACATTAAAATGTGACGGTATGGTGGTTTTATGTGGATGTATCTATCCATAAAGTTCATCTAAGACCCTTCTTGTGCAACAAAGCAGCAGCTTTTGCTAGTATGGGTCTAATAACCCATAGCAACCAGTCAGCAGGGAGCACTTTCTGGATAGCTGTTCGAAAAAAAATAAATTTGGTGAGCGTTTGCAAGAATCTAAGAACTGCATTTCGTGATTTGTAGCCTATACCTGTAGTAGTAAGGATGTTGTATTAATAAATGGGGATTCAGTTTGCAGGTCAGCCAAATCCCAGCTTAGTAAAAAAAAATGGAAAATATTTGGTACTGGGACTCTTAGAATTATTTTTTATGAATGTTAACTGTCAAATAATCTGCTCAGAAAAACACTGTGGGTCTAATTTTATTTTATTTTCAAGCAGTGGGCAAGTGAAAGCAACACAGTTTTTAACGATGCAATTTTGTGGATTGAGTTAATCTTAATATTTTTAATATGGAAGTTTTGACTTTTAGCATTTAGCCAAATTATAGTGAAGGCTTTTTCCCTTCATTCATGTTCAAAAATTATACATTTGGTGATTCTAAAAGTACTTTTAAAATAACACAATACACCTGAAGTGACTCTGAATATGTATTTTTCATTTGTTCTCTGTTTAGCTTGTATTGCAACATTTAGGTCTTTGCTCGTTATTTTTTCTGTAGTGGAAAAAATGCACCTTGTGTGTCATTTCCATTCCTTCTTGAAAAACTTTTTTAATTCGGAGGAGTGTTCAGCAACACTAACTGAGAACATGAAAAGTTTTGCTTAAAAAAGGAAAATTAAATTACATAATTTCCCATAGTAGAATTGCTCTTAAAGTGCTTTATAGTGGGTCGACTAGGTTACATTACTTTCTATTTCCTAACAAAAGCATTATATTTTTTTTCTTTAAGAACTACTTTACATTAGACAAACAAGCTTTTCTGAATAGTATGCGTCTTCTTTCCTAATGTTTTAACCCAATGCTTGTGTATACATCAGTTGTAAAGTAAAGCTACATTTTCATGGCCAATAGAGATGTCCAAAAATAGAAAAGCCACTAGGGATGCAACACATTTTGCAACTTTTGGTTTGGGCTGAATACCTAATAATCGACAAAAGATTTGTACAAATATAATTCTCCAATTTGAATGTGTTACATATTGAGTAAAATCCCACCAAATTGGCATATTTACTTAAAAAAATACAGATTTGGCTCACCTAAGCACTAAGGGACTAATTTGTCAATGTTTGAGTTAAAGTTGTTTTGAGGAATCAAAATTAGAATTTCCCCAATTTTAATGTTCAAGATTAAAGTACAGAAAACCCAAAACTTGCCTATGAAAAAGTACATGTAGAAGTCATTGGAAGTTGTATTAGCTAAATTCAATCTAACTTCAAATTTGAGTTTTTGAGATCAATTTGAAATCAGGCAAACTGAAAATGAAGGGTAGAATTTTCCATTGAATTGTTTAATGTTTAAAAGCCACTAAAATATGATTTATAAAGATCTTCACTTTTTAAATTTTTGATAACTCTCCATCCTAGTGTTTACTTGTCAGCTTTTTCATTGGCAAGTTTTTGGGTTTTCTGTACAGAAAACCTAAAAACTTGCCTATGAAAAAGCTGACAAGTACATGTAGAAGTCATTGGGAGTTGTATTAGCTAAATTCAATCTAAGTTCAAGTTTGCGTTTTTGAGATGAATTTGAAATCAGGCAAACTCATTGAAAATGAAGGGTAGAATGTAATTTTCGCTTCCATTTAGTTGTTTAATGCTTATAGTAAAAGTCACTGAAAAGAAATTTTAAAAAAAGAATCACAAATTCGAGATCTCAATTTTTTAAATGTTTTAATAACTCTCCATCTTAGTGTTCATCTGAACAGATATTCTGCAAAAAAAACGCTGAAATTATATCAAGTCCAAACTGAATCCAGGAGTTAGCATGTCAGTATAAGGCACATTTTTAAAGAATTGTCCACCCACAAACAGGTTTTTCTTTATAATCAAAGAAAATTGAATTCTAAGCAAGTTTCAAGTGTACATTAATTTAAAAACAATTATTTTAAAATGTACAGTAATTGCTGTTGAAAGCATTATCTGTCTCCTACAATTCCCTCTTTTCCTTTTTATGATTAATCCTACCGTTGCAATATTTTAGCAGTAGTCAGCTCGCCTCCGATCAAGACTCAATTCCCACAATGGCCGCTCATGTTCTGTGATTAACAGAACAATAAAAGCATCAACTAACAATAGATAAATTTGTATTTTTTTTTATATACTTTTGCTTAAAATAATAAAACCTGTAGCATCTTAATGCAGTAAGGCTGAAAGACACATGGCTTTGCCACCAACTTAATGAAAAACAAACATACAGTCTTGTATTCTTACACCTCTATGAATATATCTATATTACTTAAGATCTGCAACAGCCACTTTAACATGCCAATAACACTAATGTGTATGTTCCAATGATTTGATGCTGGAATGTTAGTTGGAAGCTAGATGAGTCCAGGTCACCTTCAGATCAATTTTACTTTCTATATTGACCCTTTGCATTCAATTATTTCTTCATTTTTCATCAGGCCTTTCCAATTTCCTACTTATTAACCCCCTTACCCCCTTTCCCATTTTTCACTGTCACCCTTTTCACCCCCATGTCCATGTGCTCCTATTAATCTCTCCTTCATCAAGCAGACCAATTGTGGTATAAATGATACACAAGGCTGTTCTCTGAGAAGCCATTAACCATAATATGGCAATAATATTGTCGATTCAAGTGTTTAGTGCTGTTATCTCCCGCAATCATCCTGCAGAATATTTGATTTTGTATGGTATACCTGGAGTTTATTCTGACTTGCAAACGACAGAAGGAATATTGGTGCGTGTCCTTCTCTTTCAATGTCAGTGTCGAATTAGTATGCAGTATAGATGTTCTGTATCCCTGCTATGACACCGGTCAGCTACACCACTCCACCAGTGTAATAGAATTGCATTCAATCACAGCAGAGTGCTCTATTGATTAAGTTAGTTCCAAATGCTTTGAATGCAGACAATAACTATTTTCCCTCCACATCTACCCATTTCTGCTCTTCTTACATATCTCAGACTGTGCCTTGATTATTATTTTTTATATAGAAAAAGGATATTGTACTGGAACAAAAACATAAAATAGGACATTGAAACTTAAAATAGTCATAAATGGACATTTTAGGCACCGTTGCCTCCAGCTTTATGATATTTCTTTAGGCAATGCTCCTTAATATGTGGAACACTTCTTTAGACCTTACTTTAGCATCGAGCTGTAGAATCTACTGGGATTGCTGTCGACAATTTCCTCAAAGCTTAAGTGTATACATACAAGTCTAAAGGCAATGTTCTTGCATTTATGCTATTTAATGTGTTTTGGTCCTCAAAATATGCCTTCTAGAGAGACTATTTTTGCAGGGAGAGGTGGTCAAAGCCTAGCAAAAGAGGTTGAATGCCCCCAACTTGTTCCCCCTGTCAGTTAGGACTGAGTTGAAACCACGGGACTGGTAGAATGATTGATCTGACTATAGTGAATATTTTATCAAAAGTATATGTAGTTCCACCCGTTGTAGATAGTTCATGAAAAATCTAAAGACTTATGTGAAAAAAGAGAATAGAAAAAATAGAATAAAACATAAAAAAAAATAAAAAAAAGACATAAAAATAAACGGCATCAAAGTCAGTTCTGTTATTCAACTTGGTCCAGAGATCATAACCTGTACACAGTCACTGTTGTGTAGTCCATTGCCTACGTAGTGTGTTATGTGTTGTTCTTCATGGATCGATACACACTATATGAGTATAGGAGTCCAGAAGCTAATTATAGCACTCAGTGTACAGCAGCCACGAAAGTCTCACATCACAGAAACAGAGAGTTCTCATCTTTCTGCTCAGGAGAGTATTACCTACTCACTCCCCCCTAAGGAATGCAATTACTGGTCAGAGTCAGGCTGCAGAATCTGGCCTTATGTAGTACTTCATTCAAACGGAGCATTGTCACACAAGGCAGTGGTTACGACTGGGTACAAAATAAGCAACACCGTCACTTCTAACCTGTTCAGTGTTCACCGCGAGGTTCCGGGTCCTCTAGAGCCAACCACCTCTGTCTGGATGCCGATGAACTCAAAGATCCATTCCACGGCCATGGGAACCACCTCATATACGTTAAGGATGTTACAGTTGAACTCGTACATCCTACGTGCGGCTGCTGGCATTTTAGCTGTCAGTCCTTGCCAGTGTCCATCCAACCACATCTCTCTTGCTGTGACTCCGGATTAGGTGGGTGTAGATCAAGCTGGTCGTGGGAATTGTCGGCCAGTATCGTAAGCGTAGGGATTGCTTGCACCACTCCAAACTTATTGTAGGCCAAAAAGGGATGTATCGGTCGCATCAATCGCAGCTGTTATTCCTCACGCCAAACTGGATATGGGTATGTTATTCAATATAATGATTAAATGTCAAAGTCACACGGATGCCAGGCTCTATTTACTCTAAACAATCCATCCAAAAGTCGGCACTCTCGAAAAATAGAAATAACTTGCCTGGATGCAGTATCAAAAATCAAAGTAATAGTCCATCGAATAGAAACCGCACTCACAGGTCTTAAGTATATTTTTATAAAAAAATAATTTATTATCACATTGGCAGCTGATGTTTCAGCCAAGTCCTAGGCCTTTCTCAAAGTGCAAGATGCTTAATGAACATCCCAAATATACAGGAAATGCGGGAAAACAGTTGATGTAACAATGACGAATCCCCCTCACTAGCACTGGCTGACTCCACAGAAACATAGCATATTATATTATATGAGATAACTATGAACTCCACTTTTAAAGTGCAATATTTTATAGCAAAGATTCTAATGAAATGTTTCTTTGCCCATGATACATATGACATGGTATTGTACTATACATGTCTGTATTTGGTCTGCCTTCACATAAATATCCGGTCAGGCATTTCTATTCAGCACTTCCTAGATGTCACTGTTCTCCCCACATTCCCCCCATTCTCTTAACTATTTAATTGTGTAGCCAGGGCATGGGGATAGACATCAGGTCCCCCATTCTGGTGCACAAACAAGATTCTGAGATGAAGGCTTGCCTTAATAACAGTGTCCACAAAATGGCTCCTACCTACTTGCTATAATTAGGACATCCCAGACTGAAGGAAGCAAAATTCAAATAATTTATATAGTGTAATTAAGTTAATTTTGCTTGACTGATGTGATAAAATAGGATTTGGAATATTTTTTTTGGGTGACAGGTTCCCTTTAATCTGTAAAGGTTTAAAAGTCTTAATTCACCATATTCTGTGTTAAATTGGCCATTTTCAGATTTTATTCTGTGTACGATGAATGTTCGGAAAGCAATCGTACGATTACGTGCCATGAGCTAAAACTAACCATTCAGACGATGTTCTGGCCATTAATTGACAGACCGCAATCGTGAGAAAATTATGTCCCAGAAATAGTAGTGACAGTCACCAATGGATATCGTCAGATAAGCAATACATGCAAAGATATTATCGTTAGCCAACAGAAATTTTCAAATCTGTCTGATCGACTGAGCGACCGATCACCATGGTATCAAAATTGTTGGGACTAATATTCCGAGCCCATAGAAGGCCTGAGAATCATACAAAACATCTATTCTTGCAATTGTTTCTGCATGTCAGTGGTCAGCTTTATATGTATGTTTTTGAAGAATTTTTAAGGGCAAACTTACCAAAAAAACTAAGACCTTGGTATCATTAAAGGTAACACAGCCGCTGGGGGAGGGGAATTTTTGGTTTACGAGTGACTTCTGACCCAGGACAACATAGCAAAGCTACACTTCAACACAAGTGGGAGTTCAATCATTTATGGAAAATACTAGGATAAAGTACTGGCTAAGTTAAACATATAGTTGGCAAAATATACAGTTATACATATATGTGTGTAAATGTGATTATATAGAATTACAGTATATCCTAATTAATAATGTATCACTTGACAATACATCATTATAATATTATATAAAATCAGGGAAATGTATTCATTTTATTCATAATATATAGGTGGGACCACAAAACAACAATGTAAAATGAGGGAAAACTTAAAATCAGGGGATGTAAAATGGGGCTTCTACTATATATATATATCAGGTGTTCTTACCATAGTAAGATTTTTGGGGAATGCCACTCAGAGTGACTTTCCATACATATAGTAAATACAAGGGGCCCAAACAGTCTATGTGTCGAAGGTGAGTATGAAAGCCATTGGGTCTTCTCCGTGAAATCAGCGATTGGCAGGCTCCATACAAGAGCAGTCAAGTGCAGCAATAGACATGTCAATTCTTATTTCAGGGGTCTCTGGGCTCTTGGTATAATATAGTTAAAGTATTTGACTCTTTACCATGTCGGGTCTGTGGCTTCCATCAAATGCAGAGACACAGTGTATATTAATATTAGCTTAGTCTGCTGGTGGGACAGTGCCAATGGCAGGCCTAGAGCCTGCTTGTTGGTGCCAATATTTGACCTGTTCTGAAAAGTAAACAGGCTTGAGCAATATTTTACTACACTGTGATTACTCGGGTAAATATAAGTCCATGAGCCAGGGATATTCCTTATTTAATATAAATAAATAAGCAAATTACAGTAGATGAGAGCTGGCAGCTTTACTGAAGCTTAACTGATGTCTATAGATGTAACAGCTGGAAGCAGTTTGAATGAAAAGGTTACTCTGAGAGACTACATGGTTGCAGAAAAAAGTAAGATGTGCTGCATTTTCATTGCAAGAAATGTGGATACAAAGTTGTTTAATGTGTAGGGTTATGGCTCACCACCTACCCTTCTGTTAAGCAAAATATAAATTATAGAGCCATGATTTAATTACGGAATGTAGTCTATGTTATTCATAGAATGCTTCAGTATCTTGAGTATCCACAGAGGTCAAGCGTTGAGTGGGTTGAATAACCTATAAGTTTTGCATTCTTTTTGTCTTTTCTAAAAGAAGCTTCTTGATTTAGGATTTTCTGATTTTAGAGTTAGGTGCTATCAGAGCCCAGTAAATAGGAATTTTGTTGGTAATGTGTTATGCCTATCCATGCCAGTGTACAAAATCATAAAATTTGGCCCACTGTGCCCTATTTACTTTTGTTTTAAAAATCAGAAACAGGGCACACATGAACAAAAGCCAAATTATTGGACAACTTGTTAACATCAACAGTGACCTGGAAAATGAGCCATTTTTCTAGCTGGCTGGTGACTTTAGAGTTTAGAGATATCCCTTGGACCCAAAGTCACAGGCAGATTTTGGCCTTTTTGCAATTTATAGGCTGATTCTGTGCATTTGTACCAGTTTTCTAATTATTTGGTTTATGTTGAACACAGGTGTATACTGGGCCTAACATAAAGTTCATTCTCTCTCCTTGTATATCTCTCTTTAAGTCAGTGCGCAATTATAAAAATGTATTTGTACTAAACTTTGACAAGTAATTTTACTTTATGCTGTAATGCCCACCCAAGCTGCCCCAAGTGTAATTCATTTCACCGAAGCTGAGGCATCCCCTGAGCTGGGGATAAAAAGAGTTATGGTATATGAGACCCATTAAACAAAAGGCATTTGGTGAGAGGAAAGGGACTGCTCTTTTGCATTGCCCATAGCATGCTTTTCCATTCCATTGTGTTCATTGTACTTGAGTGATTTCCGTATACAGTGCCATTAATAATGTTGATGTATTGGTGAAAAGCAAATTCTGTCACTTGTATTACTGTGTATATGTTTTGTTCCAGGTGTTTGCTATTTAAGCATATTATTGCACCAACAAAATGCCAACATTGGTTCTACAGGACAAGGCGTGTCTTAGGGGCAATTTTTTAACTGAAGATAAATTGTTATGGGCACCTTTTGCCTTGGGCCTTTTTAACCCTTAACCAAGTTTTATAAAATAAAGAAACAACACATCTCCTGTTATCAACCCCAAATCATTTATTTAATGTCACATGGCCAATGTGCTATTTGTCAGTTGTGCTTGGTACAGGAGAAACAGGTGAAAATTGTCCCAGAATTCTGTTTGCAGCCTTGTTTGACTGCTTATTCCCCTCTTTAAATAAGAGCAAGCCCCCTGCTGGCTTCTTGTAAGGGGGATAAAATTCAATTGGAGGGCATAGGGAAGGCAGTACTGCAAGATGAGCCAGTTAAAACTTCACAGAAGCTAGGGAAATTGAACTTGGAACGTTAGATATTATGGTAGGGTGACCCTGTAACCAGTTTTGCAAGTGTCTTAATAAGTGGGCAGTAATAAATGTAAACTGATTTAAAATGTTTTATTGATGTAAGCTCCCTCAGTTTTTTATATATTATCTATTCAATCAATTCAGAAGCCTCTCAATTTTCTACAAAGGTACAAAGCAAGAACTTGGAATGTAAACTACCTTACTTTTAGTGAAATCCTATGAGCCTCTTGGTGATTATTTTCTGTCAGCAGGAATTTTAGAAACGGATATTAAAAGCTGTAGCCTTGCACTCAATTCTAATTACTGCTGATTTTTCCTTTTGGAGATTTCTCCATTGTTGGCATATTATAGATAAAAGAGCAAAAAAGGGCCGCAACTGCTCACCGCTCTCCCCTCAGGCCAGGTGCTCAGTCAGACAGTGTCCCCACTGTAAACACAACAAAACTCGAAAGGCAGACGGCACTTCTGAAAATGGGGTTTATTGGAGTTCCTGCTGGAGAAACCAAACGCGTTTCGGGAGTTATCCCTTAGTCATAGGTTAACCATGTTAACCTATGACTAAGGGATAACTCCCGAAACGCGTTAGGTTTCTCCAGCAGGAACTCCAATAAACCCCATTTTCAGAAGTGCAGTCTGCCTTTCGAGTTTTGTTGGCATATTATAGCACAAATAACTCATTGATTAGTTTATGTGATCCATTTTGACCCCCAGAAGGCTGAGATGTTCTAGGATATTGCTCGTTATCTGTGGATATTTCAGCAACTGTTAATATTGATAATATGAAAACACTAACCTTTTGGTACAATATCACAGCTACAGTATCCAGCACCTTCCCATGTCCAGCAGATGTTGGTGGCAACTGTAACTCTGAAACACCAACCAAAGGTTGGAATGTTAAGGAAGAAGATGTCATTAATATTATAGCATTTTTATTGGCAAAATTTTGCCCATGAGGATAAAAAACCAAAATTGCGTACCAAAGAAGGGTGTTATTCAAGGGTTACTGTTCCATATCCCATGGCAAGTGACAATATGCCACTGTAGTTAGAACCCCAAAAACTTACCTTCTGTGATCCTCTGGCTTGGCTCTTCTCCAAGTCCAGGATGCAGAGCAGGTACAGAGCTCAGAGTGAGGTTGAGGGTACTTGAACTCTCTCAAAGAAGATTTGGAGAAGGAATGCTGTGCTGGAGGACCTCATAAGGTAAGTTTCAGGAGGTAAAAATGATTGGTAAATGGTTAATCATGGGTATCATCAGGTATTTATATAGTTCCAGCAATATAATATAAATTAATGGACAAGTGCTACAGAACACAGGAGGTTCTTGGAAAGAACTGGTGATTATTGTTGAAACTACACCTACCAAAATCCTACTTTCTTATACCTAGTTATACCCGTGGTCAACCACATACCAAATCGATTTTATAACGGAAGTGTGTTTTTTAATAGCATGTTTTGAAAAAATTAATCTTAATTTTATTATTGAAAATTAAAGTAAATCTAAACATCATGTTGGGTTAAACGTGGCACTGCTTAATGGATAAATATAATATGCTCGCATTATGAAGGGCTGACCTAAAACAAACATTGCAGTCTTTATATAAAGGGCACAGGTAAGTGTGTTTTTGTACAGTGTAAAGAATAAATTGATTGTAACTGGTATATCATTCATGGCTGGCAACAGCATTTAAGAGTTTTTGTTTTATTATCTGGATAACCAACATGCAAATGATCTTTTTTGTTCTCCTTCCACTGCATTACCATTGCTTTAAGATTTGACAATGTATTCATAGGTGCAAACTTTGCTCAAGGCCTAGTAACCCCTAGGAAGCAATTAGATTTCAATTAAAGAAGCTCAGGGTCGAAATCCAGGCAAGAGTGAGAGCAGGCAGAGATCAACGTAGTCAGAATGAAAGCAGGAGAGTCAGAAACCAGAAATAAAGTCAGAAAAAAGTAATTTAGGTGCACCCAAGAACTCACAGATTAAGACTTATATTCAGGCATTGAACCCAGGTCTTTGGCATCCTTTGATTTTCACGCCAGACCACAACATGATGATGTCATGTCGCGGTGCATCACTACCTGGCATGCCAACGTGATGCAGTCTTGGGTGCCGTTAACTTGGATAGGATGTGGAGTGCTCTTCTATCAAGCTACCAGGAAATTAATAGAGACTGATGGAAGTTTGTGTATGCTAAATATGTATGTAATACATGGAAAGGCTGATTTTATCAGAATTCAGGGATTCTAGAATTCGTTTACAAATCATAATTTTTTATTCTCACTGATTTACTCAAATCTAAAAACCTCAATAATGTTAATTCACAGAAAAACACCTTTGCGATGCATACCCCATTTATTTCTACAAATTTGTTTAAAAAATAAAACTAGAAAAAAATAAAATAGCGAGAATGTTAAAAATACATCTCCCATTGATTTTTGTAGAAGCTCAGCAGGTTTTGGTACCAAATGTTTTCAAATTTTGTAGATTTGTTTTGTCTCAAATTCAAGTTACGAAAAAAATTCGAAACTGAGAAATACAAGGTCGTGGGGGGGCTGCAGTTTTCTTAAATCGAGGAAGAAACATGATGTCAAATCTTAAAAATAGACCCTTTGATGGAAAAAATATATGTCCCTTTTTAACAGGCCAACAGGGAAAATTATGAAAAAGCTGTAGACACTTCTTTAAGTTAAAGTGTGAATCTTTTTACTGACAATATAACCAAATATTTGCCTGCAAGATTTCAGATGTTTAATATCAAAATCCAATGTAGATGTTACAAAGCAGGGGAGGGATGTCAAATGATTTCCTTTCTTTCCATAGCTGCTGGTTAGTAGAGCATTGTTAGACTACCACTTCCTTTCCTCATGTGTCCTTCATGCAAAACAAAACTTATGCACCAGTGATTCTTAGCCACATAGGTATCTTATTGAACAGTAAACTAAGTGAGGTGCTTCCTTAAGTACATCAATAAATTAGGCAACTGTTAGTGGTATTTCAAAGATAAAGCACTTTCACATGCCCCATTAACCACCAGAGTCGGTAAAAACCTCTGTGAAATGGATCTCCTCCTCTCAGGGATGAAAGATAGCCAGAGTAACTTTCCAGCTGTGGTCCCTATGCTTAGACGAGTTTCTCCTGGAAAGCAGAAACTCCATACTACCCTGCCCAGCACACTAAGTAGTGGCTGAGGCATGTGCTCCCTCCCCTTGTATATCATTAGAGGTCTATGGAGCCCTTGCTTATTGATTTTGTGGGATTTTATTTGTATTTTTGTTAATCAAAATATTCTCTATGATAAATTCTCAAAAAGAGAAGACAGCCGAGCAGTGTAATATTATTAGAACATCCAAGATCCAATACAGGGCCCTCCAGAACATTGGCTGCTGCTCATTCCCTTGTAATCTTTCACCCTTTAAAATTATCTACAAAAGCCCTTTGTCCCATGGAAAATGCGTTCAGGGTTGAATCAGTTGCTTCTGTTTTCCAATGCAAAAGATTAGCCCAAGTTTACTGAACAATGAATACCTAAATCTAAAAATTATTAACTAAACCTGGGCCATGGATTTATGGTCTGTACCAGGTTAGAAATACAAACGTGTGGATCAGGACTAAGAGATCATATGGAATTCCATTTATTCCACATTCCCTAAATTAAATTCAGCCTCTTTGACCCACCCTATCTTATACCTTAGGATATACCTGCTTGTCTCTTGCAGATCCCCTCTTAAATGACTTTGACCTTACCCGCAGATTGATATTCTTTTTGTTGGTCATTTGACCTATGAGGTGAATGTTGGATATATATATACCAAAGAACACTACAGCTTCATTGTAATGCGCTTGAAAAAGGAACTAAAATGTTCTGAAAGCTTGCTATTTGCTATATTAGTTAGCCAATAAAGGTATCGCCTTTATTTATTTATTTTTTTTTCAAAATGGTTGCCCTGAACAATGAATGAATTATGTTCCTGTGGGCTAGAGTGAATTCCACAATGACATGGAACCAGAAGCCAACCCTGCAATCATTACATTCCATCACAAATCATGCGAAAATCTTTACCTAGTACATTAAAAACATATTGAATACCTAAGACGTAATATGCTGCATGATTCATTGACAAGTCAATGGCATCATAAAAACAAAATGCGTATAACTAAACACGCTATCATGAAAAGCACATTGCTATGTACAAATAAAAATAATCAGCAGATACAGGATAGCATAATTTTCGGTTGTCCCATTTTCTGAATTTTTATTATTACTCAAAATTCAGCAATGATTCATAACCATAAGGGAAACACAAATGGCTCATTACATTGATTGCCAAGTTGAAAAATATAATTAATGGTAATAATTTCTTTACTAGAATTTTTTATTAAACTATTCCAAGAATATCACTTTGAAGCTGTGTGCACAATAAAATGCTGTGGTTGGCTGGAGGGGAGTGCCCATTGTTTTGTCTTACCTAATAGAATTATGCAGTTAGGAGGTCATCAAATACAGAATCCTTAGGCATCAGTATTGTCTTTAAAAAGTTTGTAGATTTGCAGTATTTTTTTCGTTTTCCATACTTTGGTAGTTTGTATGCAAGACGCAAGGTATTTGCCATGCTTGCAGGGGTGAGAACCATTGCTTCCTTCAACTCTTCTTTGGAACATATTCAGTTGACTGAATCCTGGTAGACTAGATGGACCATTGCTACATAAAACTTGTAACAGCAAATATTTAAATATCTTTAAAATAAAACTAAAATGACCCTGCTTCAATAATCCAAACTGAATTGGTTCTTCTCAAGTTAGGTCAAACATATTGTAGCACTGGAATACCAAACTTTTTTAATTATCTAGTTTCACGGTGCTATAGGGGTACAGGTATTATACTGTAAGTGCTGTAATCTCTGTGAAACTTTTGTTTTATGAAGTCTTCTTGACTGCCCCAGATCATAAAAGTATATATGAGACATTAGATGCATCACAACATGATTTGAGCTGTGCACTCCCTGCCCTATCTCCATTTTTGTATGCCATGCTTTTAAAAAATTTGGATTTTAACCAAGATTTCCATTATGAGAGACATACCCTGTGACCAATCCAGTGATCTTTAAGTGAGCTCCTGATTGCATTCCTTTAGAACATGATTTGATCCCAGTTTAAGAAAAAATTTGTCCATGGGTACATTGATGATATTTTTGCTTTTGTCATTGGCCACAACTTCATCCAAACATTGGGTCAGATTCAATTCAGTAAGAAAATTTTTATCACATGAAAACTTATGGACAAGATTCAATTTGAGATGCAGTTCAGTTCAGAAGAACTTCTCTCACTGTTCATCACGTGTATGGGAATAACTGGAACTGAATTAGGAGAAAGGGGGTTTTTCTCCTTTAATTGAATGTCATCCATGAGTTTTCACGTTATAAACCATGAGATAACTTTTTCTTACTAAATTGAATCTGGCCCATTGTATTTAATGGTAAAAAAATGGTCTGTAATGCTTGTTCCAAAATAAATTTTTAACAAAATGTCTCGATAATGGTAGTGTGCTATGATTGCAAACTATTTTTACTTCCAAGATGTTCTTTTTTTTTTTTTGTCCCCAATGAATTCTTAATTTACTTTGTATGTCCATTGTTCCATTGCTACCAGGGTAATTTCTTCATCATCAACATTTATTATGGAAAAAATAAATTCCAATGAAGAATATATAAATATGCTTATTCCAGTTTATATGAATCTGACAGCCTCCATCACTGGGACGATTTTTTAGTTAATCTTCAACCCGTGTCTGCAATTTGAAACAACAATCTTAAGTGTCTCTGCTTATTTTCAATCTTTTGTTTTTGTCCATGCAATAGCTCCACTATAAATTGGAAGGGCTTAAAGATGAACTCAGGAGGAATAGAGGCTGCGAAACAAGAGTAACTATTACTGATCAAAGGAGCTGCTTCCATCCGCAAAAGATGCTTTGCGCTATGAGTTTGAGCTCCTTATTATACTTCGTGAAAATTCTTGACTCTCATTTTACTTCCTTAGCGCTGTCTTTCCACTAACATTTTTCTCTTATTAGCTTTTCTCTTGTGTCCTTTGGATATCTGTTTTCGCCACACTAGTTCTTTACTAGTCTATTGTTTTATTTGTAGGACGTTTGTGTTTTTCCTAGTTTCATTCCACCATTCAGAATTTGTTGAACCGCGTCTTCTCACAGTTCTGTTTTACACTTGTGTCTGTCTGCCCATAAGTGTTGATCATCTTTAGGAGGTGTCCTTTTAAACATTACACACAATCTGCTCCTCAAATTCACATCCATTTCTTGTCGACAGCCAAGTTTTTGGTTCAGTATTTGTTTCTTGAATTCAAATTCACTGAATTTTAAAGCAGATTTGGCCGCACACAAACAAAGACTATCCTTACACAAAGGCTACCATTTTATTATTATAGTCAAAGCAAAGTTTGAAAGTGATTGTTATGTAATTATTATAACAATGTAATAAAGACCCAAAGACAACTGTGCTTCCTCAAAATTCATAGAGCCCAAGAAAGTTCTTAAACTCATAACTAAAAACTCACAAAAAGCTGGTACTGACTTAATTTATTCACTTTTATTTTAAATTGAGCTAAGTTTTCTTCATTATAAAACCCCTTTTAGAGGGAAGAGAGTGAAATATTACTTAATCATTTAGTTTTTCTTTATATAATTTTTATTTCTCAATAAAATAATGACTGACTGTTGGGTAACAGTCAATATTTTTCCAGTATTTTTATGACCTCTCAATAATTTGAAACAAAATGCCTTTTTGAATCCATTCACTTAATTTGTTGGTTATTTTTTCACATTATTATTCTGTGTATGCTTGTTTCTAAATCGTGGAAATTCTTTAGCTTACAATTTTACCAGGCTTGTACTGTCTTAAATATTAAAATTCAGAGTAAATCCACCAGTCTGAAGACTAGGACGATCAAAGACATTTCTCCTTTTGAATTGATAGATGCATCAAACACATATAAGGCTATTATTCAGTTGACTAATCATTTCAATTTTTTCCCCAAGCAAATCTGAACCAAATCTAGAAAAACTATTTTTTATTTTGATGAACCGTTATCAACTTTGATTTGTTAAATCATCATTTCTTTTCTAGGAAGGACAGTCATAAACCATCATTTGTTGCAACATGAATGTCATAAATTGTTCCATTACAGCAAGTAGGCTGTGTTGCTTGGTACAATTCAACATGTTGTGTGGATGTACATTTCTGCAGTTTATGGTCAGGCTCCTGTATATAGCGCAGAGGCTGGGAAACAGCAAACTTATTTGCCCACTGTGCTAAATCATACTGTGGGTTGTATGTACATACTTTTACTATCACACTCTTTCGTTATTAAACTAGAAATCCTTTTGGAATTGGAAATGCCAAGAAGTCAAAGCTGTTTCCGTTTTTAATTATATAAGGACCTTAAGGTTAATGTCCAAAAAAAAAACCCTCTTATGTTATTTTTTTATTTAAAAACTTTTCTACTTACATTATTGGAGAGCGCCATTACAATTTTTCGGAGAATAGTTACAGTATGGTTGCTTTATCCATATACTTCTCCAGATGAAGCCTGTAAATGTCAGGTTTTCATGCAGGGCGGTTTACCTGAAAGGAACCATCTTACTGGAAATGCAGGAATGGATTAAATGAAAGAAAACAAAACCTCTTAGGAGCCTGCCCATGGATTGCAAGCCCCTAGTGTTGTTGCACATTGCTTAGCAATGAGCTACAAAGCACTATGGCATTCTGTGGTAGAACTTCATGTGTGTTCTTGACTTATCACCTTAGCTGATTGAGTCCTTTCTTGCTTTCCAGGTCCAATCCAGATGTAGCAGCAAGGAGAACATTCTTAGAGCTAGTAAGTACAAATAAATAATATGTATCACTGTCGACTGGAAATATGATTAATTGATGTTTGTTGATTGAACTCAACATCAAGCTTGGCCAATGCTTATTTTTTTTCCATTGTGGCAAACGTCATGCCCTGCTGATGTTTACTAACAATCAGTAGCAGACTTACACTGTGAGCCGTATTCATGGAAAAATGACTACACCTATTAACTATTTATCTGTTTGATGTTAAGGTCACAGTGCTGTTGATATCACCAAGGTAGCAAGAAGACACCGTATGTCTCCATTTCCACTAACATCTATGGACAAAGCATTCATCACAGTTTTGGAAATGACACCTGTTCTTGGAACTGAAATAATAAATTATCGAGGTATAGTATCCATCATAGCTCTATTTTTGGTAGTAGGATTTCACCTTTTTCTCATGAGCTCAGGGGTCGCCAAGATTTTTTACCCATGAACTATGTGAGGAAATGTGAGGAACAACACAAGCATTAAAAAGGTTCTGTGGTGCCAAATAAGGGCTATGATTGGCTATTTGGTAGCCCTGTTTGGATTTGCAGCCTACAGAAGGCTTTCCTTGGTGTATACCTGATTTTTATTCAACCAAAACTTGCCTCCAAGTTAGGAATTGAAAGATTAGCACCTCCTTTGAGGTCACTGGGAGAAACACGTTGCTCACAAGCCACTGTTTGGGGTCCACTGAACTAGATGGACTAAATTAAACCACCATCTATTTAGTGAATACTTTTTAGCCAGTATAGATTAGATTGCTACATCTCCATGTGAATTTTAAACCCTGGATTTTGTAACTTGCTAGTACAGGTATGGCATCCATTATCCAGTAAGTTCTGAATTATGAAAAGGCCATCTCCCATAGACTCCCTTTTATCCAAATATTAAAAATTTTAAAAAATGATTTCCTTTTTCTCTGTATTGATAAAACTGTACCTTGTACTTGGTCCAAGCTTAGATAAATGTAATCCTTATTGGAAGCAAAACCAGCCTTTTGGGTTTATTTAATGTTTACACGATTTTCTAGTAGACTTAAGGTGTGAATATCCAAATTACGGAAGGATCTGTTATCCGGAAAACTCCAGGTTCCCAGCATTCTGGATAACAGGTCCCATACCTGTACCATGAAACTTTTTGCTGTTCATTCTGATAACCAGTAAAAGCCACTTGTCCGTTGCTATGTGCTATCTGCATTTTGTCAACAATTGCTGGTATTGATCAAGACTCTTCGTTCCTCTAGATGGAATGGGCCGTGTGCTTGCCCAAGAGGTATACGCAAAAGACAACTTACCTCCATTCCCTGCATCAGTGAAGGATGGATATGCAGTAAGAGGTAAGAGCCCTGTGCATATTTCTGAGTGGTAATCTGTTATCAAATGAACTTTAAAATGGTTTTTTATATTAAATATTGGCCTTAAATGGGTGCCCCACCTTTCAGTTGACTTCTAATATGTTATAGAATGGTTAATCCTAAGCAACTTTCCAATTGGTCTTCATTATTTCTTTTTTATTGATTTAGACTTAATTGCCTTTTTTTTCAGACTCTTTCTGACATTCAAATGGGGGTCACTGACCCCCATCTAGAAACAGATTTTATGTAAGGGTACAAATGTATTGTTATTGCTATTTTTTATTACTCATCTTTCTATTCAGGCCCTCTCATATTCATAATAAATATCGAAGAGGGATCTCCAAATAGTAAGTGATTACTCACCACATAAAGGAAAAGCCCCAGTTGCACCTCCCTGAGCCCTCAACATGGGGAGCTGACAAAACCGAAAAATTCTTTTGAGCAGGCACTCAAATAAAGCCAATCTTCCACCAGGCAGAATCAAGTGAAACATTTTTTTGTGTCCACAGCCTTGTGTGTTTCATGTTACAAACACTTAGTCATAGGCTCATATTTATATATCAGTCTCTTACTCAAATCAGTGCATGGTTGCTATGGGCAATTTGGACCATAGTAAACAAATTGCTGAAATTGCAAACTGAAATAACTCAAACACCACAAATAATAAAAAATGAAAACAAAATTGTCTCAGAATATCATACTAAAAGTTAATTTAACATTTTGTATGAAGTACTACAATGTATGTGTGCTGTTTAATGTGTGATATTGAACACCTTTGTATTTAAAACCTCAAGTTTAATCAAAAAAAACATTTAAGGATAAATATCTGCCTTTATCCACATATATTCTATGTATGCTCTTTGATTCTCAATCTATATTTTTTACGTACCATTTTCCCAGCTGCAGACGGCCCAGGAGATCGTTTCATTATTGGTGAATCTCAAGCTGGTGAGCAGGTGGGTGTTTAATTTCAGGCCTATTCATTTGTTTCTTTACTTTAGCACACAGAAATTAGCTCTACTATGCACTTAAAATCTCATATTAGACAAAAAAAAGTAATATTTCTATTGGTATTTTAGTTTGTGAGTGCGAGACGCACCACAGACACTGTAATAACAAGTACATGAAAAACAGCACAATAAGGGCAGAGACACATGCTCAGATTCGGGGAGATTAGTCGCCCAGCGACAAATCTCCTCTTCTTCAGGGCGACTAATCTCCCCGAACTGCCTCCCGCCGACAAGAATGTAAATCGACGGCCGGATGGCACTCGGAGCAATCCATTTTCCGAAAGTTTCAAGTTTTCTCAAGAGGCAACTTCAGACGACTTCGGAAAACAAAGTGAGGCAGTTCGGGGAGATTATTCACCCCCGAAGAAGAGGAGATTGTTTAAGGACTGATGATGGTCAAGCTGCATTTAAGCCCTACCTTAATTCATCCTATAATATATACGCCCTGTATCTGGCATAGGGCAGCACCTACTCACTACATAACAAGAGCAAGAACTGAAGGTTCAGAGAGAGAAGCTTAGGAACTGAAGCTACAGATCTGCATGGTTACAACATATTTACTCATAAATATTTCTGTGTTACTCCCGTTGTGTCTGACAGTGAAAACCAGTATCTTTCATTAAACAAAATTTAAAGGCAAAGGAAAGATAAATACCCACACATATCTGTTGAGAAATATGTATTCTTTGCCACAACAGGAAATCAATGGTTCTGGGCAATTCTGATTCTGGCAACATATAAGGGGTTATTTATCAAAGGTCGAATGTTAGAGTTTTTTATACCTCGAATGAACTCCCAACTCGGATGGTCTCTTATTTAAGAAAAACCTCTAATGGAAAAACTCAATTCTGCGAGTTTGAGTTGTGAAACCCAAAAACTCGAATCAATCGAGATTTCTGCAAGAAAAAATGTGAATCTCACAAATTACTCCAGTTTTTTTGGCAAAACCCTCCGGAAAAAAAAAACTCGAACATCATGCATGCTATTAACAAATGGCTCAAGGTACCTCTGCCATTGATTCCTACATGACCTCGACAGGTTTTAGATGGTGTATTTAGGATTCAAGCTGTTTCCAGGGTTGGGGTGTAATAAATATCAAAAAATTCGAGTTTTTTTCTAAAGCTCTAAAATTTTAGTTTTTTTAACCAAAAAAATAAATAAATTTTGACCATAAAAATTAACTTGAAAACTCAAATTTTTCATGGAAGACACAACTCAAACCTTAATAAATAACCCCCATAATGTTTATATTAAGGCTATCTCCTTTCAAGAGTACTGTAATGAGATAACAGAGGTGTTGCCTTTTCAGGAAGATTTTCATTTTAGTCAGGATTTGAAGGTATTATCAAGGATGAAAGCACTCACCGTAGGACACTGTTTATTATTTAATTTCAGCCAACTCAGACAGTGATGCCTGGGCAGGTGATGAGAGTAACAACTGGTGCTCCAATCCCATGTGGTGCCGATGCGGTGGTTCAAGTGGAAGACACAGAACTAATAAGGGAATCAGATGACGTGAGTTCCTTCCCTACTGTTTATTATAGAAATACATTTTGACTGCACATGAGGAGAATATCCATTAGCCTTGGTACAATAAATGTTTTGCCCCTATAGAACCATATCCAAAAGAAACCTTCAAACACAATTAAAGGATACGTAAAGTGAAATAAGTGAATGTAAAATGGATGAGGGTGCTATTCTAAGAACTTTTTCAATGGACATTCATTATTTATTTTTCTTTCATTCCAAGATAATAAGGGATACATGTACTGTTAACATGAATTAATTTTGTTACAACAGCGCCATCTGCGGCAGAGGGAAAACTTATAGTATAGTAGATTTTTTTGAGAGAGAGTTGTAGTTCAACACCTTCACCCACTTGTACAATGCACAAAGCCGTGTTTCTCAAATATAATCATACACCTCGTGCTCACAAACGTTTCAAATGGTAATCAGCATATAGAAATGACATAAAGATCCAAACGAAGTTCCCAACTGGGATCCTTGCTGCAGATTGATGTGGAACACAATATAGTGTAAAACCTTTTTATTAATAAAAATCTCTCATTTACAATTTGGTAGTTAAAATTGAACATCTTATGTCATCCCCTTCCGTAAAACATCGCCTGTGGGTCTTTAAAGGAAACCGCAGTGTTAAGCGTAGACTCGGTAGACTTTTCCTCCACGTGGGTTGATCGGCGCTTGGGGATGACGTTTCGTCGCTTTCCGACTTCCTCAAAGGCTCAGACTGTTTTGCGCAAGCACCACATCTATTTACATGTCCTGGTTACCTGGGTAACGCGTCTCTTTCATTACGTCCATTCTATTGTGTCCCAGTTTCCATGGTTACCTTGCGCTTGCATTATATCTATATTTGTTCCACAATTTTCAAATTCTTATCTTCTTGACATACATCAGAGTTTTTGCCTAATAGTTAAGGATTTGATGGGCAAAATATGTTACCAATAGGAAGCATAGTTAATTGTGAAAATCGTTCCACATATTGGCTACTCAAGCAGAATTCATATTGGTTTGTATTCAAAAGTAAAAACCTTTTTAAGGAAAATGCCATTTTTTTAAAAAAAATACTTTTTAAATATAATAGATCATTCTGCAAAATTAATGAATTTTTATCTAGTGATCTAAAATTAATTTAATTTATTTCAAGATAACTCAAATTATTTGATTAATTTATTTAATTTCTTATTGTAAAAATACATTTTTTGTTGTTATAATTCCGTTCCTTATGTACATATTTACCCATCAATTTAGAGTTTTGATCAATTTTTTCTCACATTGTTATATATTGGTTACAACAGATCATCTTAAGTTAGACACTTTCAGCAATTATAGATTCACACTTATTAAAAGGACCTTAGGTTAAAATCTATATTCATCCCATTTGGTACTAGAGTTCCCATCTTATATATCCTCCTACTCTCACATCTCAAAGTGTCTTCTATGATATTTCCCCTCTCCATTTCTTATTCACTATCTCTATACCCCAAAAAGTCAAACCCTTGGGGTTACTGCCATGTACCATTTTGTTCTTAAGGTGTTCTCTCATCCTATCACGCAGTTTTCTATTTGTTTTTCCCATATATACACGGATTTGTGCATTGTACAAGTGGGTGAAGGTGTTGAACTACAACTCTCTCAAAAAAATCTACTATACTATAAGTTTTCGCTCTGCTACATTTCTAATTTTTCCCTAGCTTTTAGCGCTAACCTCTACAGCATATTGACTTTTGGTGAACTTTACACTCGAGGAGAATAAGTATTCGGTTCGGATCAAAGGGAAAGCTCCAGAGACTTTGGACAGTGCTGCTATTTGGCAATTTTTTGGTCTAGGAAACATTTGAGAAAGGTTTCAATCTTTTTCCTAAGCAGAAGAACATGAGAACAGCCTCTTTCTTTCTCCTGTCAATTTCCTTGACTACTTGTTGGTCAGACTGGTCAGAAAATGACCAGCAGGTGGCGCTGTTGTAATACAAATCATTCATAATAACAGTACATGTATCCCTTAATATCTTGGAATGAAAGAAAAATAAATAATGGATGTACATTGAAAAAGTTCTTCGAATAGCACCCTCATCAATTTACCGTCACTTATTTCAATGGTTTACGTATCCTTTAAATGGTATGTTGCAGCTGTATCATTGGAACAGTAGAGAACTGGGACAAAGTTATATGAATAGCCCCATAGACCTTATTATAATAATGTAAATCTTGAAGAAGATCATTGGAGGAACCTACTTGGTCCAACTTAATCAATCTGTTGCCAGAGGACTGTTCTCTGCTTAGATATCTGTATTACAGATTTAAGGCAACCAACCGAGTTTAATTGCATGGTGTTTTGTATTATTTTGTAGGGAACAGAGGAGTTGGAAGTACGTATCTTAGTGCAGGCTCGTCCAGGCCAAGATATCAGGTAAGGGTTTTCACAATGGGAAAATGATTCAAAAATGTAAAAAAATAAAAGTAACTTTAAAGGGAAATAAAGGTCAAGGCTTCATTTTATGGGTTTTTTTCTGAATACAGGAGAACATTGACATATACATCAACAAATAATTTTTATATTTGTGCCTGATGTGTACTTTTTAGCAAAGTGGGCTCAGTGTGTTTTTTTTCTTGTACTTTTAGACCAATTGGCCATGACATTAAAAGAGGAGAGTGCGTCCTGGCGAAGGGCACCCATATGGGTCCTTCAGAAATCGGCCTGCTAGCAACTGTTGGTGTCACAGAAGTGGAAGTCCACAAATTTCCAGTGGTTGCTGTAATGTCAACGGGAAATGAGGTTTGTCTTTTGCTCCAGTAGGTTTATGATATATGTATTTTTAGATGTATGCAGGAGTATATTATTGAATGTATATTTTTAAAGCAAATAGTAGGTTCAAGTAAAGTCAAACAGTTCCCAAAAGCACTAAATAAAGCAACAAGTATGCTATTCTAAGGAAGTCTACATGAAGTCCCAAGTATTTGATAAATCTGTCAGCTCATAATTTGTCTGACTTAATGGGATTCTATAATGATTTTTATGGTGTAGTTTTTATTTCTAAATTACACTGTTTACACTTTAAATAATTCACTCTACCATTTAAAATTTCATTCCTGAACCAATAAGTGTATTTTTTTATTTGAAATTTTGGAGTGTAGGCAAGTATCTAAGGTCATTTTGCTTGGTCATGTGCTTTCAGAAAGAGCCAGCACTTTAGGATGGAACTGCTTTCTGACAGGCTGTTGTTTCTTCTGCTAAATGTAACAAAGGTGTTGCAGTGGGACCTGGATTTTTACTTTTGAATGCTAATCTACCAGGGAACTGTTATCTTTAATCAGGGAGCTACTATCTGGTTACCTTCCCATTGTTCTGTTGGGGGGAAAGGGAGGAGAGATATCACTCCAACTTGCAGTACAGCAGTAAAGAGTGACTGAATTTTATCAGAGCACAAGTCACATGACTTGGGGCAGCAGGGCAACTGACGAAATATCTAGCCCCATGTCAGATTTTAAAATTAAATATAGAAAAAACAGTTTGCCCTTTTGGAAAATTGATTTCAGTGCAGATGTCTGCTGGGCAGCACTATTAAATTGATGCGCTTTGAAAAAAAACATGTTTTCCCATCACTGTAACCCATATACAGTGCAACAGCACCTGACATCTCCATTGTTCTTTGTAGCTCTTGAATCCTGAAGATGACCTCTTGCCAGGGAAAATCCGTGACAGCAACCGGTCTACACTATTAGCAACAATTCAGGAACACGGCTACCCAACCATCAACCTGGGGATTGTGGGAGACAAGTAAGAAACTATATACCAGCGTAAAAGGCTGGCACCAGTCATATTCTTCTTCAGCAGCACAAGACCAAGTTCCTGCTGCTTCTCTAAGCCATTCCATTCTTAAACACTAGTGATGGGCGAATTTATTCGCCAGGCGCGAATTCGCAGCGAATTTACGCGATTCACCGCCAGTGAATAAATTCGCGAAACGCCCGCAAAAATTCAAAAAAACGCCTGCTGTTTCGCAAATTTTTCGCTGTTTCGAATTTTTCGGTGAAGCGAAACGGCGCAAATTCGCCCATCACTATTAAACACCACACTATTTGCTGTTTGAGTTCAGTTAGCTGCATACACGGTAATATACTTCTAGTTTATTGCTGTGTTGTTTCTTATCTTTACAGCCCAGATGACCTGTTAAATGCCTTAAATGAAGGTATAAGCCGTGCCGATGTTATCATCACATCAGGAGGTGTATCCATGGGGGAGAAGGTAAGCATTACTACATCTTCTCGTTGTACGGGGATGGAGCTATTTTCTAGCGTCCAATTATTCAGGAGCTTCTGAGTTCAGTTCCCCACAGTGTAAGGTTCAAAGGCCAACTAAAGGCCTAAATCGGGTCTGGTGGTTGAGAAAACCATTCCACACGTGTAGAATAAAATCAAAAATCCAGCTTTATTTAGGTGATTAAAAACAACAAACCGACATCCATTACAGATGTGCTCCTACCCTATGACATGTTTGGTCACCTGACGCGTTTCATGCCTCTTTCTGGCACTTCATCAGAGGTGAGATCACAGGAAATCCTGTACCTTATATACCTGTGTTCATTAAAATTGTCTCAATTTAAAAAAAAAAAGCAAAAAACATATATTTGCTTATTACAAGTCATATCAGTCACAACAGATGTTATCAAAATTTAGAGATATTAATCTGTTTTTCATTGAGCACTGCAACACTATAGACACGAATCTAGACAGGGCTAGATATCTTAATATTTCCCCAAGTAATTTAAAGGTACCTTCCTCCTCTTCCTTTTATCCGGTTTCTAATAGAGGACAGAATATAGAACTATTTCAGAAACTTGTGGAACAGGATCTTATTACACTGGCTCAGAAAACAAAAGACAAAAGTAAGAGGAAAGGTGATAATCTAAATAAAGCTGAACGTATGGCACTGAAACAATTGAAGGAAAATTTGGATATCATCATCAAAGATTCTGACAAAGGAGGTTCAGTAGTAATAATGAATAGACTGGATTATTTTAAGGAATGTTCTCGACAATTAGATGATAATGAAACTTATCAACCCCTACAGTATAACCCTACCAATGACTATAAATCCTGTTGAAACAAATTTTTCATTATGGTGTAATACCGAAAGTCTTTATTGAAGATCAATTTAATGATATAGTGGTTAATACCCCTAAGATACCCATTTTTCATATATTACCAAAGGTCCACAAAGGGCTTGAGGATATAAAAGGGAGACCGATTATTTCAGGTATAGATGGATTTTTATGAAAAATGATCTTACATAATTGATAATATGTTACAACCCATTGTAAAAGCTCTAGCGTCGTACTTGAGAGACACAGGACAATATTTACAAATAGTACAAAATGTTGAATGGAAAGAGAGTTATAGTTGGTTAACGCTAGATGTAACCTCATTATACACTAGCATTGAACATGCTGTAGGACTGCGAGTTATGGTTACGGTACTCTGAACTATATGATGACTTCACACAGGAGTTTATATTATTAAGTATTGAATATCTGTTAAAACACAATTTTTTCATGTTTGACGGGGTATTCTACCTCCAGAGATGTGGCACCGCTATGGGGGCAAAATTTGCCCCCACATATGCCAACCTAGTCATGGGTTGGTGGGAGTGGTGCCACGTCTATGGATGTGGAAACCCTTACAGACACAAAATTATAACCTACATAGATGATCCTTCATAGATGATCTAATATTCACCTGGGGCGGTACCCAATATGAGACTGTTACATTTTTGAAATATTGTAACCAAAATGATTGCAATTTATGCTTTACCCATACAGCCCATAACAAGAGGATAGATTTTTTAGACATCACGTTAGAAGGAACAAATGTTGTTGAAATTAGATATGATCTTTATGTAAAACCAATAGCTAGGAATGCACTGCTGAGAGCAGATAGCTGCCATACTCGCCCTGTTATGGGGGGCATCCCAGTGGGGCAATTCCTGCGGCTCAGATGCATATGCACCACGTGGGATGCCTTCCAGAACCAGGCGATGTTACTGTGGGACAAATTGGTTGAGAGAAATTATGATGTTACTGTAATAAAAAAGGCATATGAAAGGGCGGTAAGTACCTCCAAACAAGAATTATTATACCCTCTGGAGAGTAGAGATAATAAGAGGAATAAACTGAATAAAAATGCCAATAAAAAACAAGATAGACCCAGTATGTACTTTGTTGCCAAGTGTAGTGACCAGTCTGATGAAATGGGAGAAGTCATTGACAAGGGATTGGATATTTTGGGGATTGATCCTTTGTTGGACAGTGGAATGTTGGGAAATTTGAAGTGTGTGTTTAGACAGGGCAGGACCATCTCCGGTGGAGTGTTGCCCAGTCTATACCGACCTAAAAATAGACAATTAGAAGCAAAGAAAAATTGGTTAGCAAAGCAAGGATCATTTAAGTGTGGGAAGAATAGATGCAAAGTGTGCAAACATATATTAGTTCAAGGCTTCTTTAAGAGTACATCATCAGGAGAGACCTTTCCTATAAAAAGTTGTGACTCAAGAGGTGTTATCTACCTAGCAACCTGCAATTGTGGTGTACAGTATGCAGGTAGAACATACAGATCATTCAAAGAGAGGGCAAGAGAGCGCCTTACACCCATAGATTTGGATAAAATAGAAGAATTCAATTCCTCAAATAAGAGAACATTGGCCATAGGTAAACATATCATGCATAAACATGGGGGGCGATTTCAACTAGATTAAATTCCAAGGCATAGAAAGTGTGAAATTGGGACCACGTGGAGGCGACATTAAGAGAATAATTGATCAAAGAGAAACCAATTGGATATTCACTTTAAAGACACAGCATCCACTTGGTCTCAATAATGACTGGGAATTAACATGTTTTTTCCAGCCTTAATGTATGCATAATACCACACAAGTGGATAATATTGGACATCTTTTACAAGTGTGCACGGATTAATATCTCTAAATTATAATAACATCTGTTGTGACTGATATGACTTGTAATAAGCAAATATATGTTTTTTGCTTTTCTTTTTTTAAATTGAGATTATTTTAATGAACACATGTATAAAAGGGACAGGATTTCCTGTGACCTCACCTCTGATGAAGTGCCAGTAAGAGGCATGAAATGCGTCAGGTGACCAAACGTGTCATAGGGTAGGAGTACATCTGTAATGGATGTCTGTTTGTTGTTTTTAATCACCCACGTGGTTTTATTCTACACGTGTAGAATGGTTTTCTCAAAAACCAAACCTCTAATACATGATGTCCACTGGAATGGAGACCAGCAAGAATGTTTAGAATGGGCACAATGGAGGAGTGGCCTCTTGAGCGCGGACATGTGAGACTTTTTCTTTATCTAAATCGGGTCTGCCCAAATCCAATTAAGAGCAGATTTGATGTATTTTCTTGACTCCACCAGTGTCACTGTTGTTCTCCAAGTTTATGTAGCACACAGCCTTGGTTTGAAAGGTATTTCATGGGCATGGGGCAACAGTATAGTAGAGAATGAGTTGAACAGGTTTTGGCATGTAGAACTAATTGCTTAATTGTGGTCGGGCTGTAACTATAGAGGAAGCAGACCCTGTGATTATAGGGGGGAGGGGCTTAGGAGGTATAGGGGCCCCATGAGGTCCTAATTAATGAGACATTTTACGAAATACGAAAGTTATGGCTGACAAATAGTAGTGACAGTCTCCTATTGATATCGGCAATGCAAAAATCTTTTAATCTGTCTGATCGACTGAACGACCGATCGACATGGTACGAAAAATGTCGGGACAATCCACACACAATCTGAAAATCGTACAAATCTTCTTTCGTGCGATAGTATCTTTGCATCTATGTCCATCTTGAGATGTAATTAATCCTTAATGGAAACAAATCCAGCCTATTTGGTTTATTTAATATTTACATGATTTCCCAGTAGTGGTATGAAGATCCAAATTACGGAAAGGTCCATTATCCAGAAAACCCTAGGTCCAAATCATTCTGGATAACAGGTCCCATGCCTGTATTCAGATTTAGCAATTTCCACACTGTAAAGAAAATAATTATCTAAACTGATAACCTCGTACAGTATTTGATTTGCATTGGGAATTAATAACTCTCATTGTGCTCAGCCGTGTGATCATGTCGATGGCAGAACCATTGTATTTGTGTTTTTTTAATGTTTAATCAGATCTAGGAAAGATCCTTCAAATTTCAGAAAACCTTTAAACTCCTAATTTTCCAGATAATTGATCCCATAATTGTGTTACCAGTGCAGCTCTGTAATCTCTATTGACTTTTTTCCTTCTAATTCCAAGGGAATATTGTACTAATTTATTATGGTATCTTATCTTAGATATTTTTATATTATTGGCCCACTTTGTGGGAAGAACCTGTGACAGCACATTGCTGCTATCGCTGATAATCTGATATTCTCTCTGTACAGGATTACCTTAAGCAGGTCCTGGATATTGATCTCCATGCACAAATCCATTTTGGTCGAGTATTTATGAAGCCAGGGTAAGAGTTTCATTGTGGCTTACTATCAGGGTCAGTGATATTGTTACTGTTGGAGGCACTAATGTACTAATGTACTAATATACTTTCTGTTGGGAGTTCTTTATTGTCACAATGGAGAAGTCACCAATTTTATCACTATATTGAGTTTTTTTATATTGTCATAATCGGAGGATACTGTATTCTAACTATTTGGGGTCATAGTATAGTAATAATAACAAACTGGGGCTGTGTGTTGTGGGGTTCTTTTACTTACATTTATGTTCTACTATTGGGGGTCACTGATAGTCCCGCTATTGGGGGTCACTCATAGTCTTGCTATTGGGGTCACTGATAGTGTTGCTATTGGGGGTCACTGATAGTGTTGCTACTGGGGTCACTGATCGTCTTGCTATTGGGGGTCACTGATAGTCTTGCCTTTTGGGGTCACTGATAGTCTTGCTATTGGGGGTCAATGACAGTCTTTCTATTGGGGGTCATTGATTGTTTTGCTATTGGGGGTCACTGATAGTCTTGCCTTTTGGGGTCACTGATAGTCTTGCTATTGGGGGTCAATGACAGTCTTGCTATTGGGGGTCACTGATTGTTTTGCTATTGGGGGTCACTGATAGTCTTGCTATTGGGGGTCACTGATAGTCTTGCTATTGGGGGTCACTGATAGTCTTGCCTTTTGGGGTCACTGATAGTCTTGCTATTGGGGGTTACTGATAGTCTTGCCTTTTGGGGTCACTGATAGTGTTGCTATTGTGATGCTCACTTGATAGTCTTGCTATTGGGGTCACTGATTGTTTTGCTTTGGGGTCACTGATAGTGCCTATTGGGGGTCTGACATGATAGCTTGGCTATTGGGGGGTCACTGCTATTTTGGTCAGATTTTCTATTTGGGATTCACTGATAGTCTTGCCTGTTTGGGGTGATATCTTGCTATTGGGGGGTCACTGATTGTCTCTGATCTCTTTGTTTGCTATTGGGGATAGTCTTTGCTTTGGAATTTCTCTGCCTTTTGGGCACTTAGTGTTTCACTGATTCTGGGGCTGATTTCACTGATAGTCTTGCTATAGTCTTGCCTTTTGGGGTCACTGATAGTGTTGCTATTGGGGGTCACTGATAGTGTTGCTATTGGGGGTCACTGAAAGTCTTGCCTTTTGGGGTCACTGATATCCATGCTGTTAGGGGGGCACTGAAAGTTTTACTATTGGGGGGTCACATCATTGGACATCATTTCATATCCTTATTATTATTATTAGTTTATATCCTTACTATCAGCTCATTTGATATTAAACAGGAGACAGAAGCAAGTGCCCTCTTGCCTTTAGTGACTTTGCAATATTTGGCCTCTGTGCTGCAACACTATCAGGCATAATAATAAAGGCATAATAATACTACCTTATATAGCTCACTGCTTGCAACTTTTCCATTGCACTTCTGCTCATTCACAGATTTTTGTGCATATTTGGCCTGGCGTAGTAACCCCTATCGGCCAATCAGAGACTTTACCTGCATCAGACAGATCAAAGCTAACTAACAACTGTCACTTGTCTTGCAGCTTGCCGACCACCTTCGCAACCATGGACATTGATGGTGTAAGGAAAATTATATTTGCACTCCCAGGTATGTTGTCATCACCTGTGTCCACTGAAACAGATTAGAATATCAAAGCCTGAGAGAATTCCAGAGAAGTAAAGGGATGGTTCACCTTTCTGTTAACTTTTAGTATGTCATAGAATGGCCAATTCTAAGCAATTTTTCAATTGGTCTTCATTTTTTATAGTTTTCGTGTTATTTGACTTCTTCTTCTGAATCTTCCCAGCCTTCAAAAGGGGTCATTGACCCCACTTAAGAACAAATGCTATGAAGGCTACAAATTGATTGTTATTGCTACTTTTTATCACTCATCTTTCTATTTGGACTCTCCCCTATTCAAATTCCAGGCTCTTATTGAAACAAATGTATGGTCGCTAGGGTAATTTGGACCCTAGCAGCCATATTGCTGAAAATGCTAATTGGAGAGCTGCTGAATAACTCAAAATCTAGGAATAAAAAATTAAACCAATTGCAAATTGTCAGAATATCACTCTCTACATCATAGTAAAAGTTAACGCCAAGGTGAAAATCCCTTTAAAAAGAAAAATTCACCTTAAAATAACCTTTCAGTATGATTAACACTTTGTCATTACACAATAACTTATTACATAGTAAGTTGCTATTGGCCTTCTTATTTGACGAAATCGAATTATTTACATGTTTTAAATTATTTCACAGCAAGTGAGATGATGACGTAGTGAGCAATGCGCTTACATTGGGGGGTGGGACATTTGAGAGTTGGGGGTGGGACATTTGAGAGTTGGGGTTGGGACATTTGAGAGTAGGGGGCAGGGTTATAATGTTATGGTGCTAAATCTGGGACAGGAGGTTTTTACTGTACAGCCCCTTAAAAATCAGCCAGGTGGCAACTCTAGAAATATATAAAACATAGATAAAGTGAAATCATTTGCACACATATTCCTATTTAGAATTTGGTAGTGAACCTGAATTATTCTTTGACACTGACAGTGGATTTTAACATTTCTCTGGTTTCTCCTCTTTGCAGGAAACCCTGTGTCAGCAGTCGTTACCTGTAATCTCTTTGTTGTACCAGCACTAAGAAAGATGCAGGGAATCCTGGATCCAAGACCTACAATCATCAAAGCCAGGGTAATCCTTCTGCCGTCTAGCAGGGGCAGATAATATCAGTGGTAACATGTACTTTCTCTTTTATTAATGACCGTAATGGCGGCCACCTGTCGGGTGTATGCACTGCCTGCTAAAAACTTTCCACCATCCAATAATCTATTTTACATCACACTGGGATTCTGGGTAAACTGCTTCTTCACGGATTTCTGTATACAAGCCTAGTTGGTGTAGAGATGTTCATCGTTATTATCTTCAGCAGCTAAATGACACTGTTTACAATGCAAATAATTCACTCTACAATATAAAATTTAATTCCTGAAACAGCAAGTGTATTTTTTTCAAGTTGTAATATCGGTGTATAGGTGCATCTCAGGACATTTTGCCTGGTCATGTGCTTTCAGAAAGAGCCAGCACTTAGGATGGAACTGCTTTCTGGCAGGCTGTTGTTTCTCCTATTCAATGTAACTGAATGCGTCACAGAGGGATCTGGATTTTACTATTAAGTGCTGTTCATATATCTACCCGGGAGCTGTTAGCTTGTGTTAGGGGGCTGCTATCTGGTTACCTTCCCATTGTATTGTTGTTAGGCTGCTGGGGGGGGGGAGAGGAGGGTGATATCACTCCAACTTGCATTACAGCAATAAAGAGTGACTGAAGTTTATTAGAGCACAAGTCACATGACTGGGGGCACTCTGGAAACTGACAATATGTCTAGCCCCATGTCAGAGTTCAAAATTAAATATAAAAAAAATCTGTTTGCTCTTTTGAGAAATGCATTTCAGTGCAGAATTCTGCTGGATCAGCACTATTACTGTAATTGATGCATTTTGAATTTTTTTTTCCCCATGACAGTATCCCTTTAATGTTATCAAGCAGTTACCAGATTAGAGGGCTGTTGTTACCCCACTGAAGGATAGAGGAGCTGACTCCCTGCAGTAACATCATGCAGATATCAGTAGTAGTAGTAGTAGTAGTAGTAGTAGTAGTAGTAGTAGTAGTAGTGTTATTGATGTACAACTCCCAGCATCCCCTATCAGCCTTAAAATACAACAGCTGGATTGGCCGGCATATGGATTTGTGTCTGAGCAAAGGTGGATCAGCAGGAAGTGGTGGGATCTGTTACATTTCCCTTTATGGAATCATTTGTTCCCGTTTACTTTGTTTCCTTATCTTGTCTTCTGTGTCTCCCCCGCAGTTATCGTGTGATGTGAAGTTAGATCCACGCCCAGAATACCATCGCTGCATATTGACTTGGCATCACCAAGAGCCACTGCCTTGGGCACAGAGTACAGGTAAGTAGGAGCCATTTCTTTGGCTCACAGAGCCCTGATCCAACAAGGAATCACTGCATCTTGCTACACTCTAATAGATATCTGTGCATGCAGCTGTGTGTGTTAAAGGGTTTGTCTCCATTCACTGTGCCAAGTAACAGTGGAGTAAAAGGAGGAGTGACCCATAAGCTGTGCGTACATTCTGGGACCTCAAACTGGAGAAAAAAAAAAAAAAAAGCTTAACAGTTCGGTGTAAAAATAAAAACTGGGAAAAGAGGCTGTGCAAAATAAAAAATGTTTCTAATATAGTTAGTTAGCCAAAAATGTAATGTATAAAGGCTGAAGTGACTGGATGTGTAACATAATAGCCAGAACACTACTTTCTGCTTTTCCGCTCTTTAACTCGGAGTTAGTCAGCAACTTGAAGGGGGGCCACATGAGACATAACTTTTCAGTGAGTTTGCAATTGATCCTCAGCATTCAGCTCAGATTCAAAAGCAACAGTTATGACCCTTGTGGCCCCCCTTTAATTCAGTGGAAACCAAGAGATCTGCAAAGCTATTATTTTAGACATCCAGTCACTCCAGCCTTTATACATTACATTTTTGGCTAACTAACTATATTAGAAACATTTTTTTATTTTGCACAGTTTATCTATTTACTAGGGATGCACCGAATTGAGGATTCGGTTCGGGATTCAGCCTTTTTCAGCAGGATTCGGATTCGGCCGAATCCGTCTGCCCGACCAAACCAAATCCGCATCCTATTTTGCATATGCAAATTAGGAGAGGGGAGGGAAATCACGTGACTTTTTGTCACAAAACAAGGAAGTAAAAAATGTTTTCCCCTTCCACTCCTAATTTGCATATGCAAATTAGGATGCAGATTCGGTTCGGTATTCGGCTGAATCTCTCGCAAAGGATTCGGGGGTTCGGCGGAATCCAAACTAGTGGATTCGGTGCATCCCTACTATTTACCCAGTTTTTATTTTTATACTAAACAATTTCTTTAAATGTTACGTGTTGAGTCAAATAAAAGACTAGGATGCCCTTGGTATTCTCTGTTTCCATATCCTGCAGTCTTCCAGGTTCCCATCCTCTTATTGGCATTAATAATGTCTGTTTTACCACTTGTTTGTGTACAACCCGCAGCCCTAGAATTATCCAACATACACACTTCTCTGACGGAGAGTCATACAACGTGTATAATCTCTCAGTTGAACGTCGATAAAATATCAGGGGTTGTTTATGTTCAAGAATGCAGTGTGCAGGTCTGGACTGGGAGTCAAAATAGGCCCTGGCATTCCAAGTACTCAAAGGCCCAAATAGTCCTCCACCAGCCCACTAAATAGTGACTGTCTATGGGAATTTTCAGTAGCCCCCCTGGCATTTGCCAGAACCCACAGATTGCTAGTCCAGGCCTGGTAGTGTGTCATTTTTGCAATTTGCACACTGCATTCTGCTTTTGGTGTATGGCCCTGACGCCAGCCCCTGGAATAGAGTGCTGTGTGGTAGGCACTTTTTTTTGTGAGTGGCTCCTGGTTCTGCACTCTGCTCCTCGTGTTAGAGTTCAGTATATCTTTCCCTGGGTTGAGTGTGCTTTCTAGATGAGCACTAGGGGGCTCACTCCTGTTCCCCGGAGCACTTGCCCTTGCCCTTGGGAGGAACATATATGACCCATAAATTCCTTTGAAATTCCATGACTGGGGCAGTGCTGTTAGGGTTGCCACTTTTTTTAACATTCTTTATGGGCCAGGTGGGGCCTGATTCTGAGGGGCGGGTCCATGACATGGGGGCGGGACCATGCATTTGGTGGGCTAGAGGTGGAGCTGGGAGAGGCAATGTGAGGCAAGCAGGAAGGCAGATGGCGGAGAACTAGTTATTACTGATTTATATAAATTGTCCCGGCCTTGGCTGGTATTTTACTGGCTAGTGCTGTTTTTATGCTCACGGAACATTAACTAAGAGTAAGAGCTCTCTGATCTCTAGCCTTGTCCCATTGAAGCAATAAAAATGGAGCGGTGTTGTGACTTTTCCCCTTTTTCTTTCGCTCACACAGGAAATCAGATGAGCAGTCGTCTGATGAGTATGCGCAGTGCCAATGGACTTTTGATGCTACCTCCAAAGACAGAGCAGTATGTGGAACTTCACAAGGGAGAGGTGGTAGACGTCATGGTTATCGGAAGGCTATGATGACGCCCGCGGGCGAGGGGGAAGCTCTGATGCATGTCCACATATCATTGACTGTATCCTGTAATATGCAACGGCACAGCTAGTCTTTTATTTTTTTTGGGGGGGGGAATCTGGATAAAGATGATCAGTATAGTCGACATCTCGAACTAAATTTCGGAGGAAAAAAATATATATATGACTTCGGAGGAGGAGGAGAAAAAAAATCTGAAAAAGAAAAAAAAATATCTTTTTCCAAAAAAAAAAGAAAAAAATCAAATTAAAAAAAAACCCTCTTATAAAAAAAAAAACCCAACCTTTATTCTGATTATATCAAGGCAACCTTTTCCGTCATTGCAATTGCTTTGTGTGTTAAAATGCTAGGTCGGATAGCAGTAGCTTTTAGTAGACAGCAGTAGATGCCTGCAAAACTTGTGTTTCTCTCATCCTTAAAATACAAAATAACGAAGCTCTTAAACAAGGCTGTCTGCTTACTTTATACTAGCTTAGATTACACTGCTCCTTCCCTTATCAGTATGCTTCATAACTGCTTCACAAGAGAGCGCTCTGCTTGTTCTTAATCTTGTTAATTGTGTTGGTGTGCACAGTGCCAAATTCGAAAAACTCCGGATCGGAGGGGCGCCACCTTGCCAGCAAGGAAAGGCAAGGCTCGCGATCCTCGCTCAGCTCACTACTATTGGGCAGTAACTCTCAATACCTTTTCTTTAAATAAAAATAAACAAAAAAATTGCTTCCTTAAGTGCTGACAGCCTTTTTAACCAATACATTTAAAAAAAAAATGTACAGAAAAAAAAATATCAAAAACTGATCTTGTACAGATAACAGTGTACCAGCATTCAATAGGAAATTAAAAAAAAAAAAAAAAGCAAAGAAAATATTGAAGAACTCTGTACCATAACATTTTCTGTAATGATATTGAAACAAGATTAATTAAATCCTTGATCATTATTTTAAAAAATGGAAAATCTGTTCCTTTTTTTTTTTTTTTTTTCTTTCCACCCCCGCCTTTAATTTTCGTTCTGCGGCAGCTGTTCCGAGAGGTTACTTGCCAAGGCATTGTGGCGGATGTTGTAAATACGGCTGCTCTCGCTTATTGTTATATCTAGATTGGTGCAAGTGCAGAAGTCTCAGAAGATGCAGAAATTCCCTGATATGATTTAATATGTGGTGCCCGAAGAACAGAAAGGAGCTTGGATTTCGAGTGGGCATCAAGCCAGGCCTTCTGGTTCTAGCACTGATGTCTTTGCCAGCTGAAAGGCTGCTGTGCTCTCGGGCAAGTCACGAACTGCACAAAATCATTTTTGTGTGTCAGATCAAACCCAAGATCTGTTCATTGAGCAGCCCTGCCCCAGGCTTCAGAGTGTAATCAAACAAAAAAAGCTTTGAAAGATGACTAAAAATTTCTGGCGTGTATTTTTACCTGTGTGTGCCATCTAGTGTACAGAGATGGTGCAGGAATGCAGTATGCCAGTGATCCCCAACCAGTAGCTTATGAGCAACATGTTGCTCTCCAACTGCTTGGTTTTTGCTCCCAGTGGCCTCAAATTAAGCACTTGTGTTTGAATTACTGACTTGTAGGCAAGTTTTTAATTGCATATAAACCACATATTCTGCCAAACAGAGCCTTAAGTAGGTTGACAGTACATCTAGGATTTACCAAATGGCCAACCACAGCACTTATTTGGCACCCAAGAACATTTTTCATGCTAGCATTGCTCCCCAACTCCTTTAACATCTGAATGTTGCTCACGGGTTCAAAAGGTTGGGGATCCCTGCTCTATGCAATAGGTATTTCCTAATCCGCTCAATCACCTTTCCAGAATTCCATTTCTCAGCAACCCTCTCCCATAGGTGCATTGTTAGCCTGCAAATAACCTTGTGACCTGCCAACTAGTGATGAGTAGGTTAACCCTAAAGCTGCAGGTTCCTCTGTCTTACCTGGGGTTGAGGCCAAGGTGCTGGTTTGGCAATGAACGGATCAAAATTCAAGCAGGGTCCCTACCCCTTAGTGATATAATAGCGATCTCCCCTATGTTGGTTGGTTCCACCTATATGCAGGTCATATAGTAGAAGAGAACTTCAGTCTGGGTTGTGCGTGGGTTAGGAAGCAGTGAGTCAGGGTTGGGTTTGGGTTGATCCTGCTCATCATCAACGTCCCCTGCCTTACAGGTTTTACACTTGGCCTGCCATTCTTTCCAGGAGTGTCAATACCTTGCTCCACTTAATGAAGATGTTGGTTATTATTTCCATTTAAGCAACTTAACTACATAGTTCCCAGCCCTGCATAGTATAAGTTGAGTATATGAAGAGAATGAAAGACATGACTTGAAATGTTGTGGTTGGACACAGCGGCAACTCTGTCATATAAGCAGGGGTGTAAGTAGATTTTGGATGATGAAGATATACAGTATACCAGTGATCCTCAACCAGTGGCTCGCGAGGAACACGTTGCTCCCAGTGGCTGCAAAGGCACTTATTTTTGAAATTCTGGCTTGGAGGCAAGTTTTGGTTGTATAAAAACCAGATGTACTGCCAAATAGAGCCTCTTGTATGCCGCCAGTCCACATAGGGGCTACAAAATAGCTAATCTCAGCCCTTATTTAGCACCCCCCAGGAACATTTTTCATGCTTGTGTTGCTTCCCGACTCCTTTTACATCTTAATGTTGCTCATAAGTAAAAAAGGTTGAGGACCCCTGATATAGACCCATAAACATGTAGCATGAAGTACATGTCAACTTTTGCGATGGTAATGCTTTAAAAATATTGCTTTGAAAATATACAAAGGACCAACAAATGATATTTATTCAGTTTAACGTGGAAATTATGTTCCAATCCGTTTGTGCTTACTTGCTCCCTGAATGTGAGGTAATAGGAATTTGGCATCAAAGCCCAGTTCCTGAGGTTTTAATTAGACAGGGGCTAGAAATAGGCATCTATTCTTCAATCAGCAACTTCAAATATTCTTTACATAAGGAGGGAAGGAGGTTAATTGGTGCTTGAATATTTTTGGAAGATAGTGCCAGCTTGAAGAACAAGCTCTTCAGTTCCCATAAAGTCAGAAAATGTATATGCTTAAAGAATACTCTGCAAAATAAGGGGCTGTACTAAGCCATAAATGGCTATAAAACATCCAAACATGAAACATGTCTTTTGGACATTGGTATCGGGGCAGACATTCTTATAAACCTTCATTGCAATAACTACATGTGCATTAAGGGATCATTTTTAAACACAAACGCATTTGAAAAGTGTAATTTTGGATGAAAATCTCCATCTTTTGTACCCATAATGCACCATTTGCCCATAATTCCAGCATGAATACAACTGCACTCTCCAAGTTGTGTCTGCGGCAATTGTGCTCTAAAAACGGACGGCAGTTGCGTCACTTCTGTAGTGTGCATTCAAAATGGCGTTTCCATCCATTTCACTGGGCATGAGTCTAGTGTGTCTGTTGACTCAACCCACTATGGGAACCCTGGAACTGCTGCCACAGGCAGTGGATCGGCAACCAAGTGCAGGAGTGTGTTTGTGTGCAAGTACCTAAATGAATTGCGTCAATAAGCTCTGTCCATTATGTTTATTTTAGACTACCCACAGTTGCAGGTGCATTCATGAATTATATCTTTAGTCTTATTTTTGTTATCTGAATATGTTATATTAGAAACAATTGCTTTCAGGTATTAATACAAATACTGTACCCCTGAGTTTTATTACCGTTGTACATAACATTCACTGCCGTACTGCTGATACTATGGATGATGAAGACTTAGACGCTGCCACTGTTCTTTAAATATCCCTTTTCAACCTGAAGCTCCTTCCTATTTACTAGACTTGTGTCTTTCTGAAGGATTCCCACCTTGTCAGCACAGGGGTTGCCATACGTGGTGTATTACCATTCAGGTGTATAAAAAGTGACTGTTGGCTGACAAGGGCAACTTAATAATTACAGATCTATACAAAAGAGCAGCATTCATAAAAAAAATGGTATGGAAACAATTATGCAAAGCATTAGAGAAGATGACCAGGACCTGCTATTGTACCTCATGAGCATGTGACAAGGCATGAACAATCTGTCATAGAACAATGTTAATATTCTGTCATTTATAGTTACAGTCCATTCTCTTTTTTTTAATATTAATTCCAGATCCTATCCGAGCCAAGCTTGTGTTATCCACCTTGTTTAATAGAGATCTATAGATTGATTGCCATTGAAATGAGCTCCTTTGACAGCCGAGATGGATTCCACCTGGACCAGGCATTTTTCTAGGCAGGCATTAATGTTGACTTTTGGTACCATGGGGTACTGTTTATATTTAAATGAACATTAACACCAAAAAATAAAAGGATCAATGATATAATGTAGTGTTGCTCTGCACTGGTATAACAGGTGTGTTTGCTTCAAAAACAATACTATGATTCATATACACAAGCTGCTGTGTAGCCATGGGGGCAGCCATTCAAAGCTGAGAAAGGGGAAAAGGCACAGGATACACAGCAGATAACAGATAAGCTCTGTAGTTTACAATGGGATTCTTCAGAACTTATCTGTTATCTGTTGTGTATCCTGTGCTTTTTCTCCTTTTTCAGCTTTGAATGCCCCCATGGCTTCACAACAGCCCGTTTATATAAACTATAGTAGAGTTTCTGAAGCAAACACACCAGTTGTACCAGTGCAGGGCAACACTACATTATATTGCCATTATTTTAAAACACTTTCGGTTGTTGCTGTTACTGTTCCTAGTAATTAAACTCCTGTTTGAGTTTAGTACTTGCAAAGTATAAACAAATATATACACAACAGCACTGCTTGACCTCTTATTGCTGAACATATTATACCCTCTTTCAGATATACCTTCTTGCTGAAAGAATGACCAACATGTTAGAATTTGAGTTCATTTATCAATATAGAAATGTTCTAGCTTTTTTCCGCCTGTCTTTTTTCAGTTTGTTTTTGTGTAATGTTTAATTACTGCTGCGTCCTCTATAGCAGGTATGGAGCAATAGCAGTGGGAACCCAACCTGATAGCCAGGTAGGGTGAGCTTTGGAAAGAATTGCCATTTGCTCTCCTAGATATACCTGAGAGCCAGGCTTGAAGTTCAGTTAAAGGGCATGTAAAGGCAAAAAAAATAAAATCCCATTAATTTAATTAAAAAATGTGTACTGTTTTTATAAGAAACCTGACTGAATGCAGTGAAATCCTCCCTTCATTTACTGCTGTTGATAGGAATTGTCAGACGGTCCCTAACTGCTGAGCAGGGAAACAATCATACTTATGAACAGCAGGGGGAGCCCCCACCTTACTTCCCAGCCATGCAGAACTCAAGTGGCTTTGTTTGTTTCCCTGTAGAGCAGTCGGCGACTGTGTAGAGATTTGTATTGGATTTTATTTTTGCCTTTACATCCCCTTTACTGTTTCCAACTCCAGCTGCAGGGACAACGATCATGGAGCCAGATTTAAACAGATAAACTGGGATTCTATTTGGAGGATTATTTTGCTGCAGCCACTGGTTCTGCAGAGTTGGAGAAAGTTTGTATTAAACAATACAAAAACTATAAACTATAAAATCCTCATTAGATCACATGACAACACAGTGTAGTCTGCATATTCTGATTATTAATCAGTCTTGCTGTATCGGCTTCTGGCTGATATTATTGGATTCTGCTGTTTTGATCATTTATGATGATCCCTAAGCAGCCTAGACCTCACTGAGCATGTGCACAGTCTTGGTCTTGCAAAGATGTTACAAGATGGTGACCCCTGTGGCCAACTTGGAAAGCATAAATCATTTGTTTGATTAGCCGTCTGTTGCAGTAAGTTCATGTTTATGTTTAGTATACAAAATACAGCATTTCTAGCCTTATTCTAGCTTAGAATTTACTTCCTCTTTATGGTGAGAATTGGGGTGATATATAGTTGCATATATATTTCACCCCAAATCTCATCCTAACTGAAATATATTTGCAAATATATTTCACCCAAATTCTCACCTTAACTGAAATTCAAGCCTGGCTCTCGGGTATATCTAGGAGAGCAAATGGAAATTCTTCCCACAGAATGAATAAATATCCCTTATTAATGCATTTACTGCAGGAATGGGACCTGGAGTTTTCCGGATAACTGATCTTTCTTTAATTTGGATCTTCATGCCTTAAGTCTACTAGAAAATCATGTAAATGTTAAATAAACCCAATAGGCTGGTTTTGCTTCCAATAAGGATTAATTATATCTTAGTTGGGATCAAGTACAAGATACTGTTTTATTATTACATTTTTAAAATATTGAATGATTTGATTACAATGGAGTCTGTGGGAGACGGCCTTCCCGTAAATTGGAGCTTTTTGGATGACGTGTTTCCTGATAATGGATTTCATACCTGTATTACACTTCGCAACCAATGTATATGGATAAATAATAACCTACTGTATAATGTGCACAATATTAAGCCACTGCAAACTGCCAGATTCTTTTCTTTGGATCTGGATCCCTTCACTTAATCCATAAGCATATACAGACAGTTTTTTTTTTTTTTTGGCTGCACTTCTATCACCACATACTTGTAAATCCAGCCACTTTATTAAGACTTAAATGAGGTTTTCAGGAGGCCTGTGGTCCCTTTCTGGCTGCTGTCTCAGTTATAGCAACTCTTCGACTCAATTCATTGTTCATTATAGCTTTTCTGATTGAGGTGAAGCCAATCTGCACAATTGGTACACTGCACATTCATCATAGCCCCGACTCCCTGTATTACTACATATATTCCTGTAGTGCCCTTCACTGCCTTCTGAAACCATTATAACCTTCTAAAACCATCATGACCTTCTAAAATGGTTGGAGCCAGTGTGAACCCAAGGCTGCCAGATCATCCAAATCCTCCCTTTCTGCTCCATGCCATGAATTAGCCCTAGGCACTATAGGAGAAAAAAAAAAAGAGGCTTGAGAAAGGGCGAGAGTGAGCCCGAAATGTTGTATAGTTGTCTGACCTAATAAACTCAATTTTTCCCTATTGCAACTAAGAGGAGCTGCAGCAGTATTTTTTTCCTGTATGAGCCAGTGACCTATAATTCTGTTAGTTTGAATGCTCACCCAAGTTGATCGGATTTGATCAATTTTGGTAGTTTACCATCAAAGTGGTGTAGATGTTACGTTTATTAAATGTGTACGATTGATCGCCAGGACAGTTCTGTTTTACCTGATGATTGCATTCATTGGGGAACTTGTATTTAGGGCAGGGGTGTCCAACCTTTTGGCTTCCCTGGGCCACACTCGAAATACACACAAACACTAACTTTTGATTTATTTTATTGTAAAAGATAAGAGGGCATCATAAACCTAGTGGCATTTTTGACATTGTGTTTGAGAAACGAATGTATCAACATCTGGTTGAATGGAAGTAGTTGCAATTCTCAGTGAATTCTCAGGGTGCTCATCGGATAATTTGGTTCTAATTTTACTCTTAAGTGTGTTCATTCTTGAAAAAAGTTGCTTACAAATGTCGGCGCTGCATTTATCCCTCGCATAGCGGGCGATGCCGCTGAAGAATGCTTACCTGCCTTTGTAAGTAACCGAATGCTCACTTGTTAATTGCTTTTCCTCCTCTAGGAAGCCACACGTGGCACACCCCATGTCAAATTTAGAGCACACAATTAGTGACCGCGTACATACGCGCTCTGTGCGCAACATGATGTTTCCTGGATTGGCGGAAGTTCAAGCTGGGCCACATTCATATCCATCCTGGGCCGCATCTGGACCGCAGGTTGGACACCCCTGATTTAAGGGGATGGTGTAACTTCAAAGGTCAAATTTGTGGATTTCAACCTTTTGTTGAAAAGGTCACCGTGTAACCGAAAACAAGAAATAATTTATTTTACCGAAGGTTCTGTTTTTCCTTCAACAGGCTTTTCTCCTTTCATTGTACAATTTCTTCTAGAGCACAAGTGTGTGAGGTTTGACTGTCCCTCTCCAGTTATTATGAGTCCGTTATCTGTACTGTCAGGGGGGGCGATGGCTGCCTGTGGATTTATTATTTGTGAAGTGAAAAATAAGCGGATTTTCTAGCCACTCTGTCCTCTCTCGGCTAATCATGTCGTGCATTGCTCAGATCCCTCAAGTGCTGCAAGCGGAACAAGATCTCAGGATGTCTCCACATGACAACAACTTGATCTCTGCTCCGCCAAATGGGATATCAAGATGGATTATCCACTCACTCCTGGCCCTCAAGCCACAGTGGTCTCTGCATTTGTATTTATTCTTTTATTATCCCTAACTGCAGGGTAGAAGCTGATAATAAAATAAGATAACGATTAAGTTCACGTTTAGAGCTAAATCTGGATAGTATTGATCTCTGAAGCCTGGAGCTGGTCACACACAAAATAAGTCACCACGCTGAACTTCCAAACAAATTTCTCACAAATGAGGATAGCCGAGTAATACCAATCCAATCCTGCATGCTAGTTCCATGAATTACATTCCATATACCATATTTTTAGCATAGTTAAATTATGTAGGGATAGGATAAAATGATGTCCCTACTAATTTGGATGAAGGGATGTTTTGCTGCAAAGGGACACCTGAACCCAAAGTCTGAACATCTTTCAGATTCAGACTCAGATGCTGGACACCAGTAAAAAAACAACCCAATGGGCCCCTCAGACCTAGACCCCTGCTGGAAACTATTGACGCTCCCCCTGACCTCCTGGTGGGCCCTGGACACTCATTGTCACCTCCTTTTTAGCAGGGTGCACAGTCCCAGGGGTACAAGGAGGAGGCAGGTGATGCTGGAGGAATGAGGGGATCCAGTGGGAAAGGCAACTAGGAATTTTAGGACCCATTCTGGTATTCATAGTATAAAAGCAAGGAAACAATGTCAAGGCCGGCACCCAATACCAGAACAAGTGCCAAGCACCCTGGTCTCGGCTCGGCTTCACCAGTAGTGTGACCACCGTTGGGCTTCGGGAGGAGCCCTCAGCTTACTTGGGTGCCACCTGGACTTAACGAGGGGTACAAGGCGAGATGTTCTGGCTGGCAAAGGGGCACAGCTGTTAGCAGAGTCTTTTGGGCCGAAAAGGATTAGGCAGAAGGATGGTGAGACAGGCTGGGTCGAGGCAGGCGGATATCAGAAACGTCAGGCAGGCAAGGGTCAAACTGGGTTGTCAATCAAGGGGATAAGCTGGAAGAGTTGTCGTAAGGCAGGCAAGGGTCAGGATACAGAATGCAGAGTAGTCAGGGAACAGGCTGGAGTCAAAACCGGATAATCAGGACAAACAGATACAGGATCAGACGCACAAGGCTCAGGAAACCACTAGAAACCAAGTTCTATCACGGGCATCTGTCTGCAGTCAGAATGGACCTTTTATAGGGGAAGAATTTGCACCAAAGAACGTGTGTTTTCACGCCAAAGCGCGCTGGCGCAATCACGCCAGCGCCCCTGCGCCTTTAAGAGGCGCGCAGGCGCACAGCGCGCGTCCTAAAAGCCAAGATTGCACCACACAGGTAATTTTATTACAAACATGTTGCCAAGATGCCTCGGACAAAGACAATACCTAGAGAAATACATATCTGTAGAAACAAGTCAAATCAACTGAACTTGCTGTGTTTTTCCTTGAAGACGGTTCACAAGTCACCCAACTGGCTTTCTCAATTCAGAGGAACTTCTGAGATGTATTCAGAGTTGAGAAAGCCAGTTGGATGACTGGTGAAACTTCTTCAAGGAAAAAAACACAGCAAGTCCACTTGATTTGACTTATTCCTACAGATATACCATGATTTGGATGAATGAGAATCTTCACAAACTTAGAGAAATACATCTTTCTGCCTGTTTGCTCAGTTATATTGGAAACAAATATTTAAAAGCCTTTCCAATGCCTCCTAACTCCTGGATCTCTCTTGCTCACCTGGGGTGCCTAAGGGCTTTAGCACATAGGCAGATGCACTCCTCTGCGGCAATGCACTCGCGGCGCTTCGTTTTCCAAAGGAAACTTCGAGCGACTTCGGAAATCGAAGCGCCTCGAGTGCATTGACGCAGGCGATTTTTTATTTTAGCAGGGAGAAGGCAGTTCGGGGAGATTGTCGCCCCAAAGAAGAGGCGATTAGTCGCCAGTCAACTAAATCTCCCCGAATGTGCCCCTGTCCTAACAAATTTCACTTAACTTGTCTTTTGATATGTCGTTATATGAAGGTATTTCCTCTTGTAAGAGCTGCATGTGTGGTGCTGGCAATTACCACTGACTGGAGCACTGAATGCTGGGGGATCCCCGGTGACACCCTTGTGGTATGACCAGGGCTAGAAGTGCAGCATGAATGGAGCCAGGTACTTGTGGTTGATTAAAGAGTCAGCTCACGTTCCCAGACATGGGGGCAGATTCGCTAACAGGTGAATTTTCTCCAGCGTCTGTTTTGTACTCATCGCAACACTTCGCCAGGTGCAACTGCGCTCAGACTACGCCAATTTACTAATATGCAGAGTTTCGCCCTGGGCACCGAACACTGGCAACTTTTCGCTAGCATTACGTCGCCAGTGCAAGCATTTCAAAGCGATGATGCGCTAGTGTTCTATTCGCTAGTGATCTTGCTCTCAAGTCAATTGGCATAGGGCGGGTAATTTAAACTTGTATGGACGTCTTTATGTTAAATGTTGATGCAAATACTTACAAATTCCACGTTTTAAAACACAAGTCCAGGGAACCTTAATAAAGACAAGAGAGTTGTTATCATGCCCAACACATGAGCCCCCTGTAAAATGAATGTTCCATGTGTTCGGAAATGTCTGGAAAAAAACATTCCCCAAAAAAAGTTTAGGACTTTTGCAGGCAATCCCGCTTGTAACGTCCAGTCGCCAGAGCAAAAAGTCGCCTGGCAATAGAGTGCGAATGACCGCTAGCGACAGTCTGTTTCACTAGCGAATTGGCGCCTGCACCTGTTAGTAAATTGGCGATGTCCCTGAGGGTGGCAATGCTGGCAAAAAACGCTAGTGTTAGCCACCTCGCTGCCCTTTATTGTTTTCAAACAGTACAGCAGATATAACTTTTATTCTTCCCATCTCATGCTTTCCTGGTATCAGCTCAGCCCGATCACCAGCTTTCTAAATTGTCTCAATTTGATACATTAGTTGCTGCCATTCCTCAAGCAGTTTTAGTCCCTGCTGGACATGCTACCTGACCCATTAAAGTTTACTACATAGCAATTTAATAAATTGATTGCTGGTATTAAAGCTGCAGATGACGGAAGCACATATAAAATGATAGCAGGTTAGAGAGTCAGTGACCCTGCCTACTGAGCTGCTGGCAAACTTTTGAAATGTTACAAAAATGGTAAAATGATTTCCGATGTGCTATAAGAAAACAATACATTCTGGGGCAGATTTATCAAGGGTCGAAGTGAAAATTAAGGGGCAGATTTATCAAAGGTTGAGGTGAATTTTCAAATGAAAAAAATTCAAATTTCGAGCTGTTGTTTGTGTACTTCGACTAGGGAATAGTCCAAATTCGATTTGAATTTGAAAAAAATCATTATCATGTACTGTCTCTTTAAAAATTTGACTTCGACCGTTCGCCATCTAAAACCTGCCAAATTGCCGTTTTAGCCTATGGGGGACCTCCTAGAACCTATTTGGAGTCAATTGGTGGACTGTAAAAAATCTAAGTTTTTTTGGGAAAAATTTGGCTGCATACGGACTTAATTTCGGTTGGTCTTTTTCAATCAAAAAAGTTTTTTTTCAATTCGAAAATTCGACCCTTGATAAATATGCCCCTAAAAGTTAAAAAAAATCGAATTTTTAGCTATTTTTGTGTACTTCGACTAGGGAATAGTCCAAATTTGAAAATTTCCAATATCAAAATTTATCATGTACTGTCTCGACGACTTGACGACTTCGACCATTCGCCATCTAAAACCTGCCAAATTGCTGTTTTAGCCAATGGGGGACCTCCTAGAACCTATTTGGAGTCAATTGGTGGATTTTTAAATAGTTCGAATCAAATACAGCCTATTCACCCGCAAAAAAAAAAAAAACTTTGATTTTTTTAATAAATTTCGGTTGGTCTTTTTTTATTTGAATTTCGAAGTTATGGGAGTTCAAAAGAAAACTCCCATTACTTTGTAGTTCGACCCTTGATAAATCTGCCCCTTGTGTCATTGGGCTGTCTCTGGCCAGTAGTAGTATATGGAGATCAGGGGCATTATTCATGTTGCAGTCTCTCATTCAATCCAGTGCATGGTTGCTAAGGTAATTTGTACCCTAGCAACCAGATTGCTGAAATGGCGAACTGGACAGCTGCTGAATATAAAGCTAAATAACTCAAACACCACAAATAATAAAAGATTAAAACCAACTGCAAATCTCAGAATATCACTCTCTCTACATCAAGGGGCAGATTTATCAAGGGTCAAATTTCGAAGTAATGGGAGTTTTATTTGAACTCCCATAACTTTGAAATTCGAATAAAAAAAGACCAACCGAAATTTATTAAAAACATCAAAGTTTTTTTTTTACTCCAAATGGGTTCTATGAGGTCCCCCATAGGCTAAAACAGCGATTCGGCAGGTCTTAGATGGCGAATAGTCGAAGTCAAATTTTTAAATTTTCAAAATTTTTTGAAATTCAAATCGAATTTGGCCTATTCCCTATTTGAAGTACACAAAAATTAGCTTGAAATTCGAATTTTTTTTTATTTGAATTTTCACTTGGACTTTTGATAAATCTGCCCCTAAAATTACCTCGAAAAACAAATTAAAAAATGTGAGTTTTCACTTCTACCCTTGATAAATCTAACTCTAAGGGGCAGATTCATCAAAGGTCGAAGTGAAAATTCGAATTAAAAAAAAAATCAAATTTCAAGCTAATTTTTGTGTATTTCAACTAGAGAATAGTCCAAATTTGATTTGAATTTGATATTTGAATATTGAAATTTATCATGTACCGTCGCCATCTAAAACCTGCCGAATTGCTGTTTTAGCCTATGGGGGACCTCCTAGAACCCATTTGGAGTCAATCGGTGGACTTTGAAAAACTTCAAATTGAATTCGATCGAATGACATCACAAACGGACGTGTTTTTTTGATAAATTTCGATTGGTCTTTTTTAATTCGGATTTCGAAGTGATGGGGTTAAAAAAAAAACTCCCATTACTTCGACATTCGACCCTTAATAAATCAGCCCCTATGTTTTGACCTAAAAATAACCTCTGAATTGAGTACCGCTAGACTGTGGGTGAAGGACAGCAATCTAAAACCTCTGAAAGGGAACGGCAATGCCGCAAGTCAGTGAGTATTTCTGCCCTGCGGTAAAAACCCAGAATGTTTGATCTTAAGTGTAATTCCCCTTTATGAGCAGCAGTGGGAGCTGTTTCCGTATATTACAAATACGCGCACAATAACCTCAGTGGCCTTTCCGCGCACGCGCACTAATTCTACTGAAACCGGATCACGCCGTCTGGTTTAGAGTTGGCGCATGCGTAGCGTCACTTTGAACGCCCACTGTCACCATGCCTCCCAGAGTGGTTTGTGCCTACAGGCGCATGCGCAGTCAGTATGCCTGAAGTCAGTCTGAGATACTCCCGCGTCACACAGAGGCTGACGCTCCCAGCGCGGAGGGACAACGTCACGGGCACCGAGTCTCCACCGGCATCCCAGCAGGGAGTGCGCTTATTATTTGTACCGTATTGGCCCTTGAAAGAGCGAGAGGAGGAGGAGGAGGAGGAGGAGGAGGCGGCGGCAGGGAAAGGGCATTCGCCGTGAGGTGAGCGGGGGAGCTGGGTTTGTACCTGTTGCTGAAGTTTGTACTCGGGGCCTGGGGGATTGTGATCGTGTTGCTTTCCGTACATGTCTGTGTAACCTGGGCAGCAAGTAGAACTTATAACATATCGCCAAGTGAACTCGGGGCTGTAACAACAGGGGACAGAGCCTTTGCCTCCCCCCGGACTTTACTGCACCTACTTGCTCCTTTATGCTTCTTTGCACCGCTGGTTGTGGCTGCTGAAACAATGTAGCCCAATTCACTCCTCGTATCCAGCTCCTGCTACGTTGTTTCATTAGATGCTGTAGCGATTCCATTAACACTCGGCTCACCGGCCGTGAAAGGTGTAATTGGAAAAATGGATCAGGAATGACTGTCTCTTTCATTGTGCAATCGGCAGCTTTTGGGTGGAGTTCCCCTTTAATGCATTTATATGTCATCAGGGATCTGAGTCCATAGGGCAGGTGTGTGCAACCTGTTGCTCCTCAGCCAGGGACTCTTTTAGGGCTGGGCAGAGAGGCTGCATGTCCTTGCTCCTCAGCTGCATCTCCCTATATCCCTTTCATCATGTTAGTCTCACCTAAACTTAGGGAGTAAAACATTTTCCATAAAGATACATTGAAGCTGCCCCCCTCCCCAGCAATGGTATGTCCCTGCTTCTGACTACCCTCCCTGCATGCAATGGGACCTCCTGATCTCTACCTGTGGCCCTGCCTTTAGCATCACTGAATGACCCCCGTCTCCCAGTATTTGGACACACGAGAGGCCCATTTGCTTAGGGATCCTGCTGTACAAGAACAGCAGCAGCTGAACGGCGGATTCTGGGAATTGTAGTTTTAACAAATGTCTGCCTGTTGCTACTTTGTAAGGCTTTATCTTTAAAGAGACACTGTCACGGGAAAACATGTTTTGTTTTTCAAAACGCATCAGTTGATAGTGCTGCTTCAGCCGAATTCCACACTGAAATCCGTTTCTCAAAAGAGCAAACAGATCTTTTTATATTTAATTTGAAATCTGACATGGGGCTAGACATTATGACAGTTTCCCAGCTGCCCCAAATCATGTGACTTGTGCTCTGATAAACTTCAATCACTCTTTACTGCTGTACTGCAAGTTGGACTGATATCACCCCTCTCCCTTTCCCGCCCAGCAGCCTAACAACTAGGGATGCACTGAATCCAGGATTCAGCCATTTTCATCAGGATTCGGCCGAATCCTTCTGCCCGACCGAACAGAATCCAAATCCTAATTTGCATATGGGGAAGGAAATCTTGTGACTTTTTGTCACAAAACAAAAAAGTAAAAAACGGTTTCCCCTTCCCACTCCTAATTTGCATATGCAAATAAGGATGCAAACTAGGATTCGGTTCCGTATTCGAAAGAATCTTTCACGGAGGACTCGGGGGTTTGCCGAATCCAAAATAGTGAATTCTGTGCATCCCTACTAGCAACAGAAGAAAGGGAAGGTAACCAAATAGCAGCTCCCTAACACGAGATAACAGCTGCCTGGTAGATTTAAGAACAGCACTCTAGTTAAATCCAGGTCCCACTGAGACACATTCAGTTAGATTGAGTAGGAGAAACAACAGCCTGCCAGAGAGCAGTTCCATCCTAAAGTGCTGGCTCTTCCTGAGATGGCGCCTACACACCAATATTATAACTAAAAAAAAAATACACTTGTTCGGTCAGGAATGAAATTTTACATGGTAGAGTGATTTATTTACAGTGTAATTTATAAATTAAAAACAACATCATAAAAATCATGGCAGAATCCCTTTAAGTATGACTGATTCTGGCACTTTAATAGTAGTAATTAATCAGCCTTACAGTGCCAGGGTGTGATATTTGTGTCTGCAGTCGTTAGCAGCACTGGTGCGACTCTCCTTATCTGGGTGGATCAGCCTGAAATTCTTTCACTCGAAATTCTTCTCCAATTTTTCTGTCCTGATCCTTAGTATACTTGTCATGTAACATAACTAAGCGGGGGGGGGGGGGGGGGGGGGTTACTCGCTGAACTCTCATGTAGGTGGCTTGTGTCAACTCTTTGTGGCCCTGGGCAAGTTACTTCAGGGTTATGTATCAAGGAGAAGCAAGGGCAGTTCTGCTTGAACACATGGCGGTTGAATGTCAGATTTATGATAACATGACTGATTATCTTCTTGTGCCCCAGGCACCACACTTAGGGCCAGATTTATCAAAGGCTGAAGTGCATTTTCGAACTATTTTTTGTGTACTTATACTAGGGAATAGTCCAAATTCGATTTGAATTTGAAAAAAATTCGAACATCGAAATTTATCATGTACTTTAAAGGTTCGACCATTCGCCATCTAAAACCTGCAGAATTCCAGTTTTAGCCTATGGGGGACCTCCTAGAACCTATTTCGAGTCAATTGGTGGACTTCAAAGTTATTTTTGGGAAAAGCTTCAATTCGAAATCGATCGAATGCGCTATTACTTTGATTTGTACGATTCGAATTCGGCCGAATACGGACCTATTCGATCGAAAACGGACTTATTCGGCCAAAAAAAAAAACAATTTAATTTTGTCTTTTCAAATTTGATTTTTCGATCCTTGATAAATATGCCCATTAGATTGCAAGCTTTATGGGACAGGGACTCCCCTTGACTGTAAACTTCTGTGTACAGTTAGTAGTGCTTTATTTATTCTCAGCCCCTTTAATATTAAAAACCAATTGCTGGACCTTCCGTGCACTTCAGTTTATTAGTTTTTAGATTGTTCACCAGAAATATCAATTTTTTTCATCAATTTCTTTCCATTTATGTGGATCCTTTTTCAAAAATCTAAGTAACGTTTGTGTCTCTGGTGTTTCAGTCTGACGGTTCAGTAATTCGGGTCCAGATTCTGAACAATTTGCTGTTGATACATCTCTGGAATATTAGCAACTATTGTATCAATTCTAACAGCTGCCTGTTATGAAACCTCAGCAGGGACAAAGATAAGAAATGTATCAACTAAATGTATCCATTTAGAACGGTTACAGAGTTGGTGAGTTTCCCTCCCAGAGCTTCTTTAGAAAGACACAAGAAGGTGAAACATGAACTGTAATAGGCCATATAGAACTATCTGAAAATAACCGAACTGAAAAAAGCATTCAAGAAAATGTTTTTATATATATATATATACATATATTTTATTTGATTTCACCTGTGTTATTATGCATAGTATAATCTGGATTGCAGATCGCTTGCTTTATTATCCATTTGGGTAATGGGATCATTAAAGGCAATCAGAATGTCAGATCTTGGAAAGTTGACTGCTCCTTCCTTCCTCATTCCTAGACTTTGTCATTTAGCCGAGGGCACGTTCTCATAATGATTAAATGCTGAAAGAAGTCACCGGAACTTGGGACTGTGTGGCCCTTTTGTAGTGCGCTGCTTAATATTCTTGGAGCTACAAATGAAATGTCATATCAGCCATTTATTGTAACCTTGTAATGGAGTATGGCCAGGGTTCCTGAATGAAGAAAGGAGGCCTACAAACAGAAATGTTTCTAATATACTTAGTCAAAAATTGAATGTATAAAGGCTGGAGTGACTGGATGTCTAACATAATAGCCAGAACACTACTTTCTGCTTTTCAGCTCTCTAACTCTGAGTTAGTCAGCGTCTTGAAGGGGGGCCACATGGGACATAACTGTTCAGCGAGTTTGCAATTGATCCTCAATTAAAAGCAAACAATTATGACCCATGTGGCCCCCCTTAAATTGGTTTCCACTGATTCGTTACTAGGCAGTAACTTAAAGAGGTGGTTTACCTTTAAGGTAACTTTTAATATATTGTAGACTGGCCATTTCTAAGCAACTTTTCAATAGGTTTTCATTATTTATTGTTTTATAATTATTTGCCTTTTTATTCTGACTCTTTGCAGCTTTCAAGTGGGCGTCGCTGACCCCTTCTAAAAAGCAAATGCTCTGTAAGGCTACAAATGTATTGTTATTGCTAATTTTCTAATCAGGCCTCTCCAATTCATATGCCAGTCTGTTATTCAAATCATGAATGATTGCTCGGGTAATTTGGATCCTAGCTACAAGATTAGTTAAAATACAAAGTGAAGAGCTGCTGACAAGCTAAATAACTCAAAAATCTTAAATAATAAAAAATTAAAACCAATTGCAATATGTCTCAGAATATCAATCTCACATCATACTAAACGTTATCTCAAAGGTGAACAACCCTTTTAAGGAGGGGCCACATGGGTCATAAATGTTTGCTTTTAATTGAGGATCAATTGCAAACTCACTGAACAGTTATGTCCCATGTGGCCCCCCTTCAAGTCGCTGACTCAAAGTTAGCGAGCTGAAAAGCAGGAAGTAGTGTTCTGGCTATTATGTTAGACATCCAGTCACTCCAGCCTTTATACATTACATTTTTGGCTAACTAACTATATTAGAAACATTTTTTTATTTTGCGCAGCCTATCTATTTACCTAGTTTTTATTTTTACACTGAACAATTCCCTTGAAGGTGAAGGAGACTCTATCACTAATTGTGGTCACTAACCTGCCATTCCACTGCCGAGTCCTTGTTAGGCTTGGGCAAACACCTGAGCAGTACAGAACTTTTCCTGAGATATCTGTACTGTACATACACACTTCTGGAATTGAGACAAGGTTGCTTTACAATTTGCCCCTCAGGGATTTTACCTTTTCTTCTCCTTGAAGTCACAGTCAGTGGCAGTTGATGAAGGGTGTATAGACCTCGAATGAACTCCAATGGTTTCTAATTTAAGAAAAAAAGGGAAAAACTCGAATCCGCAAGTTTAGGGTTAACAACCCGGAAACTTGAATTGATCGAGTCTTCCGCAGTAAAAAAACATGAATTGTTAGATTTCGAGCGATACCTTCCGAAAAAAAAAACCTCAAACATCATGAAGGCTATTAATATCTTCAAATGGTTCAAGGGACCTCTGCCATTGACTCCTCTGTGACCTTGACAGGTTTTAGATGGACTATTTTCAGATTCAGGTCAGGGTATAATAACTTGAGGTTTTTTTTTAACCCGCGAAAATCTATTTTTGACTCAAAAATAACCTCAAAACTAAAAATTTTTTGTGGAAAACACAACTCAAATTATAGTAAATCTGCCTCTTATTGTTCATGTTTATTTTCCTTTACTTAGACTGTAAAGTATGAATACCTAGTTTAATGTGTGCCCAGAGCATTCCTGCTCAAAACAGCATTTAGTCACAAAGGTCAGCCCGCATCCAGGTGGTGCCCGGTATATAGGGGTACTTTATCCACTGTTTTCACCCTAGATGTGATAGCCCTGGCTCTATAGTTGCCTGCCTCTCCTGAGCCATTCTTCATAGATTTTAGCTCATCAACACAGTCTTGTGGTCCATCCTTGTGCCTATAGATGCTACACAGTTGGCTAAATTACAGGGGAACTCTGACTTCCAAACCAACATTTGATAGAGGCCCACATAACACAGAAACCCCTAATATTCCCATCAGTTACCTGTTTCTTCAAAAAGTATAAATAAATCCAATTTTCTATGCTGAAATTTAGCTGTTTAACAGTTCTTCTCTTTCTGCATCATTTGAAATCCTGGCAGGGAAGGAGGAAACACTGATGTTACAAATTGTAACAACCTCTCCACAGCTTACAGACAGCATGCAGGAACTACATAACCCACAATGCATTGCACTGTGATGTTCCTTATTGAAATCACATGTGCAGGGAATTGTGGGGTTTGTAGGATGCAAGCTGAGGACAGAGGGCTGTTGATACAAAGTAACAGTAGTCGGCCAACTCAGCAAAGTAGTCAGACAGATCAGCAGGAGAGCACTGGGCTAGGCTTAGGGAATTGTTCCAAACCATTAAAAATCATGAAAAATCTGCATATTTATATATTTAATTGATGTACCTTGCTTGAAATTATATTTACTTTTGAAAAAGCTCAAGTTGTGGAGTTCCGCCTTGTGCCTTTATTCAGCTTGTGGGGTTGCACATTGTAACCAGAGCCCAATAGTAAAGGCACAAGGAGATAATATGACTCTGTTAGTGTCCTGTTCTGTGATGATCTGGCAGATGAAAAGACTCAAATATAACAGAGATGGAGTCTGGCTTATCTTATACTGTGACTGGGCTCATCTCTTAACTGTGTGTGTGTGTGTGTGTGTGTGTGTGTGTGTGTGTGTGTGTGTGATGTATTGTAGTATGGAAGATACTATACATAAGTGTGTGTGTTTGTATTGTAGTATGGAAGATACTATACATAAGTGTGTGTGTGTGTATTGTAGTATGGAAGATACTATACAAAAGTGTGTGTGTGTATTGTAGTATGGAAGATTCTATACATAAGTGTGTGTGTATTGTAGTATGGAAGATTCTATACATAAGTGTGTGTGTATTGTAGTATGGAAGATACTATACATAAGTGTGTGTGTGTAGTATGGAAGATACTATACATAACTGTGTGTTTCTTGATTTTTTTTTTTTTTTTTAACGTATTATTTTGCAGAAGGGAAACAATTAAACTTGTTTAAATCCCTCAGTAATTAGTCGAGAAATCCCTTGTTACTAATAACCTCTAGCTTAAGAGCTGGAATAGAGGCTACATTTGTGTGGAAGTTCTCATTGAAGTCATTGGGAGGTGTTTTCATGTGCTGTTTTGTTTGCTGGAATGTGCTGGGTGAAACACACTGGCCAAAATACACTGCCCAGTGCTCCAAAGCCATTCGGACTTCCAACATTTGCGTGTAAAACATCAAATTTCATGATGAACTGTCCTTAACTGATATAGAATAAGCAGTAAAGCAGCTCATGCAGCTGGAATTGTGTTGCTGAAAGCTCTGCGCTGCTGCAAAAACACCGCAAATCCTACAATGTGCCGCAAGGACTTTTGTCACATGAATGCGGCAGTGAAAGATGAAAGTGATGGCACTGATGGAGAAAGAAAGCTTATAGTCAACTTGCACCTTCAAGCAAAAGCTTAAATATGTTGGGTACAATGAAGGCTTTTTGTTACACACGGGTAGGTTATGATTTTCCTTTTGTATCAGATACAGTAAGGGCATTTTGTTGCCGTTATCTGCAATCAAATTCTTTCCTCTCTTATCTCAAGTATTTGCCCTATTCCTGTGTGCATAACGTTGGCCATACACCTAAAGACCTTGTCAAAGAAGCAGATCTTTCCAAAATATGCCCTCCTTAGGTTGATATTGTGCTGATTTGGTCCTTTGCCCTATAATTGGATCATAATGGTTGCAAATTAAAAGAGGACCCTATTAATGCATTGTTGGCGTCCTCGCCTCTATGGAAAGAACAACCCCACCCAGAAAATATTAGTCTGGTAGGCCTGTCGGCAGGCCTCGTACACGGGCCAATAATCTTTTAAAGGGGTTGTTAGCCGTTAAATTAACTTGAAGTATGATGTAGAGCATGATATTCTGAGACAATTTACAATTCGTTTAAATTTTTAATACAGGTATGGGAATCCGTTATCTGGAATTATGGAATGGCCATCTCCTATAGATTCCATTTTATCCAAATAATCCAAATTTTTAAAAATGATTTCCCTTTTCTCTGTAATAATAAGAGTACCTTGATCCCAACTTATATACAATTAATCCTTATTGGAAGCAAAACCAGCCTATTGGGTTGATTTAGTGTTTACATGATTTTCTAGTAAGCTTAAGGTAAGAAGATCCAAATTACAGAAAGATCTGTTATCCCAGGCCCCGAGCATTCTGGATAACAAGTCCCATATCTGTATTTGTGTTTTTTGAGTTATTTAATTCTTTATTCAGCAGCTGTCCAGTTTTCAATTTAGGTCCAAATTACCCTAGCAACCATGCACTGACTTGAGTAAGAGATTGGTATATGAATTATAGAGGGCCCGAATAGAAAGAGGAGTAATGAAAAGTAGCAATACATTTGTAGCCTTACAGAGCATTCTTTTTAAGATGGGGTCAGTGACCCCCATTTGAAAGCGGTAAACAGTCAGAAGAAGAAGGCAAATCATTCAAAAAAAAAAAATGACCAATTGAAAAGTTGCTTTGAATTGCCATTCCATAACATACTAAAAGTTAATGGATGCAGTCTACCGTAGTCAGTGAATAGAAATAGCAGACTAATAGCTTTATGTATTTACGCTCTTCAAATATTTACCCTCTGCAGTGACTGCCAAGTGTTCCCCCATCTCCCTCCAGTATTTTCCCTGCAAGTGTGTTTGTTTGTGTAGTGATAAGGAGTCACAACTCACAGTCCGCCGAGCCATGTGCTTTTCATCATTCACAACAGGTGAACAACATCAATGGAGTCGTATTTATTTTTAATTGTGAAACAACTCCAGGACCTGTCTGGACTGTACAGAACGAGAGTGGTGTGTGTGTGTGATTGTGTAGTGATACCAGCTCAGTGTTTGAGTTTCTTTTCCTGTTTTGTGTGTAAACAAGCCCTGATTAATTTCATGCCTACTCCCAGTCCCCAGCACAAATGCTGGCAGGAGAAACCGGCTTCGCTCGTGTTTACTGAAAGAAATAATTCACATTCTTTTCTCCAGGTTTCTATAGCTTGCAGTTATCTTGATTCCAAGTGGCAGGTTATATCCAGAAATAACTTTTCAGGATGTTGGGGAAGAGGATAAAACGGTCTGTTTTTGCCTTTACCTGTGATCGGAGATATCCATTTAGGGGGCCCCTTAGATGTACGAGAGCTCACCAGACTCACCAGACATCCTGTCTCTCTACATGCAGAATTTGTGCAAAAGGCAGTTATTTTGTTAGATTTTTTTTGGACTGGAATCACTATTATTATATACTTTATTCAAATTAACAACTTCTCCAAAATCTAGAAGGGTAGAGCACCCTGACCATAAAAATGCCACGGAAGCAAATATGCTCTATTAGACCCCCAAACCTTCTCTGTTAGGCTCATGGCACATAGAGCGTATTCTCCACTTGCATTTTTCAGCTCCTGAACCCTGCCGAGGATCTAGTGATGTGCAGACTGTCCTGAACCCTGTGGGCGTGTTGGGGCAAAACTTTAGCCTCTGTTCGCGACATTCTTCTGCCCCACTGATGGCTCTGTGCTCCTCAATTTATATACTTGCACAGGCCCCACCCCTTTTGGTGATGTCACAATGGGGAATGTCAGGCACAGGTATATAAAGAGGGGAATGCGCCGGGTCAGGGAATGGGACGAGTTTTTCTCTATCCGCACATCACTACAAGGAACCAATTACTAGTTAGTTTTAATCAAAACCCAATGTCACCAGTAATGGAAAAAAAATGTAGGCAAAAAAATTACAAACATGTGGTTTTTTGCATTATTGGTAATGACAGGCTGCTCATCAGGATTTGGGCACTTTTTGCATCAGAAAAAACGCCCTGTGTGCCTTGAGCCTAAGACTAAAGCTGGCCATGCACAAGCTGATAAAAGCTGCCAACAGACCAAGTTGGCAGCTTATTGGCCAATGTATGGGGCCCTCCGACAGGATTCCCTGACCGATATCTGATCGAAAATCGTACAGATGGTGATTGGGCAGATAAAAAAACCCGGTCCGATCAACAAACTGATGCGGTCCTCTCACCGACCACCTGCATTCTCCTCTTTGTGATTCAATCATACAAATGGATCAGCACAAATAATTGCCCACTCAAGGTGGGCATATCAGGGCAAGATCCCCTTGTTTGGCAATCTCTCCAGACTAGCAGATCTGCACATGTACGGCCATCTAAACACGCATCTGGCAGATAAAGTGCTTTTTTGCCTATGGCTAAGAAAGTGCCAGGCATTAAGCCAAGTATCACTATCTACCAATCATAGAAATAGCTTGTTAGACAACATTCTGTCCATGGACCATCTAGTCTGTTTCTAAAACTGGACTAGAAAAAGAAACTGCTGCCTGATCTTAGATAAGATAAAGACTGAAAGGCGGAAAGAACTGGGTTAGGAGAGTGTCCCTAGAGTGTCTTTCACTAATCTGTGTCTCTATACAGTAAATCTGTTGAGATATAACAGCAGAACCCAAACCCTGAGGATGGAAAAGTCTGAAAACACATTTGGAAAATTCCGCAAAACACATTTTCGGGAAAATGTAATAATAAAAGAGTAAAAAACCCGAAGTTTGTAGCAGAAAATATTGATATAAATTCGGAGTTTGATTAATAACCCCCTAGGTGTTGCTGGGGGTGTCTCAATCAAGCTTTATCAGTTATTGAGTATTGGCCATATTGCACTGATCTGATCAATCAGCCATTAGGTGCTGATTATTAAATCTGGCCCACCCTACGCTAGTTTTGTCAGTGCTCCCTTACACAAGAAAATAGGGCCGTTGGCAAATCCTTTCCATTTTAACTGTTCAACTTTTCGTCTATTCTTGTGTTTGACTACATACATGGGCTGATGGTCTGCTGATTAACATTTGGAGTGCAAGTATGGTGGCTGGCTAAACTCTGTTTTACTTGAAAATGCAGAAAAGCTGGCTGGTTTGGCATTTTTGCGTTCCGTTATGGGTTCACTTCACTCAAAACCTTTTTATTTGTTTCTTAATGCCTCTGATTGTTCCGTGTGTAAAAATGAAAGTGCCCCATAAAGGCCACTTTCATACTGTCAGTGGCTTTGAGATGTTCTGTACACAGCATTGTGTGTAATATAGAAAATCTGAGAATTTTTTTTGTGTAGTATGACAAACCTGTATCTACACAATTGAGCATGTGCGTCAGCATTCAGTAACTGTTTGATTTTAATCTGAAAGGTCAGTGTTACACACACCGGGCCGCTCCTGCCATGCAATTGCACTCAATGCACTAGCGATGCTGCCCCATTTTTTTTTCCAAAATGAATCGGTTAATAGCGTTGCTCCAGCAGAATTCTGCACTGAAATCCATTTCTCAAAAGAGCAAACAGATTTTTTTAAATTTTAATTTTGAAATCTGACATGGGGCTAGACATTTTGTAAATTTCCCAGCTGCCCCTGGTCATGTGACTTGTGCCTGCACTTTAGGAGAGAAATGCTTTCTGGCAGGCTGCTGTTTTTCCTTCTCAATGTAACTGAATGTGTCTCAGTGGGACATGGGTTTTTACTATTGAGTGCTGTTCTTAGATCTACCAGGCAGCTGTTATCTTGTGTTAGGTAGCTGCTATCTGGTTACCTTCCCATTGTTCTTTTGTTTGGCTGCTGGGGGGAAAGGGAGGGGGTGATATCACTCCAACTTGCAGTACAGCAGTAAAGAGTGACTGAAGTTTATCAGAGCATAAGTCACATGACTTGGGGCAGCTGGGAAATTGACAATATGTCTAGCCCCATGTCAGATTTCAAAATTGAATATAAAAAAAATCTGTTTGCTTTTTTGAGAAATCTTGTGTTAGGGAGCTGTTATCTGATTACCTTACCATTGTTCTTTTGTTTGGCTGCTGGGGGGGAAAGGGAGGGGGTGATACCACTCCAACTTGCAGTACAGCAGTAAAAGAGTCATTGAAGTTTATCAGAGCACAAGTCACATGTCTTACAAGTCACATGACTTGTGGCAGCTGGGAAATTGACAATATGTCTAGCCCCATGTCAGATTTCAAAATTGAATATAAAAAAATCTGTTTGCTCTTTTGAGAAATGGATTTCAGTGCAGAATTCTGCTGTAGCAGCACTATTAATTGTTTCATTTTGAAAAAAATGTTTTTTCCCATGACAGTATCCCTTTAAAGAATTTATTTGTAATTGAACAGTGTTGTGGTGCTAAAATGAAGCAACCAGTCATCTGAGTTCTTCCAGGCGATGGAGGACAATTTTGCTTGATTTAGCTCCAGCCTGCCTGCCATTACTCATAAGGAACATGGAATTTGCAGCCTTTGTAGCAACAATCTCTGTCCTTACTGTTAATCGGCTACAAATTCCAGTATACGCCAACAGCCAAAGCCTTGCAATAATTTGTATTTTGTGTTTATACCGTATCAGTTGTTGTACCTCCCTGCAAGGATATTAGAAGTCCTTAGGGAGCATATAGGACCGTTATTCAAGCCGTTCAGTTTGTTTATTCTCTTGTCACATCCAAGAGCAAATTTATTATTAAAGTGTTATATGACCGTAGTTTTCACAATATATAGAAGCTAGGGATGCACCGAATCCAGGATTCATTTTGGGATTCGGCCTTTTTTAGCAGGATTCTGCCCGGTCAATCCGAATCCTTATTTGCATATGTAAATTAGGAGTGGAGAGGGAAATTGCATGATTTTTGTCACAAAGTAAAACAAGTTTTCCCCTTCCCACTGCTAATTTGCATATGCAAATTAGGCTTCGGATTCGGTTTGGTATTCGGCCGAATCTTTCGCGAAGGATTCGGTGGTTCGGCCGAATCCAAAATAAGTCAACTTTTAAAAGTATGTTTTAGAATGAACAATTCTAAGGAACTTTTCAGTTGGTCTTCACTTTTTATATTTTATAGTTTTATTATTATTTACCTTTTTCTTTTGAGTCTTTCCAGCTTTCAAATTGGGGTCACTGAAACCCATCTAAAAACCAATGCTCTGTAAGGCTATAAATGTATTGTTATTGCTCATCTTTCTGTTCAGGCCCTCTCATATCCATATTTCAGTCTAT